>NC_063217.1:21004349-21652563 GCF_020740725.1 Corvus hawaiiensis | reverse complement strand
TAGCAACACATAATAATTCATGACATTGTCTCCTGTGAATTCCAGATAATGTTGGTTTGTCCTCTTCCTGAAAATTCTATTTAAATCTGTAATTCTAAGAAATTTAAGATTATTTTTATTTTTTTAAAAAAAATCACATTTGATCTGTAAAAGTTGTGACAGATTTTGAACTACATGATGCAATAAACTAGAAATCCAAGAAGAATCATTCTTTCAGATCTTGTGTAAATCAGCAGTACCAGTTAGATTGTAAGTTTGCAGAGGCTTGGCTTTATTAGTGACTGTTAGCTGCTTTTGTAAACAGCTGACATATCACTACAGTAAGAGAAGCTTTTCTGGAGTAAGAGTCAACAGTTTTGGCAAGGCAGTTTCCATTACAATGTGTTGTTTATGGCACAGCATTTCTAAATCTGATACATGCATATTAGTAGGTCCAGATTTCACTCCTGCATTCAAATGTCTTGGTTATGTCACATGGGTAATAAAGGAGGGCCTTCAGGCATGGTGACAAACTGCAGTCTTTTGGAAATAAACGTACTGGGAATGAATGCATGGTGCACAAGGTCTATACTACAAATTCTAGCTATATGTTCTAAGAAAGAAAGAATTCAGACATATCTGTGGCTGACATAGTTATGACAGAAAAAACTTGAAGTCTAAATGCAGATACATCAAGAAAATTAATGATTTCTGGTGAAGATTGTGCAATCTGGGGAGAAAATAAAGATGCACCAGGAGTCCTGATGGCACTTACAACATTCCCTTGAGGGTCTCTGTGGCATAGCTTTGCCCAAATAGCAACAGCAGCAGACTTTTCTAATGTAAACATCTCTGAAGCAAACTGGATAATTGCCTTTGAACATGTACACAGAATCGGTCTCCGTTCTCATCCAAAGGGGAAAAAAAACCCAAACGAACCCAAAACATACCAAATATTCGGCAAAATCCTAAAAATCCTAAAAAATTAAGATGCTCATTACCAGTCCATGAACAAGGATGTCTTTTCAATATTGCTGTCAATCAGAAACTACAATATATGATAATGTTTCCATAAGCAATATATTCAACAGAAAATTACGAAAACAATCACAGAAAGCTTTGACATAACTGACAAGATTTAAGTATATTTCTGTCTCCAGAAGTAATGCTTAACGGTAGATGTCAATAGCAGCAAAGCAACCCTCACCAGCCTCTCTTGAAGGATACCACTGTCTTGGATAACAAGAAATATAGTCTTCGACTACACTTTTGGAAGCATGAATGTGCAGCATGTTATGCTAAAAGTCTTGTTTACAAGCAAAAGATGAAACACCCTTATATGTAAATCAAAATTTACTCTTATTATAATTGAAGTCTTACCAGTCTAATCCAAAAATCATTAATAATGCACATCTAATTATTACAGAAAAGGAATATGTGCATGCAGAAACAAGTTTCAGAACTACTGAAACTACTAGTGTAGTAGTTAAAATTATTATACAAGGACTTAATTTCTACTCCCTTTTCTCTTGTGCTCATGCTTCTCCTGCTTTTCTGGATCCTAAAGTTTGTGGCTTCATTCTGGTGTTAGGATGATTATTTAGCACCTGAAGATCTGTTGTGAGGAGTATGATGTACATGTTGATGGCTTCTTCCTCACTGTATGGTCCATCTGGGGTAATTTCTATGTCTGATAAGATGCTCTTATAATTTTTCTTTTTACATTTTGTTCTGCAACTCCAACTTATGTACAAATTTCTTATACATGACTTTCACAATTTGTAGATAGCATTTTTGTTGTTTTCTCTTGACTCTAAAAGCAGATCTACATTTCTTTAACCTATAATGTGTGAGAGTTGTTTATGCCTGGGGAGTTTCCAATGCCAGGTTTGTTCCCTATTCCCTATCATCCCAGGTCTGCAGTCCTCCAAGATGCATCCTGCATCACCAGTTCTCAAGCCCTTTGTTGTCATATCAGATCTGTTTTTTCCTGCATCATGTCAGTCTATTAGAGATGTAAAACCATGAAACACAAACATGAGTAAAAAAGAAATCACTGTAGAAACCTCCTTGATTAGAAAATTCTGTGATTCTGTGAAGTTCATTTCAATGTTACTGACTGGGGTTTTGCCATGTTACTCTCTAGGAGTGGTATCTTGCATTTACTGAATCTCACCTCGTTATGCCAGTCTTACCTGAAGAACTGAATTAAACCTAGTTGTCCTCAGTGGGTCAAGGAAGAAAGATGGGTTGTTTCAGAGGACGATTCACTGGAAACCTCTTTCATGTAGAACTTCTGGAGCAGACTGTGCTCTGGGCACTGTTGAGTTTTGGGTGGTTCATCCAGGGGTCTTAGGTTATCACAAACATTGCTCTTAGAGAAGGATAATGACATTCCAACAGGATTCTGTTACTTTTTCATGCAAATAATCAAAAAACAAATTACTCCTTTCCACTTTCAGGAGCTGCTCTATTCTGTCACTGCTCATCCCCACCAGGAACCAGCCCATCACTGGGGTTCTGAGCAACCGCTTCTAGTGGAAGGTGTCCCTGCCTATGGCAGGGGAATTGGAACCACATAACCTTTAAGGTCCCTTCCAACTCAAGCCATTCTGTGAAAAGTTGCTGCTACAGCTAAACTAAGTAAAATAAATGTATGGACAGGTCAAAAAATATCAGACCGAATGAGCTTTAGTGTTAGCGTTTATCCGGAGGCCTTGTCAACTCAGTACAAAGCTAATGTGTTAGCCAGCAATGACAATACTGTATTACAGAGCTACTCAGTGACAGGTATCAGTCTGTGTGCTTGGGAAAGAGAGGGGCAAACCAACAATGAAGCAAAATACATCTGAAATGCAGATCACCTTTTGTGAAGCAAAGGGGAATCTATACATGCCTGTATCACACTGCAAATATCTGAGGAAAATGTAAAAGTATCCCAAAGATTTTTACAAATACCTTACTCAACATCAGGGATCTCAGCAAAATGCTAATTTCTGTGAGAACATTTAGCATGGATTGAATAGGAAAATGGGACTTTTAGTGATTAATAAACACCAGCTAGGGTGATATGTGTTAATTGAGCAATTGTGAAGAGCAGATGTAGATGGGAAACACATCATGCAATTTTCATTTCTACAGTGGAGTCATGTCTTTTGGAGCTCTGTCATTAACACAACAGATAAAATGTTGTATTTTTCTGGCCCCATAAAAAAACCAAGTGGCCAGAAAACTAATCCTTGTAGATTATGTATTTTTGAGACTTGAAAAGGACTAGACTTGAAAACTTCTTTTTCTTATACAGACAAGTCTTCCTAAAATTTTTCATGTTTCTCCTGGTTTTTACTTCCTTTCACAAAATAATGCCTATGTCAGCCATTCAGAACATGACTTGGAACACTAGACAGGTTATTACAAACTATGTAAAGTTTGTAATAACTTTAGTTATAACTTTAGTTATAACTGAATGTTTAGTTATAACTTTAGTTATAACTTTAGTCAATAACATGAAGTATCAGAATGTACTTCCTTTCAAAGATAATTAAATTAAATTAAATTAAATGCACTGCAGTTCATCTATGCCTATCAGAGTGCTGATTTTTATATTTATTTTTTTTTAATGTGTTCTGAACTTTTACTGAAAGTGATGTTCTGGTATTTGTTGCTGGACTTTAACTTCAAAATTCAAAACTATGTCAGGAAACATGTTTTAATATATATGTCTTAATTCAGTAGTCCTGCATATATTCTTAAATACTATTGTGATTTTCAGTGATATCCATCTAAAACTATTTCTGGCTCTTTTGAAACAAAAAAAAATAAAACCTCTGTTAAAAAAATAATATCCCATTCTTTAAATAAAGGCTCTACCTTTCAGCACACTCAGAGATCTGGTACAATTTGCTTCATCTATGTGTTTAAGTGCCCTGAGAGCTACTTAAAAAAGAACAGATTAGGACTGAGGAGGAGACACTCAGATCTTTAGTAGCTAATTGTTTTTACAGAGGGTATCTCTCCTGAAAATGTGGCAACCAGAAACTGAAAACCAGCTGATTTGAAACAAAGATGTAAATCGTTATGTTCAAGGTTAATGCAGCTGCCCTTTGCTCTCTTTCTGTATAAATGGTCTCACTCTGACTCCCTTCCTTCCTTTACGGACACAAAGATATGAGTTAGACAGGAGACTTCATAAAAGTGTGCTCATGCCCAGAGCTGCCTAGCTTCACTTTCTGCAGTTCAGTGGCATTTAATTTTAATTGCTCCCCAAGCTAAGGCCAATTCTGGATGGCAAAAGCAGGGCAAGAATCATTCATTGCTCCTTTGAAGTCTGGAAAGCCTGTATTCAGATTGCCTCAGGCTCTCATTCTTACATTTATGTGAACATGTAAGCTGCTGAACACTGCTGTTGAACATCTACAACACTGAATTAACAGGAAATGTCTTGTAAAGTGCAGCTTGATTTTTTTTCCTGTGGATTTTGTGTCAGAGATCTTAATAAAAATAATTGAAAAGATGTAATAAAAATTCAGGAAAATCCATGCTAATGAGTTTGGATAGGTGTAGTTTTCAGATCATATTGCATAATCCCTTCATTAAACTTCTTTGGGAGGATTATGACATCTGTGTATAGCTCCAAGTGCATACTACAAGTAAATCACAACTATAATTTCTCAGTATGCAAAAGTTTCTCACAAAGCAAAAGCAATAAATGTTGCCTTGATGATGGTTTTGCAAAAAGATGGGAGAAATAGTTTTTGTCCTGTCTCTTCATCCCTCTCGTTCCTTGCCAATAGCAAAATTCAGGCCTCATGGAGGAAATTACTTCAAGCTCCAAGAAAATTGAAAGAGTGAGTCACTACAGGAGATAAGCTGAAGTTGATGATGGTGCAGAGAATAACATACTCCCTTGTGGGTGTTTCTTCATAGGGAGTTCTTTGCAATAGGAAAAAAGAAACCGGCATCAATACCAAAAGGTATGTCCTCTTGAAGAAGAAAGGAAATCATTCAAATATATTTTTTTGTATGCATTGGCCCTAAATTAAAAGTGGAGGAGAGAGTAAGTCTAGAGGTGGGACAATACCAGGCTAAATATTCAGAGAAATTAATATAATTATGTACAGACAAAAAAAAAATTACATTGTCAAATGAAATGTGTGATTTTTCTTCACACGTAACTGTATGGTATCTGTGCTGAGCTGACCAGACAAAAGTACAAACAAAAGAAAAGGGCTGGGCAGAGAGAGAAGAAAATTGCTTGTACACATCTGTGGGCCTTAAAGATTGTTTACCAGAGTTATTGCAGAATCTTTACAAAAAAAAAAAAAAACCAACCCAAGAAACCCTGCAAAACATGCAACCAAAAAACCCAAAACCCAACCCTGAACAACCAGAGAATACAAACACTAGCTCCCCGGAAACCATGTTCTAATACAACACACTTACCCAGTTCTTATTCCACATTTCTTCAGACCAAAACCTTTCACAAAATTTCTGTTCAGGTTTTCCCCTCACACTGTGACTACAAGGAGAAGGTCTCGTTATCACAAGTGCCTTGTGTTTGGGAGGGTACTCATCTGCTCTTTTGAAGTTTGTCTCTCTAGTAGTTTTCCCAGCGTGACATTCTCCGAAAGAGGCCTTTTAAAATGATAGCGGCAGATGCAAATTGCCCCTTAACATTAGATAAATACAAGCAAATACAGCAACAGCAATGTCTTACCCTGGGTTTCTTTTGTTTACTCCTGAAAATCAGCATTTCTCTGAACCTTCAAAAATAAAAACAACAAGAACATTCAGGGCCTTTCACAAACAGTGTAGAAAAACTCTATGTTAATTAAACTGCTTGATTATTCTTATCTGCAGCATTATTCCTGCCTTAAAGTTATAATACTTAGCAACAACAGAAGGTATTGCTTTTAAAATAACTTCATTTTACTATTAAGTTATATATGTTCTAGTAGTTATAAGTTCAAAAACGGAATGTTTTGCTGCTTTTGAGCCAGTTTTTATTCTATTTTAATAATTTAAAAAATAATTTAGCTATTTTTTAAAAAAAATCCCATTCAGTATTATCTAACTTAAAAATGCATTAGCAGCACAAATCTACGGAGTTTTTAAGAGCTAAAATTACATCAATCCTTTCTGCCTTATTGTGGCCTGTTTCAGAATATAGAAGGCACCCTAATTCTTTTGCTAAGAGCTACCTGGCATCTGAAGTGCCCATTCTATAGAAGTATTTAACTATTTATGTTTTAGCATATGTTGAAACATATCCTTAAGCAGACAGTTTCCAAACTCCTAAAATAACCTGAAATTTTGCCATGAAATACAAATTTATATTAAATAATATGAAACTCAGGTTATGAATATTTGTAAGATGAATAAGTTTGTATTTGAAATTACAGTCCAGTTACTGTATTTTTGAATGCCTGCAGGTACAAGAAATAAGCCCCTGAAAATATACCATGTTCTTCAAAAATCATATTTTTCAAGAAAAACCTTGCTCATCATTATCTGAGAGACATAAGTTCAGTATTGACACATAACAATTTTAGAAGTCATGTAAATAAGGGATCCAATGTAGAGGTAAGGAATAATTGGATAGGGTTTTTTAGGGGAAGTTATTCTGGTTTGGGGTTTGGGATTAGGGTTTCTTTTCTCATTTAAATAATAACTTAATTATTATATATTTGTTTCTCAAGTTGACTTAGAACTGTTTCCAAGTCTTAGGAAAAGTCAAAGTGTTTCTTAAGGTTTATTCTACTACTGAAGAAATGTTTGGGGTTTATAATTTTGGGTTGTTGTTTCAGTGGGAGTAGAATCATGTCTGCATTTTCATAAGAAAAAAAAAATACCTAGTATTTAGAATTCAGTGTTAAAATTGGCAGAGTTCTATTAGTAGGAGGCTTTCCAGTGACATATTTTTAAGTTCTTCCTCATTTTTCCCTCTGAATTTATTGTGGAGTTTAACACTGTTCAAGGAAAGGAGCATTTGCTTTCCTTATTTCCTTGCCTTCCTTTTTTATTTAAAAAAAAATAAAAAAATACTTGTGACTATATTAAATTATGTTATGTGTTTAATTGTTTGCCACCTGCTGGGGCTTCACTTCAAATTATGCTGAGACTTGGTCATTAGTCCATGCCGTTATTTCACGCATGAGAATTATCATTTTTAATTTGGCAGAAGTGAACTAGTACCCCAGCATGTGTCCACAACATCCACCTCAAAAGAGCAGTAAAATGAGTCAACTAAGTTGATTAAGACAATAAAGCTATCAAGATAGCTTTGGGGCTAACAAAAATGCTTACTCAATCCCATTTAGTGTTTATAATTGTTTGTGGTTTTTTCCATTTTTTTTATAATGTCACTAATGTGGAGTACTAATTCAAGTAGTAAATTAAAATGTCCATAAAGTAGTAATGCATCCTATAAATTTACGAAATCACTCGTTAAACTTCTAATTATGGATATATTTCAGTGTAGAATGTAATATATGGAACTGCATTTATTGAGGTAAAGTCAACATTTTATCTATGTAGAAAGCTTTCCCCAGTCTTCCAGGAATGAAAGTCTAATTAAGTTACCCACAAAATACAAACAACTTTGTAACAGACTCTTTGTTTTCCACAGATAGCCTCCATGGAATATTAAAACCTAGAAATATTCTGTTTAAAGTATAAAATAATGGCTCACTGGAAATTGATTTTTTTTTTTTCTTTTTGCACTCTGTAACCTTGTGACAGTGAAATGGAGACTTAAAGGATTAAAATTTCTTATAGAACTGCTAAGATCTGATTCTTTTCCTCTATAACCACTATGGACTATATTATAGGTCTATTATGTTTTTGTCACCAATCCTCAGTTTTTCATGTATATAATAAAATCTGAGAGTCATTTAAAGTAATTTAACAGATTTTTATGTACTGGTAAAGATCACGAATAGTACATCTTCCTCTGGAAAACATTATGCAAATAGAATATTAAAAAGCTTCAGTAGAAGAAATACTAAAACTTGAATAGGCAAACAGTTAAAAAATTAAAATGTTTAGCATCTAATGCTACTGTTTCAAAGTGTACGGATATCTTTCACTTAGTGAAGATGGGGCACAAATAATGACAATTAGGTTTAGAATGACATGATCTATTTGTCCCCTTAAATTCTTTATTTCCTTCAATGGTCGTGTTTTCTGACCTCATACTGAGACTTTCTTCCATTTCTCTATGTATTCTTTTTAGACAGATGCCAAATGCAGGATGTGGTATCACCAAGGCCTTACAAATTACTGAAAAGCCCTTGTGCAGAACTTCTATTATTAAATCACAAATGAGAATCTCCTTTTTACTTCAGTGGCTTTATATTGAGCTGGTGTGGTATGGTGACCTTGGCTGGCTGCCAGGTGCCCACCAAGCCCCTCTGTCACTCCCCCTCCATCAACACAACAGGCAGAGCTTAACAAACAGCTTATAGGTAGAGATAGAAACAGCAAGTTCTTTCAATTACCATTATGGGCTAAACAGATTCTACTTGGAGAAATTAATTTAATTTATTGCCAATTAAACAAAGCACTACCCCACCAGCCTCAAACAGCACAAGGAAATGGGGAATGAAAGTAACAGTTCAGTTCCTGCTGCTCCTTTTTCCTCACACTTTTTCTCTATTCCATTGTGGGGTCCTTCCTACAGGAGACAGTACTCCACAGAATCCTGGTGTGGGTCTTTCCCATGGGCTGCAGTTCTTCAAGAACTGCTCCAGCATGTGTCCTTTACATGGGGTGCCTTCTGTCAGGAGCAGACAGCTCCAGTGTGGGTCCCCTATGGCATCACATGTTCTGTCAGAAAACCTACTCTGTTATGGTTCCCTTTCTCCCTAGGGCCACAGATCCTGACAGGAACCAGGTTTACCAAGGAGCTTCCACAGGGGCACAGCTTCTTTTGGGGCACATACACCTACTCTGGCACTGGATCCTCCATAGCTGGCAGAGTGGATATCTGCTCTACCATGGATCTCCATTGACTGCATGGGGACAGCTTGCTTCACCACGGTCTTCTTCACAGGGTGCAGCATTCCTGATTGGCTCAGCTTTGACCAGTGGCAGATCCATCTAGGAGTTGACTGGTACTGGTTCTGTGGGACCTGGGGATAGCTTTTGGTGTCTTCCCACAAAAGCCGCCCCTGCATCCCCCTTGACTGTTGAAACCTTGCCATGTAAATCTAATACAGCTGGAATCTGATTATTAATTCATTAACCTTCCTGCCTTTTTTTAAACACAATTTTGATATAGCACTATCAATTCTATACTTCATATATCTATAATTTAGCCTTTCATAAATGCAATATCTTACCGTTTGTCATAGAATTCTGCATTTCCAGGTTTGGAATATTTGTCCATTTTAACAAGAGGGTGACACTATAATATTATATATAATAATATAATAATAATTCTATTCTTTAAAGTTTTGGAAACTCCATACAGCACTTTCAAACTTACAAATTTCTATATGTTTATATATATAATGTTATAACTGGAAGGGCTACATATGTATCTATAGTCTGTCTGCATCACCACATTGTAATGTAGAGGACTTGTGAAAAATCTTTTGGAAGAAAACCTCTTATTTTGCCTGAGAAACTTTGAATGTGTGAAGTGCTTTTTCAACCATGATAAACAGAGATAGTGGTTTTATATACAAACATATTTCCCTGTATTTCAAGGGAGTAAGGAAATCTTTCAAGTCTATTTATGCAAAATCTGCAGTTCCCTCTTGTTTTCCCAGATAATACTATTAAATCCTAAAATGAAACTAATTTCCTTCTTTTGATAAATCTGCACAGTATATTCCTTATTATATAGCTGGATGTGTGATTGCATATCTCTTATTAAATATGTTACCCACCTAGTGGATGAAGGCATGGCAGTGGATGTAATTTTTCTGGATTTTAGTTGAGGCCTTTTCCTGGTCTTAAAATCAAGAGTCAGACACGGTTAGAAGGGGAAAAGGGATTTTACTTTGGTATTTATTTTAAAGATCCTTAGGTGCACACATCCAGGTTAAATGCACCAAAATGCACCCCGCAATGCACACTCCCAAAAGATAGGGAATAACATTATAGGTTTTACTAATTAGCATATCTATCAAAAATTCCCCAATGAGAGGCTCGAGTGAGCCCCCCTCCCCAAGGAATCTTCCCCTGGATGGTTCTATCTTAGTTTACAGAATGTGTTCTGGAGAGGACCTTGGGGTCTGGGGCACAGTGATCCCTAACTATGAAGCTTCTAAAATGTTGAGTCTCTCAGCTTGACAAACAAGTCCAAGAATGTAGGCAAAAAGCACTAAGAATACAGAAGTTGTAAAAAGGTCTAACAGGGGCATAAAAGAAAAGGCAAAAAATCTTCATGACATCATAATAAGGCTTTTGATACTGTCCCTCACAGCATCTACCTGGACAAGTTGTCCAGCTGTGGGATGAGCAGGCTCCTGGTGCACTGGGCAGGGTTGAAGGGCAGAGCTCAAAGGGTTTTAGGGATGGGTCTACATCTATCTAGTGACCAGTCATCAGTGATGTTCCTCATGGTTCAGTTCTAGGGCCAGTTCTGTTTGGTATATTCATTGGTGATCTAGATGCAAGAGTTGAATGCACCCTTAGCAAGTTTGCTGATCATACCAAACTGGGAGGGGATGCTGACTCACCTCACAGAGGGAGCAGCTTAGAGCACTGGGCAATGACTAATGTGATGAAATTCGGCAAGTTTGAGTGCTGTGTTCTGCACCTAGGACAGAATAAGACTAGGCAGAAGTACAAATTGGAAGAGGACTGCTTGGAGAGCAGCCCAGCAGAAAGGGATCTGGGGCTGCTGGTCAACAGCAGCTCAGTGTGAGCCAGCAGTGTGCCCTGGCAGCAGCTCAGAAAGCAAACCCATCTGGGGGTGCACCAAGCACAGCATCACCAGCCAGTCAGAAGAAGTGATTGTCCCACTGCATTCAGCATTGGTGCAGTGTCCACTGAGAGAGGACTCTGAATTTAAACTATTAGCCATGTTATTTTTTAAATAACTTGGATAGTGAGTTCAGTATGTCTAGAGTATTCCAATATTCTAGTTCTAATTAAACCCAGGAAAAGTTAATCTGATTTTAGTGAGTGGCCTTAAAATTGCAGTTCTTGCCAGGTACAAAGTAAATTCCTTCTAACAAAGTGAGCGGCACAGTTCCAAGGGCATATAAATGCATACAAAGGTATATGAGTACATAGAAATTATACCAGTGATGTATATATCTACCTAGCACTTAATTTGTTACAAAGTTTTCTCTGACAAATTGTTAAACATTTCACAACTACCAGTTTAAACATGCAATCCTACATCTTCAGTTTGCTTTCTCAGAATAGGAGTTAGCTTTGTAAACCCAGTTGGTCCTGTTCCTTGGAAACTATTAATATGCAAAACACTCCTCCGTTTTTAACTCCATTAGGAAAAGCCCTGGTCTCCCTTTCACTGGACTAAAGATCAATCCCCCCAAGTTTAAAATTATGACAAAGTTTTTTGAGCATTAAAACTGGAAATCTTAGTGAATAATTGAATGGAACACCAAATTTAAATTAGATTATTGCTATACATGCAGTTTAGGAAAGAGTAGCAATGGGAAAAGGGAGGAGAGACATATCAAGGACTTAATGTATTACAAAATAATAAGATTGTGGCTGGGCCAAATAGAAAGGAGAAAGGAATAAAAATACCACCCTCAAGACTGACAAAGTCTATAAATAAAAATCATATCATGGGATTAATGCTAAAGGGGAATTTAAGTACTGAAGCATTTATTTGTGAAAAAAAAAGTCATAAATATAGACTAAATTCAATGCCATATGATGCTGAAGAAGAGGAAGCTTAATTTTGGAACTGGAAAATTGAAATAAGGAGTTCACAGAATCACAGTTGATTTAAAATGTGACAAATAAACAACTAAGAAGAAAGCTAAGAAGCAGGATGTCTGTAGGCAAAGAGTTAGTGAAGATCTACAACCGTATTATTGTAGGATGAGGGCCTACAATAACAGTAGTATAAACTACCAGCGTATAACATTCAGAAATATATAAAATGAACTGCATTCCTAGTGTTTCCTATTGATTAAAGAGAATTAGTATTTGGGTTACAGGTAAGATAACTTTGCAATTAAAATTGGAGCCACAGATTCACTGTAATTAGTAGAAAAGTACATAGTGTGTAGAAAACCAGTTAAAGAAATGTAAAGGAATAAGATCAACAGAATTCTTTGAACCTAGGTTTCTGCAAGCTTTTTGTTTCTAACAGAGTGAACAATGTGTGCTAGGAGCCATTCTGTCACGATAAAAGAAGTAAATTACTAAATCAAATTATGCTTGTGACCAGCTTGTCCCTAGAATTCCCACCATGACAGTAGTATGAATTGGAGAGACGTATTGTGAAAAGAATTGTAGTACACAGTGCAGAAACAAATGTTTCAATCAGTTGTAATCAGGAAGTTGCAAAGTCAGTAGAAAGTTATGAACTACCAGCTGTGGCTCTGTAAGTAAAGGGTTCAGATACAGAGAGATGTTCAGATACAGATATCTGTAAGAAATCATCAAGCAAGTTCTTGGAGTCTGTTGAAGCCAATATTTGGATGCAGAAGTTGAAGACAAATTTAAACCTTTTTGTCTTTGTTTCTGATCAATGAGGGCAAAATGAGTACATGAAATTAAAAGGTAAATTGGGTAAGAAAAGATCGTTATGAATGCTGAAATTTATTTTTTAGTGCAGAAAAATGTGCATATTAAAATCCATAGATCCAAATAAGCAGATTCCAGATCTGATTGTTTCCTCAAAGGAAACAATACTGAGTTCACACAATGGAAAGTTTCATAAAAGAACATTGCAGCTAATATAAGCACACACTAATGGAAGGAAAATATAGATATTACAGAGATACCCACTTGGAAAAATCAGGACTTCAGCAATGAACTGAAAGAAAACAGGTCAAAACCCCACAAAACTAAAGAAATAGGGAATTTATCAAATTACTAATTTGGATATAAGTATAAAAAGTAAACTTAAGAGTAACAAAACAAAAAAATATATAATTTGAAAATAAACTAGCAAGAAATATAGATGGTTAAAAGAACTAATAACAATAATAGAAATAATAATAACAAGTAGCAGTAGTAGTAGTAGTAGTAGTAGTAGTAGTAGTAGTAGTAGTAGTAGTAGTAGTAGTAATATTCACTTTGTTACAGTCTAGGGACAAAAATATATAAATATTTTACATTCTCGTTCTTACCTCACTCTGGCTTGCTAAAGTGTATGTTCCCCACTCTAGCCACAATTTTTCCCTCTATGGTTAGTTTTTGGATAGATTGACAATAAAAATAAAACTGAATATTATTTTGGAAGGACTTAAGTATACAGTATATGAGAATCATAAACCACTTTTCACTTTGGTGTCCCCAAATCTAGAGCTCCAGCAAGTATTAAAAATTTTCTAAGTGCTTAAGAGAGAAAAAGTTGATAAAGAAATCTTGCAAGGTTTAATGAACATAAATCTTAAAATTATTTTTTTGATAATTATTTAAGAGGGATTGCTGAGCACATTTCATGTTACTTTCTTGTTGCTGCCTGTTTTGAGCTTCCCATCCCCCCTCCCAAAGACATGTGCTCCGAGTTCCTTTGTTCCAAGCGCGGGCAAAGCCAAATGTAACTCAGACTCTTCAGCAGTGTCTGATTGGCCGCTCACCCCGGGTCCGCCCCCAGTCATCCCCTTGCCCCTTCTCCGAATAAAAAGATGGTCGAGGGGAGGCAAAGGCCCTCTCTCAGCTCAGCTACCTTCCTGTAAACATCTCTGGTCGTCTGTCTCATTTGAAGGCTTCTAACTGCAGGGAATTGAGCGAGCAGGGAGCTATATTTCTCCCTCTTTGCTTCTGCTGATGGTATTTGCTCTGCAGCTGATTCAGGTACCGATTTTAGAGCTACTAAAGTGCTAGATCGCCCGTGCTACCTCTCAAGGCTGCTCGAGGCTTTCTAAGGCATTGAAATACAAGCGCTAGCCGGTATAAAGCTGAAAAGATACCTTTACATTTGGCGCCCAGCGTGCTATCTCTGAACTCCGGTTCTGAGAGACTTTCAGGGTGTCCCGGCAGCTGTGTGTCTGCTGGAGTTAGCTCTGCACGTCCTGCTGTGCCAGCTCTGTGTGGCGAGGTGTTACTTTTTGTGTAACATCGAGCCCAGAGCCTCAGCCTGTACCCTCCCCCACGCCACGTGGCGAGGGAACGGCTGGAAAGCAGAAGACCCTTCTCGCGTTTTTTTTTTCTCCGGACCTGCTTTCCTGTGATAAATCCAGAATTCTGGTGAGTATTTCCCTGCTGGTTTAGGGGCTCCTGTCTTAAGCTGGTGCCGGTGTAAACTTTCTCTTGTTTTCCTCCTTTTTCGTGAGTAAGGGGTTGAGGTTTGCTGTGCATTCATAATGGGATCTGAAGTTTCTGCACACCATAGAGAAATATACCACCAAGTTCAAAGTTACCTTTCTTTAACTGGGCATAAATACCCTAAAAATCTAGTTCAATCTTTTGTACAATGGCTTTTTCAGTACTTTCCTAATCTGACCTCCGAAGACATAAGATCTGCTGAATTTTGGGATAAGGTGGGGAGAAAACTCTCCTCTCTGAGGCGTGCAGGAGATGAAACAGTTTCAAAATTCTTTCCTCTCCTGTTACTAAGTTATGCTTTGCCGGAGAAAAAGGCAGTACATGAAAAGCCACTGCAAAACCCCCCTGTTAATTCCCTCATACCCTCTTCCAACCCCTGTGTCCCGGACCCCTCTTCCCCTACGCTGGAAAACACAGCTAGAGCAGACTGCTTCTCAGCACAGGAGAGCTATCGTCCTCCTGGCTCACCCGTGTTTCCTCAGCACCCTGCCTTGGATGGGAATCCGGAGCCCATCCCAGGACCTTCCCAACCCCTTTTCTCCACTCTCTTTTCCCCAGTTTTTAGCCCTCATGTTTCAAGCGCGCGAAAAAACCCCTTCTCCCCTGATCTCTTTGTTCCCAGGGACGGCCATTGCCACGTGCTCGCAGCCCGGGAAAAAACCCCTCCCCCCAACCGCTTTTCTCCCAGTTTGTTTGTCTCCAGTAATGGCGGACGCAATGTTCCTTCCTCTCCAAACTACACCTCCCACAATCCCTTTCTCCCCCATCCCACAAATCCCTTCTTGTCCCCATCCCCTCCCACTCCTGCGTCACACCCTGACCCCGTCCCCACAGCGTCGTGTTTCACCCCTCCCTCTGTTCCCGCCCACGGCTCAAGTGCCGCCCCTGCCTCCCACAACCCCGCCCCCGACCCCTCCCCTCCGCCGGCCGTGTCCCCGCCTCCATTCCCCGCCCCTGCCCCTCCACTCCCCGCCCCTGCTTCCCATTGTCCCGCCCCAAGTCCCCACAATCCTGTGACTGCCCCTCTGAATCTGGGAACCCATGGCTACCAGGAAGTAACTCCAACTGCTTCTACTACACTCTCTTGTACTAGCAATGGAGCTAACCCTGACTGGAAACCCCTTTCTTATTCTGATATTAAGGATTTGTGCAAGGCAATTAAGGAGTTTGGAATGCATAGTAATTATTTTAAGAGCCTTTTAAGTGCTACTTTTGCAACTCACTTACTTGTACCTCATGATTTACTTACATTAATGCAAACTCTTCTCACACCTGGTGATTTTATGGTGTGGAAAAAGCAATGGAAAATAATTTTATCTGATTTATTGAAAATTTTGTGGCAAACTCCAGATAATTACCTGGATTTTGAAAACAATTATATCACATTAGACCTTTTATCTGGTGACAATAATATGGCGAATCCTCAAAAACAAGCAATGCTTATCCCTCGTCCAGTTCTTACTGAAATCACACGTGCTGCTGAAAAGGCCTTAACATTATTACCATCTCAAACTCCTAATTCTCATTATACCACCATCAAGCAATCGCCAAATGAAAATATTATTCACTTTTATAACCGTTTGTACGAAGCTGTCTCTTCCCAGGTCCCTAATCCTGACCTCCAACAAGCACTCCTACTCGAACTTCTCCAAGTTAATACAAATGATGCTTGCAAACAAGTCATTCTCACTCTCCCGCTGTATCCTCCTCCTACTGTTGAATCCATCCTCGAAGTCTGTACGAAGAAGGTGCAGCTGAACACAGCTGCTCCCTTTTTGAAAAGAGTGGGGATGGTTGGGGAGGTTGTGGAGAATGTTACAGGTACAGGAGAAACTCAATCGCGCGGTAACTTTGTATGCTATCGTTGTCAGAAAAAGGGACATGTAGCTCGCAATTGCAGAGCAATTATAACTGCTGATAAAAACTCTCCAAAGACTGTTTCCCCAGGTCAACAGCAGGGAAACTAGCGACTCAACGCGTCCTAACAGCTCCGCGTTCAGACATAAATAGGGCTGCAGACAAAGCAACTTGGACTTCTGGACTCAGGTTTAAGGTAACCTGTGATAAAGCACACCATTTCAACAACAACAAACAGACTGTAATACCCATTTCATTCCAGAATGTGGACCACATGCCAGAATTTACATACCTTTTTGTTATTGGGGATACTCGGGAAACACCTGCTGGGATAGAGGTTACACCCACACTCATGAAAATGGATCAGAACGGGTGTTCTAACCTAATTGTACAATGTATATATCCACCGTACTTTATGCCTAAAGGTCAAGTCATTGCACAGGCCTTTCCACTGCCCAAATACCTGCCCACAGATGGTCATATCCCAGCCATCTGTTGGACTGAGATTTTGGGAAATGACAAACCTGTAATAGAATGTAAGCTCCGTTACAAATCACATAAAATCAGTATAATGGGAATGTTAGACACAGGTGCTGATGTGTCTGTCATTCCATTTGATAAGTGGCCTACGCAATGGGAATTGCAATCTCAGGGCATCATACAAGGGATTGGAGGTACCCAAATTGCAAAGCAGTCCAAACACACCATCCAAATTGAAGGTCCTGAAGGACAAATAGCGACACTTCGTCCGTATGTCCTAGACACCAAATTCACCCTGTGGGGAAGGGATGCCATGTCTCAGTGGGGAACAAAAATTGATATCACCCGTAGACATCAAAATTTTCCCTTGCAGGCCACTGAAGCAGAGTGCCATCCACATAAATTAACTTGGAAAACAGATGAACCCGTGTGGGTTAACCAGTGGTCGTTAAAAAAAGAAAACTTAGAGGCACTCAAAACATTAGTGGCTGAACAATTGGCTAAAGGAAATATAGTTCCAACTAACAGCCCATGGAACACACCCGTGTTTGTAATACAAAAACCGGGAAAGAACAAATATAGGCTACTCCAAGATCTTAGAGAAGTTAATAAGGTTATTGAAGACATGGGACCCCTTCAACCAGGTATGCCATCACCCTCAATGCTCCCACAACATTGGCATTTAGCTGTTCTTGACATCAAGGATTGCTTCTTTCATATTCCACTCCACCCTGCAGATGCCCCCCGATTTGCATTTTCTGTACCATCTCTTAATCATGAAACTCCCATGGAACGTTATCATTGGCTTGTGCTTCCCCAAGGTATGAAAAATTCCCCAACTCTCTGCCAAGAGTATATTGCTAAAATTCTATCTCCCATCCGTGCCAAAGCAGAGAAAGCCATCATCCTGCATTACATGGATGATGTGCTGGTGTGTGCTCCCAATAATCAGTATCTCGAGCAGACACTTAACATGGTGGTTGAGGCCCTAGAGGCCAAGGGCTTTGAATTACAACCTGAAAAAATGCAGAGAACAAGCCCTTGGAAATACCTCGGACTCAAAATCACAGAAACCTCTATCACCCCAACACCTGTCACCATTAATAATAACCCAAAAACATTAGAGGAAGTGCAACAGATCTGTGGGACACTGAAGTATTTAAGGTCCTGGTTAGGACTCACCACAGAGGATGTAGCTCCTATTGCAAACCTAGTAAAAGGGGAAGGCGGTCCAGCATCCCCTAGATCCCTGACAGAAGAGGCAAGGCAGTCTCTCAAAAAGATACAAGAGCTCATTTCCACCAGACAAGCGCACAGGTGTCAGCCCTCCCTACCCTTTAAGCTTGTCATTCTAGGGAAGGTACCACGCTTTCATGGCCTCATATTTCAGTGGGACAAAGAGCAGAAGGAACCCCTCATCATAATTGAATGGGTATTCCTTCCACTCCAACCTCCTAAAACCATCACACAGCCACAAGAACTAATGGCAAAAATTATCATGAAGGGTAGAGCAAGGCTCCGCACCCTGGCAGGATGTGACTTTGCATGCATCTACTTACCTGTAACAACTGACGCATTAGATCACCTGCTCCAAAATAATATAAATTTACAATTTGCATTAGATAGTTACTCAGGCCAAATCTCAAATCATTACCCAAAACATGACATGTTTAATCTGCCATTCTCTTTCATCCCTCGAGAGATTCAAAGTAGAAAACCCCTCGATGCGATTACCGTTTTTACTGATGCCTCAGGAAAAAGTAAAAAGTCCGTGGTCACATGGAAAAATCCAAAGACGCAAAAGTGGGAATCTGACATCGAGGTAATCCAGGGATCACCACAAGTAGCTGAATTAGCAGCTGTTGTTAGAGCATTTGAGAGGTTCAAAGAGCCCTTTAATTTGGTCACAGACTCAGCATATGTAGCTGGAGTAACTGTTAGAGCTGAGCATGCTCTCCTAAAAGAAATCTCAAACAAGAAAATTTATGATTTACTCTCAAAATTAATTTATCTGGTTTCCCACAGAGAGCATCCCTATTTTGTCATGCATGTGAGGTCACATACAAACCTGCCGGGATTTATTGCAGAGGGTAATCGTAGAGCTGATGCTCTGGCTATGCCAGCAGACATAGTTCTATCAGCCAACTTACCAAAGCTCCCCCAAGTTTTTGAACAAGCAAAATTGAGCCATGCCATGTACCATCAAAATATTCCCGCTCTTATCCGCATGTTCCATCTGTCGCGGACACAGGCAAAAGCAATAGTGGCAACGTGTCCCAACTGCCAGAAGCTACAGCTTCCATCACTGGGCATGGGGGTCAATCCCAGAGGTATTAATAGCGGTGAAGTGTGGCAAATGGACGTCACACATTTCCCTGAATTTGGGAGATTAAAATACGTTCATGTTTCTATTGATACCTTCTCTGGTGCTATGTATGCCTCTGCACATGCAGGTGAAAAGGCTAAGGACGTTGAAAAACATCTTGTCCAAGCTTTTGCTGTGCTCGGTATACCTGAGGAGATAAAAACTGATAATGGACCTGCCTACACCTCCCAGGAGTTTAAAAACTTTCGTCAGCAGTGGGGATTTCGACATGTTACAGGTATTCCTCACTCCCCAACTGGACAAGGCATTGTTGAACGTGCCCATCAAACCCTCAAGCGAATGCTGCTACAACAATCAGGGACCACCAAACTCAACTCACCTGTCCTCAGACTCAGCAAAGCACTGTTTACCATAAACTTCCTGAATGGCACCTTTGAGGATCCAAACCCTCCCATCTATCGTCATTTCCAGAACACCAGGAGACAGAAACTGCAGGAAAATCCAGAAGTCCTGATCCGGGACCCAGAGACTCAAAAAATCCAAGGACCGTACAAACTTGTGACTTGGGGACGTGGGTATGCCAGTGTATCTACCCCTCAAGGACTGAGATGGATCCCAGGGAAGTGGGTAAAACCTTATGTCACTTCCTCAAAAGTTAAGGAGGTTAAAACTGCCTCCTGGAAGAGACGCCGTAAAAAGAATCCTGATTTTGCACCTTCATGTAAACCCCCTACTGCAGATCTTTATGTTAATCCCTTAAGTTAAGTTGCACTGTTTTGCACTCAGGTTTTTGCACTGTATTTTGTAAATCTTTGTCCTGATACTCCATACCATAGATGTCCTGACTAAACCCCTGAGTTTTGACTGGGGAACTAGTTTAAAGGCATCCTAGGTAGTGTCGAGTTGTAGGGACGATAGATTACAATTATATTTTGCACTATTGTTTTGTTACTGTTCTATGCACTTTTAAGTTACTAAGAGTTACAACCCAGCTTTAAAGAAAAAAAAATAGGGAATTGTTGCTGCCTGTTTTGAGCTTCCCATCCCCCCTCCCAAAGACATGTGCTCCGAGTTCCTTTGTTCCAAGCGCGGGCAAAGCCAAATGTAACTCAGACTCTTCAGCAGTGTCTGATTGGCCGCTCACCCCGGGTCCGCCCCCAGTCATCCCCTTGCCCCTTCTCCGAATAAAAAGATGGTCGAGGGGAGGCAAAGGCCCTCTCTCAGCTCAGCTACCTTCCTGTAAACATCTCTGGTCGTCTGTCTCATTTGAAGGCTTCTAACTGCAGAGAATTGAGCGAGCAGGGAGCTATATTTCTCCCTCTTTGCTTCTGCTGATGGTATTTGCTCTGCAGCTGATTCAGGTACCGATTTTAGAGCTACTAAAGTGCTAGATCGCCCGTGCTACCTCTCAAGGCTGCTCGAGGCTTTCTAAGGCATTGAAATACAAGCGCTAGCCGGTATAAAGCTGAAAAGATACCTTTACACTTTCTTATGAATAAAGCTTAGAAATACAGTCTGAATAGCTCATTTTCATTGACTAAAGGAACATAATGGTAAGAATGACAAAAAGCAAGACCATTACCAATCACAATTCCTTTGCTATATGAAAGTTTGCAACTGAAGTGAAAATAATGTGAGGAATGATCTTGCAGAAAAACATTTCTGAATCTTGTAAACATGGGAAGATTGCAGTCAATAAGAAACTGAAAGTAAATTTCATAATGTGGCAAAAGTTCAAACTCATAATCAGAGTAGCTGAATTTATAAACAAGAGTTTGCCATGTAAAATATTTGGAGTAATCCACATGCTGTATTTGAGATAAAGAACTTGTGTCAGTTCTGGGCATGATATTTGAAGTATCTGAACCAAAGTGTGTGAACCAGATAGATCTCAGAGAAAAGCAAAAACAAAAATGACGTCTGGAAATCAAAACCTGCAAGAAAATATTAATGCTTTTTGTTGAATTAGACAATTGAAGGATGAGAACAGACATGATATAATATGTCAAATTTGTAAAGTAAGTCATAGTGTAGTAAGGAAAGCCTATATCAAGAAGCACAGAAAATATTTCAGTCTGTAAAAGTAATTAAACTGTTAAATTAATTACCTTTGAATGTGCCTAAAAAAAGGTTAGACAAAAACTTGTAAAAAACATTTAAATGTAAATAACACTGAAATATAAATAATAAAACACTTTAGACAATTTCTAGGACTCTGCTTTCTGTAAATATTGTAAATGCATGATTTGAGATCTAGGAAAATAAATAGAAGGTTAGCTCATGAAATGTTGCCCCAGGTTTTGTAATTCTTTGAACAACAATACTAATTCAAACAACTTTGTTTGACAAACTCATTGTTCCTTTAAAAAATTTTCCCCCCACCCTGTCCCCAAATGAAACTAAACAATCCTAACAGTCCCTAATAAATTAGTTACTGGAAGGTGAACCATCAAAAGGAAGTGATTTTGTTAGGCATAAAGTTTAGTATTTTTCCTCAAATTGTTAATCCCAGAGAGTGTTGGTGTGTTTGTTGCTGTTTAGCTGACTGCACACGACCGACAAGCAGTTTCTTTGAAACATTTTAGGCTTTCTTTGTTAGCTAAAAGATATCAAGCTTTCAGTGTTTGTTCTGTGGCACTGATCATATGTTTAGAAAACCGCACAACTGACTAAGTTTGATATTATAGGACAAGTCTTCATCAGTTACATAAGGACTGTGATCCAGCCAAGAAAAATACTCTAGAGGGTAAGAGGAACGAGGGTGAACTTCTGAAAATGATCAGCTGAACATCCTTCCATTAAGATTTTGTGAGAAGACTCTTCTTTTTTCTGCATTCCTCCCCCAGTTTTGCAAGAAGTTAAAAAAATATTAAAAAAACCCAAAACCCTAAGTCACAAAGAAGAGTTTAACCTCCATTTAACTTCATCTTCAGGATGTGATTGTACTCAGAGGAAAAAAAATTGATTGATCCCCCCTGAATATAAGTAATTGTACACTGTCCTCTTTGGAGATGGCTATAAACAAAGGGCCTTAACAAAAATTTTCCAGGGAAAACGTAAATAGACAACCACTATTGACAAATTTTGATAAAAGTCAACTGATAAATTTAGCAGAACATTATCACAGCCCTCCAGACCAGGGAAGTAAGAACACAAAGTCTTAATAAGTATATATTTTTCTCTCTGCTTTTTCACATTTAGAAATAGTTTTACCCTAAACACACTTTGAAACACAGTTGTAGAAATAAAAGTGCATCAAAGCATCAACTCAGTGAAAAATTATAGAAAGCTATTCTGTTAAATGTGTGAACATTTTCTTGAAAGAAACTGATCTAATCAGTATTAAAGAAAAATCAGAAAATTACTTTATAAATGGGGTTCTTAGAGTGTAAATCTAGAAGCTGCATATATGTTCTATTTATTTTCCTGATTAATTGCTTGAAGGTTTTACTGCCTGTTATTGACTACATTAATTTAGAAAGGTTGCCAACAAAAAAGAAACATTTAAAATGCAATAGCTGCAAAGAAAATGTCATATAACAGTTGGGTGTCCACTATTAAGCAGTGCTTTAGAAGACAAAAATCAGAAAGTAAGGGAAGAATACAGAAGAAAAAATAGCAGTATTTTTCATAAGATATCATGCACATATATATAAATGTTACATTGCTTATTGTTTTTAATAATATTTACATATACTTGTGTTGCTTGCAAATATCTCTGTATATTTAAAAATATTTGCTTTTCTATGATTTTTCTCCAGATAAACAAATGTGGTTGTGTGTATTTGTGTGAGTGCATGTGAGCAGGGGTAGGGTATTTGGAGGTTCGTATGACTACAGTCATATTGATTAATGTGTGTCTAGTGAATAATTACACCCAGAAACACACCTGATTACTTACTTGAAATTTATTATCTCCCCAGAAATAAAGCATGTACAGAATATAAAGCTGAAATCAGTGGCTGAATTTACAGTACAGGTTTAACACACATTTAACTAAAAACAGAAAAGAGAAAGTATTTTCATATCTGAGAAATGGATTCAGACTATGATGCAGATAGAAGCTTAAACCAGAAGGTAAAAGATATAAGAGAGGGATTACTTGAAATGATATTGTCTTCCAAGACAGAGTTAGCTATCTGAAAACTTAATTAATTATCCCTTTGAGGCTAAAATTGTGATCTGCAACTGATTCCTGCACTTCAGTACATGTTTTAAATGGAAAGTGGTCAGATTTTAAGCTGTTTCTTTGTTTAGATGCTTGCTTTTCATCAAAAAGCTTTGCTTTATTACTTTTTGAGCTTGGAAAAAGAAAGAAAAGCTGAGAAAGCAGTAGAAAAATTAATTCATTGCTTTTCTGGCAAGCAGCTCTAGAAAGCTGAAATAGAATAATCTGATCTGATATCTGATGTTGTTAAACTGCTAAGGTCCAAGCATTGCAGGGTCAAAAAGAGAACAAGAAATTAAATGACAACATAACTACTAGTAAGAGAAAAAGGTGAGCTGGTGTAGGAACACTGTGGGGAGAGAAGGTGTTTACATGCACCCCATACTCTGACAGTGTAGTACTTGGATCCTTTATGTTTATAAAAAAATGATGAAAAGAAAAAAAGTCTCAGAATGTTTAGCACATGCATGATTCTACCCTGGGTTTAGAAATAATTGCTCTAGCAGAACTTCTGTGCATTTCTTTATGGATAAAAACCCTCTATTTTTTCTTCCCTTGGCCACCTGTTCTTGCTTGAAGATAGCTTGGCTACATCATGATTCCAGATTGCTGCAATGGAGGGAGACAATGGAGTCAAGTTGACTCCACTTTATTGTATGTTTACAACACTGCCTTGATTTAATCCAGTAATTCCAAAAGATATTATTAGCCCATATTTTGAATAAACAAGGAAATTCAGGGTTGCCAGTGTCACATTTTTAGACATGATAAACCTAATATTATTCTTAAGAGTATTATTTTTTCTTTATTGCTGATTTTAAGATTTCAAACATTAATTCATTCTGACAGCTGCTGATAACGTTTACATCATACACTATATACTGATCCTGACATTCCATTTCAAGTCTACAAATATTTTCCATATTTTCATTTGAAGTACTATTTTCAATATATAATTTTTTTCACTAAATAAAAGGATTGTAATAAAATTTCTAAAATTTTACCTTTTAAGTAGGTTTCAATAATAATTGTATGCCTCATTCATTATTTCATGGAGGTACTTAACATTTTATAGTCATTATGATAATCAACAAGGTAGCACAGAGCAATATAACCAACCTAGACTCTGGTTTGTGGTTTAGTGGGTTTTTTTTGTTGGGGGGAGGCTGGTTGGTTGGCTGGTTGGTTTGTTTTTGTTTCTGTTTTTGTAGTGGGTTTTTCTGGTTCTTTGGTTTGGGTTTTTTGGTTTTTTATTTTTAATTTTACGGGTTTTTTGGGAGGGTGCGTATTGTTCCTTTGGTACAAGCTAATAGATTTCTTTATCTGTACACTAATATATCTTAGAAGAGGCACGTGCATTTTTCAGAGTTATAGAGTGAAACATTTATAATCTGGAGTGTAAAAGATAGTAAGCAGCAACTTGAATAGAGGTCTTAGAGAAAAACGTTTCTGTGTTGTACATTTCAAGCCAGTAATCTTTCATTATAAACTTCAAACTTGATATTGAAGCAGGAAGCTGTTTTAATAAATAGTTGGCCAAAAATCTGTGTTTTTCTAGGTGTTTATAACCATCTGGGAGGTTTCCAAAAGTGCATTTTCATGTGGTTTTAGTGCAATCAATTGCTTCCTTAGAAATATACTAGAACGAGTAGAATTTCAAGTGCAATATATAGCTCTATTTTCCTAAATCACGTAGTGAGAGTTCATGTCCGGTTCACACCCGACTCTGTCTTATTCAAGGTCTTCATTCAGGGTCTTTCATGTCAGGAATACATGGGACGTTGATCCTTCTGCTGTTGACCTCTTCCTCACTTAAAACTGCAAGGGGGAGGAAACAAAGCCAAAACTCCAAACCGAAGAACAAACTTGAAAAGAATTCAAGTACTCCTGACATGAAACAGAAATAATTTTAAAATGTTTATTTGTTTTTATAAGATAATATTCCCATATACACTGAATTTCAGATTTTTTTTTCATACTTACATACAACACTAGGATCTGGTAAAAACCACCCTTCATCAACATTTTGGCTGCATTTATTATGCCAAGATTATACCAAGAAAGACAGACTGCCTATTAATTTCAGTGAGAACTAAACTGAATTTGTAATATTATAATGATAAGCAGAATTATAGAGAACTAAATAGTACACGAACAGAATATATAATTATTCAAGGATTTTTAGAATTGTGTACAATTTACTCAGAACACAGCATCATTTATGTTCTTAACAAACATCACCATGAGAATAAAAATTATTGTCCCTCTAAATATTGTGTTCCTTTCTTACTTTGTTCATGTTTTATACTGAACCTCTGCATATGTGATATCACCTCATTATCATTGAATATTGCTTTTGATTTAAAATTATTCTACATTCTCTGATGATGTGGAGGTTTTATTTAGTTTGTTTTGCTTTTTTTAGGATTTGTGCAGTTTTTATTTCTTGGAAAATTACAGTAAATTTCATAGTCATGTAGCTTGTTAAGTGTTTCAGAAGTGACTTATTAATATGACGCTGACATTCATAGATCAGGCTGTGAGCCCTGCATGTGACCACATTAGGGAGATTTTACTCCCGTAAGCAGTGTCATTGATTACTACTCAGAACAATGGGTAAGAGGATAATAGTCTGACCTTAGATTATCTTAATACTTTTTAAATTAAAAATCGGTTCTAAAGAAAGGTCCTGCTCTTATATGCTTATAGGCAAACAGAATCTTCTTTCTGTGTTACATAGTCATTGATAAAGATAAAACCTTATTTCCTTGTGCACTCTTCAGAAAAAGATTGACAGAAATGTAAGAAACCATGGAGACATGCTCACCAGTTATGCTGCTTGGAAACCCACTACCTTTCCCATCTTGATTTTAATATCAAGGATTCAAATCAGTAGATCACAGTAGAAATAGCCTATGTTTGTTTTAGGATAAGAATTTTGATGAAGTTATTAACTATTTGAACCAATCAATGTAAAGGCTAAATTAAAGCGCAGGCATAGTATGCATGGTAAGTAAAAGAATTTATGTAACAATGGTTTAGCAGGAAAAGTGTATAAAAGGGATGAGTTTTGATTAATTATGCAGCAAGAACCATGTGAGAAGTTGCTGAAAAGACCAGATTTTTTATCCCAGTATGATTAACACACTGAAACCAACAAATCTGTGTAGGCACAGCAGGAGACAACTGGAGGGAGTCTTCGGGACTGTCTGAAATGCCCTCTCAAAGAGGTCCTTTATCAATGAATCAAATATTTAATTGTACAGGTGGGTATAATTTCAATTATCATTGTTTCAATTCCTTTCACTGTTTAAGATCAGTCCATTAACTCATTTGTGCGGATGACTAAACACAGAGTACCTGGCCCATCCAATTAATTAATTACTCATACATGAATATATAGATGGACCCTGCTCTGGTACTCAGTTACATTAGTTATAACTGTAGAACAAACTTGAGTTTCACATATTTTTCCATGCCTACAGTGAGAGGACTAGAGGAAATGGCCTTAAGACAGAGGAGATTCAGATTAGATGTTAGAAACATTTCTTTCTCTGTTAGGGTGGTCAGGCGCTGGAATAGGCTATCCAGGGTGGTAGTGGAGTCACCATCCCAGGAGGTGTTCAAGAGGCATCTGGATCTAACATTGGGTGATGTGGTTTTTTTAGTAGTTTAGGGGTTACAGTGGAAGTGCTGGGTTGACAGTTGGGGGGAGGAACCCCAACAGGCCTTGATGATGCAAAATGTCTGTCGCAACCTCGATGATTCTATACTTATGAATTAAGTTGCCATCCCACAATCCATGAGCTAAAAAGGCATGTGAGTGAGATCCTTTTTATTCTTTCATTTATGGAAAAATTTGTTTATTTTCACCATGATATGTAGGAGTTGTAGCGTTGTTTAATCACTCAGAAGCTGAAACATACTTGGGAATTTTTCTATTTCCTCCCAATATTTTTACAGTTCAAAAGAAGGTACTAAGAAAATCAGTAAACTGAGAATTGTTTCCATAAAAAATTTTCTCAGAAGGGAGCTGTCCAAAACAAAGCCAAAGCTATGTGTTAGATCTTGGCTATTTAGTATAAAAATAATTCATGTGTTTGTGTTTGCTAAATTCACAGCTTTAAATTGGGAAGTTGGGAAGTTGGAAACAGAATTTTTCTTATCAGAACTTGAAAGAAGTTATTTTCTTGGGTTTTGGTTTTGGTTTTTTGGTTTTTTTTTGTTACATAAGACATCTGAGGACTAAGCATTAACATTTGAATACATTATGGAAATGGGTATCTAAGATTTAGGTTCAGTTCTTGGTGTTTGCTGTTTCTGAAGTATCACTACCAGGCGTGAAGTCTGCATGGCAGAGTGCCGGGCTGTGAGTTAATATCCCAGTTAATATAGGATAACTATAACCTATGCTACTGTGCAGTTTTGTCCTTTAATTTTTTTCTCAGCCCAGAAAAGCATAATGTTGTTACAATATTTTTTATTCTAGAACTATCTTATTCAGAAAAAATCTCTACCAGTTCTGGTTCTAGAGATATTTTGCTCAGAGCTAGCTGCAGTATCTGTGATTAGTGCATCACTGCATTATGTATACATTGCTGATGAAAAGCATTTGCAATCTAAGTAATTATCCTGTGCTTCAGTTCCCTATCTGTAAGTGGGAGACAGCAATATTCCTTTTGTCTTTCTCATTTAGACAGAAGTTCTAAGGCTCTGAGAATTTTTTATTATTGTTTTCTCAGTGGTTAAATCAATATTATAATTGTATTGAAACAAATAATTGTTAGAAATGGGTGAAAATACTTAGCCAGCTAAAGACACAAATATAATATGTATTTAAAATTGAAATTACAGGCAAGTTACAGGAGGTAACCTGTGTGATGCAGATTTATCCCTGGTGGATCATTCTTAATCTCTATATTGCAATATGGGAAGAAATCCAATTTTTCATAGCAAATACTTCACTTTAGTTTGACTGTTAGGTGAAAATATGCCCCAAGTGTTTGGGGATAGAGATATTTACAACTAGCCAATAAAGCTTATGCTGAGTTCATCAGAGTTACTGCTCTCCAAACCTCAGGCTAAGCTCCAACTGTGGATTCTGACAAGAGCAGACAACTTTCTAACATTTCTTCAGCAATTTGTAGACATGAATTCCAAAAAAATATCAACTTCAAGGATTCATGATCTAGAAGCTTTGCTTTTAATGACGAAATGCCGATTTCTCATCTGGTCTTGAACTGTCATATTTTTTGTATGATCTTTTATTTGTGTTTTAACTTCCTAACTTGTAAAAAAATTATAAGATTTTATTCGTGTGCTGACCATGCATCCTCTACACTGTATTTTCTGCTCAAGGGGAAAAATGTTCACTTGCAAAACTGGAACTTGATTTCACGCTTCTTGGAGGAATTCTACATACTTCAATTTACAGCTAACACATATTAAAGTTTGAAGTGTGAGACACAGTGCCTTGGATGTAAGGAAGATTGAGAAGAATACAAATATGTTCCTGCCTTAAATGCATGTATTGTTCCATAGTTAGAAGAAATCACTTTACAGAGTATGGTTTTTTACAATGAATTACATGACAGGATAAGAAATTAAATAGACTAGGGATCACCAAATTACAATAAATTATTATGACTGCATTGTTCTTTCAAATATTTTTACCACATCTGTGCTAGAAACTATTTTGACAGGTCAGAGACATTTTAAATACCGTTGATTAAATAATGGATTTGAATTTTCATATCAGAAGTATCCAGAATTTATTCTCAAGGCTTGTATTTCTTGTATTTTTCTTGCATATTTGTAAATAATTCCTACATTCTGAAAATAATACCTGCATTCAGTTCCAGTTTTAATTCATATATCATATCCATTACCACAGCATCTGTTATTATCTAGTAATGTACAGGAGACACTAATATAAGTGTTTCAGTATTTAACAAGTTGACTTCTTTTAATAGACTTCAGTTCACAGATAAAAACACACTTGCATTGTAGCCACTGTGATTAAGCTATTATCAAAGACACAATGTTAAAGGGGAAAGTCAGGGCAGAAGGAAGTGCTTGCTTCAACTAACTAAGCAACTAAAAGTCTGGACAAATGACCACATAAAAACCAACTGTGTAGCTGATAGGTCAACAAGTTTGTCTCAATTTTTCAAAAATACTGAAAGGAACTCATGTTTATTCACACACATATTACTTATCCATGTTTTTTGTGTCTTTTCACTTGGGATATCAGACCAAAAGAAGAAATTTTATGCAATTGTGAAACAGTTAAGTGAAGGAATGAACTAGATCCTACAATATTCATGCTAGGCTGCACAAGGAAAAGCATAACAGCAGGTCAAAAACAGTAATTATTCCACTCTACTTGACCCTTTTGCGATTTAATCTGGAATACGGTGCCCAAAGTAAGACTATTCCATACAAGAGACTCACTGACAAACTGGAGGAAATACAGCAGAAGTCTATCACAGTGGCCATAAAATGTGAGATACATGGAAAGTAAGACAGATTTGGGTTCATTCAGCCTAAAGAGAAGACACAGGATGTCTTCATCTACCTAACGAAAGTTTAAAGGGACACACTTCTCACAGGTGCACGTTTGAAAGGCAGTGAACCCCGATTATACCAGGTAAGATATAAGGAAAAACAATGCAAGATAAGAATGGTATAATACTGGAGAAGGTTGCTCAGAGAGGTTGTGGAATATTCACCTGAGGAGCTATTCCTGATTGTCTAGGAAAAATCTTGAGTAGCCTGGTGTACCTACAGGGATCACTGACAACCAAAATGTTTCTATGCTTTCATAATACTAAACCAGAAAGCAGTCCTAATACAAGTAAGGTAACAGGGTGACTAACAGTCTTGAACCTGAATAAAAGTGTACAGAAACAGCGTAACTAACAGTAATTTATAAGGATTTTGTAACACTGTGATGTCATATTCAAACCCAGTTTTACATAATTATGTAAGCAATATGATCACCAAAGAGGCTGGATGTAGCTGCATGTAGGAGGTAGAAGGAAGAAGTTGCCAGAGAAGAAGAAAAAGGAAGCATAACATTGCAAAATGATACTACAGCTCCTCAAGTATACAGAGAGACTAGCAAAACAACAGAAAGCAAGAAAAACAGTGTGTCAGAAGCAGGGGAAGGAGGCAAAGGCATAAAATCCATCAGGAAGAAAAAAATTAAGCAAATGAAAACTGGAAAGAACAATCCCACCTATCTCTCTGATTAGGAGTTTACAAGTTGGAACATCCACGTCTTGGTCACTAAGAACTACCAAGAACTGCAGGCACATGGGCCCACCACACTTTATCACTCCCATTGTATGTTAATTTCACAGCCAGTTTAGAAGTGTTATGAACTAAGATTTTTGCATTTGTTATGAAAACCATCATTTATAAGAACATACTCAATGAATGTAATAAGTAAACTTCAGTTTTAAAATTTAAAACTGACCTGACTGAGCAGTCTTCTAAACACTTTATCATAGTAATGTTTAGCTCTCTGATTTGTGGGTATAAATATTAAAAAGCCCTTCTGTGAATACACATATATACATGTATGTCTTTTCAGTTGCAACAACTGAAAGGAAAGACTCTCTTGACAGTGACTGATTCATGGATCTCAGTTTCAAATTAGAATTGTATCCATTTTAAAGAAAAAGACAACATGTTAACTTCTTTTTCCCTCAAAATTGGCTACTTCAGCCTGTTTTGCTTTCACTTTGTATATCTACTTGTCATTTTGCTTCTTTTCATGACCTTCTGCTCTGATTGTAGTAAGAGGCAGTTACAGATCAACATCCAGCACTTCAAAATATGTATTCACATTGGTGCACACATATGAAAAGAATATATTATTTATTATAATAATAAATGACATTGTTTAACCTCTAGCTAAAGAAAGAAAAGCGCTTTGCAAAGTATCTAAGTGTGCTACAGATTCTCGACAGAAACAGCTCATCTATAACTGAAAGTCAGATACTTCTTAATTGGAAAGTGACAGCCATTTAGAATGTACTCTGTCCTTACAGGAAATTTGAGGAGATAAAATAAAAGATAAATCCAGTTCAAATTATATTGCCTCTTTGTGAGGCAAACAGCTGAAAATGGCCAAGAAAAAACATGCAGCTTTTCATTCTTCTAAATCCTATGGAGTTACAATGAGCTGGTGGGAAAAGAATGTGCAAAAGGAAAATAGCTTTCAATAAAATTAGAGAGGTAATTCATACTGATACAGACTAAATTATCCTTGAGCCATCTACAGTAGCTCTCTCAAAATATAAAACACACAATTATGAAAAAATTAACACAGAAAAAACATGAGAGGGAGTGATTTTTGAAATACTGAGCAAGAAAAGTGAAACAATTTGTATATGACTGCTGTAATTTAAGAAAAAGGCTATAATGTTATTCTGCCTTCTGAAGTCTTGAGCTGAAGTTCAAAACTATTTTATTCATTATCATCCTTTTTCTGTGTTCATTTTTTCTCTCTGTTTTGTGTGTAATTTGAAAGTCGATGTGGTTTCTATTTAATTAGTGGTAGAATCCTATCTGCAGATCTGCTTAGTGTCCATGGCCTTACTGATGCAGGAACGAGATAAGTTCATTTCCCTTATGACTCCTGAAACATAAATTGTGTAGGACTTCAAAAGCTCTTTAAAACATTTCTTTCTCAAAGTAGCACAATAAAGTGATCTACACACTTGTAGAAAACATATCAAGTTAAAATCTAGACAAAATGGACTTTGGAATGTAGAGCAGGTTCTGACAAGTCAGATGGAGTTTGGCACCATATAGCTTTATCAAGAGCAGTTTTTCATACAGTAAGATCAAAAATAGATAAAATAATTATTTTCTTGATTCTTGGATTACATGTGCATTTTACATGATTTCATTTAAATGAGTTATACATGATGGAATTATCTAATGAGCCTTAATAGTAATCATAACATTTTAATGCAGAGTGGAAGAAGTTGATATTCAAAATATCTTTGTCCCTGTTAATCAGAGTATGTACCTTTAAAAAAATCCCATCAATTTAAAGATGCTAAAATATGCTAAAAATGAGCATACTGTTTTTTCAGGAAGATCACGACAGAGATTGATTTCATACTACATCGAATTGAATAAAGTTATGATAAGAATCACACACAATAGAATTTCTAGGGGAAAAAAAAAGGAAACAGGCTGTACCTGGCATTTGAAATTAAGTTCTGCATCTCATACATATTTATTTTATGTTTCTGCAGCTAGCCTAGGGCATTAGTTGTTGTCCACCTACTATGCCAATAATTGTTAACTTTTTGAAAAAAGAAAGATTATTCTAGAGTAGAGAAAATTGAATGGAATTTAAAAAGACCTTTAGAACTCTAAAAAAAAAAAAAAAAAGAAGAAGAAAGCTGCTTTCACAGTATAAAAATGAAGAGATTACCTATGTGTAAAACACACGTTTAAAGTAAACTACTGGGAAAGAGACGTGACATTCAGTGATAACCAGGAAACTGATTTCTTGAACAGTAACAAGAAGTAGTTAAGTTGCATCTGATTCATTTGCTTTTTAAATTCTTTCTGAAAGGGAAATTCTAATGAACTTCAGGTTTAACTATTGCTGTGTTAGCATTCCATTAACAGAGGAGATACAATGAAAGGACAAGCTTCTAAATATGGAGAGGTTAAAACCAAAATCAACTTTCAAGACCATCAAGTCTGAACTCTTGAGCTAAATGAAATCTACAATTTTAGTCAAGTTAAATATGGTAGTAGTATGTTGTAAGTTTGGATTTCAATTCATGTTAAGAACAAGACTTCAATGACCTCTTACTTTTGCTTACTTGAATAAACACTAAAAATGCAGACATCTAAACAACATTTTGACATTTTCTCAAAATGCTATTCTAAGCCCTCTAGATAAAAAAGCCACACCCTATTGCTCTCAGACCTATTAATGGGCAGAAAGAGATATTAAATATAAAGAACAAAAATTATTGTTAATATTCTACATTTCCTTTGCCTGGCAAAGTTCTGGCAACAGAGAGAGGAGGAGCTCTGCAGGGGTGGCCTATGGGAAACGAAAGCAGGAGCTGCCACCACACTGGACAGAGCCAGATCAAGATGGTTCCAAGATGGACCTGTTACTGGCCAAAACTAAGACCATCAGAGATGCTGTGGCGCAGTAATTCTTGAAGTACTGCAGCCTGTGGGAAGGACCCATGTTGGAACCATTTGTGGACTGTATCCTATCGGGGGACCTCAAGCTTGAGCAGAGGTACAGTGTGAGGAACAAGAAACAGCAGACATGAAGTGTTTCATAACATGACCACAACCACATTTCTCCATCTTATTCTTCCCATAGGCAGAATAGCTGGGAACAAAAGAAGTAAAGATGAACCTCAGAAGATGTGGTGGGAGCTGGGAGGAAAAGGTGTTTTTATTGTTTCTGCTTTTTACTATCTTAGTCTGTTTTTAATTGGCAATTGGTCTTCCACAAGTTGGATCTCTGATGGCCATGATGACAATTGTGAGCTATCTTCTTGTACCACAAAAATTGTTAAGCGCACAAAATTCCTTTTGCTGGTGTTATGCTTATCCTTATCCTTCCATTGCTCTTTTGACTCTAGAGGTCCATGTTATCAGTCTGATGGTGATTGCAGGGTATGACAACATTTAACAAAATGAAAAGGAAAAGTACAATGTTTAGTTTATTTTCCTTCTTCACTCTAGGATCTGCTTGGGGTTATTTTAATGCATTTGCTTTTATACTCTGGGTATTTTCAATTGGTCTGCAAGTTATATCTGATTTTACCATGTAAGTACTTTCTATGTGTGTTAAAAGCCATGTTTGTGTTCTGCTTCTTACCCCTAAAAACAGTTTAGTCCACCTTCAGTTATCTATATTTCTTTGGCTGACCATTTTAGAGCTGTTCATAGATGTCAAGTCTCTTTATCCATGACACAGTGTAGAACTCACTTAATCATAGCTGAAGAATAATTCAAAATCAAAGTGAATTTTTAATTAAATTTTAATCAGCTTATACAACTGTTGAAGACCAGAGAGCTTAGCACTACAGCATAGAAACGTAAAATATTTGTAAGACTTTTTCTCTCAGTTTACTTGCACTTATACTCCTGCAGTGTTCAAAAACAACCTCAGGAAGGTCTGTCAGGTATTAACAGGTGACAACATTTGTACTGCAGTAAATGCACTTTGCATTTCTATCTAATTTTGCTGTCACACATTAGCAATAGCTGACAAAATCAGGATGGGGAAATATCATGAGGAAACACATGAGAATATAGCTCAGTCTGACTCATCAAACATACAGAGAAACCAGTTATTTCTAGACTGATATCTATAAATTGTGACAGCAAACATGTGGTCCATTTTTAGCAAAATATACAATGTTAGGAGAAGAAAAAAAGATGCTGATTTCTAGGAACACTACCAACAAGGGGGTATCATTGTTTCTCAGGCAGTTATACATTCAACATGTCACTAATTATTTTTGGGCTGTAGGAGGAACAGTGATAAAAAGAAACAAAAAAGCCAAAGCCCCCTAAAGATGTGCTAAGGAATTTTTTTATCTGTCTTTTTTTAACTATGTCTCTCAGGGAAAGGAAATCCATACACAATAATAGTTAAGAAAAGGAAAACCTACAAAAAGTATAGTTCTAAAAGTCAAGCCTCTTATCCTGTTCTAGTAGGAAAAATCCATCTAATTAACTATTTAATTGAGTTTAACAAGACTGTTTATAGTTAATCCTAAATGCACTAATAGGAAACCTAGGGCCTGCATTCAATGTTTTTTTGCTCCCTTTGGATGTTACTCATAATTACAGTTTGCTCTTTAATTATTATTCTTCATGTATTCAATTTATGATTAATACCAAAAGCTTGCCCTGGAGGCTGAAAGTGCTGAGGTGGACACTGGTGATTCAGCAGAGAACAATTCCTTCAGCAGTGTGCATCTACTCAGAAGCAGGCAAAAAATCAGCTTTCCACTCAAATCATGACATTCACAGCTCAAGACAAGGGAATATACTCCAGCAAGAGAACAACCTCTGATAACTCTCTAAAGAAAGGACATTAAAGAAATAAATCTATAACTCTCAAAGAAACGCTTTTGTACGTTTATTGAAGAAAAGTGTGTTGTGTTGGTAATTAGAACAGTTTAATCGATCTATTGCATTTATTATGCAGTCACATGGTACCTGATTTTTGTTTCTTCTCTTCTTCTGTTCTGTTTTCCGCTACTTAGATATATTATACAATACTGCAAATCTGAATGCCCTTTCTTTGTAGCTTTTATGAAAAGTAATTTAAAAATTAAAATTAGTTGAAAATATTCTCAAGGAACAAGATTAGGGGTTTATTAACCTCTTCTGCATTTTGATGCAGAATATGAAGGAACTATGTATGGTCAATATTTCTGCTACAGAAATATGTTGTTTCTGCACAGCATTGCCTTTGATATCAAGAACTACAAGACTGACCACTGGCTGTTTTGGATTTTTTCTTTAAAAAATTCCTAATGGTGTTCTGGGGTGGGAATATGGACAAACAGTTATAGGAGTATAACGCAGTTCTGGTGCTCGTGGCACAAGCTCTGGCGTGCGCTCCATCAGAGAGAGCCCAGCTGTGTTACTTCTGTGCATTGCAGAAGCGACTTCAGCATCAGGAAGGGTGCTGCTTGCTGGGCTGGCTAGCTGGCTTCATTGCAGAGGGAACATGGCAGGAGCTGATGGGATCGGCTGACGTTAGTTCAGAGGAAGAGAGAGGCCGTTCTGGTCTGGCTTCCAACAGGTTTATTGTCAGAAGTTTCACAACCAGAACATGGCAATGATCTTAAGCTGGGATCCAGCCGAGCGACTTTCCCTCAGTTTTACAGGGGGTTTGATAACCGCGGGGAAAGGGGAAAGCAACCAATGAGTTACAAGACAGGGGGAGGATACAATTCAACAAGAACCAGTGGGGGAAACCAGGAGGCGGGAGATACAACAAAGAACCAATGAACAACCGAGTAACTGAGAAATTTCCTGAACAGGGTGAGGGAGCTTGTGCCCGGGCACCGCCCAGGGGGTGCAGCTTAGGCTTCTGAGCTGCCCCTCGACCCACCCTCTGAGTCTGCCTCTTCGGGAAACTCGATCCAGGGGATGGGCTGGGATTGATTGGCATCTTGCTGCCCCCGCCCTGAAGTGGGCTGGGTCATAGCTACAGGAGTACTAGTGTTAGAAAGGCTCGAGTAAGTGCAAAACAGAGTAGTACAGGGTCATACAGCTGAGAAGCTGAAAATTAGCCAGGTCTTGAAAGCAGCCTAGCCTAGAGAAAATTGCGTATCCTGGCTCATCCAAAAAGAAATAATTCTGAAATGTATGTAATGTTATTTCCTGCTGAAAGTTACTGAAAAAGACCTTTGTCCATTTGGAATTCGCGGACTGATATTCATTGAAAGGTACTCACAGGCAATAGTCGCAAGCTTTGCAGAACTTTTCCATATATCTTGACATCACAATCTGTATAAAATATTTGGGTCAAAATTCTGAAGGCGCCAAGGTCTCGCCCTCTGTGTCTCATCATTAACCTGACCATTATTCCTATATAGCTCAGTCCATTTGCTGAAAGTGGACGTGTCTTGTCTTTGTCCTCAGGAGATAAAATAGTAGTAGGAATTAGCTAGGGTACAGAGATAAAAATTCTAAAAAAAATTATTATTTTTTTCCACTTAGATAATCCTGGGATAGAATTCCAAAGGTACATGTAATACTGGAGGTACTCCTGTACACATATTGATTCTGGAGTTTTTATCTTTTTCATACATTTATAAAATAACCTTAAAATATAATCTGCATATTTCCCTATGAATTTATAAGGGTCCATATTACTTCACGTTAGATTCAAAACATTGATTGAAATATCCTAAGTAAAATTTTGAAGGTACATGTATGAATGAGTTTTCTGATTTGTACCAAGAAGCCCTATTTGACACTAATGGGATGTCTATAAGCAGTATACGTATACATCTATGTATATATATATATATATTTCAAATCAAACAGCTGAGATGAAATGTGCAACTTATAGATAAGACTGATGATGCATGATAGATAGACAGATGATAGATAGATACATGGATAGATAGACAGAATTATTCCTCTGAGACTTTCCATGCAGCAATCTACAGCAGAACTACTTTGTGCTTGTCACCGAACTCTGAACACTGGTTTTACTGACCACTTAAGGAAAGCAATGACATTATTAAACTATTTGTGACAAAATTCCCAGAACACAGGAAAGCCTGAATCCAGAATTATTGCATGACATGAAGCCATTTAAGTCTGACAGCTTAACAGTTTAGGTTGATATCAGGTGTATCACCTCAATTCATCAGAATCATGTCCCTTTAAGTCTTCAAAGACATAAAATCTAAGAATAGTTAATTCTTTTGGTAGAACTGGATATGAAACTGCGTATATTGGGTGACAAATACAAGAATCATGCTTTTGAAATTAGATGCACATTGCTTATATAAACTATAATAGAAAATAATAATTTCTTTCCTTTTTTCCCCCCCCCCATATTTTCTTCATTTTTAGGATTTGTGTGTGAATTCAGTGGCTTATTACTTCCTCAAGGATTCTTTCCAATCAAATGTCTGTCACTACTGAAACTGAACACTCAAAGCACTGCCATTAAGCCACAAGAACCAATATTCATTGAGAGCTATTTAAGTATTCTAGAGGAGTATTTTTGTATCAGACAGACTGTAGGGTATTTGTGATTTGTATAGTTTTAAATGGAAGGGGGAAAAAAAGGTGCAGCTGGTAGCATAGATGTTTCTCGCTGTCGATATCAGAGCTATGATACTTGTCATCCCGTACTGGATTTATTTCAGGGAGGAACTTTGTTTTCTTTAGTCCATACTGAGCTGCTAGTTAAAGGAATCCATAGAAAATTGCTCCCAAGGTGGGAATATTTCTCAGAGGGAATGGCCATGAAATGTAGCTTTTCATAAAGTGCTATGAAACTTAAGCTCAGCTGTGGCTCCTCTTTGTCCTATTTGTCAATATTGAACTCAAACAGTAAATCAATTTCTTTTTGATGCTAATTAACTAGTAATTTTTTCAGTACTCAGTAAGTTATTTTCTTTCTTTTTTCCTTTACACTACTATCTTAGTAGGAAAGTGGGCCTCAAAATCATTTTTTCTCATACTAAATATTTCCATAGCTACTGAAAGGTAATGTACTATGAAACATCTCTCAGTAACAGATGAATTAAAAGCATGGTAAAATCTTTGTCTTCAGAATTATTACTCAATCCTGATTTGGAGAGACAGATTCTATGAGATTAGAAAATAGAGATTTTTTTGCCAGCATTTGGTCTTTGGGCCAGTTGAATAGCGACATTCTATATGAACTTGTACTGACTTGTAAAGCAGATTGTAAAACTCACTAGGACACTGAAGGATTTTCTCTGTGCGGCCCAAAAATAAGCTTTAAAAATAGCATTTGGATCATATGTGTCTATAAAATACTTGTAACTTAGTATACTGATTTAAGAATGAAGTATAGGATTGAGTTGTAGCAATCCTAAATGGGGAATATAATGAAAATTCTGAGAAATAAATAAGGGTTACAAAATAAGGAATCTTTTTTACACTTATATCTTCATTATTCTTCCTGATATTATAAATTATTTTCAGAATTGGGAAAAACTTTTTAAAATATTTTTTGATATAAATAAAACTAAGGTCTCTCAGAAGCAGAGACATTTAAAAATCTCAGGTAATATATGATGTCATACACTATGCTAAATAATCAGAATGAAAAAAGGATTTGTAAGTATTATTTTAATGTATGTTTTTGGGTTGGTTTTCTTTTCTAAATTACCAATATCAGAGTTTTTTTCTCAGACATGCAAGGTTCAAAGCATGGAAAATCAGCCTAAAAGCAAAGATAACAAATGGGGAAAGTTAAGGTCAAAAAAACATTCAAAATGAGAGCCCCCTATGCTTAGAATATTCCATCTTGTCCAGGGAATAATACCTACCCATTTAAGTGCTTCAACAATTAATTCTTATTTAAACTAGTGGGTCTCATTTGCCTTTTCTATATAGAATGAAACTTTCAGGTGTTTGAAGACGAAGGAAGCATAGTTTTGCTGAAGGGAATATAGGAATTTGTATTTTCAGCCAGAAAAAAATCATTGGGTGAGGCCATCTATGTTCTGAAATAAAACAGAAGACCAGAAGAGGCATGAAAGAGTTCAGAATTTTTTTTCTCTTCAATTATTTCAGGTATTTGCATTATGTTTATTGACCAGCCAACATTTATATTTCTCCTCTTTGCAACTTTATTTTTAAAAGGGTGTGCTATATTGTAAAATTTGCTATAAACAAGGTTTCTATGAAATTTTCAATGAAATTTCTCATGCTTTTCTTCCTTAATGACTCAGCTTTGCCTCAGTCTCTTCTACATATAATTTAAAAAGTTAAAATACAGGAATTAGCACACAACATAAACATATATAGTAGGATGTCAAGAAAAAAATCAAAACATACTATAAATTTCCTGTCTTTGCAATATAAGCAATTAAAAATTCATTAGAATTTTAAAAAAAAAGTAGCTAATAGAATATGTCTGTTCTTTAAATATTTTAATACACTTTAAAAAAATTGAAAATGAATATATTAGGAAAAAAATGGAAAGTTAAAAGGCAAAATTCATATGTCAGAAAAATATAACGAGAAAATGCAGATAATAGTAGAATATCAACAGGGTTCCGGTGGTAACATGGGGAAGAGGATAAGGTGTAATAGTATTCCAGTAATTGGCATATTGAGATGCTGCAAAAAAATTTTAACATTTAAGATTTCAATTTGTACATTGTACATGTCCTTTTTAGTACAGATGTCTTCTGAAATTCATTCGTTGCTGAAATTGCTTACAGTACAAAGAACATATTTCTAAACACACACTAGTAAAAATGTTAAGGACTTCTAATTTTCTTCTCTACTGCAGCCTTTTGGGAGGATTTATGAAGTGGTACAGTATCTCTTAATCATGAGGAATTGGTTTATTGGCTCCTGTAATACAGCTCTTCCCAATTCCAGATGAATTTGTTTATGGGTGCAGTTATTATGGTCATATGAGAGCTATTTCTTCAAATGCTACACAGCAAATCTGGAAACCTGAGGCTTGTGTTTGAGAAGGGAAAGGCAATTTTGCAGTAAAAAGAGGCTAATGATGAAGTCAGACTGAGAGAGTTGGAGTTGTTTAGCAGGGAGAAGAGACAGCTCCTGGGAGACCTTAGAGCAGCCTTCTAGTAACTAATGGAATTGTGGGGAGGGGCTGTTTATCAGGATACATAGTGATAAGGAGTAATGGCCTTAAACGGAAAGAGGGTAGGTTTAGATGATACAATAGAAGGAAATTCTTCATTTTGAGGGTGGTGAGGCACTGGAACAAGTTGCCCAGAGAAGCTGTGGATACCCCAACCCTGGAGGTGTTCAAGGCCAGGCTGGATGCGGCTTTGAAGGAGTCCCTGCCCATGGCAGGGTGGTTGGAACTAGATAATCTTTCAGGTCTCTTCCAACCCAAGCCATTTATAATTCTATGTTCTCCTGTTTGAACACTGAATTAAAAATATAAGAGGAATTTTCTTTTTTAAGGATTTTTATTATCTTATTTATTTTTGAAATAAAGTAATTGTTTCAAGAAATAAGGTATTTAACTATTAAAATAACATATAAAATTTATTTTTTCTTTCAGATAAAAATTTATATGTGACAGATTTGAAGATACTTTTATTCCTTCAAAGCCTATACATTCATTTAATTCAAATAAATAAACATTTACTTTCCTTTTATCAAGAATTTCAGAAATCTTGATGAAACGTAGGCATTTCTTGAGTGAAATTTAGAAAGTGATAGAAATTACATGAGACAATCCTTACAAGTTAAGACTGGTCAATTTTGCTGGAAAAAAATCTCTTAATATATTAAACTGGTATTTCATCCAGCAGCAACAACAACAACAGTAACAACAACAACAAAAGAAAACCCCAGACAAACAAAGAAAAACAATAAAATATGTTAAGGTTTTCAACTGGAGAGATAATGTATTATGCTATCCACAAAAAGACTTCAGTTTTTAATATAATGGATTATGTATTGAAAATTACTAGGCATAAAATAGAATGGAATTAATAGTTTATACTACTTCTAGTTTCCTTGTTTTACTGAGTTTACTAATTTTTCAGAAGTGAAGATTTTTTGGGAAAGGAAGAGGTAAATCTTTTGAAGATTGTGTATACTGTGATAATTTTACAGAAATAAGTAATATAAAATAGTTCTATCAATAAAAACATCATTCTACTTGTCTGTAAGAGGTAATCAGATCTTGTGGTTTGACTATCTGAATTATCAGCAAGTTTATTACAAAAATAATAGACCATATTAGGTAGGCACATGAAATAATTTTAAAAAAAGAAGAAGCAATTAAAGTTTGAGAATTTTTAATTCTAAAGATATGCACAGGGAGGGGTGTGAGATACTAAAATGTAGAATTTTTAAGTATATATTATAAAGATGATGGCAATGAAAAACCATAACAAAACTAGTTAGAGAAGAAAATATAGTTATTATAAGCAAAATGAGTGTTATAGACTTCCTTCCTTCAACTTGCATAAACCTTTACATTTTTACAACGAAACTTCTAAAACTGGTGACTACATTTTCAATTCAGGCTGAAAATTAGGCACTTTCATCTTCTCTGGAAGATGCCACGGGCATTCTACTGGAACTGAAGCAGTCAATTGGGATAGAGTGACATGAGGCCAAACGCAACTGCTGAGCTGTTGGATGTGGCCTGAATATTTTCTTGGAAACAAAGGGAGTGGAGGAAAGTTTATATCAGGCAACAGGTTAGCTAGTTATACGTGCTTCTGTTTATAGTTTAAGTGCTTAAGAATCCTTTCTTTAAGAAAAACATTTTTGCTTGTGGGTGTTAGTTGTATGTAATCCAAACTGGAAAGTTGCAGATAAACTTTAATCTTGATACTGAGTGTGTATGTTCATTATGTAATATAAGATCTGCTTCATCAATGAACTTTCACTCAAAGCAACAGAGACACTTTTTTCTATTTTATGTAGGGAATGAAAGTGAAACCCAACTCATGCTAGTGTTAGTGGTCAAAACAGGTAACAGTGCAGAACCTAGACCATACTCTGTCACAGCAATAGAGGATAAGAAAAATTTTTGATGATTTCAGGAATTATGAAATTATTCCAAGTTTGAAAAAGAAAGAATGTGGTGTCGTATGAACTCCTTACATACAGGAATCTTCTGTTCCTCAGAAAATGGAACAGTGGGTGAGTGGGGGTTTATAGGGTCCAAAAAGATTGTATCAGGTATTGAAGTTCTGATGAAATAGATGGGATTTGTCAAGATAGGTAAAAAAAATTCTTAATATTATTCTACAGAACCAGAGAAAAATCCTAAAAGATAATATCATTCCATATGTCTGCCTTTTTTATTATTTCAGTCAAAACAACTGAATGACATAAGAAAGAAGATATTGTGAAATTTTAACTAAATATTAAATTTGCTCTTAGTTTCTAAATTCTAATCACATGGTGATCTTTTTGAGTTACTCACATTATTTCCCTGACTCTTCCCAGAAATTCTTAAGTGAAAGCTAATTTTAGGTTTGTTCACATCCCAGGGTAAGTGTGGTGATTAACAATGCACTGATTGCTCTGTAATAACTGTTTGACTATACTCTTCTATCTTATTTAAGAGTAAAATGCGTATGATAAAAAAGGGATTTTTCCTTTTCTGTTTTTAACTGCCTGAATACAATGAATCAAAATAATGTAGTCCATGATTATCAAGCTGGCTAAATAATAGTTTAATAAGTGGTGTCATTCAAATTATCATCATTCTATTTAAATGAAAGAAAGCACGTAAGTTTCATGAAAAATGCATGAAAAATGCTCATTAAGAATTATGTGTATTTTATGACAGAAATTAAATTCAGGGAGTGTCTGTAATTTTTGGGTTTATTCTCCCCTTACCTTTTCTTATTAGCTTGCATATATAATCATCATACTCAGGGATTTCTTAACACTGCTTTCATTTTAAGCAACTAAAAAATTCCTGTAAATATTTTTGTCTAGATTTGCCAGATACTATATGATTTCAGACTTTTTAAAAAAAAAATAAATCATATCCTTGCAGTTATAGGGGTTATAGGTTTGATTTTTTTTGTTGGTTTTTTTTTTCAATTTTGCTTATCTTTTATCTGAAGGGGTAAAGAAATCATATTTTGTTAAAAGTTTTAAGAATCAATATCCTGATGATGTTTTAATTTGATGGTTAAATCCCATATGATTCTTTTATTTGATTATATATGACTTTTTCATGCATTGACAAGTCATCTTCAGAGTTCATAAGTATTATTAATTTAATTTATGTATATATGTATATATGTATGTATATACAGTACAGGGATTGAAACTGTCCACCTGGGCAAATAAGCAGAGGAATCAGGCAGAGTTTTAATTTCAAATCCCTTGATTCTATCAATAGATTTAAATGTTGTTTGAATAGAATGAAAGCAGTGGGGACATGGATAATGCCTAAAAAGAATCATTGAAGGCAACTAGCAGAAATCAAATTTCTAAAAAACGTCATTCTTTTGGAAAAATTTTAAGAACAATTAATGGAAATTTTGATAAGTTATCAGAGGAGCTTGATTCAAAGATAATGATTCCCTGGTGGATGAAAACTATAAAATTATCCCCCAAAGGAAATGTAAACTTCAGGATGTTTTTTTTCTTGTTTTTTCAGGCATGAAACAACTGTATTTTTGTAAAGCTATAGTTATATTTACATGTGAAAAATCACAAGAATGTATGTTTTAACTATAAAGAACCATATCTCATTTTGCTTTTCTCAAGGGAACTAGTACAGATTTCAACAGAGGAGTTCTCAGTGACAAAATAGTAAATTTAATCCTGATTGTATTATCTTTTAATCAACATTTGATCATGTTTCCATTGTTTGTATAATAAAGTCTTATCTAAATGCTGAAGATTTCCTGTATGCTGATAGGCATGCAACTACTAATGGCTCCTGAGACTTTAAAGAATTTTTTATCTTTTTAGATTTGGAGTTTTTTAAATTCTGGAGAAATTTGTTATTGTTGTTTTTAAAATTAATTAACTGAAACAGCTAAATTACTCTTCAAAGTATACATAAGGAAACTAGAAAAGACTTTTCTGTCACTAGGCAAACTCCTAAAGGCTATTTTACTCACTGAGTATGCAAGTTGCAAGACTATTGTAACAGAAATATTCTTGTTTTGCATATGAACATTCAATCAATTTTTCTGATTACTGCCAAGGTCTTAATTTTAACATTGTAAACCAAAATGTAGTCAAGAACTGCTATTCAATGCCATGATTTTACCAGGATACAGATATTTTGAGATTCTATATTTCAAGTATTACTAGGCCATTAAAACATAAATAAACTGAATGTCTACATATTTTTTTAGAATTCTTTCTTGTTTCTATTGCCAATGTATGAAAATTAAATGACAGGTCTGTTTTAGATATAACAGAGATATTGTGAATAAACACAGTGAGTGCTGCAAATTTACATACACATTTAAGAGTTTTAATACATTTCTAACTTTCTAAGGTCTGTCTAAGTAATTTCATCATGTAGAAGATTTTAAGCTCAAACATACAATTCTGAAAAGGGCCAGATTAAGAAAAGAGTGAACACCAACATAATAGTTGAACCATGTGGTACTGTAATAACACATTTCTTTACAGAAAATTCTGCACTTGGGTCACTGTGGATACAAATATGCTGCTAGCAAGAATTTCTCCTGCTTCTTTCTGGTCCCGTAAGATATTTTTCTCTCTCATGGAAGATATTAGTAGAGTTCTATAAACTATGAACACCTGCGACCTTGCAAACCATTGTTTATAGTACAGTAGAAAAATATTTCGACAATGGATGTTTTAGGATTTTAGCCAGTCACCCCAAGGGGTGGCTGATCCTTTGACAGACTATGAAGAAAAAAGTCTATAGAAGAGTTGTAAAATAATTAAATTAATAAATCTTGCTGCACCATTCCTGCCTGTTGGATCTCTCTTTTCCTCCCTACGGCTGTGGGATACGGCGATAGGTCACAACAATCTCATACAGCGCTACAGGCTTAGGGAAGAGTGGTATGAGAGCTGCTTGGCATAAAGGGGCTTGGGAGTACTGGCTGACAGCCAGCTGAACGTGAGCCAGTGTCTGCCCAGGTGGCCAAAAAGGCCCATGGCATCCTGGTCTGTATCTAAGTTAGTGGTACCAGCAGGACTGTGGAACTAATCACCCTCTGTACTCGGCAATGGTGAGGCTGCACCTCAAATCTTGTGTTTGGTTTTGGGCCTCTTACTTCAGAAAGGGCATTGAGGTGGTGGAGCATATTCAGAGAAGGACAGCAAAGCTGGGGAAGGGACTGGTGAGCAAGTCTTATAAGGAGCAGTTGGGGGATCTGTGTTTCACCTGAAGAAGAGAGGGCTCAGAGGGGACCTTATTGCTCTCTATAACTGCCTGAAAGGAGTCTGTAGTGGGGTTGGAGTCAGTCTCTTCTGCTTTCTCTCCAGTGAAAGGAAAAGAGAAAATATCCTCAAGTTGCACTAGGGGAAGTATTTATTTTGCAGCATTGATAACTTGCTTCTAGTATATTAAGGTCAAGGGAGAGATTTTTTTTCATGTTTTTGAAATTCGGGTCTTTGAAAGCAAAAACTTTGTAATATTTTCATGAGACAATTTAAATTTCCTATCCCAAGGCCACAAGTACATCTTGAGGAAGTGACATTTTACTCCTTTCCTAAAAACAAGGAACTTTTCAAATATTAACCCATGTGACAGGTTTACTTTAAAGAAATACATAATCATTCCCTGGGTCTTCTTTAGCAGAGCTTGAAAGACTAACAATGAAATTTCGTCTTTTACTTCCATGATGTTTATTAGATTTGTAGATAATTTTTTTAAATTACTTTTACAATCACTGTATTGATACAAAATGCAGAAACCTTTTCCCAGTTAGGTATTGGATTTGACATTCTCTTTTTGAGCTTTTGTTACTTGCTTCAGGGTCTTCTTTTCCATTTCTTTTCAACTATTAACACAATTATATTTGAAAAGGATTACTTCTGTTTTCAGAAATTATTCTCTAAAGAGCAGCTGAATTTAAACATAAATAGAAGAGATTAAGTGGAATTTGTCTTATGTCTCACAATATTCTTCCTATATTTACAGGTCAGATATACAGAACGAAGTAAAATTGCTTTTCTTATGCATTCTCATTTTTTTTTCCTCCTATCTGACTTCATTTCATGCCACTTTTCTCACTATTCATATTAAATGATTCTTGGTCTTCCCAACAGTCAAAATATAGGGATTTTTCTGTGGCAACTGAACTGACACAGCATATAAATAAATGGTCTCTCAATCCCAATATTTGATCAGTAACTAAACAGAAAAACAAATAAACTTCGAGAGTAATTGTTTTCTACTGTGTGTTTCCCTTCTCATTTTTTGAAGGTCCACTGTAGCTAACTTACTCTTCAAGTTAACAAGAAGACACCTACTTCAAGGGGTTATTCCATTCCATATATGATTGCAAGCAACCATTGTTTGAAGTTAACCTACAGTCCGTGGTGGGACGTGGCAACTTATAACTCTGATCATAAATTCAGATTTTTTAAATGGTATTAAGACATCTGGGACAATTTCTGAAGAGAACAACCAGAGTTAACAGCCCTGTTTCTCATTTATATCTGAAAATTTTTACCATTTTTAAAATCATAAGAATTTAAAAACAATAGTTCTCAATGACAGCATTTGCTCCAGTCAAAACTTAGTTAATGGCACTGACGTTGTCCTCCATCTACTGTTCTGATGGCTCTAACAGTCCTTCTAAGAAATGCCAGTTTTGTAGTGAATGGATTCCTTCCTTTCTGTGGTATCATCAATTAGTTGTCATAGGCCTGGAGTTTTGCTGATACATCCACTAGCAATGTCAAAACGGTGCAGTTTCCATTTAGTGCTTATTCATTTTTCCTCTCAGATAAAGACAGTATGAGATAAAGACAGTAACAGATAGAGGAGATTGTTTTCACTGTGTGTTTCTAACTCCATATTAGCAAAACTTAATCCCAGAAGTCAAATAAATCATTCTGCAGAGTTATGGAAGTGCTTGATTTTTATTACTGCAAAGAAACCTTATGCTTGTGTTTGCATTTGAGAACTGAGATTTTCAGTTGTGGGATATTTTGTCTTATGGGCATATGAAGAAGTACATGACAATGGCACTTATTTGGTTTTTCTCAATTTTTTCAGTTTTTTCAAGAAACTTGTTTAATATCTCTGTCCCTGGGGGGAAAAAAAAAAAGGCAGCATAAACCAATGAACAGGTTCAATCCTATTTCCAAATGGTGAATTATACTTAGAATCATACACAGAAGGAACTAGATAGTGACCAAAACCAAAGCCCTAAAAAACCACACACAAGCCAAAACCACAGATTTTAATGTGACACCTTTCCCAAAGAGAGCTATTAACACTTGTAGTTTAAAAAGGGAACAAAATGAAGCAAAAGAAAACAACTACAAAATACCACAAGCACAAATAAAAAGTATTCTGCTTGAGAGCAGCCTGAAAGTTAAGTAACCCTGCCTAAAGTTCTGTAGGGAAATTTAGGCTATGAAGAAAGGGTTTGTATTAAAATATTCAGTCTAAGTCATCATTGTAGAGTATCACAACAATACCCATACATTTTAACGTAATATTAATTTAAAAAATATTTAAATAACTCCACTGGGCTGTCCCCATTATCCAAGCCATTTTCAAATACTTATTTACCTCTACTAAAAATGTGCTTTTCTGGCCTCTTATGAAGAATGAAAACAGGATATGTTGGAAAATGTGTTTGTTAGCATGATTCAAAAAACTGTTTGTCAGCTAGGAAAGGGAAAATTTCAGCACTTTTAAAAACACGTCTGTTACTTGGGCTCAATGCTGAACCATTTTCTCTCGGGAAAGTGTAATTTAGAACACCTCCAAAAATGGCGTCATCTTTGAATATAAGGTTAAGCTGTCAACCTTAGACAGTTAGGTATACTTTTCTCTAAAACAAATAGCAAGTGTAGTAGTCTACTCTTCTTGTGCCCATTCAGAGAACAAGGAAATGGAGGAAAGAAGTGCACAGTGTTAAAAGAACTGCTGCTGAATTAGCGGTGGTTCAAGTACTTGCAGATGCTGTTATGTCTGTTGGGAGTAGCAGGTTTTCTGGTGACAGACTAAACCCTGAAATCTTTAACTATAGTACAAATGTAAGCTAAGAATTGAACTAATATTGTTCAGAAATCAGGATAGTTGATCCTTCTTTTCCTCTTTCAATCTGAGAAGGGATATTCCGATACATGCTGCTTAGGTGCTAAACCTTAAACCTTAGCATTAGTGCAGGATATCACTCTTTATGACTAAAATGGTTCCCTCTTGAAAAGCAAGTAATTAACATTAATTGTAAGAAAGCAAAATAAAACCTCAAAAGCTTATCCTATGAAATAAAGGCAACTGGCATGTGAAATAAGGGAGGACAAACCATTCAAGAATGTTCTGATGAAATGGTTTATCATCACTTTATTTAGATGGATGCTTTTCTTCCTGAATACATGAAAACATTTGTCACATTGAAAACACAATTTCTAATGAAGCACACAGAGAGAGATCTGTAGAGAAGAAAACAGAAGAAGACAGAGATGCAAAGTGAAAAAATAATGATGATAATAATGATAATGATGATGATACTCATAATGATAAAGATGATAATAATAATCCTGATTTAGGCCATGGTCTTGAACACAGATTGCTAAAAGCCAAATAAAGCACTATTAGATTATTTTGGATGTGAACCTAATTTTTATTTGAATGTGAATGTGAACATTTTTGTCTTGGATTCATGTCAGTGCAGAACAGGAACTGCTGACATGTCTGCAAGATGAGATGACTTTCTTGCCCACTTTTAAGCTAGAGAATATGAGACATGAGCCAAACTAGATTTACTGAATTCTCCTGGACAGAAGATATTTTCTGTCCAGACTCACCAGAATTAAGCCATCTTGATTCTGAAAGTACCGAAAATTTGCTGCAATTAGCTTTTGCATGTTACTGGTATATGGCAGGCAATTGAAGCAAATATTAAGAAATTACTAACAGAGCTTATGCTATAAAAATTAGGAAAGCTGCAGGAAAAAAAAAGATATTTTGTCAACTACGTTCTTTGAAAAAAGTAACTGTTTTAGTCAGTTCAAGTCTACAACAAATTAAATAATAAACAGAAAAATAAATTCTTTTCTTTTAAACTGTACTTCATCTGAAATGTAAGCTCACTTAATCTTTGTTACATAAAATTCTTTGTAAAATGTTTATTCATCTTAAAAATTCAGTTTGCAAAAGAGGTGTCTAGTCCATTCTGTCCCAGACCCTGTAGAGCAAGTAAAAAGTTAAACCCAAGCAAAATCTTGTTTAGTGATAAGTACTGGCCTGTAATAATGTAAAATCAGAACATTTTTATTGTGTAGTTCTCTCTATTCTGCATATCAAACCTAACTAGTGTAAATGTCAAGTTTTGTGTTCTCAAATATAAAAGACAGTGATGTAACACTTCACGTAATCTTGTTTCAATTTTCACTTTTAAAGAAACATTTTCTTCAAATGCCAGTAATGACAGCGGCACAGTTGCATTCCTACTGCTGCTTATATGAAAAAAAAGCATGTTGGAATGACACACCTTATTTAGAAGGGTTTACTCAAGATATGTCACTTTGTCAGTATTTTGAAATGTCAACTGTCATGCAAACAAGCCTGAAGCAGTACTTTAGCACTTATTTATTAGAGGAGCAGTAAAAGAGACACATTGGTTGTTGAAAAAGTAGACATTGCCGCTTGCCTACGGACATGATAGAGTTATGTAATTCAGCATGTCATATATGATGAAGTTACCCTACCTGCCACTCCAGCATCCAATATTTTTAAATATTTATTTATTTCAGTTGTACATGCATGCATCTGAATACAATCTTCATTAATAGATGCATTATTGGCCATGAACGTTGGCAATAGGAACTAAATCTTGAAGTCAAATGTATGCTTATTACCAAATTAATCAAGCATGAATTGAGAAAACTATATTTTAGGCTTGTATTTTGCATATGCCTAATACACTCTGAATATCACATCAAACTCAACTATTGGACCACTACTGAAAAATTATTGGAAAAAATTACAACTTTGTGTGTTATGTCATTACACATGACTTCAGGAACAGTGAAAAATGCAGAGTCTAAAACCAAAGTACTCTGTCTTATACAGATTGTTTGAGTTTGAGTTAGAAAAATTTCTTTAAGGAAAGTCTCACCTCTGAAGACTTACCATAAGGTCAGAAAGTACTGCCAAGGTCAAGCAGGGAAATGTGTTCCTTGGGCTCAGAAGCAGAATACAAAGTATGAAGGGGTATGATTTTCTCCTTGTGCATGACATCACCGTATCAAGTGGTTGGTTTTGCATTTTAGAACTTGTCAAGATTGCAGAACACTGAAGAAAGGACACTTAAAAGATCCAAAGCACAGAAAACAAGATTCACACTGCAAGACTCAACAAACTCAGTCTAATCAGTTTATTGAAGAGAACTTTGACAGAATACGTGATCATTTAAATCAGAGATATAAAAAAATGTGGAAACTTTGAATAGGTTCAAATTCCACCTTGAACATAATTGTATTCCTTAGCAATAAGGGTAATTAGGCACTGAAAGATGATACCAGTAAAAACCCAGTAGACCCAGAGTCCTAAAAAACAGATTAGATCTCTTTTACCTGCCTCATGCTTTAATTCAGCCTCTAAAGGAAAAATGATGGTGATGGGCAATGTTTTTTTACATTCATCTAATGGTTATTATGCATAACCATTCTAAATGAAATGAATAAGTGACAAATATAGTTCCCAAGATCTTGAGTGTATTTTCTTATTATTGTCCATGTCTGCCACTAGAATACAAGCAAAAAAATAGTAAGAATAACATATATGTGTAAAGACTGAGCTGTGTCAAAACATTATCACCATTCTGTGCAGTGGCATCAGCATACCTGCACCTTCTCATTATTCTTTTTTTGTACATATCTCACATTAACAGAATATAAAGATAAGATTTGAGAAAAAAAATTAAATGCCATTTAGATGCTTATAAAAATTAAATGCCATTTAGATGCTTATAATAATTTTCCAGGCCCGAGGGACAGTCCTGTAAGATATTTATAACCTATAATATCTTGCAATCACTGAAAGATAGACTTTAGAGAAGAGATCTGAAAAAACATACATACTTTCAGCTACCTACATCTGTTCCCAAAATTGGACACTGCAACAACTTTGTAACAGTAGCATTAGTTCAATAGTCAATTCTCACCAAAAAAAACCAAACCCCAAACCAACTTGAATAATTGTTGCTAAGGAAAATGCAAGACAAAATCAGAAGTCCTTACCATTTTTAAACCACACTACATCTAAACACGGAATTTTGCAAAATTCATAATTAATAATGACACAAGCAGTCAGTCCCTCTAATAATCATAAAATCACAGAACAGTTTTGGTTAGAAGAGACCAGAAAGATCATCTACTTCCAAACCCATTGCCATGGGCAGGGACAATGACTTTTTCAAACTAGAAGAAAAAAAGGAAAATAATGTATAGATAATATAAATATTTTTGATGACATCAATCAAAATAGCTGTTTCTCTGTATTGCATTATCAAAATAATTGTTTACACTGCTGTGAACAAGAAAACTTTGTGGAAATTAAATGTAGGGGTTTTTTTTTTTCAAAACAGGACAAACAAGTCTCAGTCAACTGGGGTAATCAAGGGCTAAGTTGTTAAATATGACACCAGGAAAACCCCGTAGCAGATAATGTTGTTTCTTATGGACTTTTTTAGGCATTAAGTCCAGTCTTGTTCACAAAATACAATAAAAAACTGTATTTTTTTAGAAATCTGTCACTTCCTGTGCTTACCCTTTTACCTGGCATTAGTATTCAAGTCTCATATAGCTGATGTCTAATAACATTGAGATTTGAAATTTTTTGGGTGTATTTTAGGATTACAATGAAAATTTGAAGCAAATATAATTTAAAAAATCCAAGTCTAGCCTCCATGAATTGTTCTGCGATGAACGTGAACAGGAAAATATTTAAGTAACTCCACCAGAGGCTCTGCTTTTGTTTTTTAAGTAATGTTTTCTGGCTCTGTTCATACTAGTTTCTGCTCAGCCAGCTCCTAAATTATTCCGGCTTAAATAATTGGCAATGTCATTCATTTTCCATAATGATAATGAAGGTTTCATGAACAATTCTGCAAGCCATATAATAATGGAAAATGCAATAGCCAAATCTATCATCTTGAATGAAGTGAAGGAATTTCTACTTCTATCAGTGAGTCATATTTAAATTTTGTCATAAATAGATCCACTGATACTACTACTTCACTGCTGTTTTCACTCTAGGTTTGTCAGCAAAGACTGTAGTGGCTTCTTGAATATATGGTGCATTTTAAAAAGTTTAAACTCAGGCAAGTACATTAGATCTAGCTTTAATTAAGGGCTTTGAAAATTAATTATGTATAGCTATGCAAGGAAAAAGCAATTACATGAATAAACAGACAAAAAAATTCTGATGTCTTCATATAAGTTGGTGTTTCTGTACATATATATCCTGTAATCAGCATAAATGTGAGTTATTCATGAGGATTTTCAGATGAGTAGTTAGGATATTTCTACATGTCACCACAGGAGGCAATCCACAGTGGGCCATACATTAAGTATTGTTGCACAAGACATATCTGGTGTCATTTTATCATTTAGGTAAGACATGACACTGACTTTCACACTATTTCAAATCATTGTGACAGTGACACACTGCAGTACAGTATTAGTGTCTTGGGGTGACTTTATGATGTGCATCCCCTATCGCTGCCCTATGCCCAGAAATTAATTTTTGTACCTTTCTGTGCCTTTAAACTGAGCCTGAGAAGCGGGAGGAAAACCTGAGCAAAACTTTTTCAAAGCAGTTTGTTTTCATGTTCCAAGGTCACATAGAGATAGAGACTTTTTTTTCAGCTGTGGCAGGAGAGCGGAAGGGGAGGGAAGCACCCTTGCTTTTCTTTCCAGCCAGCTTTCAGCGGTTTTTTTTCTTCTCAGCTCCTTTTTTCCTCCGGAGAGTTGAACTTTTGTTTTCCTGGGACTTCATTTTTTTCCTTTTCTCTCTGCTGGACAGTTTCAACATCAGAATATATTGGGAGGACTTTCCACCAAGGCCTTGGCCCTGGAGGTGGGCCCACCACCCCACCCCAGCTCCAAGGAGGGAGAGAGAGATCTATGGAAGGACTCTGAATTTTCCCCCAGGTTTCTTTCAGCAGAGCGGGAGGTTTTATTGTTTAGCATTATTATCCTTTTCCTGTGTGTTTGTTAAATAAATAGTTTTTCTATCTTTCACTTTCCTTCGAGGAAATTATTTTTTTCCCGAATCTGGTAGGGGAGGGGTGGTTGTAGCCTGCCTTCTCTCAGAGGATGTATTTCTAAATTTGGCCAAACTGGAGCAATTAGTCTGTTCAGGTTCTCTGCTAACTCTTGACTATGAATGCAGCTCTCAAATGAGACCAGCAAAGAGAATAGAAGCTATGACTAACTGTGGAACAAAATGTACTATAGATGAATCAACAAAGTGAGGAAGCATTTGTAATCTCAGGTATGACATCATGCTACACTCCTTGAATAGCAACTGTCTGTCTCTGTCATGAACAGTTTATTTCATAGGAGCTGAAACACTTTCCTGAAAAGTAGAGGTCAGAGTTAAATCTGTAGTCTGTGCAATGAAAAGGTGTAATTTGAAATAAATGGTATAAGGTTTCAGATAATAGAGCATGAGAACTTTGGATCCTTTACATGTTATTTTAAGTATGAGCCATTAGATAACTAGACAGATGAGAACTCTCATGGTAATTGATTCTTTCCTTTGATCTCCTAAAAAAGTATTTGTCAGAAAGCACTAGAAACAGGCCACAACTTACAAGTAATACTAAGACTACTAGCTGTAATAACTACTAAAGATTTAGCCAGCTTTGTTTGCTTTCTCTATGCCATAAGAAGGAATTTAATGGCAAAACTACTGAAATGAAAATATGCTTTACTCAGATTGCTGCATGCACTCTATGCTCATTGAAGGACAGTCATATTCCTAGAATTCAAAGCTAGCCTAGGTCTATGTACATGTTACAAGTGAAAAATAGCACAATGTATTTAAGTCTCCATGCAGTGGAACAGTATTGAGAAGATAGGAAATTTAACTTTGAACTAATTCTACTTTGGCAACTTGAACGTGGTAACCAGTGACAATTGGACAACATTCAGTGTGATTGTGGAGATGATCTTTCTAAATAATTTCATTCAAAAGAAAGAAACCAAGTAAGAATGATTTGAAAGCATAATGTGAATCAGAGTAGAAACAAGAAGTCACTTCAAAAGTACACTTCTCAACAAAACTAAGTCAAAACACTAATGTACAGATTCCTGGCTGCCTCTAGGCTGTGCCTGCCCCTGGTTCCCCTCCGCAGACCTAACTCTGATCCTGACTCACAGGGTGATGTCCTGACCCAGCTTTAGCTGCATTTCAGCTTAGCCCATCCCTATAGAGCTGCCCCATTGCGTCCAGGGCTGCCCACCCTGCTCCCTGACTGCAGTGGCAGCATGGGCTCTGGCTGTGAGGCCCTGCCCTGTCTGCCCTGGTGGATTGCCCATCACTCCCCACATCTGGTACCTGGGGAGCCCCTGGCCCCTGCTCTGCCCTAGCACTGGGAATGATATGCCATTACTCCCCTACAATTTCTGCCTTTACATGAATACCCTTTTAATGACTCGTGCAAAAAAGCGTAAGCATAGAACCTGTTCCACAATTTTGGTTAAAAGGGAGGTCAGATTCTTTGCTATAGCTGTGAGGGATTTGGAAGTGTCCAAAAGACAAGTGTAAACTTAACCATAGGCTTCCTCAGTGATAAAGACTCTCTAATGTTGCACCAATTACTACTTGTACTACCTGTCAGAAAGATTACTAATTAATCTACTTCAGAAATCTCTGGGATGGGAGAACATTGACATCTCCATGAAGACATTATCAAGCAGCAGATTAATTATGGATATCCCAAGCTTTTACTAAAGAAAATACTAAAAGGATCATATTAAGTACAGCTTTAAAGCCTATTATATTTTGTAAAACCTTTTTCTGAATCCCCTTATTTTTTTCACTCATTTACAATTTAAAAGTTTACCCCAACTGAAAATCCACAAATTTTCACTGTACTAGATATTACATCAGTAATTCCTACTGTCTAACCACCCAATAACTGTACTTTCCATGTCTCTTCACTGTCAACATGGCAGCCTGGTCTCTGTTAGTGTGGCCGTGTCATGGCACTGTTTCGTGAACCCACGCATGTTTTGTCAAAAAAATTAAAGATGGAAGAAAAAAAAAAGCTGTTACTTCTGTATTTTTTAACAAACTTTTTTTTAACAAACTTAAATAAATCAGGAAAACCCGCACAAATTAAAATTATCTTTCCACTACAAGGAATACTTCTGTTGCAATGCAGCAATTGAGTGGATCCAGAGATTAGGGAGAAATATGTATTTCCTACCTAACATTGTCTGCACTGTCTGAAAACCCTTACCTGAAGAGATGGAAATTTTAAAAGAATTTGGAAAGAAGTTATTTATTAAGCACAAAGTTTAAAATTTACTCCAAACTATTAATAAATATATATCATAAGTAAAATTAGCACACATTTGGTAATTTCTGGTGAGAGATTACTTGTTTACTGATGAGCATTGCATATCTATAGGCTTGATTCTTCTTTAATTGATACTGCACAATCAGGAGGTAACTCCTTATGGTTCACTTAGCATAGAACAGAAGTCCAGCCCATTGGATAACGCAAGACAAATCTGTGAGTATTTTATAGTATCCATAGGGACTCTGTGACAAGAGACTTCAAATTTAAGCTAATAAAACCACTTGTAAGCTATTTTCCTTTCCATTTGCAAGCTGCTTCCATTCATCTTCATGCATGAAACAAAATTTTGTGTCTTGACTAGCGATGAGAAGAGGAAAAAAATGTTAGCCTGTAATGGGTCTTTACCATGCTAAGTAGCCTGTTTTGGAGAATAGGCTCTTATCTTTCTTCATGGGCTTTAGTCTGGAAAAATGTTGATTAAAGGAAAGAATGTAAAGTGGAAAATAGAGCATACATCGAAAGTTTAAAACTCTCTCACACATGAATATAGTTTATTTTACTTCTAAAGTCTTTCATTGTCATGGCTATTCTTCTGTCCACAATATGAATATTGTGCACCTGAATGTCCATAGGTCATAGCAAACAGCACAGCAGTAAACTCAGCAGGACTGTTTCATTTCATATATCATTCACAGCTTGCTGCTGTGATTCTAAATCTGTCCATAACTTTCTCATAATGCAAGAAGGACAAGAAGTTGTAATTGGCTTTTAATCTTAGGTAAGTTCTCCAGGTTTTCTACCTTTGTTTTTTCTTTCTCCATTGGGAGGATGGATTTTTGAAGTTTGATTATCTAATAAGGAAAAAAAGGAAATGCAAAGTTGGCATCTAGAAATATTTTAACATTTAAATGTTTTCATTTGCACACAAGTGGTCATACATTTATGGATTAACTGGGGACACAGTTTAAAATTAACAAATGGGTTAATTGTAATAAACTGGCTTTTAGAGTAGGAGACTGAAGCTACACACAAGTAGTAGTATAATTTATCCACCATTCTTAGTATCTATATGTACTTCATTACTGAAAAAAATTATCATGCTCCCATGCTGAGAAAACAGGAATATAGAAGAGAAGGCTGAGGACAGTATTTTAGATCTACAAGTGTTTAGATATCTACTGGCATCCTGGAAAATTAAATTAGATGGCGAGGTATCAAGCTTCCAGCAAAAACAAAACAAACCAAAACCAAACCAAACCAAAAACCAGACAACTGACGTAGAAAAAATGGATGCTAAAGTTGCTATTTTAAATCAAACATAATTTTCATATTTTTTGGATGAACATGTTCTGAATACAAGTGCTGTTTGGTCTTCAAAGACAACCTCCTCAGGGCACAAGAATAGTCTGTTCTTGTCAGGCAAATATGGGAAAAGGTCAACATTGATGAAGACTGAGGTCCTGACCGAACTCAACTACAAAAAGGAAGCGTGCAGATGACAGAAGTGAGGACAGGCTACATGGGAAGAATGCAAAGGCATTTCCCTTCTTGTAGGAATGGTCAGAGGAAAACCAAAACTTATTTGAGTAGAAATTAGCTAGGAGGTGAAGGGCAGTAAAAAAGCTTTCTGAAAGTATGTTATCAGGAGAAGAATGGATAGACCTCTTGTGCAGTGGAGCAAGGGATCTAATGATATGGGTCATGGAAAAGGTTGGCTACTTTGTGCCTTTTTTACCACTCAAATAGCAATCAGTTTATAAAACACATTAAGATAGTACATTTGTATGTAAATTAACTGCAACCCAGGCATGGTGTTTACGAGAGAGATTTAATTTTGTTTTGGTCATCTAGTTGTCAAAGTCTTTAGAATTCTATCTGTGGCTCAAAGTTAGATTTCCAGAAATCTTCAAATCATTTCAGGGTTGTGTTAAATTAGTATTAGTCCAATTTCTGCCTTAGAAGTGAGCAAAAACTTACTCAGGGAATTTGGACCGGGTAACTGCACTTTCTTATAGCTCTAATCCTAGGTGACTTGCAAAACTCTTTGTATTAGGCTTAATTTTCGGTTAAAGGAGAGCTGTGATAAATAAGGGAATTGTTTATTTAGTTTATCTAACCTTTTCATATATTTCAGAATGTAGTCCAGCATTTCATTCTGAAACCTGCACAGTTAACCTTCTAGAAGAAGGCTTCAAGTTCTGTTTTGAAAAGTGGAAAAATGTACTATTTTATTATTACTTGTACTTCAATATGTTTTTTTTGCAGTATCTACACATTTTTACAGCAGCACAAAGAACAGTAATAACAGCACCACCACATCATGCCTACTGTTGTTTGCATGAGAAGAGATGAAGGAAATAGCTACCTTATTTAGAAACTATTATTGTTAACTCAGGATATGCCACTTTGCCATTGCATTGAAATGGTAGCTCTCTGATATAAAGCAGCCTGGAGCAGAATTCAGCACTGATGTTACTTATTAGATAAGTAATAACATAGAGGACATGGAGTTTTGAAGAGTAAGCCCTGCTGTGTGCCTAAGGGCACTGTAGAATTATGAAATTCACATGGCATATATGACAGGGGTGGGTGACTCCTTTTAATTATGTGTGCTTTTGGATCAAGGCTATCACACCCTTAGTGATAGAAACTGGAGCATGAAACCTGCAGTCCCACAACAGACAAAGAATTCTGTTACTCAGCAGGACATTGAATAATCTACTGTAGGTCTACAATGGAAAGTAATGAAACCTAAAGACTTTTCTGCTAGTGTTAATAATCATATTTTAAATTACTTCTAACATCACAATAAAATATCCTTCTTTTAGAAACCACCAAATGTAATTTCCCATTTGGACAATGTAGTCAAAGCAGGGCCTTCTGACACCTGGATGTTTTAAAGATATTCCAATTAAAATGTTAATTACTTATTGAATTAGATTTGCTAATATCAGCTTTCCTTAAATCCAAGTATGACCAAAATGTTGCAATTAATAACAGAATTTAGTAATATTTTCATAGAATATCCAAACACAATACATATGCATTTTACATAAGCATGAGAGTAACGTGACCATAGCAGTGGCATGTTTGTGTGTGGTTGCACAAGGAAGCAATGAAAGGATGAAAAGTTGACAGACAAATGCAAGATAAGCACTAGGTACCACAAAGAGGCAGGATATCCTGGCTCATGTGCACCAAAAAGCTGTGCTGGAATCAGAAAACACACATTTTTTTGGCTTAGGGACAGGGAGTTATTACACATCAGAATTAAATGAAGAAAATGGGAGGAGAAAGAAGACAAGCCCAACCTGTTTTTCTTTCAAGGAGCACTCAAGCCTGGTCACCTGGGCCTTGATTACCGGGCCCATCCAGGACTCTAGCTGCCACTGCTAAATATTTTGCTTAAGTTTCATGGCATTGTATATTCACGTCTAATTTATAATCTGGATGTCAAAGACAGTTTTGTGTAAATAGTGATATCAATTTGTAATATGTAAGAATTAATCATTATCTTCAAGTGTATGGTTATTGTGTGAATTTGATAAGTTTACTGCAGAAAACACCCCAGGAAGTGCCCTTTGTTCCTCAATTCAGTCTGCCTTTAACAATCAGTAGAATAGTTAGAAGCAATGTAAAGTGCGTCACTGGAAAGGTAGAGAACTTTTCTCAGTATCATCAGTACAGTTAATGAGAATGGATATGAATTTTATTTACATTGAAATTTATCTTAAGATTATTACACTGTATGTTCTTTTGTATATTTTTCAAAAGTTGTATAATTTTGGTTGTTAAGCAAGTAAGAAGTAGTTTAGGAAGTTTATTGAGATTTTCAAATACAAATGTCACAAAACATTTTCTTTTTTTCACAAAATTTTAAACTACCTTGGAGAACTGAATTTAATCCTGTAGTTTTGGTCAAATAGGAACTTTTCCACACTAAACTTAGAGAGAAGAAAATAGAAGAGCAAAGAGTTTTCTTTATTTCTCTAACTATATGAAGTGTTAAGCTGCAGCTGAAAATCCAGAAATTGTGTTTCTGTGTCCTAGGCTGAAAGTCTCTCCTCAGCTTTATAAATAAATAAACCATAAAATTGCACATCTAGTGCTTTCTGGACAAGTTTAGTTTTTAGTAGTTTCATTATATGATCACAGCTGGCAAAAAGAGAGTGTTGTTCTTTGTTTATTGTACTGAAAAACAGGATTTTCAGCACTTTTAATTGTCTTCTCAGTATGCAGCATTGCTTATGTGTGTAAAGGCTGAAATGTCAAACTCAGGAGTTTTTCACAATATAGATAACCTTCATGAAAGTTATGTGCTGATAATTTTGAAGACTCCATTTTCCTGTGCCTTGTGTGGTCTGATCAACGAAAACAAAATACATTGCACGTAAAACATAAGGTATATAGTGTATGGATAGTGGGTGAACAAATAAAGCAAAAGGGGCATTAAAAAAATTGTAACAAAAAATCCATTATTCTGAACTGAAGGTGGATTCCACCAGAATAGTACAAACTGCTGCTGTGAAGAATACAGAAGGCTCACCTATGTGATAATTTGGAAAAATTACACCTACAAAGGTACTTGGACACTTGAATGTATGACTTTTCCACAGCATATTAAGTATGAAAGGTTGATATTAAAAGAGGTGTGGGAAGAAATTTTTCACTCTGACAGATTTATATATATGTAATTTCTATGCTAGTATACATCGGCCATAGATCCTAAACCTGTGTTTCTGCTGGGAAAGTTATAGTAGATTCAGTCCTTTACATACTTTAATTATTTAGTATATATTTTTAATAAAAAATCTTGATATATCTGAACTATTTTTTTAAAAGAAAAATTTTATTTCAATAAAATACTTTATTCTCTATATTTTATTAATTGCTTTCTGGAAAAGGTTACATGTTTTTGAATAAAATAATGCCAACAGCTTTTTTTTTCACATTGTTTTTCTGCTACCAATAAATCTCAGTAAATATAATATTTGAAACTGAAATTTCAATATGCCCTCTCACCCCCTCCCAATAAACAAAGAAAACATTTCAAGGTTTGAATATTTTCTTTGTTGCATTGTGCTTATGAGTTCTGCCTTGCTTGTTAAGCAGATGTACATCAAGAATTCATAAGACAGAATGCCTATTTGCAAAGAAAGACAGCATTACTGAAACTGGACTTCTGTCTCTTTGTATTTAAGAAGATTACAAAAATTAGACATCCACCCTTTGAAACCACAGTTAATGAATTACTTAATCTCTCTTTCAGCAGCTTCAGTATGCTCCCTTACTTTGTTCCAAAGATCTAATCATATGCTAAAACTTAAATTCACTGTAAGGAAAGGGTACAAAACCTGGTGTACTTAATACACAGGCTAATACTTGGTTCTGAAATGGGAAAAGATGAAGAAAAATTCTGCTTATGTTTTTGGAAAAGAGGTGAATAAATGGGACTTTATATTTAAACTCCATATTGTTGTACTGATAAATAAACTGGGAATTTTTTTCCACTTATTTTGTCATTTGAAAAACAAAGCTAGTTTAAATTTTCACTTCTTATATTCTCGAGATGTACAAACATGGTAACTATGGAAAAAATAAATGAGAAATGACGGAGTAGTAGTTTCTATGTAGAAACTGTTTACAAAATATTGGGACTTGGTATAGGTATAAGAAAACAACCATCTTAAATGCATTTCCAAATAGAAATTCTGTATGAAAGATAAAATAAGACAGAGGTATTTTTAGAGGTACTTGAAGCCAACCTTTAACACTTACATTCTTCTATAATATTTATTAGACAAATATACCATACTAACTTTAAGACAATATATCATTATGTTTATATCCTTGTCTGAGGTTTAGCTAATGGAAGAGACTGTGAGAAAATTCTGCAGATGATTAGAGGGACTTCTGAGCATAACAAATAACATGGGGCAATTTCACAAAAATTACAGAGTACCACAAGGCGTGGATGCATTTCAAAGATGTTTAAGAGGGAATAAAGTGACTTCTGGACTGATGTTCCAGCCCATCCTTATCTCCACAGTCCAGCCTGGACATCCCAAGGCTGTGTCTGACCCCGGTTTCCTGCAGTGGGACTGATCCTGACCCCCACCCAACAGCAGAAATCCCAGTGAAACCTCAGCCCTGCACTGGAGGAGACCCTGGCATTCTGCTTCTGGCCCCTGTAGAACTACTGCATCTATTAAATTCTGTGGGATCATCCCTTTGAAGGTCTTAATCTAAGCATTACTTCAGTCACTGAAAAAAGGGTTGGGTTAGTTAGAAATATTTCAATATTCACTCATTTGTAATTAATATGCAGAATAATTTTATCATTGTTTTGCAGTTACATTTTTGGGAAGTGGTGTTTCTTAATTCTATGTAATAAATTATATAATTTAGTGGCATAGAAAATTTGATGTGATTTATTGTGAAATATCAAAACGTATAAAAAGCTCAGTCAGTTATGCAACAGCAGAAAGAGCCTTCCTAAAATGGATCACTATGTCTTTTATGATCACTGATTATTTTTTCCCCACAAAGCTAAACCTACACCCTCTAAGCATTTATTGCTGTATACTTCTGCGAACATCTAAAAATAGAGCATTCAGGTAGTAGATCTGTTCTTATTCTTGAAAGAAATAAAATGAATGTAAAAAGTTTTCAATAGCAACTTCTAAAAATTGTGCTGTTGAGATCCTGCAGCATTTAATGTTGCACTCACAAAGACATTGATGCAAGAAGTTTTTCCTAGAACTGTTACAAATAAACATCTTGTTTACTTATGCATACAAGGAAAATTATTTAAAACATTTTGTTTACTTTGTTTCCTTTCTTAACATTTTTGTTTTCTTTTGTGATACGCTGGCTGTTAGTTTTCTGACAATGAAATGACTGGTTGCCCTGAGATTTGATTTTTGAATACGTGCCTTTGAATCTTCCAGTCTGTAATCACAGCTCTGATCAAGTCGTAGGAAAAGTAAAACAATATTATATCTCTCTATAAAGGAATTTTTTGGCATTTAAATTTGCCTGTGTAGCTCAGAAGCAGAAAATCCAACCTTTTTGTCATCAACATTTCAGTAAGAAGTTAATAGCGATGTTTGGCTAATGATTCAAGGAAACAAAACGAACCAAAAAGAGCATGCTGATTTCATTTATCCTATTCTAATCCTTTACAGCATGGATTTTTATTTATGGGATGACTTATCTTTAAGTAATACTTCGTTGTTATAATAATAATAATAATTATTATTATTATATTATTATTCATACTGGTTTTGTTGATATGAACTTCTAATGGTCATCTCACATCTGTTTTTAAAAATAGTGTTTTCAGAAAATGCAAGGTAAAATCTATTCAACTGCATAAAAAATAAGAATATATTACTCACAACCATGGTATTGCATGACTAAATTCTGCTCTAAGTTATATTGTGATTACTTTGGGTATATTCTAGAATAATTAAAAGGTATAATTGGCTCTTTTCAGTTGCTGCGCTGTAAAACTTTGATTCTGAAAATTTCATATAGTAGTTTAGAGGAAATGACTAAATCAACAAGCAGAAAAAAATTCCACATTGTTTCTGACAGAAGAAATAAAAACACCTCAAATTTTCACAAGAGACTCAGCATTTTTGAGATTCATAGGAATTTACTGTTAGTTATTCAACTAATACAATGCGACAAAATTTTTTTCATTTGACTCTGTTTTTCTGCCTATATTATAGATTTTTACTCCTTTTAGAATGGTGCCTTCAGTTCAGCAGTCAGTTTAATATTAATTTTCTCTTTGGGGAAAGACATGTATGCATAGGTAAAACATATGTGTACAAGTGTGTGTTGCTGATTGGTGAATTTAGATCAGAACAATATAGTATCAAATCCAAATGGGAGGATGACATGAGTTTATATTGTATAACATACAATTTATATTATGAATTGTCTCATTTTATTAAATGAGAGAAGAGAGTGATTCACCTTCAGAGTCCTGTAACATGGGTCTCATCAACACTGTTCAGAGAAAACCCCCTTCTGGTTTGTCATCTTTAATTTTTGAGAGCCTACATTCTCGATCCAGCTTTGAGAAAGATTAGGTCTTTTTTTTTCTTCTGATGGCGAAAGGCATCAAGAGAATAGAGCTTCAATTTGGCAGACATTCAAAAGTTTCAGGCTTTAAAAATGCTTAAATTAATAGGGCAACAATCAAACAGGTTTTACAGTCCAATGAGAAAACAAATGCAGAAATGGATAATCAGTACAGGGTAGAAACAAAGATATACTGCTGATTTGAAGCATATGCAATAATTGCACTGAAATAAGATTAGAATAAATTCTGCATCTCAAATGAGACTTGGTGAATATTTTAAATCCGTTCCTTTTTTAAAATTGCATGACTAAACTCCCACTGGTGCTTCCATGCCTCATATCCAATGTTGTCTGAGACGTCTTTCACTTTACCTGAAGAAGACAGACTTGGAGCCATTTATAATGGGTTGTTTCTCGGCTATCACAATGAATTTGAACAAGAAATCACTAGGACTAAATACATTCTCCTTAGAATCAGAAAGAAAAAAGTACTTTGTCTGAAAATCTTTGTACTTAAATCTCAAGATTACTAGACAAAGTGAATTTTAGAATATAAAATAATACAGCTATTTGTTAGTGAATGTCAGTAGGCTGCCTGGAAAATTGTTGGAGGATGACATAAATATTCAATACACATGCTTAAATTTAAATTTCTCTATAGAAAGTGGATATTGAGATTGTATTAACTGTTTACCAATCCCTTTCAGAGCTGAGAAGCTCTGAAGAAGAAGCTGGTAGTTCTCACAGGTAACTTTTCACTGGAATTTTCTAAGAAATAGAATTATATTGAGCCTACAATGCCAAGAAGCAGAAATTAAAAAAGAAAGAGGTTTGAAATGTAGTATTTAATAGAAATTGTCCTAACATTCTGAAAAAAATTGACAATGTTAATTCTGGAAACTAGTCCAGAGAATCACTTACTTCAGTATTAAAATGAATTTTTCAAATGTGTTGATATTTGTTTTTGAATAAACCCCTTCACTTCTATCACCAGTGTCACCAGAACATTACTCTTACTAATTAATTGTCTTCAGAGTACTTTAGACATAAAATAAAGGTTAATAATACCATTATTAATTTTCTATATTTTCTTTTTTTATATAAAATATAGAAATTTTCATTCATAAGAAGTAGGTTTTTTTTCTTATTTCTGCATGGATATGTTGTGAAACAGTTCCTAATGTTAGTTAGAAATATTTAAGAAAGTCTGCTTAGTGTCTTTCCTGACGATTAAGGTACTAATCACGATTTGGGAGAGCTAGTTGCTTGAGGCAAAGCTCCTTAGGAATTACATCATTGGGTTGGAGTTTTATTTGTATTGTTTGGTTTTTTTTAATTCATCCACAGAGTGAACTCTTACAACATTCCCTGGGAGAAGTTTGAAAGGTTAGTACTCCTATATTGGGTATTCATGCAATATTTATAGCAAGCACAGTACTATGAAAAAGTTTTGGTTTAATCCTTAATATTCTGTAAGGAATTAATGTGCTAATATATTATCTTCCTATTATTTTCCTGACAAAATTTTATAACATGTTAAATAATAATAAAGATAGAATACTTAGATTGAATCTGCTGAGCAATGTAACAAGCTTAAATAGAGTAGATTTTTCGGCAAAATTATGCAGATCATTTGAGAAGATGCCAAAGGATTAACAATTACATTGGTTATTTTAAAAAAATTAGAAACCAGTTGCTGAAACTCAGTCCAAAACAATTGTGATTTCCTGCATAGCAGTAATCACTTAGATATTCAGAAGTGCAGTAACACAGGAAATGGTACTCAGCAGGAGCAAACAAAAAATATTCGTAATTTCATTTTTATCTGTAACCTGCAAAATACTTCGGTTTTGGGGAAGATAAAATAACCTATTGAATGAGATCAGGTTTATTTGCCTTCTAAATAAAATTAAAAAGCAAAAAGAAAGCAATCATAGTTTTATTAATATATTACAGCAGAAATAAGTTAGGCAGGTTTGGTTTTTTATAGACTGGATTAATGAATATGAACTTTTTATGATCCAAAGTTTTTATTAACTAATTTAAATAGTTACTTTGCAGCACAATGACAGTAAGCAAAAGTCATTCTCCTGGTAGATCTGCTCTTTCGGCTGGAAAAATTGTTCTTATTTCAGTATTTATTCAATCTACCTAAACTGTTTGGAGTCTTATTTTCTTACCATAAATGATAAGCAATTGCAGTGAAGTTGTACTGGTTTAGGCTCTGCTGAGAACATGTGAGCATTAGAGCTTTTAGAGGCTAAATAAAATTTAAATTGCTCTCATGCAGATCAGATTACACCAGATAAAATAAATTGTCACTCGGGTACCGTATTATATTTCACAGCTTTTCCTAGGAGCTGGTTTTAGGTGGGAGTGAGGGAAAAGGGCAAAACCAGCCCTGCATTATATATTGAAAATACTATGTGTCTTTTGTTTATATATGGTGACTCAAAGGCTGAGAGAGACCACCACAGTATGAAACTCATGATTCTAGGAATATGTTGAAAAGAAGCACCTTATACTATAGAAACATAGAGTAATTTAGTTAGAAAAGTCTTTAACGTCATTGGGTCCAACCTTAAACTGGCAAGTCCACCATAAACCATGTCCCTAAGTACCATATCTATAAGTTTTTTAAATACCTCCAAGGACTGGTAACTCAATCACTTCCCTAGGCAACCTGTTCCAATGCTTGATAACCCTTTTGGTGAAGAATTTTTTTTCTTAATATTCCATCAAATTCTCCCCTGGCACAATTTGAGGCCATCACCTCTTAACCTACAACTTGTTACTTAATGAGTCTAGCACTCAACCTACCACAACCTCCTTTCATGCAATTGTAGAGAGCAATTACTTACATGTTTATTGAAAAACTTTCCCTTTTTTTTCCCACTTCATAATTCCATAATCATTGCTCCTATGGGGCAGCTTATACTCACCATTTCAGATGTATTGCTAAGTTTTCACCCTAAATACTTTGAATTATGACATAAATCTTCAATGCTCTCTAAACACTAATAATACTTACAGTTAAAAATCAGTAAAAAAATCCCTGTTTATGGATTACTAAAGAAAATTTTTGCAGACCAGCAACACACTGCATGCTTTGAAGATGAAATCATGTATCTCTGATAGGGTGGTAAACGACCCGTGTCTCTAATGCAATATCTAAGTGCCCTCATTCTAAAAAGACTGTCTGCTGGTGATAACTTTTAATTATATTTTAAAAGTTTACAAGAGAGATGTGGTACTTGTACCATGATTATGTTTAGTCATTCTAGCTTCTGGCCCTTTTCTTGTCCATTCCCAGATATTTTCTGGTGTCCTCAAAGAATCCATCTGGATATAGTCTTAAGAAAAACTTAGCAACTGTCAGAAGTGACTAATCTCTGTAACTCTGTGGGAGAAATAAGAACCTAAACTTACAAAGTCATCTTTATTTACTTCTTTAAGAGGTAATATTTAGTAGAATGATTTTTTTTTTTTTTTTTTTTACTGGAACAAGTGGATTGTGCCATTAGCAAATGTTCCTTTTGCTTATCTGTGAGATTTTAATAAGATTCTTAGGTTAATGATCCATCCAAAAGTTTACTTCAAACTACTGTCAAAAATAAAACTAATCACTAATAATATTTTGGTGTTCAGAACACTTGAATACAAGACCGTTTATACCCTATTGGAAAAATTCTACAGAGTTTAAAGGGGATTAAATCAGTAGTAGACTCCAGTTATTGGGAGGGGGCAATGTAAATGTGCAGGCATTGCTCTAAATCCCATCAGAAAATAAGTGAAAATATCAGTAGCTCTCTGGATAAATCTTATAAGTTAGTCACACTAATTGAGTGATACAAGATAACACAGACCAACCACCGAGTTGGTAATGTATTTTCAGAACCCAGTACTATTGTTTAGGAACTGGTTAAGTGCTCAGAAGATGAAAGCAGAAAATGAAATTTGCTACTTCTTTCATAAACTAAATTAAATTAAATCCTTCATTTACCATTCATTTCTTTCATAAACCTCTGCTCCCTTATTTTCCTAGAAATGAGAACCTACATTATTTTGCTTGCTTTTCTCATGATAATTTAAGTCAGCATGCATCTGACTTTTGATTGATATTACTTAGCATATGATCAATTTAAGTAGGCATTTTCTACACAGAGGAACTGGATAAACCAGTATCCCATGAGCACACAACTATAATTTTACCAGTAAAACCACACCTTTGAAACATCCCTGCTTCAGCTGAAAAGTGTATTTTTGATTTAACATCAAACTTCACTTCTGAAATAGGAATTTTTACTTGGGGTATTAAAAAAGCTTCAGCTTATATTTTCAGAAAAAAACAATCATTCCTAAATATTCATCACCTCTTGAGGAAAATATTCTGCAGTGAACAACAATTTCACTGGCATATAGCAATGTGTCAATAAAGGCATAGAAGGAAATGGTTAAATAAGGACAAGAAAGGTGTTGAATCCACACAGGTACAGTAATCATAGTTTAATTAGAAAACATTGGAATTAATAAGATTTTTGATGTCACTGGACTCCAGTCCAAGTCCCTGGGCTTCAATAAGAATAAGGAGAATAGGGAATGTATATGATAATTATTAAAAGGATAGAGTAAGATATTGGATAGTAAAAGCCCTTGTGTAGTCCTAAGTCAGACATCCATTTAGACCCTTTTGTGTCTATAAGCAAAACAACTACGGGAAGAATATTGAAAAGGAGTGTTCTTTATTTACATCATACTGAGTTAGAGAGAAGGAAGAAAATCAAGATGTGTTACAAGAAAAGAAATAATTTAAATACTGTCACGGTCATTAAAAACTACGCTGTGAAAGAACTACTTATATTATATACCACTTGATTTCCAGTCCTGAACTTGACTTGTAATTTTTGCTTTTCTATTATGAATGAAGACGACCATGGTGAGATTTTATTGATGGTTTTTTGATGGTATTTATGGTAGATTTTAATTTCTGGAACTGTTCTTGAATTTCCTCTTCATCAGGCTTAATATCCCATGTAATTTGTTTTTTTGAACGAGTGGGTGTCACTTCACCTGAGTTTAAACTGGTCTTTAGCAATCTGAGATTGCAAATTCTTCAGGGCAGATTTTCAATACTGCTCATAACAATAAGTTATGTAGTGTTTGTACCTGATGAGTGCTGAGTGCTCCAGGCTCTGACAATTGGGCTCTGAGCTTGTTTTTCCTGTTTTTGTTCTTGTCACACTTCTTAATCTAGAAAATGCAAGAAAGATACTGCAATAACTGTCATCGAACTCTTTTAAAACACACTCATCTTCCTGATGAGAATAAGGCTTTGCCAAAAGGCGTTTTCTGTAGACTCTGTCAATGTGTTTGCTTAGAGTTTGTAAAAATCTTTACTATTTTTACACAGTTGTATGAGCAGGAGATTGGAGACAGTAAAAAGTATATGGGTATAAAAGTAATGTTCATGTTTTCTGCTTTTTTTTTATTTATCTTTCCCTTCAGAGAGATCTCACACCATAAGGATTGTCTTCTGAGGACTCAAATTTCCTAATTTAGTTCAGTTATCATAGCTGTACCATTGGTTAGTTCAGGCTACAAATTTCATAATGGGTTTTCATGTGCTGCTATTATTTGTTTTTCAACAAAAACTCAGGTTCTGCAGAAAATTATTAATTTCTCATTTGTTTTAATGGTTTCAGTGAAAAACCATTTTTGCAGGTATTTGAATTTTCTTTAAATAGTGGTGACTTTCAGTCTTCTGTTTCTTTAGGTAAAGATCCAGTTATTTATGAAAAATGACATAATAATAGGCTTTAATCCTGGTGTTATCACAACCTTATATTACCTTATATTATCCTTGATGTCACTCTGTTAGCTGCATTAAAAATAAAATGTCTTTAATTTGTATAATACAATTTAGCAGCTATAAAAGCATATGATAACATCTTAAAAGAAAATTTAAAAAGATGTCAAAGTTGATCAGGATAATCAAAAGAAAAGATAATCAAATTAAAAGAAATTTTCCAATAAAAATAGCTGTTGAACTAAACAAAGTTTCTTGTGCTCTTTTTTGTTCTTATACGTATAGTGAGTCACCCAGAAAATTATGTTCAAATTCACTGTAAAAATTGTGTTTGCTTTTTTATGGGTACCTCCAATAAGTTAATTTAATACAATATGCATTTAAAAGGTAACAAATGAAATTTCACAGTTGGAATGGAATGAGGTAACCTAAAGGAGGAAAAGAAAGGGGCAAAAAGGGAATAGATAATATAAAAAAATATACATTCAAAGTAGCTTTCCCAGCCTATACCAACCACCCTAATGGCACAGCACCAGGCATATGTCAGTACAGTATAAGAAGTCATAGGCTTAACTGCAAGATATACATTTTAAATTTATCTGCGCTTGCTACACCAAATACAAATAAAGACGCATAGCTTTATTTAGAAGGTAGGTTTAATGCTGACAGACAAGTAAAAAAATTCCCTGGAGTGGATGTATATATCAATGTCATCTTATTTGCACCTACCTGTATGCTTGACTTTTTGTTTAACTTTCATCAAAACTATAATAAATACCTAATTAAAAAACTAAAACTATGGTTATGAAATTTTATAATTTGTTGGTTGGTTTTTCAGTGGGATTTTTGTTTGTTTGTTTGTTTGCTTTTACTTTTTGAGATAGAATTTAGGCTGCTGTCTGTCTAAATCTTAGCTGTTATATAAATCTAGTCTGAAGAACAGCTACTCAGCAAACACGTGGCACATAGTAACCTTGGAATCTAGAAGTTTAAGAGAACTGCCTAATGAATTTGGAAGTTGAGAATTCTGCAAAATAAAACTGGTATCTTTCTTTGGACCTGAAATTAGGTTCAGATGCCTATGTCCTTATTAAGTGAACAATAGCCAGTTTAAATTTTCTAATATGCCCTAAACATTCGATAGCAGGTACCCTGCTGCCTCACTAATATAAAAGAGAGACTTCTATTAAAAGTAATTTTCTCCAAGAGATTTCCTCTCACCTTTTTTGTGAATTTTAGGGACTTGTTTTCATTTCACTACTGCTTTAAGGTAATTCTAATTGAAGCTGGCCTGGCTGAGTACTAATTCACATCAATAGTATTTCTTTTAATTGCTTTGATAAGCTTATGTGGGGGTCATCAGGGCTTGAGTACAACAACTCAGTATTTCTCAAAACAATATTTCAACATTTTTCCAGTTTCCAGAATCCAGTACACAGTATTTTGGAATATAAACAAAGCTGAACAGTAGTGCTACATGTCTATCAATAACATAGTAGTGATCAACAAAACTGGGGGCTTGGGAGGATGAGGAGGCAAATCTCTTTTCAAATTCTGCATTTTGCACAGCACATGAATTTGGCAATGCATGCACACACACAGTGATGCTTACTGCTGTGAGATCTAGGACAGACCTTGGATTGATCAGGCATTTGCAGGATCTTCTGCTAGAAACAGAACTAGTTGTCCACTGAGGAAGAATAACAACTTACTTGGAATATTTTATTTTAATATCTTCTTCGAAACAAAACCAATACAATACCAGGCTAAGCTAAAGAAAGAGAAGGATCAGACTGCACATGGTGGCAAATCTGACAGCAAAACAGAGAGAATGATGTTTGGATGAAAAGGCAGGTGGAACATGAGGCTGCCCTGCAGGCTTTAGTAAACACAGAGACTTCATGCTGATTCAGATCTTGCCTGGAGATGTCAGTTTTTGGTTGAATCAGTAAGCGGACAAGGGTGTTATGTTGGTTTCTGATTCTGGTTCATCAAGGACTTCAAAATACCTTCCCTTCTGATTCAAGAAAAAAGCATAATTATTCAAGCAGATTTACAGATGATGCGCATGTTTCTAAAAATACTGTTTCTAACAATATTCCTTCTAACTTCTGACCTGGGACAGAAAGGATGCAAAAAGACACAAAGGACTAGATTAACCTGTGAATATTGTCAGAACTATTTAAAAGTTCAGTAAAGCTGAATTTTTTTACCTTCCTTGTTTAAAATCTCATGCCTACATTTTTCTTTTGGTAAAAGAGTATTTCCCATGCAAGAAAGGTTGGTGCTTTGATTGACTCAAATGTGCCCCACCTTAGAAAAATAAACTTGTGACCAAATACTTTAGAGATTTCAATAAAAAAGATACCTTATGGCTAAAATAGTTAAGGGGGGGTTTTGTTGATTTTTTGTTTGTTTGGGTTTTTTTGTTCAGTTATAAGCTGCTATATTCTGTACCATAAGATGAATTATAAAAATACCAGAACATTCTCTTGAAGGGAAACTCAAAGAATATTTCACATTGGCCTTCTAGAAATATTACTATTTGTTCATAACAATGAATTTCCCACAGGAAGTGTCTTCAGCTGGGAGGTACTTTGACTATATTCCTGATTACCATCTCATATTACATGACTCTAGTGTACTCACCATGGCAATATTAGTATGCCAACACAAACTGTGTAACATAGGAAATTAAATCCTTTATGACATGCTTTAGGAATTACATTTAAATTTTTTCATTATTGCTGGTGTTCTGTTTTCTAGAATTTTAGCCTTATAAAAGTGTAAATATGGTCTTTAATAACAGTGCATGTTTTAATATTCAGTCATTCCTTGTAAATTTTGATATTTCGATCATATTCAAAAGAATTAAAGGGACACCATTATATGTTATCCAGATTATATTTAAAAGATTTTTTTTCCCCCAAAACTTTAAAAGCTGTATTTCAACAGTCTCAGGAAAAATGACCTGATAAACAAGAAACTACAATGTTAACTGCAGCATGTAGAGGAATTTTCTCAAGTGCATTAAAATATAGTTTACCATCTTTGAAATTATTTTTAGCAACTTGAAAAGTAGATAAATTATTTACAAGAATGTATATAGTTGTTGTTCTTGCCACTACTTCTTTATGCTTTTCTTCATTTAAATCTTAGAGTTCTGAATAACTTTTGCCTGCTGCACAGAAAGGCCAGATATCTAATGAATTATATCACTTATTGTCACTGAAAATTAGCAATTATGGGTAATTTTGTGATATCCTGTCTAGAAAGCCTCAAAGGTTAGAATCTGCAGTTGTCAAGGTATACATGAAGCAGTGCATTGTGAAAATCATATACCTGTGATAATCAAGTAGAATTAAATTGCCCAGACACCAGCAAAAGGGTCATTTAAATGGATCTTTGATTAAAAGACCAAACGGAAGAGATTTCACTGGTAAAAGTGAAAGAAGTAAAATAGGAAGAATAAAAATTAAAATATTTTAAAAAAAGATTAACCAGCTGCTGGGAATATTTCAGATGCAGTATTAGATTTAGCTTTAAAATCCAAGACCTAATGTTGGTTGAATTAACAATATCTCTAGCTGAATTAACAGTATCTCTTCCATAGTCTTGTCTCTACCATGAATGTTTGCCCTTGACCAAATGCCTCTTTCACCTACACAGTATGATGGTATCTGCAGTCTTGTCATCTAGATACTTCAGCATTTATGTGATAATGTTCATAATGCTTTTAATACATGAAGCATTTGGAGATATCAGAAAATGGGAGACTTTATAAGACCCATAAAACTATTGCTTTCCTTGCTCCTAAATGACTGGGAATCTTTAAAACAATAAGGCACTTTCTAAATGCATTAAAGATTTGAAAGGGAATTTTCCAGTTGCTACATCACTTATTGCTTAGAGTAGTGGTACCTTGAACATCTTTCAATTTCCCTTTCATAATCAAAGTTGAAAATGCATGTTAGACCAGGTACTGTCAATTAATCTGCACATCATGTCTAGATATATGTAAAATGAATTTGAAAGCAGTGAGATGCAGTGACTGACAGAAGGCCTAGTTTTTATGCTGTTTACAGACTTTGGAAACAAAGAAATATTTAAAAGGCAAAAATGCATGTTGGTAATAGCAATCCAAGTGAATTCTTTCCCTAACACACTCAGAACACTGGAACAGTGCTTCCATAAATAAAATTCTCAGATCTCAGAAAGTTAAGTTCATATCCTGAAATGGTGTTGTATATACCTTAGGGTGTACCAAAGTGCAAAAGACTGGTATAGCAGCAACAGCAATGACTCTGATGAAAAAGCTAGAGCACAAGTCCTGTGAGGAGAAGCCGAGGGGGATGGGGTTGTCTAGACTGGAGAAAAGGAGATTCAGGGGCTTCCTTACTGCTCTCTAATGAGAGAGTTACATGGAGTTGGACAGTTCTCCCAAGTAACGAGCAAAAGGACAAGAGGAAATGACCTCAAGGTGCACCAGAGTAAGTGTAGATTGGATATTAGGAAAAATTTCTTCACCACAGGGGTTGCCAAGCATCAAAACAGACTGCCTAGGGGAGTTGGTTGAGTCAGCATCCCTAGAAGTATTTAAAAGACAGGCACATGTCCCCAGGTGACATAAAAGTGTTCTAGTGGTGGACTTGGCACTGCTAGTTAACATCTAGTTTACAGCTCAATGATCTTACAGATCTTTTCCAACATAAATTATTCTATGGTTCTAAAACCACATTGGTGCCATTTCCAGGGGTGATAAAACCAAAACCCATTATGTTTTTATTTCAACTACAAATTTAACTTATAAGTTTAACAAATACACAAGTTGTTAATATATCTGGCCAAAGGTAGTCTTCTACACACTTTCATCAGGAAGTGCAGCTGATCTAATAATCTTAATTTTGAAACTATGCAATTATAGCAGTCAAAATAAAATTCACTTGTTACCTAAAGCACTGAAAAAGTGTTTTAAGTAGCTGAACAGATATTTTGCAGTGTTCACATTTGCTTGTAGTGAACTTGTAATAGTAGCAGCAAAAAACTAGTATGTATTATTCCTGTGTCAGACAGGACCCTCAGATGAATAGTGATGCTAAATTCTATTAACTAATCTCACCAACTTCTTTCTTTTTTTTACATGCAGAATTCTTACACAGTCCTATAAATTTGACAGTCACAGTGGGTTTTCATTTCCCCTTGAGCCTCCTAAATGTGAACATCTTTTTTAGCTTATGACACGTGAGAATTTTTTCCTTCCATAATTTTTCCCCTTTTTACTCACAATGTCCCTTTTTATGTGTGGCAGCTGAGCCAATTTTTCACCTATTGTCAGTCCATATCTTATCAATTTAACATCTTGTTAAAATCAACATGATGTAGATGACATCCACAGCTCTACTGTTACTCATTTTTATATTACAAATTGTTACATCATAGGAAAGCATCAGGTTGGTTAAACACAATTTACCATGATGTATTTTCAGTCACTTTCTAGTCCTTCAGATACTGCTAAGTACTTCCATAATTTTTTCCAGGGGCTGAAATGCGCTTTGTGCAAGTTTCTCTAAAGACAATAAAATGGACAATTCCATGGGCAAATGTGTAAATGAAGAGACAACATTGCTAGAGACAGGGAAGTAAGATCAGTACTCAATATCCAGGACAAGCAGTAATTTGTCCTGTCTAGGAAAACAGCAGAATCTCCAGGGGGCAACTCTACATTCACAGCTAATTAAATATTAAGAAAAAATCCTGACTAAAACTGTGTAACTACAACAATCTTCCTTCCGTGTTTTCAGCAGACATGACTTGGTATGAAGATTGTGTGTGGGATCATAGAAATTCTGCATTTGTATATAAGCAAAGCAAGCTAAATCAGATGTAAAGCAAGCTTTTGGAATTATTTAATTTTTATATTCCATGAACATGGACAAGGTTTTCTAAGTGATGAAAAAGAAAAAAGGCAAGAGAAAGGATTTTCCCCTCAGTACTCTTTTTTTGACTATAAATTTTGCAAAAGAGTATTTGTGCAAAATCAACACTAACTTGATTTGATGAAGTACTGCTTTATTTTTATTGCTGAAAACAATTCCTGATTAAATGAACTATCTGAATTCATCTTGCTATTTACCTCAGCTGTTAACAGAGGCTGCATTTTATTCAAAGACTAAAATGCCCCCTTTTAATTTATGTAAAAAAAAATTAGCCAAAGATTTTATGAGTCTGTTTTTTTGAGCCAAGTGAAATGATCATTGCAGCTTATAAAGAAAACCAACCAAACACAGACTTGTTAAATGAATTTCATCGATGTGATCATCAAGCAGAGTCATGTAAGTATCACATAATAATTACCTTAGACATAACATGGCTTTGCTAATACCTCTCACCTATGCTTTTAGATATTTTATTCCAACAAACTACCTGTGCTAAGACCTGAACAACTATGTTTTTTGCTTATAGGGTCAGATTGATCAACAAAGCATAGAGCTCTAAAATGAGGTATCAGAAGTAGTCTTTTGATTCTGTCACAGCCAGATTGTTTAAAAGTATGTTTGTAGACCTCATTTACATATTTGCGTAGCCGTATTAAACAAGTGCAGATGAAAAAAATTACCTGTGTATTGAAATGAAAGTCAAGAATATATAATGTTCTTCAAATAATTACACTTGATTCCTTGTCATCTAGAACTTTAGTTGATCCTTTTTCCATTTTCTAAGCTGGTTGATGAGTTTGTTTTACCACTGCAGCTGGTCATAATAATAATACCTTTGCTTTCATCAAAATGCATTGTATAAATTTATAATATTTTTTTAATTATACTTTTAATTAAATTTTTAAAAGTTAAGTATTACCTGTACACTACATCTTGTTCTTTAAAATAATTGCAGGTTATTTTGCTTCAGTGCTGAAAATGGTACTTAAAATATATATATATATATATATATAACATATAAGAACAAAAATTTAGGGAAGCCTGTGAAATATGTTGCTCTTTCCAATTATCACAGAATCCTTTGATCTGTAATTTGAAAAAAAAAAACCAGAGAAAGTACAACTTGAGAAATTAAAAGACAACATAGGAGATAAGGAGAGGGAATGGAGAAAAAAAATCAATTTTCTAAATCACTGTATGAAGAAAAATAAATATGCAAAACTCCACTATGCAATTTTACACACTGTACTCTACCCTACAGAGGGACAGAATTTTTGGAACACAACAGAAAATGAATTTGTTCTTGGATTTAGTTCAGAGAGAATCATGAGAGCAATTTATTTCTGATGCAGTTCCAGTAAAAGAGCTATTATGCTGATTGGCATAAAGTTCATCAGTTTAAATATATAGCTTTTATTCCTGAGTCATCATTTAGGTAAAAATACTCATTCACTATGAAGTAAAAGCCCTAAATAAGGGAAAAAATTATTTGAAGATCTATCTACCTATTGTTCTCTTATACCATCCGAGTAAAGGATGTGCAATAAAGCTCACAAAATTCTTAAAATAAGAGTGCGTTCACTATTTCAGTGCTTTCCTGTAAACAGTCAATCAAACTCTATCTCATTTCATGAATACAACTGGGACTTCTTTAGTCTTCTTCAAGGTTATCTCCACCTCTTCACTTAAAATTTTCTCTGATACTACTTGTTATTCAGGTGGTGAGTGATTGATGTGTTATAATTTTAAATCTTGAGACAACTCTTTCGTTACCCCAGTCACGACCTGCAGAAAATCAGGAGTCATCGAATCCCTCTCTGAATCTGCTTGTGATAAAAATACAGTCTTAAGCAAACCCTCTCACGTAGCTGAAGACACAAAAATGGCACAAGAATCTATAACAAAGTCATTATGAGATTTCTAGTTGATTGCTATCAGATACCAAGGACAATCCATGATGCAGTGGGGCATAGATAATACACAGTGAGTCACTAGGTAACACTATACAAAGTGTAGGACATTATCTGGATAACTGCCAGTCCAGGAGATGGAGTAACTCATGTCTTTTGGAAAAGACTTTCTGGAAAACATTCAACATTATTTTGTTGGAATATTTCCAGCAGTTTGATTCTTGCTTTCTAATGACACTACTGACTGATCATAGCACCAATGATGGAGCTGTTAGATGAACTATTTATTGACCTTGGAATAACATGCAACTCAAACATGTCTCTAGAGTTTTATATTAGGAAATTATGCATTGTAACCAGGTGGATTAAAGTGATCATATAATGTTATAAAGTCTTAAAGAATGCAAATGTCAACAATACCTATGATCTACATAGGATTTGTTTTTTATATGCAAAACATAACTAGAAGAATAACAAACAAAAAACTTCCCAATGTTGCTGTTCCTTTGTAAATATCTTTTAACCTCAAGAATTTCAACATCAACTGCAAGGTCTTGCACTTAGATTAAGGTGCTCCCCAATATCAATACAGACTGGGGATGAATGGATTGAAAGCAGCCCTGCCAAGAAGGACTTGAGGATCTTGTGGATGAAAAGTTGGATACAAGACAGAAATGTGCATTTTCACCTCAGAAAGTCAAGGACATCATATCCTGGTGGTGGAAGAAAAAGAGAAGGTGGAATTACTGAATGCCTCTTTGCCTCAGTCTTTAGTGTTGAGACTAGCCTTCAGGAATCATGGGCGTTGAGGCTAAGAGAGGAAGGCTGAAAAAAGGAAGACTTCTTGGTGGCAGAAAATTCAGTTAGAGATAGGCTAGGGAGATTCAACACCCATAAATCTTTGGCTCCTGATGGGATGCGCTCACGGGTCTGAGAGAGCTGGCAGATGTTGCTAAGCCACTCTCCATCATTTTTGAAAAATAATGGCGAACATTATGAGAAATGCTCAATGACTGGAGGAAAGCCAGTTTTACTCCTATCTTCAAAAACAGAAAGAGGAGAGCCTGGGAAACTACATGCCAGTCAGTCTCACCTCCATCCCTGGAAAGGTGGTGGAACAGATCATTCTGGAGCTCAGTACCAAGCATGTAAAAGAAAAGAAGGTCATTGGGAGTAGTCACTTGGGATTTACCAAGAGGAAATCTTGCCTGACCAATGTGATATCCATGATGGCATGGCAGTATGAGTTGATGAGGGGAGAGCAGTGGACGTCATCTACCTTGATTTCAGCAAGGCTTTTGCCACTCTCTCCCATAATATCCTCATAGCTCAGGAACTATGGGTTAGATGACTAGACAGTGAGATGGATCAAGACCTTGATGAATGGCAGAGCTCAGAGGGTCATTATCAGTGAAATAGAATTGGAGGCCTACAGTCTGTGGTGTTCCCTAGGGATCAGTACTGTGTCCAGTCCTATTTAACTTGTTTATCAGCAGCCTGGACTAACAGACAGAGTGCAGCCTAAACAAGTTTGCTGACGATTCAAAACTGGGGGGAGTGGCTGATATAGCTGAAGACTGTGCTGCTGTTTAGCAGGACCTTGAAAGGCTTGAGAGCTGGGTGGAGACAAACCTAATGAACTTCAACCAAAGCAAGTGTAGGGTCCTGAACCTGGGGATGAATAACCCTGAGTACCAGCAGAGGTTAGGGGATGACCCACTAAAGAGCAGCTCTGCAGAGAACAACCCAAGAGTCTTGGTGGATGACAAGTTGATAATGAGCTGGCAATGCCATTGCAGCTAGAAGAGCCAATAATATCCTGGGGTGCATTAGGAAAAGTGTGGCCAGCAGGCCTAGGGAGATGATCCTCACCCTCTACTCTGCCCTACAGGCTACATCTGGAGTACTGTGTTCGGTTCTGGTCTCCACAGTCCAAGAAAGACAAATTGCTACTGGTGAGGGTCCAGCAGAGGCCAGAAAGTTGATGAGGGATCTGGAGCATCTCTCCAGTGAGAAGAGACTGCAGGAACTGTGCCTGTTTAGTCTAGAGAAGACTGAGAGAGGACTTCATCAATACATAAAAATATCTCAAAGGCAGGTGCCAAAGGATGGTGCCAGATTCTTTTCAGTGGTGCCCAGCAACAGGACAAGGAGCAATGGCCATAAACTAAAACAGAAGAAGTTCCATCTTAACATGAGGAAGAACTGCTTTACTTTGAGGGTGGCAGAACACTGGAAGAGGCTGCCCAGGGAGGGCATTGAATCTCCCTGTCTGGAGATATTCCAAATCCATCTGGACATGTAACCTGCTCTAGGTGACCATGCCTTGACACGAGTTTTGGACTGGATGATCTCTAGAGGTCCCTTCCTACCCTAATGATTCTGTGATTCTGTGATTCTCCTTCATTGCTCTGCTCTAGTGAAACCCAGCCCTGGATTCCTCAGTAGAGGAAAGACATGGAATTGCTTGAGCATATTTGCTCAGAGCAAAGGCCATAAAAATGATCAGCAGGATGGAAACGTGTGCTGTGAATAAAGGCTGAGACAACTGGGGTTGTGCCAGGTAGGGGAAACAGATCTTATTGTGTCTTTCAATCTTTGAAGGGTACTTATTAAAAAGATAGACTTATAACAAAACTGGTAGTGACAGAACAAAAGGTAGTGGTGTTAAACTTGAAGAGAGTAGGTTTAGATTAAATATGAGGAAGAAGGTTTTTACAATGATTTTGGTGAGACATTGGAACAGGTTTCCCAGAGAAGTCAGGGAAGATCATCCCCTGGAAGTGTTCAAGGCCATACTGGACAGGACATTGAGCAACTTGATCTAGTACCTTTCATGGCAGTAAGCTTGGACTAGATGATCTTTAAAATTTCTTTTTCAACCCAAACTATTCTATGATTGTAAGATAAATGGAAAAAACTTTTACCTTGAGGAACATAAAACTGTGAGATAATTTTAAATTTTGACTGATATAATGCCTTAATGTATTCTCATTACATAATTGAATTTGGTCAGAGAATTTTGAAGTATATGAAATGATTCAAGGGAGGAAAAAAATAAAGTAATGCATGTTCAAAAGTATACATATAATTGTATGTGTATGTGTCCAAAAAAGAGCAAGGAAGCTGTTGAAGGCTCTGGAGGATCATAAAGGAGGCTGAAGGAAGACCTTATCACTGTCTGTGACTACCTGAAAGGAGGTTGGAGTGAGGTGGGTGTCAGTCTGTTTTCCCAAGTAACAAGTGATAGGATGTGAGGAAATGACCGGTGAAGTTTTACTGTAGAATAGAATAGAATAGAATAGACTAGAATAGAATAGAATAGAATAGGAAATGTGGAGGGTGAACGCCCCCCCCCCCCCCCAACCTTATTAAAAGGTTCCTAAGCATATACCCACGAGAGTTTGGCTGCCAGACCTGAGGCAGTGCTTGGTCCTAGCCTGGCAAAGGGCAGCCCTATCCTGCCAGTGGCCATGAGAGGGCCTCCTTGGCACCTTGTGGGGATGTCAATGCCAGGACCAACTCCATCTCCTTGGGTGCTGGTTTTGGCCAAAGCACTGGTGCTGTGGCCCTGATTCAGTGCAGGTAATAATCTTCCTTTTACAGTTTATCACAGCACAGAGCAGGTGGGACAATAAGACTTTTATATGCTGGAAAATTGATTTCAAATTATGGAAGATTGTGATTTTTTTGAACACTTCCATTCTTCTATTACACATATTTGAGACAGTTGAAATTATCAAGGAATGATAGTATTGTCTAAATAGCAATGAATATTAATAGCATAAGTTCAGTGAATCATATATAAATTACTCTTTATGTCTATACAAATTTTTCTGCAGTTATTAAGAAAGTGTTGAGTTTATCACATATAGTAAAACATGCAAGGTACAGTGAAGAGAAAAGGAAACTTATGATGATTCCTGTCAGTTTTACTTCTTGCTTTTAGAACTTTTTTTTAAAGTTTGTTCTCTACATGGCCATCATTGACATCCATTAAAAAAATGATTTCTTTTCATCCTCATCTTTTTTTTTATTTTTCTTAACTGATACGTAGTTTTGGATACATAATGAAATAAACACAGATTCATACTGCCATAAAAAATGCCTGTGCAAGATTAAGATATGTTACAGAAAGTTATCTGTAATAGGTTTTGTTTTACTGTAAGTAAAGAAACTTTCAAGCTTCACAAAGCAATGAATTAGGTGCAGTTTTGAATGCAAATATATTGTCAAATGTTACAGTCATTAAGTACTCAACAATAGCTCAGACATACCTTGAAAGTACAATTTGTTTTATTAAAAAAGAATTTTATTAGGATACCTCACTTCAAGAAGTTCCCTGGAATTTATAAGGTCCTCCGACAATCAGTACTAGAAAAGAAACATCTGTGACAGTTCAGTGTCTTTCAATTGCACTGCAGTGTCAGCACTGGAACTGTGCCCAGGTCTCAGTAGCTGTTCTCTAAAATGTACTGTAAATTGCACCTTAGTTTAAAGTATGCACTTTCAGTGTTATTGAAGTGTTAGTATGCTCCAATGTAGCCACCGAGGGTTTTTTGGTGGGGGGGGTGGGGGAGGAGGGGGGAAGTGGCAGAATGAAAAGACAAATTCCATCTACTTTTTAATATTCTGTAATTTTATTCATGTCTTTGCAGTAAAAGAGAGAGGAGTCAGGGCAGTATTTGTCAGTGTGTCCTTAAATGTGCAGACAAAACCTGATATTTCAAACAACTACAGAGATCATTTTAGAAATTATATCACAGTCCTTCATCTGTTCCTTTTCTCATTTGACCTATTTAGGCAGATATACAGTTCCCTGCTTATTCCCCCACCTGGTATCGTTAAAATTACTTCAGAAGGCCCTGCCACAGTCAAAACCAATAGACTGAAGCAATATATTAAAAAGAACAACTTCACTCTTCAAAGGATTCTTCTGTATCAGATGCAATGGTTACAAACACTTCTAAAATAATGTTGGCAATGTCACATAAGTTTGGCTGTCTTTTTAAAAAGTACTATTTCCTCCATTTTAGATTATACCATCAACATCCTGTGACATTATCATCCTGATTTTTTTTCTTCTTTTCGTACATTCATATTAGCTTATATTTGTAAACACCCAAGACTTAAATGTGGAATGTAAAAACAGCTATTTATTGGTAACATGGTATATCAGATGCTTCAAGTAATTGTTTCATATATAAAAAACAGCAATAAAAACAAATTAATTATTCTTATTATCCCTCTTTTACTGAAGAAATCTAGTAGAATACCATAAAAATCTTTTCAAAGAAAAGCAATAATTGGCTGATGTAGAAACACTATTATTTGTCATTGCTTCTCAATGTGTAGAAGTAATGGATGAAGAAAGGTTCATGGAAGTTTGGTATGTAAAAATATATCATCCTGTGAACATATTTTCTCATCTCTCCTGTGATAGATGTGAAATTTCAATAGTGATTTTTTAAAAATTTTGATTTGGGTATTGAGAAGTTTTGCAGTATAAGGGTTAAAATCAGTTGAAAAGGCAAAATCAAATTATATTACCTGGGAAGATCTACTGTAAGCACTTGGGAATTTTTACTAGGCAAGTTGACATCTAATAATTGAAAAGAACTCAAACACATTTTCATCAGCTACTAAAGGGGCTTGATCAAGGAGAAGAAGGAGGGAAAAACCACTAACCAATCTTTGGATGGATGAAAAGTTTTCTTATGAGAAAAAGAGTGTAATTGTTAAAGAGCTATTTTGGTTATTGCGACATAATAACCGAAAAAGTTCAGGCCCACTTAGATTGTCATCAGCTGACAGTGTGTGTAAAATCAGTAGCGTTCTCCTTCAAAGTTAAAAAGTCATCAGATAACCTGCCTTCCAAAAAATCAGAAAGAAAAATCCCATGCATTCTGCGATAACAACATCCCAAATCCATCCAGATGATTACAGAACTATTTTCAGGCATCTTTCACTTCATTATGTTTGGGTTTTTTCCTCCAAATCACACCAAAGCAGTTCGTGTCATACTACAGTGCTGAAGAATTATAGGTGATTCCTGCAATATATAACAAAAGATTTTAAATTTCCATCTGCCAGCTATATCCTATAGCTACTATCACGCTTTTTAAGGTTAGAGACCTTTGTACATGGTCCTATTCATCTTCACCTGTGCCTTATAATTAGAGTAGGACTGTGTTTTGTTAGAATTAACTCTTGTCATTGTTTGCGCTTCCATGTTTAAATTTTACTAATGTTACCTATGATTTCTAAAACAACTTCTTCAATCAAGAGTGTTTTAAGTGATGAGGGGAGAGGATGGAAAAAGTGGCTTGTTTGTAGAATACTTGTTTCCACTGCCATTTGTGAATCCCACTTTGCTAACAGGTGAAGAAATGAAATAATTATTTTGATGTATTATTGCCCATCTGTAATAAGCTATAGTCTAATTATATAATTTTAAAATTACTTAAATCTGTAATATTCATATTTATTCATATATATTTCTGGTGATTTGGGAAATCATTTACATGGTTCAAAGAAGCAAATTAGATATGCTTTGACCCTTACTAAAGTGAAATCTAGGAATGAATAGGTCTATGCCAATTCACATATAGGCCATTCCAAAAAGCTCATAGGAAAACTCAAAATAAAATCAAGAATCTTAGATTGTGATATAATTTGATTAACCTGAAAATTTTGCAGGTAGCAGAACAGTGTAAAAAATGAAAAATGAATAAAATAATAAAAAGAATGTCTAAAATATCTGCAATCTTTATTTTAAGGTGCTAGAAATTAAACTTCCTTAAAATACTATAATTTTATATGTTGGTGTTGACATTCAAAAATAAGATAAACATCCATTGGAATTGTATCATCAGTCACTCAAAGGAATATTCCAGTTTTTACAGCTCCATCATAGTCCTTTCTAAAAAATTAATAATTTATATGGAGTTGTTACAAACAATAATTAGAAGAACAAAATTTTCTTCTATATATTTCAAATAGATGATTAAAAGAAGTATTGCAATGTTTACGGAGACTGACATTTAACAATTGCTTGGATCTTCTACAGAGCATATAGTATGAAAAAGTACAAGAGAACAGGTAAAAAAAAAAAAAAACAAAACTGAAATAAACATACAAACTATGGAAGAGCAGTTGTTTCATAAATGAGAACTTACATAATAAAATAAATGGGGATGGGGGGAAGGAGAGGGTTGGGTTATAATGGCATAAAAAATGTTTCTGACAATTATTTTTCTACCTCATTCTCTAAGTCCCTATTGTAAAATGCAGGAACATTATTAAAACCAATTCTATATTTTGTTAATATGGTCGTAATTTAATAATGCTGTACACCAAACAAATTATTCAGGTGAAATTGTGGCTGTAACATATACATTAATATTCTTCCTACGATGTTGAAAAAACCATAAAATTTGATCAAAGATTATCTATTTGGGGTTTTTTTTTGTTTTTTCTTTTTTTTTAAATTCCCTAACACCATTAAAAAACCCCCAACACCTGAGAGCCGGTGTCTGTAGGAAGTCTTGGAAAGACTTTTTTGTAGTCAGTGCCTTTTTCCATAATTAAAAAATGAATGCTGGATGTTTCTTAAAATTTTTGTGTAAAAAATATATGAAATCAAAAAGAAGTTGCCCATTAGATTTATTCAACAATATTGATTATATTACTCATATTCTGTAGTTGAAAAAGTTCTCTAGTTATTTTTTAAATTATTCTTTCTTTTCAGTGTTTTGAACCTGAAGACAAGGATATATAATTTTTTCATCATACATAAAACTAGATTTTAGAGGATATGAAAAAAACCCCTCTGAATAACACTGACTTCTGTTTCTTAACAACTAGCCTTATCTAAACAAATCCATATATATTTTGTAATATTTTAATTATAAGTGTACATATGATCTAGTTTGTATAGAGGCTTATGTGTTTATTGTATGTTAAAAAGAAGCTCCAAAATTATTATTGTTTAATTAGTTGAACTGAGAGAAATTTGTTTTCCTCAGATTCCTTTGAAAGACCAATATGTACAATTAATTTCAGACGATATTAAGAGGATATATTATATTTACAGTTAAAAGAGTCTCTAGTCCTGCTTGTATACAATTAAGAAAAAGTGGAAAATAGGGAGTTTACAACAGTAAAAAAAGGATAAGTGGTCTGTGAAATGATGAATATCATGTGCTGTAGTTTTTGGGAAGAATTCAATATATAGAGGTAACAAGAAATGAGGGAAAATGGAAAATACTACTTTATGCTGCTCTTTTGGAAGAGACAATATGTTTCTATACTATTTAAATAAAAATGTACACATAAAGAATTAAGGAGCCATTCTATAAAGGTAAGAAATATGAAATTCAATTTTTCTGAATATATGAAAATTAGTTTCAACAGAATATTTTTCATGCCTCTAAAACCATATAGCCAATTTATTTTGTTGCTGAGAATCATTAATTTTTTTTAGTCTGTACTGATTATAATTATTCACAGTCATTATGGACCAAGGCTGAAGAGGCCATTGTTAAAAATGATAGTGCTCTTCAATGCTAAGGAAAAAACCCGTTGTATTTTATTATTACCAGTGATTATGGTTTTTTACCTTCAAAACAAGCATAAGTGAGTTTTCTAAAGACCAGTTATCCCTATTTAAAATAAATCATTTGAAGGATTAAAAGCACTAGCAAAAAACCTGGAACTCATCATTAAAGGCTCTCCAGGTATGGCCATCTACTCCTTACAATATCTCCTACAACATCTTGAATTTTTAATTTTTTAATATCACTTCTTTAAAAGCCCATCATTTGTTTTCTAATAGTCTAAGGACATGTAGACACTGCTGGCAAAAATGAGTTTTGAACAGCTTAATGAAATATTGGTTTTGAGCTTAATGGGCAGAGTTTTGTCTGCCTACCACAACAGAAAATATTAGAGCTCACATCCATGGTGCATTTCAGCATTTTGAATATCCTTGTTAATAATAACTACTTTATTAAGTTTGTCTTTTCAGGAAGTGTGGCACTAGGATACAATTTAGTTTGCAGAACAGGTTTATTCAGAAGAATGTAGGTCTATTTGCTGAAGGTGGAAGTGTTACCTGCTAATGAAAAGTATGAGATCCTTTTTTGTGTCTGAAATGCCTAAACAAAATATTAGTTTGCAAGTTACTGTTAATAAAGCAGCAGAATTATTAATCAATTAGAGAGCTCATGAGAAAAGCTGGGGAATTATTACCTTTTCATGAATTTCAAAATCTTCAATTTCATAGCTGGGATGGTACCATCAGAGTGGATATTTTTTCAGCTATCAATCTGTTTCCTTCTTCTTCAATTTATTATCAAGGTTTAATTAAAATCAAAAAGTGATACTGAGTACTGTGCAAATCTTCAGTTAGTGAAGTACCCTTTCATTCAATGGAAAAGATGGGATGCTAGTCAGACTTAGTGGTTGACAGACATGCACTGGGGATCATGCAGGCTTGCAGGATCAAAGGAGATAAGAATGAAATTGTGCGGAAGATCTTTCCTGTCTCCATGGCAGATACTACTTCAAGAAATAAGGATGAGTGGTAGAGGAGATATCCAAAACAGTTACTGCATTGAAATATATCTGAATGTGCAGAGAGAGCTAGACAGCTGTATGCGAGACTAGGAATGAAACTCTTGTAATTTGACACCAAAATCTATGTGACAATTACTGTTGAGAAGATAAGGTCTATTCACTGGATTAATAACTGTAGAAGGAAATTATTTAGGTAGGCTTTTGGAATTTAGTGGTCTGTAATACAAAGCACAAAAAATTAAAGGCTTAAAATCTCTGAATTTCAGAGATCAAAAAAAAACCCCTATATATATAAAAAGATGGTTTTACAGAGTCATTTGCAGACAAAACAATACAGAACCACCTACTGTTGCAGTTCCTTGTCTGTGTCTCTGTATTTCTTCTTAGTCAAAACCTCAACTATTGAAATTATCTCAGTCAGACATGGCAATGTCATAGAATTTGTATTTCTGATGTTATAAATGGGAATTAATTCAAGATGGGTGATGATGCCATTTGACTAAATTCAAATGCTCCTGATGGAAGCGTAGATTACGATCTTAATTTTGGGAAGGAAGCTGTTGGCCTTTCCTTCACTGTCATAAGTAGCATAGGAAAAGAAAACAGTTGCTTATATACAGACAGTGTTGTGGCCATGGAATAAAACCAAATCAGACTGGTTTCAAAGCTGGTACAACTTAGTGTTGAGTGGTCATGGTTGTGAGCAAGAACTGTCATCAGAGCTGAAATTGGATCTGAATCGATGCTTTGGGAAAACACTTTTCAAGGTTTAAAGCTGAGTGTGGCTATTGAAGAGAATTGAACTTGAAGCAGGGAAATATCCAGGAATATGCCACTTCATATTATAAACACATTCATATTTCTACCTGAAAAATAATCAGTCTTGTAAAAGGGTTCACTTAATCATCAGGATACAGAAAATTTAAATCGGATCCAAAATCTATCCTCAAGATTATAATCTATTGCAGTAGATGTTATAGCTGGCAACATTAACAATGCAAGGAGAAAAATGAGTTATAGGAAATGGGAGAGTTACTAATTATCCAAAAAATTATTATACTGAGTAATGAGGTTTTTTTACTTAGTCAAGTGGGAAATATAATATTTTAGACAGCACAACAGATAACTTTCTGGAAAACTGGCAAGTATCCAAGTTTACTATAGACCATTCTTTCTGGGAACAGATGTTTTGGGAAAGATTTCATCCTGTGAGAATGAGCACAAGCCTGAGCAATGCTGAAAAGTGAATTGTCATTGAAAATATTACCTAAAGATGCTGAGAAATAGGAAAGCAGATCAAAGTTTCCAATTGGCAAGAACACAAACTCTTACCTCTTCTATTTGGGCACAGTGATGGGCTACCAGTAAAAATGAGTTTGGTAGAAAAGGAAGAAAAAAATTGTTGGACAGCCCCCCAAAACTGACTGCACGACTGAGGAATTAATACTAACATGTACTATATCAAATATTGCTAGATAATTTTCAATCTGATATTTGTAAGGTCTTGCCACGCTTCTAATATCTCTGAGACAACATTTCTTATTACTTTTGTATCAGTCTTCTTTTCTTTTCTTTCTTTCTATTAGACTTACACGTTGGAGGGCTGCAACCTCCTCTGGCCCCTGCTCCCCCATCCTAAGATCCTTGGGCCTGATCTCAGAAGCTTCTGATAAGTCTTGATTGAGCTGTCTGAGAGGTGAAGTGTCCCATGACTGCACCATTCCAGCTGTGAGGAGCTCCCTGATCTTACTAGGAGCTCTTGCATGGTAGAGCTGACAACATTCAGAAACATCAGCTGCTCATTCAAGGTGGGAAACAAAGGATAAGCAATTATCCTTTGTAGCCTTGGTGAACCATTTACCTGAATTGTAGCCCAGGTGAAGCCATACCACTTTGAATTGTAACCCTAGTGAAACAGTACCATGGTTAATGCACTTTGGATAAAAAAGTCCAGTAGTAATCGACTTGGGTTATGGCCAGGATGGAAACCTAATGATGACCAAAGTCAATCATCTTGTAACCCTATAAATAGTGGTCCTGAGCGAGGCCCTTTGAGCTCACCCAGATTGCAGCAGGCTGCGCCAGCACCTCCCTATGAGTTGTACACATAAGAGTTCACAAAACCTCAGGCTTGAGATACTTGAAGAACCGTCACTGATGATGAAGTCTAGGCTGATACACCCTCCCCCACATCTCCACATTCCTCGAGATGCAGCCCTTGCCTGTTGGAAAGCACAGAGGGATTTTTGTATTTCACTGAACCGAAGGGAAGTTTTTGATAGGCGTAGATATTGTTTTACTCACGTGTGTGTGAATTGATTATCATATGAATGTTACTACCTCAAATTTATAGTTAAGTCATTGTTATAATTTTACTAAACCCTATTGAATCACTTTTTAAATGTTAAAATATTCAGTGATTAAGTGTTGCTAAACCCTTTTGCACCCTTATCTTGCATCCTTATCCTTTGCACTCTTGTCGTCTTTGGCATTCCTGGCTTCTGTGTATACGATTCCAAATTTCTTCTAGTTTTGTCTTCCTTTTTATGTTTTAGCCTGTGTACTAAATAACAGAGTGAACCTTGCCATCAAAGTCTGTAAAGTCACATTTTCAAAAATTCATATTAAACCCCGCTTTTAATCTTTGGCAATGTTTCTTTTAATAGACAAGCCACTCATTCACAACACAGGTATAATGTTTATTCTGTCATATTTTTAATTCACACGGTTATTATAATGTGGGATGGATACATGAGAGAGCTGTAATTCTAGAATTGACAATAGCAGCACAACTACAGCAGATTGACAGGTTTTTTTAATGAGAAGAAAGAGTAAACAGCTTTTGCAGCTGGGAGCCTGGCTTCTTATTCAAGTTTGGAGTTCTTGTTTTTTACAGGGACCATTATTATAATTTTTAACAATGTGAATTGAAGACTGTTAAGATTAGATTATAAGACACCATATATTGAAGCCAGTAGTACAGATTTTAACAGTAAATGCAAGGTAGAGAGATAGAAAGACATAGGATAGAAACAGGGGGAAGAAATAGAGAGCAAGAGAAAGATTAGTCAGAAAGGTACCACCACCACATGGATCCCACAGAACCCCAGTGATCTTCTTCCCCCTGGTCTTCTTGATGGTGGGGATCCTAGAGTCATTTTTCTGGAGACACCCAGGGGACATCCATGGGCATAGATGCCATTCCCACAGCTTGGGCTGGCATATGTATAAGCACTTGCTTCCTTTCCAACAGTTTTGTCTGGATAGGTTACTCAGATGTGCCTCACCACACATGGAACTAACATCTTGCTATTGTTGCCGTCTGTGCTTATCTCAGTGGAGATTTGTCTGGTGGCTTATCTTATGGGAAATTCTTTCTGTGGCTTTAAGAGTGTTTTGAGACATATGACTGCATTCTTTAAGACCTCCCAGAGACAAACATCAAGTTCCTAGCATGAACCATGACCAGAACAGAAATTCTAGCTTATTGGTAAATCCTTTTCACTCCCCTCATTTTCTGTGTGGTGCATCAGGCTTATCAGGTACACATAAACTAATGTTCAGCATTAGTATTTCCTCATGCTGCTCTACATATCTGTCTGGGCCCACAGTTATTTAAAAGGTTTGAGCAAAATGTGTTTTCTACAATTTGTGAGAATTCATATTTCACTACCCCAATGATTTAGAGAAAAAATACTAGTTTTACTTAAAATCACTGTTATATTGAGCATGATTTAGCTTGCATTTAGTTATGGAAATATCAGTGTAGGTGTTTAATATTGGCATAAAATAAATTCATGCCTGTGCTCATTAAAGATTTGAGGACAAGGACATATAGAAAGATCAGTCACTGGACTGCCAAAACCTTAATTATAGACAGAAATAGGATGACACGTACAGAGAAAGAATGTAATTCATGCATTGTCTAGCATATTACTACAATAAAGAGATAAAAGCATTCATATGCACAAAGTGTTTTGTACAGTTGTCCTCCAAATACCATGTCAGACAGGGGAAATGGTAATAAACACTGGCAATTCACTTAAACCTGTATGATAACATCAAGAAACGGAGGCCAGGTCTCTTATGGCAGGTCATAACAAAAATGATGATTATTGGGTTTGGCTGGGATAATTTTATTCATAGCAGCTCATATGGTGTTATCATTTGGGTTTGTGACCAAAACAGTGTTGATGACACACCAATGTTTTAGCTCTTGAGCAGTGAGTGCACAATGTCAAGCCGATTCTCTTTGTCACACTACCCAGCCAGTGGGTAGATTGGGAATGTACAAGATTTTGGGAAGGGACAGATTCAGCAGAGTTGACCCCAACTGACTAAAGAGATATTCCATATTATGTGAAGTCATGATCAGCAAAAAATCTCCAGGAAAGAAAGAGGAAGGAGGACTGTCGAACAAAGACTTTTGGAATTAGAGCACCTGTCTTCTCAAGCAACTGTTATGCATGATGGAAGTCTGCTTTTCTGCAAATGGCTAAACAGTTGCCTAGTGATGGGAAGGAGTGAGTGAATTCTTATTTTGTTTTGCTTATGCATACAGCTTTTGCTTTACATACTTAATTATCTTTATCTCAACCCATGAGTTTTCACACATTTACCCTTTAAATACTCTTCCCCATGCCACTGAGGGTGAATGAGTGAGCAGCTCTGTTGGGATAAGCTTCCTGCTTTACATCAGTAAAAGAAGACTTAAGGTGGGTTAAGGTGTTTGTGAATAGCTCTTGAATTCAGACCTTTGCTTTGGTGGATTTTTTCCCCATCAATCCTATAGTAGAACACATTTGGGAGAGCAGATAACCATGAGAGATTCAAGACTCTTTCATACCTTCTCAGGCTGTACTATTGGCAGAAACAAATTCTTATATTTTACTGTTGTTTTCAGTTCAGAAAAAAAACAATGAAAAAGTGCATGAGTTGTTCTGGCTTTTTAATAATAGTCACTGTAATTTCTCAAAATTTGTATCCAGCACGTCCTGAATTTCTGCTTCTGTTTGCCACATATTTTCATGCTTACTTTCAAATCAAATATTCTGATATTTTTCTTGATAAGTTTTTGTTTCTTAAGTGAATGTGAAATAACAGGCAGAATGTAAATTCTATTTTCTATTTTGTCAGGTGTGGAATTTGTGATTTTTTTGCAAGGAAACTATCAACAGTTTGGGCACAACAGACTAAAATCTGACATTTATTCTCTGTCTGATATATGCTACTGTAGCCCAGCTATACTGTCTTTATAGATTAATAATGAGATCTTGTTTAACAATCAGTGCAACTCAGTCATGGTTTACTTCCTCCCTGGAGGACCAATTGCTTATCTCATCAAAAGGATGATAATTACCTCTGTCTGTCAGTTGATATGATCTTTATCTGGACACAAACTACATCAGCAGACTGAGCTGAGCTCCCAGCCTTGCTGGTGGTAAGGGATTCAAAATTCATGTTTATCATATGCAGAAGATAGATGCTCCAGCTAGCTGCAGGCACTGCATTAGTGCTAAAGTCCATTAATTCTAATTATGTTTTGCATATAGAGAATATTAAAATGTTTAAATTAATAAAGGAGAAGGACCATCCCCTTGGCACAGTTTCTGCATATTAATACAGTTTTCTGTGCAGGAGCTGATCTGTGCATGCAAGGAACATTCCTCAGGCCACTGGAGATTGAGCACATCAAGCTATTTAGGGGACATGTGCCAAACACAGACATCTCATAGCATCTCTGTTCATTAGTCCATGGAATTTCATTGTTATAGACTTTGGATAAGAATGACATCATTAGCTTCTTGAATGAAGGTAGGATGGGAGTGGTCCAGCTCATTTGTGCATGTCATGTATATGGATGTGCATAAGAAGATTGCATAAAACAAATGCTATCTCCTTATTTTCTTCCATATAATGGAATTAGTTATTACAATGGTAGTTCAGCTCTTGCATAAAAACAGGGAAGGAGCCAGGATGATTATAACAAATTTCTTGATTGAACACTTTCCTGTCAGTAGAGAATTTTTTATGATTCTTTCCTGAACTTTTGATTTCTCCTGGTTGCCATCTGATAATTTTTGTTTAAATGATGACAAACTATAATCTGGTTTGAACTAACAAAAGCAGCCTTGCAACGTTTTCCTCTACGTTGTCTTTTATTGAGTATATTAATTTACTTTCTATTTCTACAAAGTATCAATCCTCTTCTCTCAGGTTTTATTATTGTTATTTAATTAAATAATACATATGTGTACATGTTCAGATCCTATTTAATAATTATAATAATATATCAAAAAGTCACTTCCCTGTTATACCCTGCCAACAATATCAAGGAAAAAGTAAGAGCAATCCAAATAACTAACACTGAAGCCTACAATCCAGCATTCTTAACCTTAAAAATACCTGATAGATACCCACAAAAAATATACAGAAATTTCAACTATATTCTAAAACATTAAGAAGATAAAGAATGTGGTACTAATACTAGTATTTATAATAATGCTGAGAAATAGAGTCAGATATGATTTTAAAACCCTATGAGGAAGTCCTAAAACCAGCTAGTAAATTTTTATTAATATATTCAGCTCATTTTAAAGCCAATAGCTGAGATATTTGATATCAGGCTTGAACTTTGTATGAAAGCAGTGACCTGTAATTGCCAAAATTTTACAGTAGATCACTATGGTAAAAGATCTGTATGGATCATTTAACCTGGAAATTTCAAACATTGCTCAGATCCCTTCAGAAATTTTTGGGATTTACCAATTTATTTTTTTTAAATCTGTGTATGTTCACATGGTTTTCTGAAAGGGAAATAAAGCTTATTCTGCCTTGCTCTTGCTGGATGGAGAACTGCATAGCTCTCCTCAGCATGTTATCATACATGAATCTAGTAATCCCTGATGAGAGACAAGTACAGTACCTTGTGATGCCATGAAGATTCTTTTTTGCCTTTTCTTTTATACCCCTGTTAGACCTTTTTTACAACTTCTGTATTCCTAGTGCTTTTCCCCTACATTCCTGGACTTGTTTGTCAAGCTAGGAGACTAAACATTTTAGAAGCTTTGTAGGTAGGGATCAGTGTGCCCCAGACCCCAAAGTCCTCTCCAGAATACATTCTGTAAACTAAGATAGAACCATCCAGGGGTGAATTCCTTGAGGAGGGAGGCTCGCTCGAGCCTCTCATTGGGGAATCTTTGATAGATATGCTAACTAGTAAAACCTATAATGTTATTCCCTATTTTTGGGTGCATTTTGCGGGGTGCATTTCGGTGCATTTGACCTGGACGCGGTGCACCTAAGGATCCTTAAAATAAATACCAAGGTAAAATCCCTTTTCCCCTTCTAAACGTGTATGACTTGATTTTAAGACCAGGAAAAGGCATCACTTGCACTCTGTATTGTGACAATACAGCAGTAACTCTGTTCTGCAGGGAGTTCAGGTCAAGATGAACTGTGGGCAGAGGGAACAAATATCTGCATTCAAAAGCCTTTTTAGGTCTATCTAAATGCTCTGAATGCCCTGTGATACACTGATAAGTTAGAAACCTATCTCATCATCCCAATATTCTTTTTCCAGCTGTTTTATCTTTTTAAGGCCTTCTGTATGAACATGGTTTTCTTCCTGTGCACAATGAGCGGTAGAGGTTAATTAGTCTACAACCTCCCATCATACATTCTTTGCCAGCCAGGGCTCCTCAGAGGATACACGTCCCCACATAACTTTCTACACCTGGCTGCTCTTAACGAAGATAAATAATGACATACAATGTTCGAGGAAAATGTTAGGCGGTTTTGGGGTTTTTTCCTTACCAAAATGTACTAGAGCTTTCTGTTTCTCCATCAAGAGCTTGGACAATTTACAGTTACCTCTGGTGCTGTTTGTCATATAGATTGCTTGCCTGGTTTGTGCTGAAAGACTTGAGTAGGACTTGATGCAGAAAAAGTCTATGAAAAATATCTTGTTTGCACTCTATTGTACTGTATCTGTCACATTATAGCACATTGTCCTTAGAGGATATGGCTTCATTCTCTTGTCAAACAGATTCTTTTTTTCTTATCTTTCAAAAAGAGTCTATTTTTCAAAATTAATCATTTTGCCTCCGTTTCCCCAGTCTGCTGGATCTCTTCTCTTACTCTTCTAACATCTCACCAGCCTCTTTCTTACTGCAGTACCTTTTTTATGTCAGCCTGTAGGCAGTCTTGGACAAAAGGAGGGAGCAACTAACTGTCCAGTTCAATAAGTGAGTGCTGTATACTTCAGAGAATAAATATGGAAAATACAAGACTAGAAATACTGTTGGGTATTGCAGCCTGTGTGCTGGCAGTACGCTCAATAATAATATTAAATGAGTGCATTTTTTGGTTTAGTTTTATATTTGGGAATCTAATACACTAAAGAAACAAAGTCAGTATTTCTAATGACTTCTTTTGTCAAGATTTGGCAAATATTACTCTGTCATAACACCATAACCGTAGAGAAAAAGTATTAGAAGGAGATATCATAACATAACAAAGACCAATTAAAAATTCTAACTAAATTTAACATCATTATCGTAAGAATGGCATGTATCATAGTAAGTATTACATGCCTTAGATCAAAACAAACCCTGCATTACAAAGTAACTAAAGCAGGCACTTTACAGGGTTTAAAAGATATTTTCCCAAGGTGTATACCCAAAAGCAAGAGTTGAACTGTATGTCTTCTATTTTCTTTCTTTAAGCAGTGGAAATGCACATTTAAACTCTTCCTTTTGGTTTCATTTTTTTCCTAGCAAAAATGAACAAGATATTTTTGGCTTGTTTCATTCAACGGTACCCTAGAGGAAAATGTTATGGCAGACATACACTTCATTTGCATATTCAACTAGAATTTTGGCACAGAATTTTAAGAACTGCTATGCATACTAACAAAAAATGCCAACATTAGAGAAGCTAAAGATGGGGCAAATCAACTGAAAGCAACATGACATGATGTAATTCAACAGGATAATGCTACTTACAGAGTAATCTATGCTTGAGCATGATGTAAAAATAATACAAGTATTTTTTCTTTTTTTCCCCATATTTTAGATGTCAGAATTCCTAAAAGTCAGCCAACACAATTAAATATTTTTATATTTTTATTTAAAAACTTTGGGGCATGTCAAGTAAATGCAGAAAGATCTAAACCCTTTTCAGATGAAAAAATAATAACAGTAAATAAGACGTCTGTCTCTTTAGTAACAGTGGTTCAAAAATGAGGCTTCCAGCTGTTAAATAGCTTGCAGAAGCATTACACTTCATCACTTCATTTATATAAGTAGTTACCTTATTTTAGTGTTTTTAAAGGTATGTAGCAATACAGCATCAGCCTCACAATGGAAAAATGCAAATTTTGAGTAATGCAGGAGCTCGAACATGGACTGCATTCTGACAGATATTCCACCTATAAATCTTCAAAACTGTTAATAACAAGAAGGGGATGGTGGAGAGGAAAGATATAACCCAGATATTTTACACAGTTTATCACAGGACCTTGCTGTCTAAGGAGCTGAAACCAATTAAAGGGGAGATAAATAATACAAGAAACAGAACAATATTGATTCACAAGATAGTTGACAAAGATCCTTAAACCTTTTTCCTTTTCTTCCATGTCTTAGAGAATAACCATTTACTGAAGGATAAAAAGGAGATATGCTTTGTGACCATACACAACTGAATAGGATTCAGACATACGGAATGAGTTTTTCTTCTGTTCCAAATGACTTTTTGTTTCCAAAAATTGGTACATCTTTTATGCAACTACTTTGAATTAAAATGGAGAAACATGCTTTGGAGTCACTCAAGCTTATGAATTAGTAGCTGAAGATTCTAATAGTCTGCCCTGGATAAGGGCCAAAATTGATTTAATGCTGTGGTTTCATTTCTGTGAGGAAGGTAAAACCAAATTTGGTTTTAGCATTAAAAAAAAAAAAAAAAAAAAAAGGCAGCATTATAGGACCCTGGAAATATATCGAGTGACAATATAGAATCAGGTAAAGTACTTTTCCTCTTTTTCAGACTGATGAAATGAGAGGCAAGAATTTTTTGCATTGTATAATTCATCAGAAACACTATTTCAGACTATGAATGGCACATTTAGAATTCTGTATCTACATGTAAAACTTGAGATTTGTATTCACAGTAACTAATTGCATAAGTATTCTAATTATTACTTAAGCAAATCAACATTACCATAACATTCAAACCTCGCTTAAGTCAATAGAAAATGTCTAACTTCCATAGGAAAAAACCCCCAAATACTATGTTTGCAAAAAAATCAGACTTTGATTGTAAGATGTATAGCAAGATATGAAATCATTAAAATATGATCAGCTATATATTCAGTTATATGAAAAATTGCCACCTTGGAGATATTTAATAAGAGCTACAGACAAATATTCTGGCATATATGCATCTGTGCCCTATGTATGACTTATTTATACATAAATAATAATGATGTAGAAATGGAAATGATTTTTTGACCTCCTTGTTCTTGCAGACTAGGAAAAGTTACCGTTCAAAAACTATTTTAAAAATAATTAGTCTTGCTTCACCTGCTACTATTATTGGACATTATTCCTCTGACATTTGGAGACAACTTATTTTTTTAGGGTAAATTTCACTGCAGATCATTTCTCTCATTTGGTTTTGTACCCACAAAATTCTTTAAAAGAAATAGTTCTTTTCTCATCTCCTCTCCTGTTCCCCAGTTAGCTTCTAACATGTTCTTAGACTTCATTTTGCTACTTTATTTTTGTATTTTCGTCAGTTTCTTTATCTTATCAATGTCAAACTTACTGCCACTTCTACTAATTTATCTTTGCGGTTATTCAGTCCTTTAAGTAGTACCCTAATAATACTTTTCTGTGTTGATGAAATATTTGCTTTCCCACATCAGTGTGTTCAACTTTTGCATTATCAGTGAAAATATTCAATAATGTTTTAAAGAAAGATCATTCCTTGAGAAGCAGCCAGCCTTGCCTGTACCTGACAATATATACAATTAAAGGATGATGACTACTGAGAAATGTAATTGCCCACTGACTTTTACTGCAAGGTGCTGCACCTGGGTCAGAGCAATCCCCAGTGTCAATATAGGTTGAGGATGACCAGATCAAGAGCAACCTTACTGGGGACTTGGAGGTGCTGGTGGATGAGAGGCTGGATATGAGCCAGTAACGTGCACTTGCAGTCCCAAAAGCCAACCCTATTCTGGGCTGCATCAGAAGCAGAGTGGCCAGCAGGTCAAGGGAGGGGATGCTGCCCGTCTGCTTCACTCTGATGACATGCCACGAGGAGTGCTGTGTCCAGTTCTGAGGTTCTCAGCACAAAAAAGACATGTTGTAGTGAGTCCAGAGAAGGGCAACCAAGATGATTAGAGAGATAGGGAACCTCTCCAAAGAGGAAAGACTTTGAGAACAGGGTTTGTTCAGCCTGGAAAAGAGAAGGCTTCGGAATGACCTATTTGTGGCTTTCCCGTACCTGAAATGAGCCTACAAGAAAGATGGAGAGGGACTGTTCACAAGAGCATGTAGCGACAAGAAAAGGGGGAATGATTCCAACTGAGAGCAGGTTTAGATTAGATATTAGGAAGAAGTTTGTTACTGTGAGAGTGGAGAGGCACTCCCAGAAAAGCCGTTAGATGTGCAGTTCCTGGAGTTATTCATGGCCAGATTGGATGGGGCTCTGAACAACCAGGTCTACTGGAATATGTCCCTGCCCATGGCAGAGGTGTTTGAACTACATGATCTTTAAGGTCCCTTACAACCCAAATCATTCCATGACTTAATGATTTTGAAGGAATATAGAATACTTTATATATGCTAAGTAAGTTTGATTATGCCTTCTGTAGTCTAAATTAATGCAAATGACACCATTTATTTTAAATTATGCAAAATAAGTGCTTCTCTAGAGTAATTATTCTAGAGTAAGGAGCTGGCCAGAGATTTTCCCCAGTTAATGTCTTTATATCAGTAGCTTATGCTTTATACAGGAGATGTAAAAATAACTGTTTTTCCACATTTTCATTTCAAAGACACATTTTCAGGAAGGGAGTTATGTCTTTTACCTATCCCTTTGATGATAGATATTTGTGATCTGTTTCATAAGATAATAGCACCTTTTATTTTTTTTAATATATTTTTATGAACACATATACATTCAGTTTTTCTGGATGTCCAAATGTTTAGTCATTTTTGAGGAAGAATCTGCTGCTTGAAGCCATCAGGTTAAAGTTGCCTTTGTATTGCCTCTACAGTCTCAGGACCGGACTCTTCAATTCCATTTTTTTTAACCCACCCTTTTGTCAATGTGAAATTTTACGTGGTAATATGCTCAGGTTCTTTTCTCAAGCAGCTAGGTTTCTTTAATAAGGAGAAAAGCACATTATTGCAGTCCCCAAGGTTTGCCTATTTACCTTTACTTATCTGTGGGGTTTCAGTATTTCTGACAATACATTGTTCTGTGCACAGGAGTTCAAGTTTATTTCTTTTGCTCAATTTGTTTTTATGAAGGTATTTTATTCATGTCTTCTGCAACAAATAATTCACCTTTATAAACTCTATATACATTCTGCTCTGCTGTCCTCTATATGAGATGAAGTGACAAGCTGGCCAGTTCTTAAGATCTTTTGTCTGCATGTCTATCTCTGTGTTAATAGTGAATGCCCAGCTGTGATGGGCTGGGTGTATAGTTAACGTAAGTGATAGATAAATGCCCAAATAATTCTTATATGGTGAAATAGGATATAAAAAAACCCACAACACATCTGCCCATAAAGACACTTGGAGAATACTTTTGATCATGTTTGGTTTAGGGCCAAAGCTTTTGATGTCCTACTTTCAGGTAAACAAGACTGGAATACCATAATAACATGCCATTTTAGACAGCATTCTGTGAGCAATAATCCATTCAAGACAGAGTAAGGAGGTGGCTGCAGACTAGCTCCCTGTACTGTCAGACTGTGTGCTGAAACCATATAAGACTAAAGGATGTGGCAGCCATCTAAGAATCAACCATGTTTAACTCAGCAATCAGAGACTTTCATTTATGACGTGATTAGAAAGAACGCCATCACTTTTAGTTGCTTTTTGAAGCTTCTTACAATAAATATTATTTAATTAATTACATTCTCACAGATTTTTCTGTGCATTGCAGATAATCTATTTGCTAACATAGTGTGCAAAGATTTTTTTTATTTGATTGGAAGGATTTTTAGTTCCCTTGCCTGTATCCCTCAGCTTTCTATTCTCAGTCCTGCTCTCTGTATCAGATTATTTTTTCTTTTCCATTAGATCCTCTCTGGACCTGATGACCTCTGCTTGGGAAACTTGAAGTGCTTCATCACAGGTCCATTTCTGTGATCTCTTGTGGAGTTTTCTGTTTCATGTTGTGCGCTCATTTTAGGGATTTGATCCCTTAATGTTCCAAAATTGACTGATCAGTTCAAATCAAACATAACCTCTTCTATGATGCTAACTTTGCTATAATACATTTCTGATACCTTTACAAGTGATATCACGAGTCAAATCCCCTTGTTATCCTTAATTTGCAGGGATCTAGAATGTAAGTTCCCTACTCACTACTGAAGAACATAGTCTAATGGTCAGATTCAATGTAAAAGGAATGTTTTCCATTCCTTCAGCTACATTTTCAGAGTGAGAGTGGTTATGGCTGTTGTGATTTATATTGTATCAGGGATGCTGACGTATGTTAAGCATGCTCCAGGATTCTATGAGAGATGTTATCTCTTTCATTTGTGAGTAGTTTGCTGTATGGACTGAAGGCTGAGTTTTTGTCATAGCAGTTGTGCACTGTATTATAACAATCATAATGCAGGAGGAGGAGATTTTGACTGAAAGTAACTGAGCATGTTCAGTTCGTGAAATGTTTATGCTGTGAGAAGCAAGGGCAGCCAGTAAGAAGACACAGCATTCAGTAAAACTGTAACATGTCCAGAAACCAAAATGCTCCACTGATACATTTCTGTGAAAAGACTGAACTTGTTAACTGTGAATGTAGTGAACAGTAAAGGCAGGCTTCAGCATATTCAGGGAATGTTTTCTTTCTGTATGGTGGTTATTTTAGCTCACGATTAAGTTAGTTCACACTGCTAATGCATAGAAATAGTTACAGAGAGCCAAGTAGGTGACTTGAATGGAGCACATAGTCTTTCATTATTCAGATCTTTAGTCTATTGTGAAGATTTCTCCTGGAACCTAGTGAGAGTCGTGTGAAGTTACTTGCAACCCAACAGTGACTCAAAGTTGATTGATGGTGAACAAGTCAGAATGAACAACCCATGACACAAAGAAACATTGGATAGGAGAAAGACTGGCTTACAAGTCATTTATTTTAACTTGCATTACGTGAGAGATGCGTCTTCTCTATTTCAAAGCTACCTTGTTTCTGTGTCTTAATATATCCTAATTATTTTTTTAATGTGAGCTTTTTATGAAACAGTTGTTAAGGGTTTCATTTCAATATATCATCAGAGACCTTTTCTCATATACAACCAGAAGTTTTATTCTGTTCACTTTTTCTTTTGGATTGTTACAAAACTTGCTCATGTATTGGGTCTTTTCATACATAACTGGGCACCCTTGCTTTCTAAATAATAATGTGTGAGCATTGAATTAATGTAAGTGCTTAATGACTTTACCAATGCAGGGATAAGAGATTTCTGGGCTTTTTTTTCACTGTCTGGATCAGTTCTTTAAATTCATCAAAACATTTGAAGACCACTTTTGGAGCATCATCATTAGTTATGTCATTTAAGGTAATATTTTTTTTTACACCTGCAGGACTTGATATTATTAAAATATAGATGAATAGGCTCTTTAAACACAATTAAAGACATTCAGTTTTTCACTTGGACCATCTGATAATCTAAAGGCTACTGGGCAACTAGACATTTCTATGCCAGTAGAATCTCCCTGTGCCTTTGCTCTTATGAACTGATTCCATAAATGTCTACCCATTCCTAGTTCGGAGTATTCCCATTCTCCTTTTTCCTTAAAATTAATCTTCTTTAAACTTGTTTATAGTTAGAAACCAAATTCTGAAATTTAAGCTGCAACTCATTCTACCTTTCAAGTCACAGTTTAGTTAGGATTGGTGAGGTATTCAATGTGCAGAAATTTTTTTTTTGGTGTTACTCCTCCAAAAGGGGTTAAAAGAGAAATTAGAATTTTTTCCTTCCTCATTGCATATTTCACTCATTTCCTGAAAATATTCTAATCATTTTTGCCTCAGCAGGCTTTCCTTGTACTACATTGAACTGGGGAAATTAATAAAAATAGAAAAATAAAAAAAATACTTTTAGACATCTTTAAAGGGAACCAAACCTTTAACACTAGTGCAGAGGAAGAGCGAACTAAGATTCAGGTATGAATATTGCTTTATACTTTGTTATTATTAGTGATAGCTCTTTGTCATGGTTTAAGCCCAGATAGAAACTAAGCACCATGCAGCTGCTTGCTCACCCCCTCCACTGTGGTGGAATGGGGAGGAGAATCAAAAGTAAAAGTTGTAGTTTGAGATAAAAACAGTTAAGTAATTTAAACAAATATAAAATAATAGTAAATATTAATAATAATGACAGTAATAGAAGGAAAAATTTTAAACCCAGGGAAACCCAAGGAAAAACAAGTGATGCACAATACAATTGCTCACCACTCGCTGACTGATGCCAGACCTTGTCCTCACCCACCAATCATTCCCTCTTCCAGGTACTCTCCAGGTTTGTATACTGGGCATGATGTTCTATGGTGTTGAATATCCCTCTGGCCATTTCAGGTCACCTTTTATGGCTTCCAGGGTTTTATCCACCTCCTCACTGGCAGAGCATGAGACACAAAAGTGTCCTTGATCAGAGACATCAGTATGTTATCAACATTATTCTCATACCAAATCCAAAACACAGCCCTGTACCAGATACTGAGGAGAAATTAACTCCATCCCAGCTGAAATCAGGACACTATTATATTAGGAAACAACTATAAACTGGTTTTGTTGGATTTGGGGTTTTTAGGTTTTTTTTATACTTCATACTTTCCAAGGATTGACTGATATTTGACCTACACTAAGGAGGTGCAAATCAATTGGTATCAGGCAAAAATTACATCATTATATCTCAAAAAGGAGTAATCATTACACATTACACACTTTTACACAGAAAAATTTGAAACTTTCAGCTACAATTTTTCTAATAATTTCAGTATGTAAATTATGTTTTACAAAAAACCCAAGAAAACTGCAGCCACTTGAAACTCTGAAAATAATTTCATAATAGTTAGGAAAAAAATATTTTCTAATTGTCACAAAATAGAATGACTTCTAAATGTATTTTATACATTTACACCCTTAAATATACTTTCACATTTATTCCTACCTTAGGCATGAGTAATTTGTTTCTAATCAGTGGGTTCATAGACTCAATCATAGAATCATAGATTTGTTAAGGTTGGAAAAGATCTTTAAAATCAAGTCCAAGAGGCCACCATCATGTTCTACACTAAATCAAGTGGTAGCATAACCTCAGGTGCCATATCCACTGAAAATTTTCAGGGATGGTGACTCAACCACTTCCCTGAGCAGTCTGTTCCAATGCTTTATAACCCTTTCCATGAAGAAATTCTAATATCTAGCCTAAACTCCCATGGAGCAACACAATGACATTTTATCTCACGTGTCACTTGTTACCTGAAAGAAGTGGCTGACCCCCATCTGACTACAAAACTCCTTTCAGGTAGTTGTAGAAAGCAATGAGGTCTCCCATGAGTCTTCTTTTCTCCAGGGTAAACCTCCTCTCCAAGTTGGTTCTCATAAGACTTGTGCTCCAGACCCTTCAGCAGCTTTTTTTCTCTTTTCTAGAGAAAAATTTCCTGCTTTCACAAGTCAAGCAGCCCGATTTTAAAAGTTAGTGCTGCATTGAAGTAAAGCTTGTGCATAATTAAGCTAGTTGTAGTTATTACTGGCATGTCACATAGCAAACACACTTGTAAAACACTGTATACTTTTAAATATTATTCAGAAATCTCACATTCAAATTTTAAATTTTAAAATAAAATTTTGAAAATTTCCTTTAAAAATAACTTCACTGCCTTTTATTCATTCTTCTCTTGCACTATATTTTTCTCAGTAGAATCATAGAACCATACTGCAATTATGGTAGGAAAGATCCTCTCAAGATCAGCTAGTCCAATTTCTCTGCTTAATGCAGGGTCACTTAGGACAGGTTGTACAGGGTGTCAGCTAGTGGTGTTTTGAACATCTCAATGGATGAAGATTCCACAATCTCTGCAAAAATTTTCCTTGTGTTTCATGTATTTCCTGTATTTTATTTTGTGTCCATTGTCTCTTGTCCTTTCATTGGAATACTAGATCTGGGGCAGAGTTAATATTATTTATAGCAGCCTGTATGGTCTTGTGTTTTGTATTTGTAACCAAAACAGTGCTGATAACACATCAATTTTTTAAGTACTGCTGAACAGTTCTTATAGAGCACCAAAGGTGTGCAAGAAGTTGGGTGGGGAGACAGCTGAGACAGTGGACTCCAACTGACCAAAGCGACGTTCCATATCATATGAAATCATGCTCAGCAGTAAAACCTAGGGTGTTACAGTGGGGATTACTGTAACAAGCATATATCAAACCAGGAGTCCCGTGGAAAGGAAGTAGATATGGACAGATTCGTGGTAGATGTTTCAGAGATCTTTATTTCTCCAGCCGCATGGCCGGGGCTCAGCTCAGGAACTCCGCAGTCACAGGACCCCAGGGTCCTTGGCCACACAGGGGAACACAAAACAACCAATGGGGAATGAGGCTGACCAGGGGCAGGGAAACCCCATGTCTCCCCCCACAGGGCCCCTCTCCCAGGGCTCCATGGCAGGGGGGGAGACCCCAACATCTCACCCGTTTTATTTTAATAAAAGGAGAATGAAAACAACTGGATAAACATAACAAGAACAGTTTCAAGACAAAACAAGCCACCCTCCTGAGTCTTTAAATGTCTAAACAGATTCTGTGGAACATCTCAGGGCTGACAGAAGGGAGACAGAACTCTCCAGGCATGCTTTGTGGGGAAACTGAGGCAGGAGAGGGTTTAATTTCTTCCCTCCCCCTTTTCATCCCCCCCCTCAGCATCGGAGAAGAATTGTAGGGAAATGGAATTGTATAGGGAAGCCATGGGGTGAAAAACGGATTAGGAATAAACTGGGGATAGGGTAAACTTAGGAAGGGGTTCATATTGGGTATAGGGTAAAAGGGGGAAGTAGGCTGTGGGTAGGGAAGTTGCTGGGATGGATATTGTTTATAATTTTGTGCATAATGGCTGCCTTTGATGGGAATACCTCCAGGCCCAGTAACATTTGCTGCTTGTAAACCCTTCTTTCCTTGCACTATATCAAATTGTACCACTTCCCCATCGCCTACACTTTGCAGGTAATTTTTAGGGTTATTCCTTTTAATGGCAGTTCTATGGATGAATAGATCTTCCCCTGTATCATCTCGTGTTATAAATCCATAGTTGTTTTTTACATTGTACCATTTCACAGTTCCTGTGATTTTCATTGCTATAACTTCTCCTGTCACGTGCTTGCGTGTTCGTCGTGGCTGCTGGTCCCGCGTGGCTGCCGCCTCACCGACTCCGACGTCTCGGCCGAGCCCCCGCGTTGTGGCTGCTCCGCGCTCTCCGAGCGGCGCTGCTCCAGCGCGTGTCTGGGCTCTGTGCGGCCCCGTGTTGCCATTGCCGCTGGCCCCGTGCCCTGTGAGCGGTTCTGCTCCACAAACTCCACGCTGCTTTGAGTGCGGCCCCGTTTCGGCTCGGCGCTGCGCTGCGCGGCTTCTCGTGTCGCTGTGGAAACCGCCGCTTCTCCCTCCACAGGGCTCTCCGAGCCGTGGCTCAGAGCGGGCCGCCACGCCGATGCCCGGTTCCTGGCTGCTCGTGGTCCACGGCACCCGCAGCGCCTGCGGCATCGCTCCCTCACTCGCGGCCGCGTGGCCGGGGACCCCGAGACAGGGATGGGGTCCGCGATAAGGTGCGCGCTCCCGAGGGGGCTGGGCGCATCCGGCGCAGGCACCTCCGCCGGCACGGCTGCAGTCCTGTGCCACAGGGATGGCAGCTGCGCGGCCTCGGCCACGGGATAAGTATGATCTTCTGCTTTAGGGGTAATGGGACCATACAAATGCTCCTCAAGAGCTTCACTGATTATAAGGTATGCACGGAAAGCTTCTCTTTGATCCCTTACTTTATCCCAGATCTCGTCCCAGAAACACCCCTTACAAGATACAGGTTTGATCTCAAAAAGTAAGTCTCGAGAAATATAGGAGAACCTTTTGAAAAGCCAGATAAAGAAATGTTCTAGATCTCCCGGTTGCACTACTTTTTTGTTTTGTTGTTCAAGGATTCCTTTTACTTCTAGATACATTTTTTTCTGTGGCTCAGAGAGCCCCATTTCCCACGATTCTTCCATAGTCCAGAGAGAATATCCAAACCAAGATGAGAAGAGAGAGGTCTAGAGTGGTTATTTTACTCACAAATCTTCCTCAGGGATCGGTATCTTGCCCGCATTCCTCCACCAGTTTGTTACAGCAGGGATTACTGTAACAAGCATATATCAAACCAGGAGTCCCGTAGAAAGGAAGTATATATGGACAGATTCGTGGTAAATGTTTCAGAGATCTTTATTTCTCCAGCCACATGGCCGGGGCTCAGCTCAGGAACTCCGCAGTCACAGGACCCCAGGGTCCTTGGCCACAGAGGGGAACACAAAACAACCAATGGGAAATGAGACTGACCAGGGGCAGGGAAACCCCGTGTCTCCCCCCCAGGGCCCCTCTCCCAGGGCTCCATGGTGGGGGGGAGACTCCAACACTAGGGAAAAGGAGGAAGAAGGTGGGATGCTTGGGGTTATGGTGTTTGTCTTATCAAGTAACTACTGCACATGATGAATTCTTGTTTATCAAGAAATGGCTAAGCATCTCCTGATGAAAAGAAGCAGTAAATTAATTCCTTATTTTGTTTTGCTTGTATAGGTCCCTTTTACTTTACTTATTAACCTGTCTTTATCTCAATACAAAAGTATTTCTCCCTTTTGCACTTCCAATTCTCCCCCCCATTCTGCTATGGAGGAGTGAGTGATAGAGGCTGTATGGGGCTTAGCTGCCTACTGGGATTAATCCACCACAATTACATGTGAGTCTGGCTCATTGTGCTCCAGGCTAGCTTCTCTGTATGAAGATGACTGTGTATTCCCACATAATTTTCTACTCTTTTGAATGTATAAATTTGACTTCTTATCCTATGCAATTATAAATGTAATTATTAATGCGTGAATTCATCTTGGAAAATATTTCTGCTGATAAGGTTTGAAGCCCAAAAATTCATTTAAGTCTATTATTGTAGTTTTTTCATAGTGACTTTAGATATCTTTTACTGACACAAAAATTTCTCATAGACCATAAAAACACACTAATCATTGACACTAGATAGAAAATATCACTGAAACAATTGCTCAGTTCTGAACAGGAGGAAATTCAGAAAATTTTACCTGCATAAGCCAGGAAGCTGAAAGTGAAGTTTATATGTCCACAAACAATATTTAAATTAAGTTGATGGCATTCTACATCATTTGCTCTTTAGTAGTCAGCCTTTCTCTCTGTCTTTTTTGAAAATCACATAAAATTTCAATCAAGTGATTTGATGTGCAATTTTTATAAAAAGGTGACCATTCTTTTTTTTTAAACAAATACTTCCTGTTTTCTTCTATCCCTAATAAATTTTAAAAATTAATAATTTTTATTTAAAAACATACAGACCCCAAATGACAAGGAAACTATATAATGCAGCAGAATAAAAAAGAGAACATTGAAATGTTGCTCATGAGTAAAAAAAATTTAGAAGACTGTAGGGGAGGAAAACGTAATTACCTAAACAATGGATTTTGCCATGACAAGTTACCTTGTAAGAAACAAATTAAAATGAGTAGTTTGTCACTTCTGATGGAGAAAAATGGTGACTTCTGTACAAACTGTTGTTAAACTGAGTATCTCATCATTCACTACCTTCGAAGAAAGCAAAAGTATTGGTAGTCATAATCTATGCAAGTCATAATCTTTTCTTAAATGAGACTATCTTATATTATTATGCAAAGAAAGGCAATGATGTCCTGTCACCTTAAGTATTTTGGCTAGGAAAGTTCGACTTGCATTCATTTAAAAATAATGATGCAAAGAATAGCAATTCCTGTAAAGGAAGCTTTTTAATTACATATTTTTGTGTACCATGGAAGGGTTAATGTAGTTGATCATTTCCATGATGCATCCAAAAATAAGAGAAACATTTTTGCAAAGTTTACATAGGTACTATTATCTAAACGAATACATTTCTTGAGAAAAATTTCTGCTTGACATTTTGTGTTTTGACTGGCATTTGCTAGTTGCCAGCTGTCGTAAGGAAAGGACTGCAATACATGCCGTTAGCAGCATATGCCTTTTTGGGTGCTGAATAGCGTTTTCATACAAAAAATCAAATGATCCATAACATATTATGCTGTCATTTAAAAACTGCATTAGAACTGTAACATTTTTCATGCTCATAATAAAATTTGTTCCCCAAGGCTTAATCTAGCTTTTTCTTAGTGTGTTTGGGGACATAATGAAGAAAACATTTATTCTATTAATTGACATTATGTTTTTTCAATATGTAAATGATTTTTTTAGAATGGAGATTTCTTGCAACAGTTTGTAGAAGACTTTGATTTCTGTGCTTTGCTACTCTGTCAAATCTCTGTTTTTTCCTACTATACCATCTTCTCCATCATTCATAACTCTGACAAGTACTCATCAGATGAGATGAAGATTTGATAGCCACCCACTTTTTCTCTCCCAAATAATTTTTTTTTGTTTTTCTACAAAACTATTGCAAAGATATTTAAGAATGTGAGTAAATAAGATATTCATTAGTCATTTTATTATAAAAATGCACATTTATTCTACGAATCATATTGCCTTTTAACTTTATTTTGATAAGGAAACAATCACCCTGCTTTACCACAAAGAAGTAGAAGACTATTTGTTTCCTGGAAAGAGAAATTGTAATTTCTGATTTATATAAAAAGTCATTGATGTCTGGATTTCTTTATCAAATGTTTGGCACCTGTTATGTCTCAACCAGGAGAAAAGCTTTTCTAAATTCCTTGAATAATCAAAAGGGAAAAATTAGTGTTTCTTTGATGGAAACACACTTTTCTTCCTCCAAGGACTATCTGAAGAGCTATTCAAACTGTGATAGTAGCTTTAACAAGCAGATATTAAAATTAAGAAGCTTAATTTATTCTTCAATATTTAAGACCAGTGCAACATTGTTTCTAAGAAATATCTTACTGGTTTTAAGTACTGAATATTACTGAAATTCTCCAAAAGCACAAGAATTAACTATTTTTCCCCTTGAATTTTGTTAAGTCAAACTAATCTTTACCTTATGCTTTGTGTCCATTATTTATTGACCATAAAAAGGCCAAAAAATATTTATCAGAAACCTAAGTAATTTAATATAATATCCGTCAATGCTTTATGGAGTATACACAGCTTGTGGCCACACTGTTCTTAATCTTTGCTCTGCTCATGGTTTCCAATTACAGAAGGATTATTTTCCAGAGTAGCGGTGATATAGTTCAGAAGTTTGATATTTGTGTTGATCTTTGATTATCCACACTTTCATATAAATGTGTTACACAGAGGAAGAGAAAAAGTAATAATAAAATTATATATTTTAAAAACAGCAATTAAAAAAATATATTTTAAGAATTCTTTATCCTAAACCAGTACCTCGACTTTTAAATCTACCATTGTAATTGAAATTAATGCCATTCTAAAACAAAGCCCAAACTTTGACACCAAAAAAATGTTTTCTAGTGATAGCTCTGAACCTGAGAATAAAGGAAAACAAATACCATTTAATTAGAAATTTGACAAAATCCCAGTAGATATCTTGTCCAAACATCTTTATTTAAATAAGTATCAAGTCTTAAAACAATCCACAGGAAAAAATAAATCTGTAATTTTTCTTTATATCATGATGAAAAATTAATATTAAAAGAATTTCTCTATGTGTGATAAGCACATTCACATATACTAATAATGCACGTGCCAAAAAAGTTCTCTATCTAAGAGTCCGAGAAAAACTGACTGGTGGGTGTTATTCAGAAGGATGTTGGTTAAATTACTCATATTTGACTCCTTTTCCTATAAGATAGAATTTCAAGGGAGGAATATATGAGGAATCAACTATGGAGGTCACATTTCAAAGTTCCATTTCCTAACCTGCTACTCACTAAAGATATGAATCTAACTGCACAGAAGTATAACTTATAGAAGGAATATTTTCAGTGTTCCAGGTCATCCCTGTATCAAAAGCGACCAAGAAGTGAGAAATGAGAGGTGTACTCATCTGGTGGGAATCAAAATCACATGTGGCTTTTGTTTAATTTATAAATTTGTAAAAATTCCTACTAGTTAACTCTCAACTAGTAGTGCTCAACTGCTGTACTCATTATCTGCATATCTAATATGTAACAGACATTTTAGACATACCATCTTTGCAAAAACAGCTAATTAAATGGTCATTTTTAGATTTCTTTCTTAATGTACAGTTAGTCATTGTGTGTGTTATCCTGCTCTCTAACCCAAATTAATTTTGATCTCCCTTTTTGATCTACCACAGGAAAACAGTAGATCACCAACTAAAATTTAAGAGGAGGTAATCTTACATTGCATCTTATCATTTATATATTTAATTAAATGTAGACTAAAAATAGATGGCAAAATTTTGATGTAAATATAATATAATTTTGAATTTTTTATAAATGTGTTATGAAAAAAATATGAAAAATTATTTAATACTTTGCTAGCAATTTGTCACATGTATTAAACTACATTTCTTCAGCCTCATTGAGCATCTCTAAATCTAATTGATTAATAACAGTATGTTGAACCTACACATCAGCTGTATAATGCAAAAGGCAAATATTCTGTGCTTAGCTCATTTTAGGAATTTAGAAACATGTTCTTTTCCACTTTAATTGCCTTCCTGTACATTGTATTTATGAAAATAATATTAATTATCATGTTAAATATTTTTGTATAGTCTTTCTTTTGTGAAAGAATAATTAAAAAATCCCACACATAAAGTAACACTTGAGTCAGAATGAAGGAGCACTAAGCAATAAGCTTTCTCAGGAAGCTTTATTTTTCTTTCTAGAAAAATGGAGATATTATTTGTTCCTATGAACAGCCTGATTTTTCAAAGCAGAAGTTCCTTACAGATTTTTAATTCTCTCTGCTTATATTTCAGTGGAAATATTTCTTGCATGTAGCACTGAGCTTCTAGCGTAAAGAATGAAATAAAATAACCAGCAATTTACACAATGTTGAGTGTAGCAGAGATAATAATTCTTTATTACTATAGATACCCATGTTTGAATTTTTTCAAGATGCAGTTTTAGTTCTGGAACAAAAGCCATATGTTGAACAATCAATATTTTCTGACCAATTCTAGTAAATTATGTACTATGCAGTGAAAAATATTCTTTTAAAGGCTTATGATATGAAAATAAAAGGTTTACTATTTAATAAAATGGACTTGCATTTGAAATAGACTTCCTTAGTATTTACATTGCAGATATTATTGGCATTAACAGCAAAAAATCCACATTACTTACAAGAGCGATCTTAATATGGTTTAAAAACTTATCTTTTTTCACATTAACTTTGCGTAATATCATATAAAAACTTAATATAGATGCACTATATACCAAATTCAGCCTTTCAGTTGGGAGATGCAAGTTCTGTCTGGAAACTCACTGGAATGAGAAATATGTCTGCTTTTCAGCCAGTTTAAAATGTTATTACTACATTGCCTGTCATCTTGAATCTCCTACAAGTATCCTTTGGAGGTTATTTGTTGCTAAGATAAGAAATTGGAATCAAAAGAGACCTCTTAAACCACGAAGGCTATCAACATGAACAGCTGAACATACAACTGTTATTTGAATTCATTTCTGCATGATAAATATGTGTAAAGATCTACAGTTCATTAAACCATCTCTGTCAGTTTGAAACATAATGTGAGGAAAAGACCAGAAATTAGGCAGAGAACTTCTCACAAATCCTACTGACAGTCACACAAGAAGCCATGTTTTTCTGAAATGTTGAAGTTTGTCTAATCTGATAAAGTCAAAAAGACTTGTTGGAGCATAATAACCCCATGCATGCGAGATTTAAACTCTGCTTGACAACTTGATCTCTAAGTTACTAGTCATTGCAGCAGTTCTGAAGAAGTTTTCACACTTTTATTAGAAAACCTTTTCTATGACCTTAAAAATAGTTTCTTTCATGCTATATATAGTTAAATATAAACATTAATACTTCATTGCAATACATGTTAACAATTAATATAGTACTAACTATTAACATTTTCTGGAAAAATTTCATTTTCTGTACTCCAAAAACAATTGCATTATTTTTTGTTCACAAATGAGGGATACAGAGAGCAAGCATTTTTTTTTTATATTTCACATTTCCAAAATAATAACACAAAGTAAAATTCATCTGAAAATTTCTCTCAGAATACCATATGCTGTTTAATACTTTCCTTTTTAAGATGCTTCAGTCAACGAATTGAAAATCTCTCTTCTTCATAAATGGAGGGAAAATAATTTTTACTAATATATAATTTTAATAATTATTATTAATTATAGTGTCCTATTTATAAATATGTCTAAGCAATAATCAGAATTAAGAATGTGGAACCTTTTAGATAGGTTTAAAATAATTATATCAAACATTTTAAAAATGCTAAAAATGCAATAAAAAAAATTGTGCAGTGAAATTCAAATGATTAGGTTTTTTTTGTCAAACACATCCTTAAACAATGTATTCCATTCACAAAATGCAATATTCACAGAATCACAAAATTCACAGAAATTTTTTAATTGGAAGGGGTGTCTTGAGATCATCCAAATCATCTGCTCAAGCATGGTCAGCTAGAGAAAGTTATCCTTTTGAGTGTCTCCAGAGTGGAGACTCCCACCTCTCTTGGAAACCTGTTCCAGAGTTTTACTGCCCTCACAGTAGGAAAGTGTTCTCTTGTATTCAGGTGGAATTGCAAGCATTTGTATTTGTGTCCGTTGGCTATTTTCTTTTCACTGTGTACCACTAAAAACAGCCTGGTTCCACCTTCTTTACACCCTTCCTTCAGATAATTTATACGTATTGATAAGATTCTCCCTGACCTTTCTCTTCTCCAGGCTAAAGAATCCCAGCTTTCTCCACCTCTCCTCAGACAAAAGATGCTCCAGCCCCTAAAGCCTCCCTGTGGCCCTGTGCCAGACTCATTTCAACAAGTCTATATCTCCTTTGTGCCCAGAATTGGACACACACTCCAGGTGTGGTTTTATCAGTGCTGACTAGAGGTTAAGGATCACCTCCATTGACCTGCTGTCAACACTCCTCCTATTGCAGCCCAGACTGTTAAGCTTCCTTGCCACATGGACACATTGCTGGGTTATGGTCACCTTGCTGTTCTTTCTTGCAAAGCTGTTTCCTAGCTGGTCAGTCACCACCGTATGAAGGTTCATGGGATTGTTCCTCCCCAGATTTGGGACTTGGTGCTCCCTTTGCTGTTTAGATGTATGTGGGCCCTCTGTAGTCATTTCTCCAGGCTTTTTGCATCCCTCTGAAATCAGCTCACTCTGATGTATCAGCCATTACTCCCAGTTTTCTATCCTCTGCAAACTTGCTGAGAGTGCACTTTGTCCCATCATTCAGGTTATTAGTTACCTCAGCATTTTCTGGTGTCCTTTGTCACCAGACTCCCTACCTCGTTCAGCCTGGAGCTCTTGTTTTCCATAGTCTTCCCTCTCTCTTTTTTCATTTGTAGAATACTTCACAAGCTTTGGCAGATTCACCTCCAGGTTCAGCTGGCTTTTCTAACTCCATAATTCTGCATGATTGGACAGAAACTCTAAGCTCTTTCTGAGTCCAGTTCCCCAGTTTCTATCTCTTGTACACCTCCTTTAAGTCTCAATTCAGACAAGAGGTCCTTGCTCATCCATACAGATTCCTGCCATCTTAGTTTGACTTCCTAATTTTTAGACTTCACCTTTCTTGAGCTTGGTGGAGGCTACCTTTTAATATCAACTGGTTCTCCTGGACCCCTCTTCTCTCCAGGGTTTAATCCAATATGACTCTTTCAAACAAATATCTGAAATGGTTGAAATCCAGGGCTGTTATCCTGTCATCAGTTGAGAAATCTCTTATAGGTCTTGAGAACTGCTATATTATCCTTCCAACAGACACCAGGGTGCTTAGTATCACAGTGAGGACAAAGAATTTGCAGCTTCCTTCAGCTTTTTGAAAAAAGGCTTCTCTACTTCTTATTCCTAATCATCAGGTCTGTAGCAAATATATGCTGTAACAGTGCCAGTGCAGGTCTGCCCTCTAATTTTGACCCATAAGCTCTCAGTTGATTCCTGATACCTCCCAAGACAGCTCCATGCAACCCATTGCAATAAGATGTAGATTTATATCCTGGATCCATAAAAATAAATGATACTGTTGTCTTCAAATAATGGCTTTATATTAATGGCTTGTTGTGATTCAGAAGTGTATCCTAAACATACAATATTCCATTATTCAGTGAGAAAACAACTAATTCTGCAAAACACATATTGACTAATTAGTGTCTAACTTAAAATGAAGGTATATTTAGTTTTCAAGGGAAAATACAAACTAAGGAAGTTCTTCTTGAATGTAAAATAAATATTTAATTTCTTTTTAAGCTCTCAGATAAGTAATAGTTTTCAGCTGGCTGAATATTAAATATATCTAAATCAAAGACATTTTTGCTTTACACGCATCACTTTGTAGAAGAAGCACTAGTTCTCACACTCACCATAAAGTATTTTTATTGGCAACTGTCAGGGTTGGTATACTGGACTAAAAGCTTCTTTTTTATGCATTAGAATGACAGTTTTTATATGCACATATGCAGTACCCACAACTTTGTCTCAAAGAGACTTTGTGCTCTCCCTTGCAAAACTGCAAATAAATTTGAATATACTTAATCTTTAAAACTGGAGATGATATATAAAAGTCTCATACCATAATTATAATGTACAGATCTGTACAACAATATCACAGAATCACAGAATGAACTAAGTTGGAAAAGACCTTTAAGATCATCTAATCCAACCTATGACCTAACACCTCCTCATCAATTAAACCATGGCACTGAGTGCCACGTCCAGTCTTTTTTTAAACATGTCCAGGATGGTGACTCCACCACCTCCCTGGGCAGATGATTCCAGAGGGCAATCACTCTTTCAGTAAAGAATTTTTTTCTAACATCTAACCTGAACTTCCCTTGGCACAGCTTGAGACTATGTCCTCTTGTTCTGTCAGTTGCTGCCTGGAGAAAGAGACTGACCCCCATGTGACTACAACTACCTTTCAGGAAGCTGTAGAGAGTGATAAGGTCACATCCGAGTCTCCTTTTCTCCAGGCGAAACAACCCCAGCTCCCTCAATCGTTCCTCACAGGGCTTGTGTTCCAAGCCCTTCACCAGCCTTGTCCTCTGGACACATTCAAGCATCTCAATGTCCTTCCTAAACTGAGGGGCCCAGAACTGGACACAGTATTCAAGGTGTGGCCTCACCAGTGCTGAGTACAGGGGAAGAATGACTTCCCTGGTCCTGCTGGCCACACTATTCCTGATACAGGCCAGGATGCCGTTGGCCTTTTTGGCCACCAGGGCACACTGCTGGCTCATGTTCAATCGGCTGTTGACCAGCACCCCCAGGTCCCTTTCCACCTGGGCACTGTCCAGCCACTCTGTCCTCAGCCTGTAGAACTGAAAGGAGTTGTTGTAAGCAAAGTGCAGGACTCGGCACTTGGACTTGTTAAACCTCATGTTGTTGGACTTGGCCCATCTATCCAGCCTGTCCAGATCCCTATGCAGAGTCCTCCTACCCTCCAACAGATCGACACATGCTCCCAGCTTGGTGTCATCTGCAAATTTACCGATGGTGGACTCAATTCCCTCATCCAGATTATCAGTGAAGGTATTAAACAGGACTGGCCCCAACACTGATCCCTGGGGGACACCACTGGTGACTGGCCACCAACTGGATGCAGCACCATTCACCAGCACTCTCTGGGCCTGACCATCCAGCCAGTTCTTAACCCAGCAAAGAGTGCTCCTGTCCAAGCTGTGGGCTGCCAGCTTTTCCAGGAATATGCTATGGGAGACAGTGTCAAAGGCCTTGCTGAAGTCCAGATGGACAACATCCACAGCATCTCTGGCATCCACCAGGCGGGTCACCTGGTCATAAAACGAGATCAGGTTGGTCAAGCACGACCTACCCCTCCTAAACCCATGCTGGCTGGGTCTGATACCCTGGCCATCCTGTAGGTGCTGTGTGATGATACTCAAGATGATCTGTTCCACAACCTTGCCAGGTACCAAGGGCAGGCTGACTGGCCTGTAGTTTCCTGAATCCTCCTTTTGGCCCTTCTTTTGAATGGGTGTTGCATTGGCCAGCTTCCAGTCATCTGGGACCTCCCCAGTGCACCAGGACTGATGGTAAATGATGGAGAGGACCTTCGCAAGCTCATCTGCCAGCTCCCTCATCACCCTAGGATGGATCCCATCTGGTCCCATAGATTTATGAGCATCTAAGTAGCTCAGCAGGTTTCTGACTGCTTCCTCCTGGATAACAGGGGAGGTATTCTGCTCCCTGACACCATCTACCAGCCCAGGAGGACAGTTGTCCTGAGGACAACCTGTCTTTCTGTTGAAAACTGAGGCAAAGAAGGTATTAACTACCTCTATCTTTTCCTCATCTTTAGTTACTGAATTTCCTCCTGCATCTAATAGAGAATGGAGGTTGTCCTTACCGTATTTTTTGCCATTAATGTATTTATAAAAATATTTTTATTGTCCTTCACAGAAGTTGCCAGTTTGAGTTCTAACTGGGCTTTTGCCTCTCTAATTTTTTTTCTACATGTCCTAGCAACCCTCTTAAACATTTCCTGAGATACCTGACCCTCCTTCCAAGAGTGATACACCCTCTTTTTTTTCCTTAGTTCTTTCAAAATCTCCTTGCCCATCCAGGCTGGTCGTTTTCCTTGTTGACTCATCTTTTGGCACATAGGCACAGTCTGTTCCTGTGCCTTCAAGATTTCTCTTTTGAAGCATGCCCATCCTTCCTGAACTCCTTTGTTCTTAAGGGCTGTTTCCCAAGGAACTCTCCGAATAAATCTCTTGAATAAGCCAAAGTCTGCCCTCTGGAAGTCTAGTGTGTGAGTTTTATTGATGCCCCCCCCTTGTTTCACCAAATATTGAAAACTCTATAATTTCATGATCACTGTGCCCCAGATGGCCTCTAACCACCACATCTCCCACCAGCCCTTCTCTGTGTGCAAACAGCAGGTCTACAGTAGTCCCTCCCCTGGTAGGCTCACGTACCAGCTGTGACAAGAAGTTGTCCTCCACACACCCTAAGAACCTCCTAGACCGCCTCTTCTCTGCTGTGTTGAGTTCTCAGCAGATGTCTGGTAGGTTAAAGTCACCTACAAGAACAAGGGCTGGTGATCTTGAAACGTCCTCCAGCTGCTTGTAGAATATGTTATCCTCTTATTCCTGGTTAGGTGGTCTGTAACAGACTCCCACCAGGATGTCAGCGTTATTAGCCTTCCCCCTGATTCTTACCCATAGGCACTCGACTTTATCATCATTAGTTTCAATTTTCATGGCATCAAGAGCCTTCCTAATATAATCACTCCACCTCTTCTCCCTCTCCTGTCTCTTCTGAAGAGCTTGTAGCCATCCATTACAGTGCTCCAGTTATGCGAGTCTTCCCACCACGTTTCCGTGATGGTGATTACATTATAGCTTTGCTGCTGTACCATGGCTTCCAGCTCCTCTTCTTTGTTACCCATGCTGCGTGCATTAGTGCACATACACTTCGACCGGGCTGCTGACTTCACCCTACTCTGGCTTACCACCCTTGGGCTTGTTTCTGCAGGGCCTAGTTGCATCTCCTTCCCCCTTCAAACCTAGTTTAAATCCCTCTCAATGAGTTCTGCCAGTTCATGGGCTAAAATCCTTTTATCCTTAACAGATAGGTGGAGCCCATCTGGCTCCAGCAGGCCAGGTGCCGCAGAAGTTGCCCCGTGATCAAAGAACCCACAATTCTGCCGATGACACCAGCCTTTAAGACACTTGTTGATAATGTGGATTCTCCTGTTCCTTTCATCACTTGTCCCTGTCACTGAAGGGACTGAGCAGAACACCACTTGTGCTCCTGCCCCATCAGCCACTCAACTCAGAGACCTGAAGTCCCTTTTAATTGCCCTGGTGTTCTTCTTTTCAATCTCATCACTGCCAGCCTGGACAACCAGCAGTGGGGTAATAATCAGAGGGCTGAATCAGCCCAGGGGGTCTCCTGGTGTCATCCCATACCCCAGCCCCAGGGAGGCAGCAGACCTCTCTGTGGGATGGGTCCGGTTGACATATGAGGCCCTCTGTTCCCCTCCGAAGGGAGTCACCTACTATGACTACCATTCTTTTGTTTTTAATGCTAGAGGTAGTGATCTGTCTGACAGATGAGGTGTAATTGGGAAGCTCTCCAGGCAGATTATTTTCTTCGATGCCATCTGGCTGACCCTCTGGATCCGGGACCTCGTACCTATTCTGAAGTGGCACCTGGGTAGGTGATAGGGTGGGGAGGAATTTTTATTACCTCACTGAGGAGGGACCCATTCCCACTGCCCTTCATCAATTAGGTCTCCTCCTTCTGCCTGCTGGTAGGAGGCATGGGAGTCTTCTGACTCCTGGTGGGCTTCTCTCAGGGATGTAAGGGTGGAACTCCACCAGTCTATTTCCCTTTCACTTTTCCTAATACTCCTTTGTCTTTCTACTTCCTCCTTAAGCTCGGCCACCAGACAGAGATCATTCACCTGTTCACACCACATGCAGGCATCTTTTGCACCGTCCCCTGGTACTACTGACAAGCTCAAACACTCCATACCAGAAGAGGTCTGGACAGATGTGTACTTCTTGGAGGGTTCTGTTTGGTTTGGTACACTTTGACCAGCTATAGCTTTTGATCATTTAGAGACCATTGCCAAAAAAACCCAAAAAAGCCCAATGAAAATCAAGCAAAATAAAAACGCCACTAGAAAGAGGGTACCTGCAACCCTGCCTCCTTGCCCTGCCTGTACAAACTGCCACGCAAACTGCCGTGCCACACCCCTGTTCGCCATGCTCCGGGTCTCCACTACTGAGAGCCTTCTTTTAATTGCACCTCCGATGGCCAGAGGAAGCCCCGCCCTGCACCTGAATGTCATTTGTCTGACAGGGTGAAAAGATAAAACAGAACCTTACCCTGCATTTACTTATTTTATAATATCTAATCCACAATTTTCATGAACTCAGAAGGTTAGAAGTTATACTGTTTCTTTATAAGGCACTCAGAGGAATAACACATGCCTCTAGTGATTTGTTAGTATCCTTAACTTGCACTTCTAATAAAAAGTGCAAAAAACCTGTGTCTAGATCTTCCTCATTTACTGTTTTTTGTAATTTTGGTTGTTTCCCAGAAATATTGTTTTCCAGGGGCTTGTTGGTATACAAAATGCCTGGACTTCGATTCTGATACCCCATATGGTCTGCCTTGGTTTCCCAAATGCTTACCACAGTGAAACCTATTTTCCTGGCAGCCACAGAGGCCTTTAACAGCCTGTACTACCCATTTTCCATTGTTCAGAGATGGCTCATTTTTTTCTTGTTATTTTGGCGTATAACTATGAACAGGTGTCAATAGGTGCAAGGAAGCATGTGGCGTCAGTGTAGTGGGGCTGTCACAGAAGATGGACTTCGCTCCTCTTTTCCTGGAGAACAGATGTCCTTTGCAGTGTTCTGCAGGTCTTCCTATCTCAATCCTATTGATACCTGGCATCTCTGCTTAATGGTAAAAGCTCCACCAACTTCTGAATGGGCATTCTGCCATCCAAACAGATGGTCCTAGAGTCAAGAAGCCCAAAAAAATTGATGTGGATGTAATATATTTTTAAAGGCCGTAATCCTAGCTGGCCACATGGAAATGGTTGCCCTTTCTCTGCTCATGTAACTATTATTCAGACAATACATTACTGATACTTTGATCTGGATTAATATTTCAAATTGCATTGCATAAATTTCATTAAACATTAATTTTTCTCATATATAATATATATATATATGCATATATATGTACACAATCAAATAGAATTAATTTGCAGCATTTAGCAAGTGACTGACTTAAAATTTACTTACGTCATAATACTTAGCAGTTATGCAATCATTTAACATTCCAAATCCTTCGTATATTCAACTCCCATATTCATTAATTCATATTCAACATCTATATAATCAATCAAGGTCAAGGTAATCAATGTAAACACACACAATAGAAAAAATAAAGTTCATATGTGTCAAAATCTATGAACATTTTCATGCTTTTATTTGCTGAAAGCTCATTTGAATTATTACAGTAGTTGTTGTCTTCATATTCTGAATCATCACACAGAAGTAATGAAATGAGATTCTATATAATCCTTTCTAAGGAAGGTAGAATAGATTAGACTTTGAATGTTTTCTTCCTTTTGACACTATAAAGTTTCCAAAGAAACATTTGTTTAAATCCATTCAACTCTTTAGGAGTTTTTCGTTAGGTAACATTTACATATTTGTGCTATACCATCCTACTTTAACCAATTATACGTGCAATCACTTACGCAATTGGTTGCTGCAGTTTTAGTGCATTTAAATTTACATTAAGAATGTAATGACTTAGGCATATACAGAGGACACTGAAGTGAACTGGGAACTTACTAAGAATTTCAAAATTTATTTTTCAAAGAATGCTCATTATTGCAGACATCCAGTAATCACATCCTAGGTCACTAAAGAAACTGGAAACCTCAAGAATGATCGGTTCCGATATTTTCTCTTTCTTCCAGCAACTAAATTAATCTGTTTTGCTTTTGTACACAAAGACTCACCCATCTTTTTTTCAAGAAACTAGCTCAAAATTATGTCAATTACACCATTAGTTGCAAATATGAAGTATGTCTTTATTGTCATGTTATGCTGCAACAAGGTTTTAAATACACTATCTCTTGTAGTATGCACTTTTCAGAATGGCTGTTACAAGTTCTCCTCCATGTGTATAGATAGTAGGAGATGCAGAAGTAATTTGAACTGGGCAAATATTTCCAAGTATGAAAATTTCCCATGTAGTTTCATTATCATAGACATAGGATTTAAGTTCCAGTAGTCAGATTTATTGTTGCTAAAAATCTCCAATTGAAAAAAGATGGATTTCTAGAAAAGGACATGACCTATTCCACCATTTTATTTCCTTAGCATAACTGGTAACAGCAGTCATTTTTATCTGAAAGCATAGCAAGTCCTCAGGGGCAAGTAACAAGAAAAAAAGACTGCATAATAAAAATGTATCTATGGTGTTGTAATTGCCATAAAAAGAAAGATAATACTGAAATAAATATGAGCGATAGGAAAATACAATAATGAACAATAACAAGGTAAATGAAAGACTACCAGGGGAATAAAAGATGGAAAAGAAGACCTGTGGTTGTCAGACAACCCCACCAATCATTTGATTATATCATGGTATCAACAGAAACTCCATTTGCAGAGAAATCAATCTGTCCAGCTTTATTTCATAACAGTCTCACAGCTGTATTCTTATCTATGATTTATCCCAAATAAACATCAGAAAAAGCCAGAGTATGTCAGTTGATATAATAACATGTACTCCACCAGAACATTTTTGGCATCCTTAAGTGGGTCCAAGGAAAATCAGTTGTTTCTAACAGTCCAAGAATAACCACCTGCCTGAAAACAAGAGAAGTAGCTGAAGACTATAGATATTTATAGATTTATTTAAAGCTGGGGTTTTTTTCCAGAAGGCTAATAACATACATAGAGTAAGATTAATCAAAATTTGCCATTAAGGATATTATGGAGGTCATGGGACCATAGATACAAGACAGAGCAGCAATTGAAGACCTTGAAGGCTTGAGGGAGTTTGTGACTTATGGAAGATACAGTGAATGTGATGTTAGCCTAAAAATACTGACTTGATACTGAATTCAACTCCTTTATAGAGCTTCACAAATCTTTTTGCTGTTACTGTTAGTCTGATGAAAGGTGTAAAATAATTAAAAGTGGTAAAAAATAATGAGGGAATGGAAAAAAAAAAATAGATAATCTACAATCAGGACTAACAATACTTCATGGTATTTTGCTAAAGGACATAAACAGGGCAATCTTTTTAAAAAATGTCCTGGCATTCAGAAGAGGGTACTTCAGCATGGATGTTAGTATATTATTTCTGTCTGCTTCCAAGGAAGCCTTGTCTTCAGTGGGGTTCAGATGCCCACATTGTTTTGTTACTTCTGGCTAAAATTAGGATATCTGTGATCATATTTACATCTATACTGCCTACTTGAAAGTTGGTAAACTGTTTCATTGAGAAACAGGAGAGAGCACATCAGGTCATGCTGGAGACAGCAATTCAACCCTGCTCTTTTCAAGTCTTTCTTTCCCAAGAAGGTATTTATACCCTTTAATAAAATCAGCTTTCAAATTTCTAATTAAGGTAATCTAGATTAACAGCATGACACAGTAAGAGCACTCTGCAGGTGAAATTATAAGGCACATATAAGACTTGCACTGCTATTTTCTGAAAGTTGTGTCTGATACCAATCATTAAAGAATGCAGAGTAAACATAGGTTTTACCCTTCTAATTTTATTCATGACTATTGACTTATTTTAGTAGATTTCTGAATTATATGTTCCATATAGTCACCGTAACTGTGGCTAGATATGTTCCAGCATACAGACACATTTTTATTTGAAAAACAGTAAGAAATACTCTTTATAAATTTTTTTTTCTCTTAATGTCTTCAGGTCATTACACAGTGCCTCTTTCTCTCAATAAATAGCTCAGGTATAGTAAAGATTGTTGTGTCAGTGATAGCAGGCTGCCCAGGTACAGTAATGAGCTCACAGCACAGGGTTTTTCATAGTAACATGGCTTTCCCATGGTCCTCTGGGAAGAATAGCATGCTCCTACTGAGGTTTTTATTTGCTCTGCTGATGGTTATTTCACAGTAACTACTGCATTTTTGACAACTAAACTTTTTTGCTTACATTCCTGCTATAAATTCCTGAAAAGACAAGATTAATTCCTTGTCTGTGATTCTAGATTTACTGAACTAAAAAGAAGAAATCCTATTTTCATTTCAGTGCTCCACAAAACATGTAAATTTAGAGAAGTTTGCATTAGCACTATGACCTTCTGTTGGGAAAATGATTCTTAAGAGGAGTGCTGCCAGCCAGGTATGTGAGAGGGAGCTCAATTTCTTTGTGTTTTAATACTGAGATGTAGCTTAGTAAACTATGCTATAAGTGTATGCAAAATCAAGGCCAACTTTTTTTAATACTTGTGCACTTGTAAAGACTGAAGCTATGGGGTGATAGAAATCAACAATATCATTACCAACATCCTATAGTACTGATTATGAAGTTACGTATAGAAGGGCCACCACCTCAGGAAAACACTTCCCTGAATTTGGTATGGTGATGTTAGTGTCTTAGGTTGCAATGTACGATGTAACCAAAAGTATGTATTCTATCACCATTTCCATAAGCTGTTAAAAATGGGTGGGGCAGTGTTCCTTATCTCCTTCATGACTCATCCCTGATAACTCCCTCTGTAGAGATATTTTTCCATTAATGGGCCATCAAGCCTCACTGCATGACTCATAAAATTACATCATCCCATTGTGAGATGCTCTGCCCAGGGGGAGGAACCAGGCATTCCTACCTGGATATAATCTGAGGTTTGGAACACCACAGGCAACCTTGCCTACTGCATTCCCAGAGGACGAGAGCTACATAACCACCACTGGACTGTCAGAGGAAGACCAGACCCTTCTACAGGATCATCACTTCAATAGAACAACATCTATCCTTTCAACAGGACTGCAGCCACACTTTAATCAGACTGCTACCACCACCCTGACCAACAGGGTGTCAGACAGTATCCTGACTCTGTCAGTTTAAACCAGTGTTTCCGTATTATTGCATTTATCTTAATTTTCTTACTAAATAGTAATTCTGACTTGGGATCTCCCACTGGTTTGCTTTCAGACTAGTACAATTAGCGAACAAATATGTTCAGTGTTGAGAAGCCAGAAAAAAACCTGCATGATTGTACAGGTGAAAATATACAGCACAGAAAATAAAATGGATTTTGGACATCATCATTCTACTTCCGAGTTAATAAACATAACTTAAAAAAAAGAACCAGGAGCCCTGCATATCAAGCTATACTGTTTCTTTTTCACAATCTCTATCCAAATATTACTCAATATAGGAGCCCCCATGCAAGTCTAAAAAGAGGACTCCTTAAATATCAGCTTTCAAATATTGCTGTTATGTTACAATTCCTTTTAGCCCAACGGTTGCTGCTGTCATAAAAAAAAAAAATACTACTTGCTTTGTGTTATTTAAATTAATTTTGAAATCTTTACTTATAATTCACTTCCCTCTCTTGTTTTGAACGATGAAAGAAAAAGCATTTTTTTGCACACTGTTTGATTGTTCCTTATACTTAGGAAAGGCATTGCTAGGGGTGACTGAGTTTATGGAAAAATGGCCATGACAAATGTCAATATCAGTGAGAAGTATACAGGATTGAATACACCTTTCTTGTAGTAAAAGAACAGACAAAAAAAAAAAAAAAAATCCAAACTAAACAAACAGAAAACCCACCTCAGATCAACTCCAGTCCAGCCAGCTTTAGCTCTGAAAGATCACAAGAAAAACTAGAAAGAACCATCTCATGAGTAGCACACCCTGAATAATAATTAAATAAATAAATAAACAAAGTAATAAAAGTTATTGGTGTATGTTGGGGTCCCTCCCCCTGCCATGGAGCCCTGGGAGAGGGGCCTTGAGGGCACAGACACGGGGTTTCCCTGCCCCTGCTCAGCCTCGTTCCCATTGGTTGGTTTGTGTTCCCTGTGCGGGCAGAAGGACCCTTGGTCCCGTGACTGTGACAGTTCCTCGGCAGATCCCAGCCATGCGGCTGGAGAAATAAACATCTCTGAAACATCTAGCAAGAATCCGTCCGTATATATTTCCTTTCCACGGGACTCCTGGTTTGATATATGTGTGTTACAGTAGCCGCACTGTAACAAATGGTGGAGAATTGTGAACAGAACGATCCCCGATCCCTAAGCGGCTGATTTGTGTGAGTAAACCCTGGAAACTTTGGATTCCTCTTCTTGGTTTTGTTTTGCTATTCCATATCTAAACTATGGAGGAACCGTGGGAAGACTCTTGGCTCTCAGAGCCGCATATGGACATTTATCTTAAACTTAAAATGATTCTTGAACAACGATTTGTAAATTTTAGCTTGATTCAAGCTCAAAAAGAACTGAAGCACTTCCTGGAATGGTTGTTTAAGAACTTTTTCTATGTTTCTTGGGATTTAATTCTTACCAAGGGCTTTTGGAAAACCGTTTGGAGACAGTTAATATTGGAGTCAAAATATATGCCGATGGAAGAAAAATTTCGTGAATATTATTTAATTACCAAGACTGTTGAGCAATGTCAGCTGTGTCCTGGCGAAGGGAAGCCTGGCGCAGGGACCGTGCGGCCCAGGCCACGTGCACCGAGCGCTCTGCGAGCAGCAGCGAGGCAGTTCCCGCGCGCGGGCGGAGCCACGCGAGCCGCAGTGTCGGTGGCGGAGCGAGGCGCGGCGGGAGCGGCGGGACCCGGCAGTGCCCGCACGGCCCCGTGCAGCGCGTGGTGGAGCGAGCCCCGTGAATGCCCGACCGAGAGGGGCGGCGCGCGGGTGGCGGCTGGCAGCGGTGGCGGTGGAACGGAGCCGCGCCCAGCCGAGACGCGCGCTGGAGCAGGGCGCAGGGGGGTCGTCGCTCGGGGACCCGGCCGAGACGTGGGTGCAGCGCCTGGCAGCGGCAGCGAAGCTGCGACCAGAGGAGGCGACGCACGGAGAACTGAGCGGCACGGCCCGGCCCGGCCCGCGCGGCCCCGAACACGACCCCAGGAAGAGTCCGCAGGCACCAGCAGCCCCGACAATTCCAACACGGGAGCGACCGAAAGAGAGAGCAAAGACGCAGTGAGACAGAAAACAGCAGCCACTCAGAAAAAGGAAAAGATCATAGTAGCTAAGATCTTAGGGATAGTAAAATGGTATAATGTTAAGCAAAATTATGGTTTTATAACAAGGTGTGACAACCAGCAAGACATATTCGTGCATAGAACTGCTATTAATAACAATAACCCTGAAAAATGCATCCCAAGCTTGGGAGATGGAGAGGTGGTGGAATTTAATATTGTACTAGGGAGAAAAGGGTTACAAGCATTGCAGGTCACTGGGCCGGATGGTGTTCCTGTAAAAGGCAGTATATATGCAAAAAATCGTAGTCATGTTAGACAGTATCTCCATTGTAAGCCCCCCCTACAGTCTCCCTTTCCTAATCCCACCTTTCCCTTTTACCCTATATCCTATTACCCCCAGTGTATTCCCAATCCGTTTTTTCATCCATGGTTTCCCTCACAAAACCGTGCTTTTGACAATTGTTTCCCCAAAAATCCCTTTCCAATGCCGAGTGGGGGATGAAAAGGGGGAGGGAAGAAGTTAAACCCTCTCCTGCCTCAGTTTCCCCACAAAGCATGCTCAGAGAGTCCTGTCTCCCTTCTGTCAGCCCTAAGATGTTCCACAGAATCTGTTTAGACATTTAAAGACTCAGGAGGGTGGCTTGTTTTGTTTTGAAACTGTTCTTGTTATGTTTATTCAGTTGTTTTCATTCTCCTTTTATTAAAATAAAACGGGTGAGATGTTGGGGTCCCTCCCCCGCCGTGGAGCCCTGGGAGAGGGGCCCTGAGGGCACAGACACGGGGTTTCCCTGCCCCTGCTCAGCCTCGTTCCCATTGGTTGGTTTGTGTTCCCCTGCGCAGGCAGAAGGACCCTTGGTCCCGTGACTGGAACAGTTCCTCGGCAGAGCTCCGGCCATGCGGCTGGAGAAATAAACATCTCTGAAACATCTAGCAAGAATCCGTCCATATATATTTCCTTTCCACGGGACTCCTGGTTTGATATATGCGTGTTACAGTATCCGCACTGTAACAGGTGTAAGAGTCTAAAATATATGTCTGTCCTTCAATTCTATTCTTTTTTGCTATCTAAGTGTACCTGGAAAGCTAAAATCTACCAAGAAGAAACAATAGATATGGAGATAAGGCTGGATTTAGTGTAAGTCTCAATGCAAGGAAGATGATGTTAAGACGATGGGAAAGCAGTTTAATCAAGCATGAGAAACAGCCATTCTGGGAAAATTACAGTCCTTTGGAAGCACATGGACATAACACAAAGTTGTGCTGGACCATTTCATCCTACATGCAGAAACTTGCCTATTGTCTTGTTTTTGTCTTATGTGACTGTCATCATGAGGTGAAGCCAAAGAGGTTGTGGTTAAAAGTTTCAGCAGTTCAAACAGAGAAAAAATGAACATATCTCTCTAGTATGGATGAACTTGCCAACAAAATTATTATTTCAAGAAATCTTCCTGAACATACTTATAACAAGTATTTTCCTATATATTAAATTATTATAATTATGTTAATACTTAACATTATATTATATAAATTGAAAGAAAAATGCATTTCTGTTATAAAGAACTTGTAATATTTTATTTTCAATTTATTAAGATGTATCAGACTTGCCATACAAAACTTATAAAACCTTTTGAGCTGCTTCCAGATTGAGGTATTGTGTCCTGCTCTCCCACTGAACAGCTGCTTGGCTGTGAGTTCTGATATTAAGTCTTGAATGAAAGTTTCTTGAATTGAATTCAAGAAATTATCTACTTTTCTTTAGAAATTTTCATGGAATTATAATTTCCTGTGCATTGTGTCAGACCAGAAACACAGGCATCCAACTAGTTACCATGTAGTGACAGAAAGAAAAGGTCCTGGAATTTGACATAGAATGCCTTTATTTGAAAGCAGTAGCATCTAAAAAAAAAATAGAAAAGTTGAGTAATTGTGCAGTCTGCACTGGAAACTTGCCTAGGTATCCTATGAGAGGAGGTGATTGTTTCATAAAATTAAAGTAGCATAATTATGCTACCAATTTCTGTATTTTGCTGAGTTTCAGGTAAATTTCCTCAAAACTTTTTATTAAAATATCTGAAAATCCTTTTGATGCATATTTTTGATTAAAAAAATAAATCCATATAAAAGATCCATCTTGAGGATCTCATATATAAGGTCTCTGAATAACTTGTTTTAATATTCCTTTTAAAATATTGTTCATCTTTTAAGTCATAGTAAAATAGCTATTTTATAAATTATTGACTATGTCGAGCTGAATTGCAAGGAATACTCCTCCATTCATGCCTAATCCAAACCTCTGGAGGAATTATAGCTGCTGCCTGGAATGAAAAGAGGTTTTCTTGCTATTATTTAATCATCCTATCTGTTATCTATTATCTGCAGTAATAAGAGCAAAGTTCAAAAGCTGTAAGTCCTTCTTCAAATTAAATACCATTAACTTTAGCCTCATATCAGCTTTTCTTGAGATCTCTAAAAATAAATGGCTTCCTTGGATATCTTCAATAGGCAATTCATCCTCACTTGCAAGTAGAGAGTCTGGAATAAGGTGTTGTGCATGAAACATAGAAAACTTTACAGTATAGTAATGCAGAAATACTGCATTCATTTGTGAGAGAAATAAAATATTTTCTCGTTGTGTTTGGGGAATTTGTTTGATAATGCAGTTTCTTTGACTTTTCTGGTATCAATGCTAACATCACTTTCCTTCCAACTTGTTTAAATCCTATGCATTCCTGATTTATCATCAGTGGAAAATTCTGTCTGAGAGTCTTGAAGTGCCTGCTTCTCCCAAGCTCTTGATAAAGGAGTATCTGTAATTCTAGAAGAAAAAAACCCACAAGAATTCCCTCTTTTCTGTCTACTTGTGACAATTCCCCACATGCTATTCATTCATTCAGTTCATCATTATTAACTGAATTTCTCAAATTAATTAGAAAATTTTTTTTCAGGTTTTGGGCTAATTTATGGTTAGCCTTGATGCATAAATAAATGGGATATTAAAACCTGACTGTTTTAGAAAAAGGAAAAAGCTGTGATCCATCTCAGAAACACATTGCAAAAGCAGTCAGAAAGTGCCTCCAACAGGATTATCTAACACTGATCGCCTATCAGAGATGGAACTCATCTCACCTCTGTGCACTGGCAAAGATGCCTTGAGCTATCTCCATGCAGCAGTGAGGCTGCCCAGCTTATTCTTTAATATTATACCTTCTGAAAATATAACATCTTTAGTCACTATTATTTGGATTGTATTATGCAACCTTCCTTTCGTGGTAAAATCTCTGACTTCTATAGGACAAGGCAGATGTAATCTACAGTTTTGTTAGGTTTTAAGTCTCCTGTTGCAAAATAATATAAAAGAGACGGGTAAACAAAACACATAATGATAATTATTATTATTTAAAAACAGAGACAAAAAGGACACCTTTCCAAAAAAAGGGAAAACTACCAAACTACTGTCTTTTAAAGGGTATTTTAAACAAGTGACTCCTTCATATTTTCAAATATCCTCATTCATCAATATTCTGTATGCCTGATTGCAAATGCAAGATGCTGATTACATTTCCTACCAAGGAACAAAATTCTGATTAAACTATAGTCCAGAGTAACTTGAAAAAGCTTTAGTGAAACTGCCATTTAGTTCCAAGAACAGAGATTCTAACATTTTGACTGTGTGCTCACTTGTACCAGAAACAGCAGTTTCTCTGAGACTGTTAAAGCCAGAAGTATTTGAATCAGATCTCTTCAGTTTGCTTGACCTTAACTGCTGCACAGTTCCTTTTTTTTGTCTAAGCTTCAGATACCTGTGCTTAGAGATATTTATGTGCCTAGTTCGCAGAGTAGGCCAATTTCTATCTTTTGTTGGATGTCTGGTTCTTCTGTATGAAATTCTATTCACAAAATATGCATATAAATTAGCTGGACAGAACACATCCTTACAGCAATAAATACTTAAACTTTATGTGTATTTATGATTCTTTTGGAGGACTAAGAAAGCTCCAAGGAATATTTCAACAAGGAAATTGAGTGTGACTAGTGCACTTAATTCCTATAGAAACCTTTCAATCACTCATTTTTAATTCCTAAGAAATAGCTGTTACAAAATAATTTTAATATCTTTAAATTTATCAGAAACAGTAAAATATTTTCTGAGGTAAATGTTGACAGTTATCCTGACTTTTTGGATTGTTATTAATGGCTCTTGCTGCCATTTTACACAACAGAAAGATGTGTTTGAATCTGAATCTTGCCAGTCAAGAATAGTAAGTAGTAATTCTTGAAGCATGGGAAATACAGCTAGTGAGGAAGATTACTTTGTCTATAGAAAATGTTGAGCACAGGGGAATTAGTGAAAAATCAAACAGACAATTTGTGTGAAAATTTTGACAGTAGTTTGGCAAGATTCCCTAAGTGGACAAAATCAAAGCGAACCATATGGAAAAAGAATTCTGTATAGAAATTTCTGAAGAAGCTATGTCAGGGTCTGAGTCTCAAATCTCTGTGATGAAGATATTCACCTTCTGCATCTTCTGTGCACCCACTTACACATTCATTTTCTTAGAGATCTGCTAGCCATACCAGGGAGCCTCTGAAAACACAGATGGCAAATCACAAAGTGCTGAAGTTCAGTGAGGAAATACCGTATAAGTCTCACACAGTGACCCATACCTGAGTGTTTAAATAATCACATTAACTACAACTATTAATATACTTATCTAATAGGATTTCTGTACCACCATGCAATTCTTACAAAGCTAGCAAATTAGAACAAACACATAAAATTTTTATTGTCATTTAAGATGTTGTGTGTAGTTGAACTACAGTAGCAGACACAAACTTTGACACTACAGAATTTTATTAAAAAAGGATTTCCCTCAATCTTTCCATTAAAGTTAAAATAAATATATTCTATTTTTCCAGGTTGCTATATCAATAACAATTAAATAGTTTATTTCCAACATTCTTTGTGGTCATCCTACACCTAAGAAAACTAAATAAAATTAAAAACAAACAAACAATCACACCAACTAACAATTTTTTAGGCTGTCCCACCCTCCATAACTCTGCTGACTTTGCTGCTGAGGTCCTGTAACTCTGAAAATCCATTTCACCCTGACACACTTGTGATATTCTCCCTCCAAGAAATAACTACATAACCTTATGCCTATTGAAATGCTCACCGTTGTGGGAGGGAAATCTCAGATTCGTTACATCTCTCTCAACAGTGGAGGGGGAAAAAAAGGAAAAAGTTCCCACTGTTATAGTAGGGGAATAAAAACAAGAACACAGAGCAACCACAGACTGTTCATTCATTAAGAGACTAGATCAGCAGATAACGAAAACTTAAGTATTTCGGCTACAGTAATTTACATCAATTTTCTTGCTTTCTTCAAACAATGGGAACTGTCAAGAAGTTTTTTAGTCATGTTTGTAATCAATCTCCTAATAGACATTATATTGTACATCGGAAAGTTACAAACATTTGAAACACTGAGACACTGAAATCAAATTTTAGTTTCAGTATGAATTGTACCAGCAAACAATTAACCAGATAATTACTGGTTAACCAGGTAATTAACAGGTAATAGACTAGAATTTTACTCTTGTGGTATATCAGCTGATGTCCCTGGCATACCCTGGCATAATGTCCTCAGAGTACAAGTGACAGGATTGAAAGTTTGTAGTCATGACATCTTTTAGGCAAATTACAAGTGGAGATGTTTGAGAGAGCTGAATTAAATAAGAACACTGAAGCAGAAATATTTTAGTATGTCTGTAGGTGACGTTAGGATCAAGAGAAAAGTTGCTGTACTCCCTGTATGAAATAGTCACAGTCAAATGCATGCTAATACTGTTTTTTAAGGGGGAGGAAAAAACACTTGAGATGCAGTGGCTATGATCAACTGATAAGAAGGAAGTATCAATAACAGAGAGAATAAAAGAACTCAAAATATGTTAAAAGTAATGTAACCAGAGGAAATTTGGTTGGAAAGAAGAAATTCAGCATTCATGAGGAGGCAGATTTGATGTGGGAGGATCAGAAGAGGAAGTCTATAAAGCCATTCATAGCTGAAAGAAAAGACTGCAAAGGCTGAGCATTGGAGATGGGAAAGAGGACTGCATTGGTCATAGCTTCAAATGGTAATTTTATCTATGTTATGTATCTAACAGGAAAAAAAAATACAAAGTGACCCAAACTTAAAGAGAACTGTAAACTGCAGGCTCTCGGGTTTCTATTTAATGTTTTGGAAACAGTGCCAACCAAATATCTTTTTGTAATTCTGTGGTTCACAATTTGCTTCATATGTATCTATGTTAATGATTTATCCAATCACATAGTTTTAATTGGGAAAAGAAGCCTTTACATTCCTTGACATACCTCCCTCGGCTCTGTGGTAATTAGTCTTTTCTTACTTTTTTAACAAGGTGTGTTTGTATATGTGTATGGATAGAGTTATATTTTGAAGAAAATTTATGTGAACAGATTTGAATGTACTTCACACACTTTGAAAAGCAAGAATCAAAAAGTCTCCTTATGTATGCTGAGACAGTGGGTTTATGTCTTTTATCTTTCAGTGATTATCTTTCACACATAAGGTACATTGTAGAACTACACTGGAAAATACTGCTGTGAAGTGGAAAGATTCAGAGCATAATTGTAAGAAAAGCATTGAATAAATTTGGAAATATACTAGTCCAATATTTCAAAAAAGTACAGAAAAGTGTTTGGTCTGTATCAAGCATTCTTTCTTTTGGAACTGATTTGAGGCTTTGAAATAATATTATTGGATCTTTAAATCTATGGTCCATCCAGCCAAAATTCTTATTTAAAAAGCGGGTATCAGAAGAAGTTTAATTTGTTGTTCAGGAAACAGCATCCTTGAGTATGTGAAATAAAAGAACAAAGCCACAAAGCACCTCGTTTCTTTAAGCTGGTGGCACAATGTAGCACGTACAACTGGCTGTATCAGGTCATGTTGCACGAAGCTATCAAATTCAAAAGCTATTTTTGAACACTCACTGCCAGTGGGTTGTTACCTACAAGCAGTGAGTCTTTTACTGTTATCCATGGGAAGGAATCAGTGGCAGGTGTTCTGCTTCTGGCATAGCTCTGCTTTAGAATTTATGGATTCTTTCTTTTTCCAATGAAGATTTCATTAAATGCTGTTACAGCTCTCTATGCATAGTCAACAACCCTGGATTGAAACATAAAAGAAGAAAAGAATTCCTTCTCCCTGCAGATTCTGAACAAAAGGAATATATTATTCTAATGCTTATTGCAGAGAAGAATGATGCCTTGTATGATACCATTTATTGTTATAATAAAGAACAGGTTCCTGATAAGACAAGCTGTTCATTAGAATGCCATTGGCAATAACAGTAAGAAGTACATAACTAGATGTTCCTGCCAGCCCTAAAGACATTTTGTGCTCCTGAACAACCCTTAGGATATTCTTTCAACAAACTACAAACTTTTATTTGTCTCAGGAATGTATAGGTGTCCTGTAGACTAAATTTATGATGCAAAGAAATTTATCTCAGGAACACCCCATACACAGAAATAAAAATGTAATTATTCTAGTGTGTATCTTTCAGACTCCATGAATTTCAGTTACACTCATTGTAATTTATCTAAAACTAGGAAAAAAACTGTATTGGTTGGGTTTATTTGCTTTGTTTTTTGTTTTTTCTTCCATTCTACCAACAGAACTTAGTTCGACTTTTAAGACCTGCATGTTTTATATTAATTTTGTCGAACTGAAGGACATGATGAGCATCAGGTTTTTCCATCATAGTAATAACATTAAATTCATTATTACACGTGAAATTGATAATTTTTTGTTAGCAGTTGAGAATAAGTACAAAATTTAATTAAGAGAAAGAATTGGTATCATGAGAATGGAAAATAAATTTAGGAAAATTACATTCTAATGGAATTTTGTTCTAATATGATTTCTGTAATGGATGCTTATTTGTCTTATAGATTTGGTAAATGTTAAAAAAAAGTTAATTTTTTAGGGAAATGTCAATATAAATAATATAAAAAAATTACCATCCAAAAGGCATGGCTATTTCATGTAATAGATAACAGATAACAGATAACAAAGGCTATTTAAAGTAATAAGTGCTTTAGATAGGTAGATGTAGTGGATTGACTGGCTGGCTTCCAGGCACCCACCAAAGCCTCTCTCTCACTCCCCTCCACAGCTGGACAGGGGAGAGAAAATATAAGAAAAGGTTCATGAGTTGAGATAAAGACTGGGAGAGATCACTCACCAAACTCACCACTCTGTCATGGGCAGAATAGATTTGAATTACAGATAATAATTGAATTTATTAAGAACAAAATCAGAACAGTATAATGAGAAGTAAAATAAAACCTTTAAAACACCTTCCCCTCACCCTTCCCTCCTTCCCAGCTCTACCTCCATCCCCAGTGGCACAGGGAGACAGGGAATGAGACATGGTCTATTCATCATGAGTTATTTTTCCCGCTGCTCAGGGAGAAGAGCTCTTCCCCTGCTCCAGCACAGAGTTCTCTGTGAACTTCTCCAAATGCGAGTCTGTCTCATGAGCAATAGATCTCTGCAGCCTGATGGAACATGAGTCCATCCCACTGATGCCTCATCAGGTAGATCTGTGCATCTGTTACAATCCGGTTTAAACCCAGAGAAGCAAAGCAAACTAAGTCTCTGAGCATAAACTGAAAAGAACTTAGAAGGTTCAAAATATGCCCAGAAACGAGATTAAAACCAAACGAGGTTAGATGTTGTTGCCAAAAATGGATGTATTTTATTTGATAGTAAAAGAGGCAAAGAGAAGGGAAGAGAAAAGAAAGAGAGAAAGAAAAAGAAGTGTGCATGGGGGGTGGGGGAACAGGGAGAGGTGGAAGCATATCACCCATCCAAGGGTCCCAATGTCTCATTGCTCCCCTCCATCTGCTCTGCTGGTGGTGAGGGTGCCCCATCACTGCCGTGGCCACGCTGCTACATGCTGCCACACGCCATGCCACACCACCACACCACACGCCACCACACGCCAAAGAGTACAGAATTCCGTGGATTCATATAAACTTTGGGCCAGGTGGGAATGTCCACGTGTCTTTCTTACAGGAGCCAGCTTGACACTGTCCCTTGCAACACTGAGGGTCTGTTGCATCATCTCTGGTGCCGGGTCTGGGGATCCTTTTGAGGGGGGCTCCTGTGATGGACCATGTCACCCCCTTCTGCTGTGGATAAGCTTCCCCCCCCCCTGGTGAGGACCCCTCAGCTGGGCTCCTGGGCATAGTTGGAGGATGGGCAGTCACTGCACCTCTGACCACAGGCTTTTCCAAGATACCCAAAGCCTCTCCTCCCTCAGCCCCTTGGTGTGAGGGTCTGTTCGAGCCTGGCAGCTGATAGCCCTGGGGCTGTGGTCCTCATCTTGGAGGTGTTAAGCCTGGGCTCAGTGAATGTCCCCAGCTCTGAGCTGTTACTTTATCTTATCTTCATCAGTGAGCAGTGTCAGGCCTCAGTCAGGGCCCCATTCAGGGTGCAGTAGTCTTCTCTGCAGCTTTTGTAATACAGTTTTAAAAGCCCTTTAAGAAAATGTTTAAGCCATAAAATACAATATTTCAGCTTCTGACAGCATCCCCATAGATCTCCATGGGCTGCAGGGGCACAACTGCTTCACCATGGTCTTCACAGCAGGCTGAAGGGGAATCTCAGCTCTGGTGCCTGGAGCACCTCCTCCCCCTCCTTTTCACACCTTCTCTTGATGTTTGCAGAATTGTTCCTCTCACGAATTCTCTTCTTCTTCTTCTCCTTCTTCTTCTCCTTCTTCTTCTCTTTCTTCTTCTTCTTCTTCTTCTTCTTCTTCTTCGTCTTCTTCTTCTTCTTCGTCTTCTTCTTCGTCTTTGTCTTCTTCTTCTTCTTCTTCGTCTTCTTCTTCTTCTTCTTCGTCTTCTTCTTCTTTCTTCTTCTTCTTCTTCTTCTTCTTCTTCGTCTTCTTCTTCGTCTTTGTCTTCTTCTTCTTCTTCGTCTTCTTCTTCTTCTTCTTCGTCTTCTTCTTCTTTCTTCTTCTTCTTCTTTCTTCTTCTTCTTCTTCGTCTTCGTCTTCTTCTTCATCTTCTTCTTCGTCTTCTTCGTCTTCCAGAGTAGTTACCACCATTTCTTTTGGCCCAGCCTCGGCCAGCAGTACATTCGTCTTTGAAGCCCCCAGGGATGCTCTGCTGGACATGGAGGAAGCTTCTGGCAGCTTCTTACAGAAGCCATCCCTTAACCTCCCCGCTACCAAAGCTTGGTCATGCAAACCCAGTACAGTAGATCATATGACAATTCACTGAACAGAGTTACATGGTATATATTAATGCTTGTATTGTAAGCACGTTTATATGATCTGTTGAAAAGCATTCTTGCTCTGACCTTGCTTGAGTTGAATGGAGAGGAGACACTGTTGATATGAAAATTGAAGAAGAGTTTTGGCAAGTTCTCCAACAGTAGAAACATGTGTGATGTAGATAAAATCAACCCTTTTGTGCTTACCTCCACCATTTGCATCCTTCCCTTTCTCCTGTTTTTTGAAATTTGTCTGGGGCTTCTTCTTCATCCCTGCAGGCCTTCTGGAACCTCTTCTTGACTTCATGTATGTCCAGATGGACTGCTTTTGAGATGAGAGGTGACCCTTAGAATACCTACCAACTCTCTTGCTAACTCTTCCCTTTTCTCCAAGATGACGCTCCCCTGGGATTCTTCCAAGAAGGTCCCTGAAGGTTACTGTCTCTGATGGTCTTGGGATGTGACATTGCTATTTGCCTTGCCCCCACCTTTCCTGGGCATCAACCCCACAACTCACAGTTACAGAAATCTGCCTCCAACCTTTGTGTCTGCAACCAGTTCTCCCTTGGTTTTAAGTAAGAAGTTTAATGAGATACTTCTCCTAAACATCTGCTTGATCTAGAAGTTGTCTTCAAAGCACTCCAGAAACCTCTTGTGTAGGGAAAGTAGGATATGGAAGTGAAGTAGCATAGTTTAGGAAAATAATTGTTCTTAGATGTGAGCTGCTGCTTCTCTTTTGCACTAGACAACAGCTCAGCATGACAATTTACATCTACAGCAAGTTATAGACATGAAACTTCATAGATACACTGAGAACTTTCAATATTTTCAGTGAATGTCTCATATTGAAATTCATGGAAAGAAATAGAATCCAAACGCTGCCTATGTGAAATTTCTAAGTAGTTTTAGAGGAAAAAAATAAAGAGCCAATTTTTTTTAGTCATGATGCCATGACAGAAAAGTCCCTCCAGATATAGGCATATAATATAGGCATAATCCAAGGAAGGAATAGTTGGAAAAACAATGTAATGTGTAACAAATCTTATGTGTGCCTAAATGTAAGTCTGGTCATTCACAAATGGGTCACTTTTCTGTTTTCTTGTTGTAGTGTGTATGAACTAAACCACAGAATCACAGAATCACAGAATAAGCTGAGTTGAAAGGGACCCACAAGGATCATTGACTAAATCTTGGCCCTGCACAGCACAATCCCCAAGAGTCACACCATGTGCCTGAGAGCACTGTCCAAACGCTTCTTGAACTCTGTCAGGCTGGTGCTGTGACCACTTCCCTGGGAAGCCTGTTCCAGTGCCCAACCATCCTCTAGGTCAAAAACCTTTTCCTAATATCCAACTTAACTACCTCTGACACAGTGTCATGCCATTCCCTTGGGTCCTGTCACTGGTCACCACAGAGAAGAGGCCAGTGCTTCCCCCTCCTTTCCCCCTCACAAGGAAGTTGTAGACTGCGACAAAGTCTCCTCTCAGTCTCCTCCAGGATGAACAGATCAAGCGACCTCAGCTGCTCCTCATATGGCTTCTTCTCAAGGCCCTTCACCATCTTCATTGCCCTCCTACTATGTGTAGTGGTTAAATACAGACATTTCAAGAGAAACAAACACTTTATTAATTTATTCATGTTAAGTACATTTAAATATTGTTTAGCTCAGCAGTTTGTCACAGAAGGGGAATAACTGTTTACGAGAGATTATTCCAGCTTTATCTACAAATCTGTAAAGTGGTTTATATTTATTATTATTGACCTAAGTAAGGTATACAAAAAGCTCTTTCAATGATTCAGTTTATTAATTCCTTATTAGTGTTATTTCATCATCTTAGGCCATCTATTTCTACTAAAAAGGACTTTTCATTTTAAGTTCACAAGTGACCTAAAATGGCTTTACCATTAACAGCATTATATTTTCTTTTGAAAGACAGTGTCTTAACTACAGCCAAGCCTTTCTTCCCACAAATTTAAACTATTTATATGAAGTATTTTTCATATGTAAATTTTCTTAGTTTATTTGAACAGAGGATACTCTATAATATTAATTGAAACAACTTGTATTTTAAGCAGGAGTTCATTAGGCTTGTGTTGGTCCTATGAGTATGCATTTCACAATCTTAACATTTCCCCCATAGAGGTTTTGTCTTATGCATAAATGAGTTTTACCTATATTGTAAGAAGTTGAAGGAGGAGAGCTGTCAGTTTCAGATAAGGTGTTCCCATTAAACATTTTTTTAATATGTGTTAACTATATAGGCTCCTATAGTCTAATGTATAGCTGCGTATAAAACAACTTTCTGCCAGACTGTAGTACAACCACAAAACTTCTCAATTGCCATAAAACACTATAAATACACCTCTAAAGTTTATGTTTCAATTTTTGCTCAATTGTTGTTTTACATTCTTACAAAATTCCACTAAAGTAGTTGTTAGTTTCCTCAACACCACTAAAGGTGTGCTGAAAATGCAACATAATTTATATATCTCATAGATTTTTGTCTGATGAATTGTTATTATTATCAAAGCATGACTCATAGCACTATAAAGAGGAAAGACTAAGGTGAAAATACAGGGAAATGAAACATTACAATGAGTTGAAAAATTTTATCTAATCTAATACCATCCTGCATATCTATTAAAAGATTACAGAAACTATACAGGTCTTCATCTTGACCTGAATACAAAAAAGGGAAGAGTAAGGAAAATATAACTTGCTTAAAGAGAAGATCATGCTCAGATATCTGTGATGTGTCATGTTACTATTGTTATCAAGATGGTTGAAAACATTTCCTGTAGTTTGTCTAAGTTCCTAGTGATGACTTTGATCTAGGAGACTTCAATAACCTTTTTATGGCAAGTGGTTTTATTGTGGAGAGGGAAATCAATAAGAGTACCTATCAAATTCCCAAAGCATGCAAAGGTAAACTGACCTTCCTGTTGAGCAAAAAGTCTTTTACAATAACCTTTCACCTTTACTTTGAACTTACTTCTTCATATGTGAACAGTTTACCCTGAAGTTATTTTCAAACAGAATTGGAGGACAGCCAGTTGCAGATGTGTGAAATGTAAAATCACTTGGAGGAACATGGCTTTGTATTTATTATAAACTGAAAAACCAGTCCCCAGAATGATGCTGGAGAAAGAGACGAGGAGAGGGAAGAGGAAGGAAAAAAAAAAAAAAAAAAAAGAGGGGAAAAGAAAAGGGGGAAAAATAGAATAGAGGAATAGAGTTCTGAGCAAGAGAAATGTTCCTGAAGTTCACTTGATTCTTTGCTAACCAAATGTAAAAAGAGATACACTTTTGAACACAGGTTGTTCAAAAGAGAAATAATAGCCTGAATCAGAAGTAAGGTTGTGGATCAATAAGAAATCACAGTTTATATTTGTAGCCCTTGATTTTTTTCTTCACTGTTGGAATAATTCTGTTCTCATGTTTTTGAAACCTTTAGAAGGATTATCTAAATGTAAATTTCTTAAAAACGATTATAATTTAAACCATTACATATATGTATGTGTACATGCTTATCTGTCTTCATTTTATATGTCCTCTTAGTATTAAATTCTGCTATGCCACTGCTAAAGTTGCTTACATATTTACTCTTTGTTTAATAGAATACTCAAAATATTACTTAATTTCTTGAAAAAATCAGTGACCAGCAGAAATAACAAAACCAACATAAGAAACAAAGCCAAATTCACATTTCTTGAGATACAGAATTTCTGAAGGCACTTAACAGCAGCTATAAATTTGCTTATTTTCTTTTTTTTGCTTATTGGATGGGAGATTATGCATTTTATTCAGTCCTAAAAATATTTTTGTAAATCACTAACTTTGAGAAAAACTCTTCAATGTCATCCATGTTCTCTTACCAAATTATGAACTGGATTTGCAAAAAAAACCCCAACCCTATCTGAGATATAGACTCTTACATGACCTGTGCTTCTATTAATGAATTTAAACAAGTCCAATTAATAATTTATGGTAGAACATACAACACATCTTAGTAAACAGTTGGTATGAATATTTGTCCCAATCTATTTTATATTCCCCCACATAGTATGTATCAAGACTTGGTTAAAATGATGTGGGAACAACTTCCAGTAGAAAATTTGCTGCAAGATATGATGTTTTGGACATGCAAACACTTTCATTAGCATGGCCTTGGATATGTTAAGGATGCTTTTGCATATATTTCATCTATTATTGCATGTTTACTCATAAAGCCACAAGGGATCACAACACTAATAGAATTGTGATGTGTATTTTACCTTTATCTACAGGAGATGCTCATCAGGCTTCTCTGACAGATAAAACAGTTATTATTTTTCCAGAATAAATAAAGGCAAATGAAAACTATTTCTGGCTTCACTTCTACAAAATAATTTAATGGTCTTACTCATATTTCATTGTCTTTCCCAACAAAAAAAGTGTTCATAATTTATATATTTTTGCATTTAACCTTTGATAATTTAGCTACCTTTTTTTTTTTGTACTGAATCAAACTGTGTCCTACCCCAAGTAAAATATCATAAAATTAATTTTTGTTTTTTTCTTTTAAATTGGATGATAAACAATATTTAGTGAAGGGACATATTATTATTACTGAATAATAATAATATTATTATTATATAATATTATAATATTAATATGTATAATATTATTATACACAATCTGCTTTCCTGCAATCTGCTTTCCTGCAGTTCTGCTTTGCAGTCATAGCTGTTAACTTCCTAATAGCCATTTGAAGACACAAGAAACAAAACAACAAAAATATTCACAAAAAGTATACACAGAAGCTATTGCTTAAGCAAATCATGCTCCCTGGGCAACAAAAATTCCACTAGACAAAACTTGTTTGAAATTTGTATTAATATTGAGACATTTAATATCTATAAACTCTTGCTAAAGAGATGTATCTTAATCCACTGTCCCTCTCAAACGTAAGGTTTTGAGGCCTTTCATGGTTTAGTGTTTGGTTTTTGAGTTCTTGGGTTTTTTTCTCCTTGAATTTCCCTCCTGTTACCAGGCAGCAATTATTCATTGCTGCTGAAAGGAGACTGTTCTGGCTGTACAATCAAAGAAACATCTACCGAGAAAGATAATCAGTTTCATGTTAAACTTTGCTATCTCAAGTGTCCTACTCAGGGTAGGTTTTTTTCACATATCCATGCTTTCAGCAGCATAGTTTAAATAACTAGCTGAGAGCACCCATAAGAATTTACATCAAAACAGTATGACCTGTAAGTCACGTGTAGACTCTCTAGTCTGTCAGAGTTCCGTACAGAGTTTGTGTCCAAAGTTACACTGTTGGACCTCCTCTGCATGCTCATAACTTTCCCACTCATCTTTTTTATTTTATTTCCATCTTCCCAGGTTACTAGAGCGCCATGCTGTTGCTGCAGCACTTCCTCCCTTCCCACTGCGCTTGCTGTGATTGCAGTTTTGTCCTACCCTGTTAAAAGTCCTTTCTTGTATGACCCTTTGCACACCATTTTAATATGCTTTCTTTACTGACTGTCATCCTTCAGCCTGAAGGATGTCTGAAGGATGTGGCATCATCCAGAGGAATGTGGACAAACTGAAGTGCACCAATGGGAGTCTCATGAAGTTGACAAAGCCAAGTGCAAGGTGCCACACCTGGGTCAGGGCAACCCCCAGTGTCAATACAGGCTAGAGGCTGAACAGAGGGACCTGGGGTACTGATGGATGAGAGGCTGAGCACAAGCTGGCAATGTGCCTTTGCAGCCCATAAGGCAAATTGTATCCTGGGCTGCATCCAAAGAAGCATGACCAACAGGGTGAAGTAGGAGATTCTGCCCCTCTACTCCACTTTCATGAGACCTCACCCGAAATGCTGCATTCGGCACAGGAAGGACATTGGCCTGTTGGAGCAAATCCAGAGTGGGCACACGAAGGTGATCAGAGGGCTGAGAGAGCTGGGGTTGTTCAGCTGGAAAAAAAGAAGGTTCTGGGGAGGCAGCCTTCCAGTACCTAAGGAGATCCTGCAAGAAAGCAGGAGAGGGACTCTTTACAAGCGCATGTAGTAATAGGACAACAGGAGTGATGAATGAATGAAAAACTTTATACAGTGCCTGCTTTTGAAATTTACTATATAATGCTTTATAACTAAATAATTATTATTTACTTTTATCAGGGATCCAATATAATTATAGTGGGGATCATTCCCATTGCAGAATTAACAATAATATTTTCTTTCACTCCTTTGCCTTTCTCTCTATTCTTCATAATTCTAAAGTCTATATTTAACATGGCCCTTTTTTTCCCTTGTGATTGTGTTCATAATTCCCTTCCACCGGCATGATTCCATCTTTTTGTGAGCACTTAACACATAAATTTTCAATATTTATTCAAAATTACATGTACTTGCCTTCTGCAAGGCTTGAACAGGATGCAAATTCCTCCTTCTATCTATTCTAAAGGCTGCATATCTCTTCTGCCCCTCCTAGTGCTATAATAATGTAGCATGATGAGATCCCGGACTTTAGATGAATAAGGCATAATAATGACAATGTTGATATGAAGTGTTGATCTGGAGCAAGTTTACACCTTACAGAATAAAATTTCCTTTTCAGATCAAGATCCAAAAGATTAACTCTGCACAGAAACAAGCTGTGAGATGATATCTGGCAGATGCAGGAATCTGGACACACACAATAGACAGGAGGTGACATAACCTCAGAGTCTGGAGGATCCTGCAGCATTTAGGCTCAACAGAGCAAATCAAGGTCTGAAAGGCTAATCCTTGTCTGTGGTACAGTGCTGTGTGTAACACCTACTCAGTGTTACCTAGTAATGATAATAGAATGTTTTATTTATAGTCTCTTCTGACCCATGGTCATGTTTATTTCTTTCATTATGTCTGAACATCAGGCATGAAGCCTGAGGATCCCTAGCTATGAAGCTTTGTGGTTTGGAAGCAAGAGCTCTCAAACAATTTTTTCTGGTCAGTATGCAGTATTTTTTTCCTTAATTTAGTATTTTGGGTTTTTCCTTCCTTTTCTATAGAAACATTAACCTGATTTTTTTTTTCATTCAACCGTGTTTGCCATGTGTTATTCTTAGCATTTAAAAGGTATAATTTTGAGTGGTCTTACTAATTCACTGGACCCAGAAAGATAATTTTACTTACAAAATGTGGGGAAAAAAGTGTCAGTTTACATGTGACTCCTTTCAGATTCAAAAGCTATATCTATAAGAACATAAGAAGAATCTTCTTGGCCATGGTGCCTATATAAGAGGTAAACTGCAGCATGGCACAGAAGAGCCACCGCTCCTTGGAAGTAGTAGAGAGAAAAGACACCTCTCATATCCTGTTGCTGAGTCAGGAGCAGTGCCACACAATCAGAAAGTGGAAGATCTACACAGCAGAATATATTTCAGAAAGTACAAGGAAAAAAATTACATCTGAGAAGACACCCTATATATCACAGTTAATTTATTTTTTGACATTTTTGACACAATTTTTGACATTTTATTCTTAATTCTTTAATGTGCAAGTTACCTTCTTTAAATTCTTTAACATATTTTCGGAGCTGTTTTTGTATCTCTTGCTTTTTCCATAAACTTGTATTTTACACTTAATAAAGTACTGGGCAAGTAAAAAACTTTTTATATTCTCCATGACGTCACATTAATCTTTAATCTCTCCCCTCCCCTATCATCCACAGTGTGGATAGCTGAAGAACATGAAGTGTGCTACAGCAGATGTTGAAACCACTTTGATCAGTGCACTTGCACTACATAACTTCCTCTGAGCACATATCTGTCCTCATTCTTTCTGACATTGCTTTAACATTCTTGTAAGATTTTATTCCACACCATCATGCTTCTTCATACTGTTTTTTCATACTGTTTTTTCCTCCAAATCAAAAAACAAAAAAACAAACAAACAAACAAAAAAAAAAAAAAAACAAAAAAAAAAAACCAAAAGAAAAAGAATGGTTCCTGGATTTCTCTACTTCCTAGACCATTTTTTATTTAGATTAAGTTCTTGTCTCATGAGGAAAGGAGCCTGAAACTGAGAGCAGGGGTTGAAGGTGGGGTTGGGTGGAGTGTGTCTCTTTTTACTTTTTTCTGTCATCAGATCACACTGTTGTACACCATATTTAGTAGCATAACCATCTGCTTCTTTCCCCACTTTTGAATATTCTCTGAAACATAAAACGCCTTTAAATGCCTGGAACTTGTGTTTCTCCAATAAATAATGTTGTTTTGAGCAGCTCTCTTAATGGTAAAGCAGTGCCATTTTCTAGGAAAAGACTACTTCTTAACACCATTTCCATAGGAAGTTCAAAGAGAATAAATTATTCATTACATTCAAGACTGGGCAAAATGTTCATTAAAAATATATAGAGACCTAGATTCTAGCTGGAGATGACTTTAGCAATGAACTTGAGGTGTGCCAGTTATAAATATCTGACTTGACTTGCACGCGTATAGGGTATTTTTTACATGTCATTGGCTTTATCTCTTTTTTTATAACCTAAGGGAATCTTATTTCCCTTAGCTTCTCAGATTCAAAACAAAACAAAGCAACCTCACAACTAAGCAGTATTCGTTTTGATATTCAAGAAATTTGAAGAAAGGTGAAGCTTCCTTCTTTTAAATGATTAATTCAACAACACAAAATCTAATGTGACACACCAGAGTAATTTGCTGCAATTAGATACGGTTCAGATCAAATACAAGAACTGTTGTGTTAGCATCTTATGAAGCTGTTTACTTTAAAACTTGAACTGAATATCTTGATCCTTATTTCTGGTTGAAAAGTACAGCTTTGCCACAAAGCAAAGGAGCAGTAAAGGAGAAAATCAGCTGTGTTGTGTACTTGACATTAGACTACCTGAGTTCTATTGCATGATAATTCTATTTAAGGTTCATCTGTTCAGTTAATTCAGATTCTGCAGGCATTACAGAGAACGGTTTAGAAGTGTGAAGAATTTGCAGTAGGAATAGGAGACAACTGAATATTGATACTGAATAAATAATAATAATAGAAAGAGATGTGGACTGATGCAGTCAAGAGACGGTGATCAGATCATTTACATTAAAACTTGTCATCTTCTCTGCATGATAAGGCATTATTATAAGTCTTTCTCACTACTAAGACTGAAGGTACAGGCAAGGGGAAGTGTTTGTGTACGGCAGGTGCTGGTGGTATCAGCAAAAAATCTGGGGTCCTGCAATAGAAAAATTGAATTTGAAGATAATTTCTTTCTCTTACTAAAAATTCTGTCTCCCCACAGAAGATTTCTTCACCATGCTTCATATGATGCCACATTTAAAGGCAATACCTTCCCCACAGGCTCCCCCAAAAAAGTAAAATCAGAGCTATCAATAATGATTATTTGATAATTAAAGCAAATATAATGTGTAGAACAGAAATAATTTAAAAAAAATTACTCTTTCAATTACAATTCTTTCTTTATATTCCTCTGTGGATAGCTTTTGAGAAACATTACATCTTTAAGACTTGCTCTAAAATCAGTGAGGCCTAAAATATTTTATTCATACACAACAGAAAAAGTGAGCGTTCTCTTTATTGTTCATATGCAAATACAACAGTTAATTGCGCATTATTTATCACTGGTACTTTCATAACCTTATAGAAGGTAATGCAGTGCATTCATTTCTGACAGATGGGGAGTAACCAGCACTGCCTGGGTGAGCAGGGAATAGCAAGTCCAAGCTCAACATCCAGAAGAAGATGAAGGTTCAGGTAAAAAGGTAAAGAAGTGACAGCTGTAAGAAACAGAAGTTCTTAGGGTAGGTAGGAGTGGCAAGGAATGAAATGTGATTCAAGACCCTGTTGATACAGCCTTGGTAAAATTGAGTAAGACCAGCAGAGAAGCAAACAGCAAAACTGAGAAGCTGAGGAGTGCTGTGAGGTTGATAGCAAAATAAGTGGCTTTTACGTTTCAAAAAGTTATAATCTTTTTTCTCCAACTTCATTGAAAACCTTTATCTGAAGACATATATACTTTAAATGTTACTGATGTCTTCTCGCTGGTTCAGTATCATCATGAGTTTTGTTTTAGCAGTTCAGTTCATGAATGGTAATAAAGAGCAGCATCATATTTTTCTGTACTAGTTGTATCATTGCGGCTAAAAGTTCCTCTAAATATTTAGAAGTGTGAATTCTTTCTTTTATGACTTTTAAAGAAGTATTCCTTCACTTTTATCGAAGGCTGATAGATCATCAAATTCCCTTTTAAAATAACTAGACTTTTGTACTCTACAACATATTCTCAAAGTTTGCAAAACAAAATTTTATCATTAACTACATCCTTAAAAGTGTCTTTCAGTTGTAGTATGTACTTCATTTATTATTAAGAGCATTATCATAATTTTGTTCCTATACTGGTAATCAGTTGTAATAAATTCTCATATGGAACAGAATCTAATTCCTTTGAGGACTAAGTATTAGCGGGAATTTAGCAGGATTCCAAATCTCTATGAGCATGCAATTAGGGCTATTACTAGGGTTCTCTGACCTGAATACCCCGCTTTATTGTCACCACTCTCAAATCATTTAGCATCCTTACTTCTACATAGAATTATAGAATGGTTTGGGTAGGAAGGGAACATCACCTAGCTCCAACCCCTCTGTCATGAGAAGAGATGTGTTCTACTAGACCAGGTTGCTCAAAGTCACTTACAACTGCCTGACTTCTCTGACAAAATTAGTTGAAAATGGAAACTTAAATGATGTGAGACAACTCTGCCTTAGACTCAGAAAATGTCAAAGTTAAGATATGTGGAATGGAATATTTTGCACTCAATGAGATAGTTCTTTACACTGAAATTTATTCATGAGAAGATTTTTATTCATCTTAATTGAGGAAATTATCAAGGAAACCTGAGTCATGCTGAAATAACCAATATTTTCCATAAAGTGTTTTCTAGATGTTAATCTTTCAGTTAATGGTTGAAAGCCTTCAAGTTCTGATTAAAACAACATAAATTAATTCATTACCTTTTTTTTCTTACTGATTTGAAGGGATACTTCATTTCCGAAGAAGAAAGAAATTTGCTTTGACAGTTCTACTTTAGAGTCTCTGATAAAATCTCTTGTGTAGGATCTTCTGTTTAAAGTAACATGAACAGGGACTCTTCCATTTTGTGTCAGGACTGCTCTGTAACATAAATATCTCATAAAAATAAAAGTTTTCCACACCATCATCCTTGCAGAAGTAAGATCATATTAAAATCAAATAGTATTTTTGCAAGATGTGTCTTGCTTTTAAGTAAGACTATTGTTTGTTTTTCTGCAGGGGGGGTAGGATATCTTTGAATTTACAATATACTACTCTCAGTGTATTTGTATCTCACCACTAAAGGATGTAAAGAATGAATTATAGCAGACATTGTTTAAACACTTTTTTTTCAAAATATTGGATAAAATAATATTCTATGAAAAAATTAAGGCCAGGTTGAAACTAGAAAATGAGTCTGTGAGACCCAGGAAATAAAGAACATCATTTTAGAAAGGAAGAAGTGTTATCCTTCTTAATGCTTAGCTTGTATCCAGCTAAAAAGGTTTCAAAGTCAACAACAGCTTGGTTTCTATCCATTTTTTCATTTGTACTTCACAGGTTTATGTTATCCAAGCTGAAGTTAAGCTAGACGTAACAAATAGATCCACCAGACACGTCTTTACTGTGCATTCCTTCCCTATGTTTCTACTTTCTGCTACGCGCACAATCACAGTGCTATGTATGAGTTACAGGTGATGATGAACTCAATTAAAAGGTCAAGATATATACCAAGGCATATTGTTTCTCTCTTCAGCAACAAAATGGGTCCTAATCACCATTACAGAGCACTCTGTGTTAGTGAAAATTAGTGACATTTGCATGTTGATGAGAATTAACTAGCTTAGTATTTACATGGGACAGAGACATTAATGCTTTTCACTCCAACAGTACAGTGGATTTGAAATAGCTAAGTGAAATCAATTATCTTGCAAACATCAATTCCTCTCCCTGTGTAAAGTGAGATACAAGATATCACAAATAAAAAAGGGCTGAGCACTAACCTCTTCCTTGGCCACTTGCTGGGCACGTAAAAAGGCTTTGCCTCAAGACACCAGCAATACAGTTTTGCCTGGTTTTCTTCACGCAAAACAGCATGAGAGGTCTAAAGTAAATTACCTTTCATCACTGCCAAAACAAATAAAGAAGCCAGCCTAAAGTGGAAGATTTCCATAATAGAATAGTAAATAGCAGGTTTCTATTTCTTCCAAGTATTCCCCCAGGAATTCATGTATGCTATTGATTCTGTCCACTGGAATTTTGAATGTATCTGAGGTTAGCAAGGTCTGTCAATACCAAAAATGTCAGCAGGTGAATTTGTTATTGTTGTCTCCTCATATATATATAATTTACTTAAAAAACCAGCAGTATCTCATTTGCATGTATTATATTCAAGGTCAGCAAGTTTGCAAATAATCAGCTTATATAGGAGACATTTTATTAAATAGCAAATAACAGCAATTTTTGTAACACAGATTTGAGATATTAGGTCTGAGCACAGATCTTAAAAAAACCTCTTACAACTGATTTCTAAAAATAGTAGAAATAAAAATCAGTTATGCTGACTATGAAATTATAAATGCATTATACAATTCACTGCAATAAGAAGAGCAACATTACTTTTACAAATGAAATAAATATTTTCTATTTGTTTTTAATATTTATGGATACGTATCTGAAGTGTCATTGACACTGTCACTTATCACCATGTCTTACTCTCTGTGAAAAAACCCCACTATTTAATAAAAAAATGGTTTATAGTTGCAGCATATTATTAGCTGATTTTATTGAGCCTACATTTTTAAGGTGTAAATTTTTCTTGTAACATTTGTTGGGTTTTGCTTTCAAATCAGATTTTTTAAAGTTACTGCAAATGGTTTTCTTAATCATAGAAATGAAGGGTAAGAAGTTATTTAATCACATTTACAACTGTAATAAAGTTTAACATCTCATCACTTTACAGCCCAGTGTATTCATTAATTCAGCTTTTTAAAATGTAAAACTGACTAATAGAGAATCTTTATTAGGTTTTTCAGCTTCATATTCTTTTAGCTATGTTCAAGAATGCAAGATAAGCCTTTTATCAGTTAGCAAACAAAATTACCACTCATAATGTAAAAACTGGAGTAATATAAGCAGTTTTTTGGGGAGCAAAACTTAAGTCAAATAAATTTTTCCAGAGATTGTTTCAGAATATATTGCATGATAATTGCCATTCAACTGTTCTACTCAAGATGAAAAAGAGGATTTGACACTTACTGTTTTACAGTGTAAAGAGGAAGAAACTGAATTGTTTAAACTAGGAGGGAAACCAGACAAGCAAGGGAAGAAAGATGCTTAAAATCTAGATCAAAACTTGCTCATTCAGAATCCAGCTCAGCTTGCTGGTATGCAGCGCCTTTCTCTCTTCTGGAGAGAAAAAGGGAGTAATGATAATGCTTCCACTTGCCCAGGCAAGCCAGCATTTTCTGTTTTACTGAACACACATATTTTCTGGTTTGTTGCACACACATATGAGAAACCTCTCCTGCCAATTTCTTTTATCACTTTGTTCATTGATTTTCGTCAAGATTGTGTGATTACATTCTCAGGATGAGAAAAAAGTTCTCTCAGTCACAGTAATTTCTATTAAGACTTTCAGAATCTCTCTATTTCTATATCTATCTTTCTCTCTCTCCCTTCCTTTCACTCCTTTCTCTTTCTCTCCATTAACTAAACAGTTTTAAGATTTCTTTCCTGAAGTTCTACAATATTTATCTTCTAAAAAAATCTAACAGTGGGCCCACTGGAATGATACAAGGTTTTGCTCTAGAAACTACATATTTCTTGAGTGGGAAGAAGAAGAAAAGAAAGAAAACAAAAAAAATCAACAAAAGCAACAACGTATGATAAGTTTCTGGGGCCTTTATTAGTTCCATTAGAAAATACAAGACTATTACAAGGGATGAAAATGTTAAAAGCAATGTTTTATAGACCAATTTTTTACTATGATGCTATACCTCCATTATATTACACTCACAATTAAAAGGAATATTCATTCATAAATGGGTCTATTCCTAAAACAAATGCACATCTCAGTTGAAACCTCCAGAATTTCTACTGCATACAAATCTCCCACTGTACATCAATACTACTTGATTTAGGTTTTTTGGTCAAACCTTTAAGGATGTGTCAGCATACATGTTATACACATTTGTTATGGGATCTGTAGCTTGCAGGTCAGTTGCCTATGCACAAAAAAAAAAAAATTATCTGGAAAAGCTCATTCCTGAAGGTGCTTAACCCTCCTTCGGCTCTTAACTTTAATAAATTCTCAGATTACCACTGTTCTTTAAGTACTGAACCTGAGCTACCACATTACAAGGAACATAGTTGCTAGAGTAAGATATGTAACTTAAACTCTCTTGAGGTATTGAAATAATCTAGACAGATATTTAATCTTCTCTGCAGTTGGAAGGACTTGGTATTTTACCACTATTCAAACACACGATAGTCATGCACATCTTTGTGAATATCTACTACACGAGTCAGGGACACATATAGCAAAATACAGCCAAATGGAATAATATCACCTCTATGCCTTACTTTTTCATGATTCTTCCATGTGTTTAAATATGTTTCTCATCCCTTTGCACACAATGACACTCACTATTCTTTCGACATCTTATTTCAAAACTGATCTTTTTTGTCTTGGCCTTTGAAAATTCTGTCCAAATTCCAAATAACATTCAATGTTAATGTTACCTTATTTGCTATTTGTCATGACTGTTGACCTTGCATGTTTTTATTCTTTGCTGCCTTCACATATGGTACAGGTTACACTGTGTATCTTTACTATATTTTTCATCAGGAAATGAGAATTTAATCTATATGATACAGAGCATAACTGCACTTTAGAATATCCTTCATTAACTATATTCAGTGTAAACTAGAAACTTCAAACATGCATTCAAACTTCATCAAAATGAAATTTTACAACTTTTGAATCTCTTATCATAAAATATAAAATAATGCCTTTTTATTTTGCTTTTGTCTGGAAAAGAGAAATAAAGACAGATCAATAAAGAATTATAGTGTAAAGACACTTAGTAATAAAATAAAATTAAATTTAAATGTAGTTTTACATAAAACTGATTGGTGATATTAGAGTTGGAACATTTACAGATTTAGCTCCATATTTTCTAGAAAAATATTTAGACTTTTTGGAGACATATACTAGTTTGGGAAAAAATTAATGAGTACTGTAGCTCCTTCCTCTTTATGTAACACAACTCAAGATAATTCACCTTTTAATTCAACACTATTCCATGTTTTCAGCCTAAATGAATGAGAATTTTGCATATTTGCATAGTGTATTCTACACTATTTCTTCTGTCTAGAATAAACACCACTCTATCAGTCATTTGACAACATTTCTTTGAATAACCAAAGGGGAAAGAGTGGTGAAATAGAGTAACAGTTTGAAACATCTGAATCCTGGATAACTAAGAATATCTGTGAGTAGGAAGGTGAAACAAGTAGAGTGTTGCCGCTTCAGCGCTATCTACAGCTGACATTTATCATTCTTGTTGTGGTAAGGCAAGAAAAAATTATGGACCCTTGAGAGATTAGAACAAGATATTGATCAGAGCTTACTAAGCTCTAAAATCTTGTGCTTGAATTTGTAGTAAATCCTTTAAAAGAGCTGTGTCAGCTCAAAACTTGGTTTTCGTAAAATACATGAATAAAAACTAACATGACTGTAACATGGCTTTCAGGTGAAAAAAAAAAAAAGGTGCTATAAGGGCATACTTGAATTACAGTTACAAATCTGCTGTTATTACAGAGGGAACAAAATTGGTCAATTTTTCCCTTCTCATTTTAACATAAATTTCTATCTCTTATGCTATGGAGTACCTATTTTTATAGATCTGATCATTGTCTATTGATGTCAAATAGTCTATTCATTGTGGTTATAGCTGAGAAATAGACTCAAGGAGCTTACAGTTTTACCCTTCAACATGATCCATCAGACAAGGGAATTACATAAAATTGTTGGTTGGGGGTGGAGGAGTATGTGCATTTACAAAGCTGTGTTGGGAAGAAACCTTTCATCTTTCAACAGCTTCTATAAGGCAAACAATCATATTTAAACAAAGGACAAAATGCCAAAGAGACAAACATTCACAGAGCACTACGGTCAAAGAGATTATAGACCACTTAAATACTTATCCCCAATATTTCTTAATAGTTGTATCTAGAAAAATTGTATATTCATGAACTGCAAAATGTTCTTCAAAGGAACTCAGATGTAATTTAGGCCTTATGAAATTTCCTTTTCCAAAACCAAATCCTAGACCCCTCATTTCTGTCTATTTTCATATGTGAATGGTTGTGTTGCTTCTGTTAAGAATTTATGACAGAAACAAACAAATAAAATTATTTGCATTTTCATTGCTTTTATCATCATTAGTAGTTTTATTATGTCTCTCTGTGAAGCAAATACAACTCAGTGTGTTTTCAGTAAGATGCTAAAAGAGTTTGAGATGATTTCTAAAATGAGTTAAGTTTTTAAAAGACATGTCTTTAAGATCTTACAAGGAACAGCTTAAAAAAAGAAAAAGTATTTCTCTAAACAGATAGAAATTATAGCTGTAAGAGAGTCCCAGTAGATCTTTATTTTGTTATGAAATAATATATTAATAGATTTGCTTCATTATTAGTCTCTAACTATATCACACCTAATGTTCCACATATTTGAATGTCCAAGGTATGGAAAACACAGTAAATGGGTAACTAATGTCAGAAAGTTTATATATTTCAGTTCTTAGAAAGGTGTCAAGAACCTGGACCAGCTACCAGTTATATGAACATAATCGGCATGTTATATCAGGATGAGATGAAGGAAACTTACCTGCTATGCAGAGCTAGCTAGTAAAAAAGCATTGAGGGTAGCACAGGATGCAAAATTCTCCCCTTTGTAAAGTTAGAATATTTCACTGAAATTTTGAGAATGTAATTGTCATACTCTCATTATTGTGCAGTATTCTCCTAAGTGTATATGTTTAAACTTAGTGGAAAGAGCCCATTGTCAAAATATTAATATGAAATTCTAACAATTAGATCACCACTCATGAGCTTTTCCAGTTGAGCAGAGAATTTACACATAGAACCCAATAGCTATGTGCTCAGGAATAGTCTGTATCTGAGCTCTACTCTTTCAAGAGGTTTTGGTGAAGGAAGGCCTAAATTCTGTGTCCAGAGGAAATTTATGTCTAGATTGATTTTGAACTAATTGGACTCTGAAAGTCTGGAGATGTGCACAGGCACAAGAGTAGCTAAGTAGAGAACAAACAAAACAAACAAAAAAAACCGCAACCCAACCAAAAACAAACAAACAAAACAACACCACCACCACCACACCCCCCCCTCCCCCCCCCCCGAAAATATAATATCTAGTTACTGGCTAAAAAAGATCCCCCTTCTGTTTAAAGAAACATACTAAGTATCTGCAGGAAAACGAATTTCCACTTTTTAAATAAATGCAATATTTGTCTACTTTGCTTAATTCCACAACAAAAAATCCCCAGTAAACAACAGAACCCCCCCAGCAAACTACACACACACTAAAACAACAGAAAAAACCAAACCACAAACAAAACCCCTCAAAACAAAGTAATTAACATCTAAAAGTCATAAAAATTTAAATAATTAAAACAATTAAAAGAGATTTTATATTCCAGATATACCTTACAAATATGTAAGATGTACCTTTTTCTTCCATCAAGTTGATAGTCAAATCATATATGTTACTTGAGATCTTTGGAGAACTGATTTAGAATTTTCTAAAAGGTGTCCTGATGAGCAATCACTTGGTCTGTGGAAAGGATTGTGAAAATATGTGGTATCCATCAAAGTCAGTCCTAAACAAAGAAAAATGAAATATGAAATATAAGATGGATTAATCGGTGACTTAGAGGGCTTACCAGCCACTGCCCACACAGGAAAAATAAAATGTTTTTTTTCATGTTTTTGAATGACTTTGTGCATTTTCGTGCAGTATTCCTGAAAAATATAAAACATTAAAAATGTTCAAACTCATTCAGATAAAATAACCAGGCTGGTAATGTTCTGAGCTACCTCATTTTGTCTGTAACAAAATGTTTTGTGAAAACATCCTGATTTTCTTGTCTGTATAGAATTTTCATTAACTTAGAAAGCTGTAGAGATATAAAATAAAAATCCATTTCTTGAGAACTATATATATATGTGTTAAAAGTGGACTAAATAGTCCTTACTTTTTTTGTCTTGGTGCACACTTGAAATTATTTGGATTCATTTAGGGACTAAAACTGTATATTCCTGATTTAGTCTGTCTCAACTGGTGTGCAGATGCTTGGGAGGAATCGAATGCATCATCAGCAGCCCCCTGTTCTTTCACTGACTTCAGCATCTCCAAGTATCTCCCTCAATCCTGCTGCAACTCACACAGTCTTTGATTCCCAGAAAGTTCAGGGTGCTTGCTCTCCAACTAGGATTTCCTGAACTGAAATGCAGGAGCCAGGAGAGGCACCCTTCAATTATTTCTTTGACTGCTTCACACTAGCAGCTTCCTATTTGATATTGTGTGAGGTCTGGGAAATAGGCCATCCAGCCCTCTTGCTCTCCAGGCTAGACAGGGAGGACAACTTGCAGGAAGATGTAGAAACAGTTTATTGACTTCTGTTGGGACCTAATCCAGCACAGCAACTCTGCTGGCTACTCTGGTCCCCCTCTTCTATTTGTGGTTTGCTTTCTTTTTTTATCCCTCTGTATTCCACTTTCAATTAATCTTTTCACTTTTCTGTTTGCATACTGTGCGAGTTGAAACTTATTTCTGTGGCTGTGATCTCTAAATGTGCAGGAAATTTAGCTGCCAAGACCTGTATGTCTACAATAAAAAAAAAGGCTAAAGAACTCAGACTGTCACAGCTTGAAAAGCCAGGATATAAAAAGCCTGCAAGGCCTGGGCTGACAGGGTTACAAAGCAGAGTAGAAAGGACTTCTGTTCTGGGTTTGTAATGGTTGTTGCAGAATCTGAAAACATTAGATGCCAAGGCACATGGAGCTGGGACAGATGAAACAGGATGAAAGCAGAAGTCAGGAGCCAAAACAAAGTTGCATTGTTTCTTTTCTCTTTTGGATAACAGGTATTTACAGCAGGTAGTATACTCATTCAAGCTTTGTCTGCTTGCAGAAAAACGACTAAGCAGCACCCCTGTGTTAGTGTTAGTGCCAGCATTCAGCATGCCATAACCCCAGACACCCTCAGTTTTTGTGAACACTGCCCAGGAGCACAACAAGCAAAGACAATCAGAAAGGACTGGCAGTAGCATGGCAAGAGCAAGCAAGTCTCACCAATTTTCGAAGAACAAGAATAACCTACTTTACAGTAATCTGTGACACTCATTTGTCATATAAGCGCAACGTGGTTTTTTTGTTTGGTTGGTTTTTTTTATGAATATAGAATCCCCTCCAGAATTTCTCTCTGGACTGATGATCAATTACCATCTGCAGTAATATCCTGACCAGTATTCACACGAAGTAACATGCAATGTGGAATGATGGGCAATTACTCACACAGAGGGTTAAAAGATACCTTGTTTTTAAAAAGAAAGTCTTTAGCAACAATGTGATGAGATATTTTTTTAATAACTTTTAATAACTGAAAACACAATCCATTTGCCAGGAAACTTGCGTAGTTTGTCTGACATGCCAAGTACAGGAAAAACTACAGCAACAGAGAGCACATAATTTGTTTTCGCCTTATGCCTTATTATAAGCCATGGCATTTTTCTTGCCTTGAAATAACACTTCTAACTGGTGAAGCTCGGTGATCCTCTAACTGGTGAAGCTCAACAAACATACCTTACTTTACACTCAGTTGCAGGAACGTAAGTATAACTGTAGAAAAAAGTATTCATCATCCCAAACACATTTTAGTCATCAGCTACAGATAAGCAGGAATACGGCAGTATCCTTCTATCTCCTTTATTTTGAAATATGTGTATTGGGCAAAACAAGGGTACTAAGTGACTTTGATTAGCTGAGAGACATAATAGCCAGATCTCTTTCTTAGCCTAATGGGTGGAAAGAAGAACCATGTTTTAAAACAAATGTTGCAATCACATTGAGAAAAACTTGAAAAAATATGTCCTAAAAATAGAACAATTCTTCTGGACAGCTTTTTAAAATAGGTGAAGAAAAAAAGACAAAAAACCAACAAAAAAAGCCACCGCTCCAAAAAGAAACCCAAAAACCAAACCAAAAAAATAAATCACAAGCATCAAAAAAAAAAAACAACCAAAACCCCCCTCCAAAACACTTGTATTTCTATTTATCCATTATCATCAAGTGTTCCCTGTGACCTTCAGGATTAACGTTTTAATGCTTTACATTAATCAACCTTACAATAACATAAAGTTCAAATGCCTCCTGAATAAACAGTAGAACAGCTGTACTAGATAACAAGAGGATAACCACTAAAATAGCTACCAGGTGATAAGGTGTTAGAGATAACAAAGACTGCCAAGAAGTCTAATAGAAAGTTGATAAAATGAATTCCTAACCCTTGGATTCAGTTATTAAAAACATCTGAAAGGATAAATAAAAAATATGTAATAGACTTAACACTGTTACTACAAATACTCATAAATAAGAAAGTTACTATAACTACTGCTACAACATTTCACAAAGCAATACCTAGAAACATCAGTAAATATTTATAATGGAAAGGACTTGAAATACTCTTTACAAATTCCATTGTTGCCTTCTGTTAGCTTGTGAGAAGATAACGAGTCCTTTGAGATTAATACAAGGTAAACCAGGGAGGAGGGGCTGCTTCAGAGAACAAATTACTCTTTCCTGTTGACCTACTTAGAGTTTACTTCTCAAAAATAGGTCTGTTCCCTAACCCTGTCACATAACCCTCAGTGCAAAGTAAAACAGGAATAGGTTCAATAAGATGGGGAAAGAGATTCACTTCTTGTTATGCTGTGTTCTTTATAATGCACATGGAAAAATAAAATTAGAATTCCCTTATTTCAGATAAGAAAGAAGAGAAATTGCAATATTGCTTTCATACAGTCTTCATAATACAAAGCAATCTGTTTTTCAAGTGAAGTGCATAAAAGAATGAGGAATAGGGATGTGAAGTTTTTTTAAAATACTCCAAGAACCGTAGATGAAGTTTCTCTAAGCTTCAACTAAATATGTTTTGATATACGAAACTCAGTTCAGTCTTGGCTTTCCATTTGTGTCTTTCTCTACCAGTCCAAAATGTAAGTTAAGTGGATATAAAATGCAATAAAATCAGACATGGCCCTTAATACCTACTGTATACTCATTCTGTTTTAGCTCAGCTGACAAAAAGGCATCTTCCTGTCTTCTATGTGGTGTTATTGAAAAAAGATTTTTTTTATTTTTAATGATAATTTGTTTTCATTTTTGCTGTCTTTAAAGCACTGTTCAGGAGGACTTATGGAAAAATAGACTTCATGTAGCAAGACAGTTTTCTTCAGAGAAATCAGCCTCATTATTTTATATTGTACTGTGTTAGTCTGCTTGTGATCTGCCAGTAGGTCCCTATAGTGAAAGGGGAAATACCAATTATGTTAAATGGAAAATTATTTGGTGAATAAAAGTGCAAAAGATCAAATAAAATTAAATTTTGGCCAAAAAGATGGTAAGAGCATCTCTTCAGGATTAATTTGGTATAGACTTTTAGCCTGCTGGCATAGACCAGAGAAGTGAAGCCATTCCCTAAGGGAAAGTTAGCCATGAGCCAGTGACCCCAGCACAGGCCATGCCCCACAGGCTCTGACCAAAGCCAGCTGCTGGACACTGGATCCAGTAGCATTTTCAGACTAGGGAAAATGAAAAAACCCCAGATCTGAAGTCCAATTCATGAAGTCCAATTCATGGGGTACAGTCAGGAGCAGCAAGAGACAGGTCCAAAGGCAAGCTCGGAACCAAGTCACACCATACCTCAGGAGACAAGGGGCCTGCACATTGGGCATGAAGTCACACAGCAAGGAGAGACAAGGCTGGAGACAGGCACAACTTGGACACAGCTCACCAAGAACTGGCTGCCCAGAACTGAACTCAGCTGGGCATCCTGGGTGCATGGGCCAGGGTTTGGATGGACACCCCTGCATGTTGAAGACATTAAGGCCTACTAGTGCCCTCATGACTCAGAGAGCTGAAAGGGGTAAAAAGCCAGAAGTCTAAATTATTGGGTTTAATAGAATAGAACAAAAACCAACAGCAATCAACCAACTACAACAGAACAATGAAGTTTCACTAGAATAATCCAAACCCTACAATATTTTCATTTAATCTTATTTAATACACTAAAACATACTTGATCAACTAATGAATTGAAGTAATGAACTGTGTATCAGCGGGACTCCTTCAGTGAGTACAAATTCTTGAGGGATTTTCATGCTGTAGAGGAACAATCTAAAAATATTTTCTAGTTGCAACAAAATCTGAACTTCTTAAAATATTTTTGTTCCACAAAAACAAGAAAATGTCAAATTTTCACCAATTTATGTGTAATAATATCTTTTTAATCACAGACAATTTTTTGCTGGATTTGTATTATTCCTAAAAGGCCAGTGAAATATCTGTACTACTTTTTGAACATAGAACTCATACTGGGAATCAAGCTTGTCTTCATCCTACAGCCACCTTCTCTGTGATTCAGTGATTGGTGTGCGGAATGAAGTTCATTCTCAGTAAGTTTGTGTACCATGGCAGATTGAGAAGAGCAAGCAATTTGCTGCAGGGCAGGGCTGTTCTTCAGAGGGACCTCCTCACATTGGAGCCATGATCTGACAGGAACCTCTTGAAGTTAAATAAAAACATATGCAACATTCTTCATCCAGGTTGGAATAACCCCAGGCAAACAGTAAAGACTGGATGCGAGTTGCATAGAAGGCAGTTCTACAGAAAGAAATCTGGGATCCAGGTGAAAAGTGAAAAATGTCCCAGAAATGTGCTCTTGCAGTGAGGGAGGTCAAACACATCCCAGGTTGTATTATTAAGAGTGTAGTCAATAGAAAAAGAAAAGTCATTTTCTCCCTCTATTCAGCACTTCTAAGACTCCATCTGGAATGCTGTGTCCAGTTTTGGGCTCCCCAGTGTGAGAAGGATACTGGCATACTAGGACAAGTACATCAGAGGCCACCAAGATATTTAAATGCAGGAGCACAGGGTATATAAGTACAGTCTGAGAGAGCTGGATCTGTTTAGCTTGAAAAAGAAGCAGCAGCTTGTGATATCAGGTATATATTTCTACAGCTACCTGATCAAAGAGAAAATGGGGCTATACTGCCCTCAAAGGTGTACCGTTCCCTTTTCCTGGGGTAATTAATTTCTGGAAAATACTGATTAGATACTAAAGTGGGTTTTTTGTTTGTGTTTGTTTTTTTGTTTGTTTTTTGGTGGTTTTTTTTTGTTTTGTTTTGTTTTGTTTTGTTTTTTGGTTTTTTTTATTTAGAAGGGTGGTTAAGCTCTCAAGAAGTTCTGAAATCTCCAACTTTGGACAAAGCACTGAGCAAACAACCTAATAAAAACTTCCCTGTGTAGGATTAGAAAGCATTCATAGGTCTGATACAACTTAAATAATGGTTGTATGATTCTATATACATTATTTTTCATTTGACTATGTTGACAATCTGATCTAAAGACATAAAAAGTACAGATCTGAGGACATAAGGAGAAAAATCATAATGTATAACATGCTATAGCTAATGTATAACTATTTACCCTTAAGAAATCTTCTTCAATGTCATATCTGAAGTGAAATTCTTAACGTAGTTGAAATTCTCAGTTATGACTTGTGAACCTGACAAGAGGGGAAAGAAATATCATGAAGCATGAGTATATGTATAGTTATATAGATATACATATACTAATTATTTTACAGAAATAAATACACAGATAAAAAAAGAGAAATTTCAATCCCTATGTATGCAGATACCCACTACTGATATTATAAGTATGAAAGTCTATATATAGCCACAGCAATCTTCAATAGTATGTGATTAAGACTTAATGCACATACAGGCAAAAAGGACAATTGGAGAATATTAAGAAAAGAGCAGGGCAAGATATTAACACTGATAGGATAAGAAGGATATTAAAAATGTGCCATCCTGAAACACAGATAACAGTAGCTTTTAAACAGGACACTAACATTATGCTGAAGTATTGAACGGACTTGTAATAAGTCTAAAATTATAATGTATAATGGAAAGGAATGATAAAAATACCAATTCCACATCTTCTCTGGATTTAAGGCATTTTCTACTGACAATTTATAGATTAACATATATTTGAGCCTAAAAATATTTTCACATTAATCAAAGTAATCAAATTTTCCAAATAATAGTGCTTGCGTTGCATTGCCAATATATTAGCTTAGATCATGAAAACCCTGAAAACAATTATGTGCCAACAAAGTTGCTTACTCCTTGAAACACCTGAAGTAACATCCAGGAGGTATCACTTACATGAAATATGTCCCAGTACTAAATAACAGAATTTCTAATGACAATTTTTACATTTTTATTAATCATGAGCATTTGAGTACTCCCAGATCTCACATAAAATGAAGACAATAAAAAGTAGCAGGATGAGTGTATCATTGAATTACTCTGAGGCAGGGAAAAAGAAAAAAACTCTCAAATGCATGTATATCTGGTGTATCCAATAAGGCTTGCAAAATCATACCCAAACTAATATGCTGCAAACTGAACTGCAGAAATTTTTGGGAGCTAGGGGCTTTTGAAGTTTTAAAAAAGGTCAGGGAAAGCCTCCTTCATGCTTTTGACACCAGGGAAGTGTGATTCGCCAAATCAGCTTCCACATCTAGTCTACATTGAGAAATAAGATTTCTCTCAATGACTCAGCAGATATGTACATTAATGTACATATTATATTTTCCATTTAATTTACATATATTGGATTTTGTATCAAAAATTGCTCTGTATATCATACTGATATGTTTTTGCAAAATGTTAAACATCATGAAAAGAAGCCTAAGCTGAATTATTCCATACTTTTCAACACTCCCCACAATTAAACTTCTAAAGTTCATCTGCAGGCCTAGCAGTTTATACTCTTGCACACTTCAGTCTGTAACAGATTATTCCCAAGATTATCCTTGGAAGAAGAGAAAACAAGAGCAACAATCTTGATAGTGGTACTGAAAAAGAGAACTGCTCCTTATCATAAATAAGGTGATCAGTACCTTGCTCATATGTTGCATGACCCCAAAGCCTTGAAAGTAATTATTTCACAAACCTCAATTTGTGTATATTAACAACAGATAAAAAGTGTTTCCCTCTGTTTAAGATATATGACAGGTACTAGAGAGCACTTCAGACTAAACAAGGAAATTAACATTTGTACTTCTTCAATCTGTAGATCTTGCAAAGCTTCTCTAACTACAGAGTTCCTTTATGAGCTTTGCTATTTACTTGCTGCCCAGCTGAGTTGGTAACAAACACATCACAGGTGATTTGGGTGGAGTAAAAACAGATGGTGAAGAAGAGAGGACAGATTAGAGGCAGTCAATCCTGAAGATCAGACACATTCATGATATCTTCTTTCCTCATCACAAATGTTCTTATACGTTACAGATTCCACTCTCTGCAAATTAATTCCCTATCTAGGACCAGAACAACAGTACTTCTCCAAAGTAACATGGATTGAAAATTTACATCCAATTTAATAGAAAATAGTTCTTACTTGTCTAAAAAACCCCAAAACAAAACAGAACCCCCCCCCCACCCCAAACCTGAAAGTTACATCCTTGTTCTCAGACTTTCCCTTTAAAAATATGCTTGCAATAGCTAGGACAAAGCTGAACAAATTATACCTTCCATAAAGCATTATGTTAGCTTTCCCAAATTCACTTTTACCTGTTGTCTTCAAAAAAAGAATTATGATATCTTAATTCTTCACTGAAAACATACTATTTTTTGCATTTAAAAACAAATTGTATGCAATTAGAAAGCTTTACTTCAAAAAATTAGCATGAATTCAGTTAGCAGAAGAGTCCTTAAATACAGCTATAAGATGGCCCAGCAGAATTATTAACACTCTGTCTCAGCAAGGTCAAGTAGGGATTCTCATTCATATTTAAATTCCAGCTAATATTCAGAGAGAGGGTTTTGCATCATATTTTCCAGATCTAATTAATAACATCTGGACAGTCGGTAACAGATTGGGAAGTGCTAAATGTGCAACAGCTAAGAAATTAATATCCCAGATGAGAGAAGTAAGAAATAGAATACAAGTACTCAGAAGAATAGAAGAGATTTTTCAGTAAAGAACTTCATGCTTTGTTTCATCCCAAAAATATGAGGAAGCAGAAAAGGGAAATATAGTAAAGCAGGAAAGGGAAATATAGTAAAGCTAGGTGTCCCCTGACACCTAGCAACTAGGCCAAATATCCTCAGCAACGGGAGAAGTAGAAAACTGCATAACTGCTAAGTAAGAGAATAAAAAGCTTAGGTAAGAAGACCAAAAGTTTTGATCAACAAGAAAAATTAGAGTTATTCATAACAGAATTCAACTAATGGGTTATTTTGCAGGGATAAGTGGGAGTGGGGCGAGGAAAAACCAATTTCATGAAATAGAAAAAGAGGAAAGCATGGAGTGAATCCCATCTTCTGCTTGAATACATCCATGGCACCCCTTTATTGATTTATCCAGTCTCTTTACAGAGCCAAAGCTGACTTACTTTCCTCCATTTACCAACTTGCTCACAGTTTACCTTGCAGGTTAAACAAGTGATCCAAACCTTATGGAGATCTTGTTCTGACCACTTACCACATGGACGAATTCACAAAAGAAAAATAGCACCAGAAGCATTTTGAAAGTGGTACTGGTATAACATCAAGTAAATTCACAGAGAAAATAAAGGCTTGCTGTGTTTTTAATAGAGTCCATTAAAAAGAGTAAGCTCGTCTTAGGCTACATTAAAAAAACCTTAGCCAGGAACTTTAAGCAAAGAAACAAAACAAAACCACAAATTAAGGCTTAAAGTTTGAAACAAATGTAAAAGATTATGATGTCTTTTATTTCAGAGGTGTATGTTTTAATTACATTACTGCCTAGCTACATGTAAAAGCAAGAACTGTAAAAGTTATGTGAAGCTCAATAATTTACATGCACTACACACATATAAAGGAGCTAGTGCTGCATCTCAAAAGAAAAGCCACTGTCAAACAAACAGTCATTTCATTTCTAAAACTGAAAAAGAGGGCTCATCTGTTTTAATTTTCTGTGACTGTGAATATCTTTTCAGAATAAAAATGTCAGTATTGCCCTTTTCACATACCCACGAAAATTTTTGGAAACAGATAACAAGCAAAAGCATGCAGGCTTTGGGTGTCTGCAGATGTAAGTCATGAAAGAGTTAACCTGCCAAGAATAGTTTGTATATAAGCAGGATAAATTCAATCATGCAGAGGAATAGAATCCCTACAAAATGGAAAAGAATTACTAAAGGGAGAAATTCCATCACCAGACAGGACTGCAAAGAATGGGAAGTCAAAAAAAAGAAGTGAATAATAAGCGTTTAAATGAAAACTGTCATAGGACATGCAAGACTTGCACAGGATAAGATAAATGATGGTACATTTGCTCAAATAAAATGAACCTGTAAATGGTCTACTGAACATCACACAAATGTTAAAAGGAAATATTCAGCCCATTGCAGGAGGATTTGTGTGTACAACTTATACAATGGAAGGCTGGATCTCTAGTAGTGCAATGATGGCAGATGGTTTCCTTTCATAATAGCTTCAATATTGTGATCCACAGTCTTGAACCACTATAAAATGCAATGCATTTTACTTTTTTGGCATAAATAATCCCTGGGTTTGACCTGAAGTCACATCTCATGCCATCTAAAAGTTCCTCTGTATAAATCTCCATGGCTTTTTTGTGGGGAATAGAAGAAGCAAAGAAACAAAAGGCAATCATTCATTAAAGGGAAAAGCAATCCCACCCCCCAAAGAAAAATGGCTATCTCCATATACATCAAAGTTACAGCAGAGCAGACCAAATGCTGTAGAATCTTGTGATGAGATATTTCTCAAAATTCTATCACACCAGAAAGTCTGCATTTCAATACAAGTAATATAGAAGGTGTACTCAAACTAAATTACTTCATTCAGGGAACAGTTTCAGTAAAATTTCACAAACCAAAAACAGTGCTACCTTTCTCCAAGAACTGTAGTCTATTGGAATGCAAGAAGCTATAGATGTTACTAAAATTTCAGAAATAACATTTTGAACAGAGGGGGACAAGATGCTGAAATAAATTTATCCAATGGCATCAGTTAATTGAAGATAGCAAAAGATTTGTCGTCACAGTGCTATCTCAGTATTGTCTACTTAAGAAGAAGATGAAGAGGAGAGATGACATGAATGGAAAATAGTGGCAGTCTTCCTTTATTGGCTGCAGGTGTGTTTGATAAAGGGAGAAAGAGAGTCTTTTCTTTCATCTTAACATAAATTCTGTTTCTCTGTAGAACATTATATAATACTTCATCAAAATCTTTCCTTCACCCAGTTTTCCTATGAAATCTGTGCCTTATGTAATTTTTAACACTGTGGGCTGAAACAAGAATGTTTCCTGATTTATGAAAGTCTTGAGAAAACTAAAATGGCTTATGTCTAAGAGTTTGCTTCTGTATAATATTTTCGAAAAGATATTTCTGTGTATTAATTTGATCACGTGGGAAAGAGATCTTAATTTTCTAAAGGTCCTTTTCCAGCTTCAAATTGCAGCAGTATTTTAGCAGATGAAATACATAATTGCAAAGACTTTCCTAGTTTTAGTCAAACAGATATAAAACAATGTTATTTATTTACTGGGGCATAAACAATGTTCACATTGTTTCACTTTACATATTACTAATATTTAAAATAAAAATAAAATCTTAGATTCTAGAGATAAACACAGGAGAAAAACAGTTCTGTTGAATATCATAAGTTAATGTGGTAGTGCAAAACTGGTTTTCCTTACTTTTTTATCTCTCTTTACAAAACTGATGTTTCAAAATTAATTCATAATTCCATACAAACTTAAGGAAAGCCCTCCCTCTGAGAGATGCAGGTCTTTACTCCCTGTGCTCCATCATACCCTGCCCATTGTTTTTTCCTCAGAGTAGGAAACTGATCAGAAATAATTTTTCCATCTGTGATACTTTTGTTTGCAGCTTTTCCTCAGGTCTTCTTAATGAAAATTTGCAGAGACAAGCAAAAGAGCAGGGAAGGAGTAGGACAGGTCATTCTATTGGTTGCTGTTTGGTTGGTGTTGTTTTACAGTACCTTAAAATATATGGGAGCCACCTGCTTAGATGTATAGTCATACGGAATGAATATGTTGGAATTGTGTAAGACATGCAAAAGCAAAGGCTTGCTGTATTGAACCATGAACAAGTGCAAACAGCTAAAACTTGAGGACAGAATATTTCAGTTTAAAACAAGCGTAGTGTTGAAAACTTGAAAAAGTGCCACTGTCTTCTGAAAGATACTGAAGACTTGAAATACCCTTTTAAATTATAAGAGAAGCATTTAAGAATCACTCCACAACATTATGTTCTGAACTTATGTCTTTACAAAGTGTCAAAAGCCTACCACAGTGGGATAGTGAGTAGGGGCTCTGGAGTAGTAGTCCCTCTAGAGTAGTGAATAGAGACTTTTTATTTCTGCTTCTTTCACCCCACGCACAAGGACTCTAAAATTATATGCAGGGATATATATCATAAAATTCTCTTCTAAATAAAGGGGGACAGGTCCTTAGTGTCTAGTCTTCCAGCTATTACTGAATCCAGACACTGTAGAATTTTGATGATATTAATATATCATTTGCAGAACTTTAGATTGTGTGCCATTCTAGCAAAAAGGGAAACAGTGAACTGAGAAGGGTAGTAGAAAAGATAAATGAGCCAAGGTCATGAAGTAGCTTATGCTAGGTCAGAGGACTGAGTGATAGAAAAAAAACTGGATTGGACAAGGCAATATGAATGTGAAGCTAAAGTAATTCATCAGATTAGGAAGTATTTGTAGAACACTACTTGTAGAACACTGTTGAACACACACTGGACACTACTGTGATACTGAAATTACAGACAGAGCAGAAAATATAAATAAATACCACCTGAAATAGTGAGGTCAAAAAATGATTTTTTGGAGCCATCTTCCTCCTTATGGCACACTTTGTGCTTTGTTAGGGGCAAGTTGATCTACAGTCTCTGCACATTTAAGAGAAAAAAAACCCCAGATCAATTTGACCCTTTTTGTTTTCATTTCTGTGAGACAAAAATACATTAGCTCTGAAAACTGTTTAAATCTGGTGTTGCAATTGCTTAATCAGAAAAGCTTTTTCCTCTGATGAACTAGTTGTTAGAAGCAATACTTCCAAACAGTCAATAGAAAACTTGAGCCAAATGCTTCTGTAGTGATGTTAGCCCTTGGCTCCCACACTGTGTCCCTACAGTAAAGTGCTCTGCAATTAATTAGTGTGCAACCCCCACAGCAGACCAGAGGCATTAGGCATGATTAGAATTGAGTGCTGGGGCTGATGTGGGTCTGCTGCCTGCATCACCACCACCACCCTACTGTAGCTATTTGAAAGCTACAGCCTTGTCATTACAAAGGTGTGTACTGTATATAATTCTGCATATTTTTGGCACAAATGCTTGTCTGTAAGACCACTGGAAAAATACTATCCTACTAAGAAAAAAACCCAAACATCAAAAACATTGTGTGTCTCTAGACAGGATTCTACTGCACTCTTTCTTAAATGCAGGAAGACATGATCAACCATATTCTCTTATTTGGAGCATCCTAAAACTCCAAGTGTTAATGGCTTAGGTATCTGGACTCATGACCAGTGGCAGAGGTAGCTCTAGCTCTACCTGCTGTCCTCCTCTGCTTGTGTTAACAACACAGATCTTGAAAGGAAATGAAAAATATTTCTTTGGCATCCCTGAACAATAGAGAGAGAGGGGATGAGTAGGTGACAGTTCTTTCTTCTCCTTAAAATTTGAATTCCTCCTCAGGATTTTATACTAAAAATGTTGAGAGCAGCATATTTTATTTCAAAGAAGCAAAGATTTTTGCCTCCTAATATTCATAATTAAACCAAAAAGATGTGCCATTTCTGTCTACATACTGAGTTAGAAGCAATGCTAAATTAGCTTTATCATTTTTATTGTGTTGTAGGCTGCCTAACAGCCAGTGTCACAAGCCAACACCCCACTGTGCTAGGCATCACACAAAAAAAAGACTGTCTTGGTGCCAAAGAACATTTCAGCTGAACATTGTAGTTCAGAGAAAAAGAAGCAGGAGCCAAATGCAAAATTCAAATATAACAGTATGTGCTATCTTAGCTAGTTCCCATGCCCATCTGTATGTCCTGTTTTATCTTTCTTCTGGTTTTCAGCTTTGGAATGCACCTTGTCATTTCACAGCAAAGCCACAGTGATGTGAGGAAATGTGAATACTAGCAGAAAAAAAAAATCCTTGGCAATGCCTGGTTTTGTCACATTATTTACTTTTTTCTTTCAAATGAACCAGAAGAATAAAAATAAAGTTTAGAACAAGAAAAAGGTCCTCACACAAAATGCAGTCTTTAGTGATTTTCCACATATCTGGCAACAATTAGAAAGTTATGTTATGTAAATAGAAGTTGCCATTCTGCTCACTCCCTACTCAGTTTTTTAAGTATGCAAGCTCCAGAACTCCGCACCAATGGTCTGAACTACGTTTGTTTACTTATACAATATCTGATGTCAATGAAATCAAGCACAGAAGAATTGAAATGGACTTGGAACTATACTGACCAAATATCTCATGATCCAGAGCAGAGGATGGACTATGAAAGAGAAAGAGAGAGATGCTGGAGAAAATGGTTACAGGGTACAAAAAATTCAAATGTGTGTATGTGGGGTGGCTGGACAAGTTCTGTGAAAAGTGAGACATGCACTGCTCCACACCCCAGCCCTCTGAAGCCTCTAGTCCAGCCCAGAATGGCTGTCAGTAATTAGCACTCCTGGCACACCTGAAGCAATGCCCCACATGAGCCCCTTGAGCCCCAATCCAGCCATAGAGTGCTGATAAGACCAGAAGCCCCACCTGGGAGGGGGGTGGCCACAGCAGATAAAAACCATTGCACAGAGACCCACTTTGTTATGTTCCTATTATCCTTGCATTTAATGGCAGCTGAGACCGCACTGGATCCAAGAGGTGGTAGCTCTGTTTTTCTCTTCTCTCTCTTATTCTCTCATTTTCTATTCCTAATTTCCTCTTCTTGAAATCTGGGTAATTTAAGGTTGGATGGCTTAGTTTTCTAAGTTAATGCTTTATGAATGATTGCTTTAAATTTTGCTGAGTTCCTGACTGGGGTGGGTTGACCTTTGCTGGACACCAAGTGCCTGCCCACCAAGCTATTCTACCACTCTACTTCCTGGCTGGACAGGGGAGAGAAAACAAGATGGAAAACAACTCATAGGTTGAGATAAGGCAGTTTGCTAAAGCAAAATTTAAAGCTTGTGCATGTATAAGAAAAGAGAAAAAAAAAAGCTTATTCTCTACTTCCCACTGTCGAGTGATGTTCAGCCACTTCCTGGGAAGCAGAGCTTCAGCACGTGTAGCAGTTGCTTTGGAAGGCAAACACTGCAAAAAATGAATACCCCTCCTCCATCCCTTTTCCTTCTCTTGGCTTTCATATCTGAGCTGATGTCATATGGTATGGAATATCCCTTTGGTTAATTTATCCTTTTTAGTTTATCCTTTTGGTTAATTGGCCTGGTTGTGTCCACTCCCAGCCCCTTGATAAGGGGGCAATATTGAGAGACAGTGCTGATGCTGTGCCAGCCCTGCCCAGCTGTACCCAAAACACTGGTGTGTTATCAACACCTTTCCAGCTACCAATGCATGACACAGCACTGTGAGGGCTGCTGTGAGAAAACTCTATCCTAATACACTGATCTTCTGAAGTTTACAAGTTTGCTTTTTAATCTCCTGAGAACATTTTCACATTTCTCCTATGCCTCTACCTCAGGGAAAAGTAGTCCCTTAAGCCTTTTTTAAATAAACTTGCCAAGCAGGGACCAGGGCTTTTCAGAGGGCAGTTCTCTGCAGCCTCCAGCAGGGAGACAAGTCTATAAAACTTAGAAATACCTTTGAACAGGGACAATGCAGAGAATAAAGTATATTTAGCCATATTGATGGACTGTGTATATTTTTAAGACAGGCATGAGATTTATGTATTGTTCTAGGTGTAATCTGCAGTATACTCATATTATTAGAACTGCGGTTCTTCTCATGGAGCTAGCTGTGATATGCTATGGTTCTGTGGAGTGAAAATGCTTTTTAAGTGATCTAAAAATTGTCTTCCTAGGCTGATAAAATCAATCTGTGGAAGGAAAATCAAGTCATCTACTATTAATTATATGTTCATCATTCCCGTTTTGGGCAAAAGGGTTAGAAATATTTTTGTTTTTATTTGTTTGTTTTTAAGATGCATACATAACTGTTATTTTCTTACTCAGAAAATTAGAGACATTGACCTATTTAGTGATTACTATGACAATGTGAATAAAACTTTCATAGACCAGGCTTAGGGGTGAGTCAGCTACCACTAGGAGTTCTGGTTCTTCTTTCTCAGATTTCCAAAGAATACTCTTCCTGCTCAATGTTAGCCATGCCATAAGCTTGACCTCCAGTGCACCACTTCAGAGAACTGAACTGAGAGAAAGCAAACACAGATTTAAAGGAGAGCTGGCAGCAGGGAGGAGTAGGAATTTGGGATTTGCAGGTAAATCTGTGTTTATACACACAGTGTCAGGGAACAGTGAGCTGGACTACTCCCCGGGTAGGTGGGAAGAGAGGGAGAGGGGACAAAACAAGACAGCACAGAGCTGCTGAGAAGAGAAACAGCTTCTGTTAAAAGGCCAGATAAAGCAAGATAACAAGACAGGTTTGAGGCCCAGCCAGGAAATGAGGATAACCGTTCAGGAATGGGGCACTCCTATGGCATGACTGGAGTGGGGACTCATGGACTTGGGCTGGGATTCTAGGCCATGGGCAGGGCTGGGGAAAGCCCTGGGGAGGCTGACTAGGGATAGTCAGACTTGGTAATGCCCTGACAAACATGAGCAGAGACTGTTTCCTCTCAAACATGAGGTTTAGAAAAGCTACAGTTCAGAACCCTGTTACAGGTGATGAATGAGGAAAAAAGAGCAAGTTATGTGATTTTTCAGTAACAATATTTAATTTTTCAATCTCAATCTTAATTAATTTGTTGACTTTGGATAATTACTTTTATCTTGATTTAAAAAACAATATGCTCCAACACTGATATTGCATCCCCTGTTAGACATCTACACTTAAGTGTTTTACACACAGATCTGTCTGGACCAGTGAATTGCTTGAACTGACACTCTTCTTCCTCTCATGCATGTTTGAAGCAATTTAGTACATATGACTGCACCACAAATTCACGATTTGGACTATCTGGGGAATATAGCACCATTTCCTCTGGAGAACAGCTAACAGCTCACATTATAGGTCTGATTCTAAAACCAATATTTTATGTTTAAAAACAAATGCAGATATTTTAAACAATGTTTCAATATTTTTTGTATTCCTGTGCTGAAAATGCAATTATTATTTCCTGTGGCTATTGCCTGAAGGAACGATCCAGTGTTGTGTGGGAGATAAGGTTCAAATTAAAATGGAGAGAAATAAGCCATTTTGCAGATAATGTCTTAATTTGCAGGTTTACTACTCTGAAATATGTCACACATTATATACTTTTTTTGATGTAATATTTAAGGTCTATCTTCCTTTTAATAGCTTCACTTTATAATTGCATTTTCACTCTATCAAAACAAACTCAAAATTAAAGCAAATATTCTTGTTTGCACTAAAATTCACTTCTGTAATCCAACTAACACTGTAAGTATATAAAACATATGCATAAAAATATGTGGGGAAATACTTTTTTATTACCAGTGTTTCTTCCTTACTGATCATTCAAAGAAAGTTTGAGTTAATCTATAAAATTTAAGTTGAAGAAAAATACTGGATTGTTTAGCCATGAACAGAGAGAAATTAGTTGCCTACTGTGCAACATTCTTTTTATGCAGTTTAAAGGTTAATTAATAATAAAAATTATGGAAATAAAAAGCAATGGAAAATACAACTGGGCAGTTCTAAATGATTTTCTTTGTTAAATTTATTGGTTTCTGTTTTCTATGCAATTGCCCTGAGCTAATTTAAAAAAATAGTATTAAAACTCTAGTGAGTTTATAGTAATTGAATCTGGTAAAATGAAACCTATTAAATAATTTTATTAAGGTAAAAGCCACATAAAGCACATTGTAAATGTCGATCTAAATGACAATAGCAATGTTAACCCAAGAAAAAAAAGTATTAGTAGGAACCATTAGCACATTTTAACCAATAAGGACATACTGGTTGCCAGATAACTTGGGACACATTCAGACTTAAATTTTTTTTAACTCACATTATACCAAGCAATGAATGAAACCAGCTGCACATCATATAGAATGTTGTAAATATTGTAGTATTGTATAGCTATGTAGATAAACCTTGTACAAAATGTCTTATTTGGTTTACTGTTACAGAATATCAAGAACAGATATCCCATATATTAGTGAGTGAATCAACTCAAGATTTAAAAATGAAAATATGAATGAAAAGAATGAAAAGTGTAACAGTTTTATTAAACTTTTTCAAGGTCTCTGAGGAATGACTCATGAATTTTTAACACAGATAACGTCTATCCATCTATGTTGCAATTTATGTGCATTTAATAGTTTGAAACAGAAACACAAAAAATTCAGGCAGGATATCAGATAGGATTTTCTGAAACAGAAGAATCTGGATTCACCTGCAGGCATCAGAAAGGATTCTGAGGCAAGAAAAGCCGTGTCTAGGAATAATTTCCAAACTATGAAGACAAGTATACAGACATTGACATTCCCCTTCACATGTACTCAGACTGTGCCATGTCTTGAGAAACAGGCCAACAGGTTTGCACAAAATAGCATCTGTAAGATGTTGATGGAAGGTCAAAAGTCTTGGGAACTCTTTCCAAATGTGAAAGAAAAAAATTAATCCATTTTCATTTAAACATTGTTAAAAATTTTAATTTTTCCCCTGCCCTATTTAAGATAGATGCAAACTCTGTCACTTCATTTTCCTGTATGCCATCATATTCACCATGCTTCATAACAGCTTCCCACTTATATGAGCTGAATCTCTAGTGCACCTCTGAGTGATATTTGAGGCACACCCAAAATATTGTCTTTATACCATTTTATTTTTTTTTCCCATGTGTGGAGTAGGAAATATAGTGGAACCTTGCCTGCAGTTACAATCTAATGTAACAAATCACGGGGTGGTTTAAATGTGTTTCAGTACAACATGCAGCATAACTGCTGCAGTGCACCACATCCTGCATATTCCTTTCCTTTGCTCTATAAAAAGTAAACAGCCTACACAACTCTGTAGTGCAGCAGCTAGAATGCCTTTGGAGTCCGTGCTAACTGCATCTGCTCGGCAGCACTCTGGAACTTCTCAGGGTCTTCCTAAAAGTATTTTCAAGTCTAGAGAAATTTTCAGCTCATGTTCCTGAAATGTTCCATCTATCTTATTAAGAGCCTAAGTTTTAGGAAGGGCTTGCCAGCCAGAACTATGATATTATGTTCCCTCCTTTTTTAATTTATCCATTTATCTGACACAATACTTGCAAGATTCTGCTCTCAGTGTTGCTGACTCTTGCTATTCTTCACAAATATATTAATATTATATATTTATCACATAGTCCAGTGCTTGAAGAAAACCAAGAGTATCAGAATCTCAGCTTTCACAAAAAGTGTATTTCTAGTTCTCATAAAGAACTAGACACAAATGTGTTCTATGTGTGAAGATACAAAGAACATGAAGAAGAGTGATTCAGAAGCCAGAAATAAAATAAAAAATACGTAATCACGTAAATAAAATAGTTCTACTTTTCAAATCTATAAACAATGCCATGGCTCAGTATGAATGATATATAATTTAAAAAAAAAACCCAAAAACTAAAAATATGTAATATAGACAATAGTGCTGCTAACCATTTCAAAAGACAAAAGCTCACCAAAATTAATAGGAAAGTTAAAAAAGATGAGTTAAATACTTGGATGAAGTCATATTCTCATTATATTGTATTATATTTTTTATGCTATACTTTGTCACTAGATCATATTTTCCTTCCAATAAATGTCTTATTAGAAAATAAATATTTAAGATTTAGTTTCTGGAGGCATCACTAGTGTTTTATTATCATTTATTTCTTATGTTTCGGGGGGTTCGAAGCATTGGAAAGACAGGACTTGTGTTATTAGGATCCTACCAAAAATGAGACCAAGATATATCAACTGACAGCTATTGGTAAGAGAATATTTCCAGTCTGTTTCACATCAGGAAATCAGAGCCACCTTTCCCATCACTAGCCTTTCCTTTTACCTAAGTCTTCCTGCCATAAAACTATCCCACTTCAGCATTCATTTTTGCCTTCAATGGAGTTCTGAGGTTATTCAGAAAATATCTTCCTGTCTCTGACATAAATTCAAGGATAAAGATTTTTGCCTACTATCAAAAAATTTAATTGGACAAAACCAGATAATGTATAATAGCTATGCATACCATCTGCATGAGACATTCTGAAATAGAATGAGGTCAATAAAACAGGGTTAGCAATTTTTCTCTATTTCAATGTTTTTGCTTTTTTTTCAATAACCACAAGAGGTTGAAGTCTATCAGTTTGTTTGTTAATAACTCTGTGAAAGCTATTTCCAAAAGCATAGAAGCTACAATCTAAGCCATAAAACAAGAATTAAATAGGGATTCAGAGATCAGATTATAAATTATTTGCAACCATGTCATAGTCCAGTAGACATAATGCAAAACACATGTATATAGACTAAAAGATGACCAAGCCATTGGCATAGTCATGAAGAGATAGACTGATTAAAAAAAAGTCCCAATGATTAATCACCAAAATATAATGTGCATTTATTAGAAGTATAACCTTTTATATAGTGCACGTCACTAAAAATTTAAGGACTTTCACAGTTCAAAAAGTAACAAGTTTGTTTTTGTTTGTGGGGGATTTTTGTTATCAAGGAATACTGTATACATAGAGTTGTAGCCATGCTGATTGCCACCAGACAAGTATGATGATATTCAATCTTTTGAAATCTAACTTACCAGCAAGACTGACAGCAGCAGAGCAAAATTTAGACACATGCAATTTCAATTTACAATTAAAATTTTTAGTTTATTCATTAGGCTACTCTTTTCAAGGAAAAAGAAAACAACTTTGTAGTTTTGGAATGGAGATTTTGAAGAATAGGAAGAGAAAATTTTTATTGTGTAAGTCTAGTCTAACAGTGATAAGAAGAAAAATCTTATTCTATCACTGAAACTGCATTTGAATGTGTCCTTTTTATGCTGTCATTTTATCTCTCAAATAATACCCTTATATTTCAGACTTATCAGAATAAATTTAAAAAAAGAAATAAATAAAAGACTCTAAAATAGCATTTGATAATTATTTTTTATTGTCCATGACTCCCAAACTGAACGTCTTTTGGTTTTCTGACTGACAGAAGTTCCAGTGGGTTAAAATTATTACTTAATATATTTTATTGGTACAGTAAAATAAAATAAAAACAAAAATATTTTTAATAATTAGTTTTTAATTAGTGTTATTAAAATCTGGACAAGCTATTCTTTCTGAAATGTTAACAGTGATCACAATGTGCTGAGAATATAGGTAAGATGTGTGTGCCTACATTTCTCAGAGGGAAGGTTATTTCTTCACTTCTAATTTATGTTCTATGCTTAAGCAATTTTTTTCGTCATTTAACAATTTGGGTAAATTCCAGTATCTGTGTAACTCTTAACATTGTAATGTTAGCAGGGAGTATGAATAATAAGGGTGTTGCAAGTATGACCAGTATAATTCCAGTAGCAGTAAGTATTAATATGCATAGAGAGACTGTTAATTTTCTAAAGATATCTTCCTCCATTGTAATTTATTGTTGGTAAAAAGCAGATGCATTCCTTATTTTGTTTGTACAGCAAAATTTTTTTTTAAAATATATGAATAGATTTAACTCACTGCCAAGGTTTCAGGTATTAGATTGACTACTTTACAAATCAAGATGTGAGCTAAAGACAGATTATTACAAAACCATTTTAACACACCAAACATTTTTCTCAGCAAATGTTTTTGTCACTTATTTACTGTTACATTGCAATACAACATGTAGTAGCTGAGTTGTAATTATTTAAAGAAATAAAAATAATCTATACGTTTTTCAGAACATCAGAAATATTTAATATGCTTAATATGAGACCTAGAGAATAACTAAGAAAAAGCTCAGTTTACGAGAGATTTCCCATGTCTATACATTTTTACTGAACACAGAACATAATATAACTTGTGTTTGACTCCAGCTGATGCTGATCAAAGTTAAAAGGTACAAGGACAGCACAAATATCTGTAACTCTAGGCAAGTCGGAGAATTCTAATAACTCGGGAGATTACAAAACTTAATAGAAAAATGAAAATGACTTTGGAAATTCAACTTCCTTTTTTTTCCCAAGGAGTAGCCAAGGAGTAAATTATGTAGGAAACCTTTTTTTTACTCTGAAACACCAAGTAAAATTATGAAAATATTAAAATTCTTGATTTATTTTAGTCATTACTGTAATGTTTTATTATATAAAACCCTACCTAATTCTCAGCCTATGAATTAAAAAGAAAAAAAAAAAACACAAAAATACAAACTTTCAGATGAGGGAAGAATTATTTAAGTTAAAGCCAAACCAACTGCTAATAGATTTTGTCAGTGTATTTTCTTGACCATCAACAGCTCTTCCAAATAAAATGTAGGAATGGTGTTGGAACATCAGGTTACTAAAAATTGTAATAGTTCAAGATTTTATAATATCCATAATAATAAGTGTTATCCTGTCTTTTGCATTACTCCATACTTTTTAAAATCTCTTTTGACAACTTCTTTTCATAGTAGTGGGGAGTCTAGACTACTGTTTTAAGTTTCAAATCAGATGTAGACAGCTGAAGTATCTCATTTTTTTGGTATGCAATGATAAGCAAACATAAGCCAGCATTTTGAGCAATATTTTATTATTTGAATATAAAATTAAACTATTCTGAGAATACTGACTCTTCATTTTGTTTACCAGTTACTAAATATAACTAATTTTCCTGGGGATTAATGCAACATATGTGACATCTACAAAACAAAATCTATTGTACTAAATGGATGAAAATTCTAACTGCAAAGAAGATAGCACACATTAGAAGTTATTGCCACAAAGTTTTCAGTCACCACATTATATTCTATGTAGATATCAGAATATAAAGCTATACAATTCAACATCTTTTTGATGAATATATACAGATTCCTTACACTTGGCAAAGACTGTTAGAATTTTTTCTTACAAGATTTCTTCAGGTTTTTTCTCACCCCCAGATTTCCTTTTTTTGCATGTGTGTTTTCACTTAAATAGAATATGTGCAGGTCATGAAATGACTACTAATATTTCTTCAGATTTTCTTATGAAAGAATGAAATTGAACTTACCAAGAGAAGGGACAGAGGTCCTTATCAAATTATTCCCCTGTCACCCAGATTAATAAGATTGTCTGCCTCCCTAAAAACTAAGAAATCATGAAGATATCAACATTTCTCTGTACATCTCACAGATGATCATTATAGGGACATCTGTAAAACTAAGAACAGTTGATTCCATTTCTATTATTTCCTCTTTGGTGAAGATCTGTGCTTCATTTATTCCCATTAAATGTGTGGCAGAAAACCTCTAGTAGAATTCAAAAAAAATTGATTATCATATTTTTTTTATCAGAAAACAAAATCTGCATTGTAAACAGACCAATTTGTTCAGAATTACTAATTTTCCTTTATTGTGTTATCATAAAAATTCTAAATCCAGTTGATTAGGTAACCTGTGATAATTAGGGGTAGCTTCTTGACCTCAGCTGTTGTACAGTGCAGATTTTCCAGGGGTCAAAGCTGCCACCTGGGAATCTTTAGTTTCGGCTCAGATAAACCTCATGTTCAGATTTAAGGTTCTTAGGGATTTGGCAATACAAGGCCTCCCTCTTTAGTTGTGGAGAAGAATAAGGTATTAATCTACTGATCATAGCTTTTTCCTATGTTTGAATATTGTATGATCAAGACAAAATAACTTGATCAAATTATTTGCTTTGTGTGCTATGACTGGGTTAATAAAGGCCTACATTTAAAATTTGAAGAAGTCTGTAATTGAAGTTCTATCCTTTAAAATGTATTGTGACTCCCAGACTGCTTAATAATGCTTTTTTTGTTTGTGGTTTGGTACCATGAAGTTCAAAACTTGCTAATTATTCACTGAATTCAGCACATGGAAATTGAAAATCAGGAACAAAAGAGAAATTATTGTCCTATGGTACCTTTCTTGTTTCAGTTATTCATCTGTTGCACCTACCATTCTGGAAAACATAACAATTCTTTTGTACTTTCCATAGATTTTTTGCTCAAAATACAACATATTCTTCCTAACTGTATGAGAGGAGAGAGAAAAAAAAAAAAAGGAAAGGGAGAAGAAAGAGAAGAAAAAAAAGCAAGTGACAGTCTTTTCTTAGAGTTGCCGAGCTGTAGATGGTAGATTACATTTTGTATATCTAAATTGCATTTTGTACATCTACAGAATAGTTACTGGTACGTAAGCATAGCACAGTCAGTACTAATTAGCTTGCTAAGAATGTCTTGGTAGTGTCCTGGCAACTCTGGCAGAGCTGAATAAACTCTTAAGCAGCATGATGAAGGAAAGGGCTAACCCATTTTGGACTGACGTACACATAACGTTTACAAATGAACTGAGTACTTGGAAAAACTGTATCATGCTGAGTTGAGGTAGATTTATTGCACATGACATCCAGTGATTAATGAAAGAGTTGCTTCTCGCCTTTCTTGAACAGATGCTCAAGGAGAATACATAGAGACTACTCTTATTTTGTGAACAAACACAATTACTATTCTTGCAGTTGAGCATTATCTACTCTTTGAGACTTTCCACAGATGACATAAAGAGGTGAAAAAAGATATTCCATTGCCTTCTTTGCTGGTCACACATAGATACAAAGTTTATTATTCAGAGTAGTTTATAATTCTCTGACATTCTTGAGTGCAGGTGGGAAGTTCAGGGGAAAAGTCCATTTTTGCTGACTTACTAGAAACTACAGCTATCTTCTCATCCCAAACCAAAGAAATAGAGTATAAGGATAATTTATGTTTTCTATATGAAGCAATTTATAGCAAAACTCATCATTAACCCAGTCTTTTCAATGGGACATCCTGGATTAAGATCTTAAATTTTAAGAGGCTTCACTGACATCTTTTTTTTTCAGCCTTTCCATTCCCCTATTATAACATCTGCCAAACACTATGCTGTTTCAGCCTAGTTGTTGAGCTTCACAATCCACTGAGAAATTCCTAAAATCCTAATTCTCTCCTTCTTTTTTTTTTTGCTCAAACTAGAGAAAAATAGCATTTGAAAATGATGTAGTTGTTTGGACCTTCTTTTGTTTCCTTCTTGTTTAACATAATGTAGTTTACAAAAGGAACATTTTGGTTTTTTCAGTTTTGGTTGGTTGATTTATTTATCATTTACAGGCTTCCTTTAATGAGTACTTTTTAATTATTATCATTTATATCTGCAAGGAAAAAAAGAGTCTTCTTTAGTCTGTTTTATTTTTTTAATTAAGGCTTTGATTTCTTCAGGCTGTTGGTGGCCCAGTTTCACCACAGCCAGAAAATCATTCACATTTACCAATTAAGATATTAATAAGGTTTAAATTAAGAGTTAAAACAGCCAATCTTGTGATTATACTTAAGATGGATGTGATTAGTAAACTCAGTATCTCTTACCTTCTTTCCATATTCTGGCATAATATACCATAAACACGGAAACTGCTTTGGTTTCAATAAATACCAATGGCAAAAATCTGATCTACGAATCCTTGTTAGTTGAGGACAAAATTCCTGACACAAAACTGAGACAATATTTGAGACTTCTGATGGTGTTATGATCTGATTATAAGAGATATCTCTGCCTGAATTGAGTGGCAAATGAGACCATATGCCAAAGTCAATAGTATGAATTTTATTAAACAGTAAATGTGAGGTAGAGAGAAAGAAAGAACTAGGAGGAGGGAAGGGAAGTGAAAGAGAGATTAAGTAGAAGGATATCACCAGCATAAGGATTCCTGTGGCATCCTGCTAGTCCTTCTTCACCCTGCACTGGAGCATGTCCAGAGAAAATCAACAAAGCTGGTGAAGGGTCTGGAGCACAAGTCTTATGAGGAGCAACTGAGGGAGCTGGGATTTTTCAGCCCAGGGAAGAGGAGGCTCAGGGGAGATGAGATTGTAGCCAGGTGGGGGTTGCTCTCTTCTCACAAGCAACAAGTGACAGAACAAGAAGACATGGTGTCAAGTTAGTCCAGAGAATGTTTAGTTAGACTGGACCAGAGGAAAAATGTCTTCACTGAAAAGGAAGACATTGGAACAGGCTGCCCAGGAAAGTGGTAGAATCATCTCTGGAAGTGCTCAAAAGGCATGTGGATTTGGCACTTGGGGACACGGTTTAGCGGTGAACATGGCAGTACTAAGGTATCTGTTGCACCCAATCTTACAGTCTTTTCCAGCCTTAACAATTCTCTGACTTTAAGTCTTCCCCAACAAGCCAGTTTTAGAGACACTATTAATGATCTGCAATTCACTGAGTTAATGCAACAGGAGAGATACTTATTTAACATTCAATTTAACTTTCTGTACTATGATTACTTTCTATTCTACAGTTAGCAACAGCCATCCACTGGGCAACATTAATTTACATCTCAGGGGGAAAATAAAAAAAAAAGATTAAATGTATGCAAAGAAGAGCAAAGAAACAATTCTACTAGTATGTATGAGAGCTACTCAAGGGGAAAAGTATTTTCATTGAAGGGATAGTATTAGGGTTTTATCAGTGATCATACCTGTCATTGTTGCTGCAATTTGAGAAAACAAATATTTGAGGGCCAAAATGAGTAAAAATTTTCACATCAGTAATACTGCATTTAATTTTATGACATATGTTCACATATTTATTCTTGCCAGTAACCCAAATATTTATTAATAATACTCAAAGTGATATTTCTGGTGATAACTCTACATACAAATAACTTTAAAAAATAAATTCTAGGTTTTTACCCTGTATTCTCAGTACTCAAATCAGTGAAATATGCTAGTGATGCACTCGTGTTATAAAATAGTGTGACTGCTAATATATTGGCATTTTAAATTCCCAGGAAATTGTTCAAAACAGGGTCATTTTTCATCAAATTGAAGGATTATCTCTCCCCAGGGATCAGCTCAGATGGGACTAGTCCTTTATTTACCATTTTCATCTTAAAAAGCAGTACAAGAAACAGTGATAGCTCACACGTACAATGTGCCAACCAATCAAAATATTTTTATCTCCCTCCATGACAACAATCATAAAGATAGTATTGCAGCAAAGCATCAAAATTCAAATGATATCATCAGTCTGACAATATATTGAAAAACAATTTGTTGCCTATAGCAACAAATAGCTTTATTGAGTCCTATGTTGCCTTGGGGATGCACAAAGGAAAAAATTAAAGAACTATAAATTACAAGTGAGCTAACTGGTAAAAGTGAAAATAGACTAAAAGTTAAATCTAATTTAAGATATAGTAGGTGCATATATACCTACCTAAATCCCAAGTATCTTGCTACCAAGAAAGTTCCAAAAATGTCAGATAAGTATATGTATTTCAGGAGCAGCCAATAGCATGCCTTAGAAAGCTGATCTATAAAATACATAAAATCATGAAATTTGTATAAAACAGGTCAGGAAACACTAAGCATACAGATCTGAGTTTTGCTGTATATGCAGTACAGGGAATTAGGGCCAAAGAAAAACAAGCCCATCCACAGTTTCAGAAATATACTGCACTTACTGAGGTTAGCTTATTGACAACCATTAATGCTGCATTCACTTGCACATGGAAAAGAGAAAAAATATTCAGTTTCTAGAGTAAAGAACTTAGTACCCTCAAGTTTTACATACATTTCCTGAACAGTAAGTCCCAAGTTATTTATGGTGGAGGCTCTTTCAATGCTTTATCAAGAGTTGAAAGAGTTTTTGACCATTTTGACAGAAAGCCAAACAGGAATTATACAAAACTAAAATATAATAACTAATATTAGTATGCATTTGAGAACCTGAAATCTTTACTCCTTAAACTAAATGTGTGCATTGTTAAGCATAATTAAAGAACAGAGACTAAGAAATAATACTGGCTGTAATCAGAGGCTTTTTTGATTTTCCTTTCAGTGCTGCAGAACTTCTTCAGTCATAAATTTATTTTGTGATGTGACAGTTTCTCTAGGAAGTATTAGCTAAAGTGGTTAAAGCATTTATCAGTCTTTCTTTTGTACACCTATGGAATTTGGGAGCCAGATGTCTTGTTGATTAGGATAAGCTAGAATAATCTGGAAAGTGCTGAAGTACTGTGAGCTTTCAGATCAACAAACGAAGCATATTGTGGGATATTCAGGATGTGGCAGGTGCTGAGGAGTACTCTTATAAATAGTAATTTGGAAGGTGGACATCTAAAGTCATCTATCAGATCCTACCAGGGAGAAAATGCAAATATAATAACTTTTCATTTTAAAAAGACCACCACTAGCTGGAAAAAAACACAAACAAACAACTGTTATTTCACACATTCTGGGCAATAATCTTTGGAACACATTTAAGAAAAAGTAGGAATTTTCTTGACTGATACAACATGATTGTCAGCACATATTATCAGAAACACTTTCTAGAAAACAGCTATTAATTAACAGGAATGCAGTCTGATCTGCAACTGTTTCTTCCTCCTACAGTAGGAATTTCTGCCATTACCTCTAGATTCACTTGGATAACATGACAGTAAAATACCAGGAACTTTCAAGTTTGAAAGGATACATCAATCAGTTAGAATAAGCATGTCTCAGTTAAGGAAGATAAGTCAGATTCTGATAACTTCAGAAACCATGTCCTTAATTAATTAATTATCCATTCTGTAGAAATTCAGTACTTCTAGGAAAGCTGTAGTCAGCTAGAAAGCAAGAGTAATTAAATATGGGAGTTATCAAAGAAGTGCTCCTTCACAAGTAGGTGTTTAACTATCCTCATATTTCTGGAAAGTAGAAATGCTGGAAAACTCATTGTTTTTCTGAGAGTTTGCATATTGCATCATTTTTTGTTGTATACTTCATGATTTTAAATTGACAACATGGACTCAAATTCCAATTCACAAGTTGAATCTCATTTCAAGTTTACAAAATTTCAGCTCTTGCAATCATTTAATGAACAAAAGTAATTACAATTATAAAAGAGAAGATAACTCTGATTGAGTGGATGAACTATCCATAGATCCTGTCAGGATGTCTTTTAACATTCTTTGCAGCCAGATATCTCTACAACAGATGTCAAAATTGTAAAAGAAATAGTCACTTGAGGCTTGAGCTGTCTGCACTTCAACAGCCCAATTAAAGACTTGAGATTCAACCAGGGGCATTAATGATTACATGTGACTGTGAATTGCTAGGAAATACCAGTCTGTAGGAAGAGGATAGCATATCACGGCAGCAGAGAAATTTGAAGCTAAGCTTTCTTCTAATTATTTTTGTAATTCTACACTGAACCACTTAAAGTACACTGCAATCAGCAGTACTGCGTTGCACGCAAAGATAAAGAGCTTCACCCACTGGATCCCAGGGGGATCCCAGGTGAGAACTTAGGGACAGTCCTGACACTTCCTCAATATAAGCTAGTGGCTAAGTATGTTGGTGACATTGGAAGCTGTGTCGTGGAAGGAGGAGGAAGAAAAGGAAGGTATAAGAGTCTTGAAACAACAACTAGGTAACTGCTTATCAGAGTTCTATATATTCAGCCATGCATGAGGGAGTCCAGTTAGAGACAAGAAGGTGGCATTGTAGTGGTTCCGTTACAGTAAGTACTTTCAATGGCATAAAAGGAATTACCTATTTATGAGTTGTTGCAGAAGTAATTATATGAAAAACAGCATATGCATTTGTCTTTTTATAGATATGCAGGATCTAATCCTATAGAATGCATGAGACATGTTAATGCTAAAAAGTGTGTACGTGGTCTGCAGATGTGTGACTCATTGGAAATACTTTCCTGACAAATAAAAGGCATTACAGGGAGATGGGAACTCTTTTTATTTTTGCTTGGAAAAACATACTTGCAGAGAGTTATAACATAAAAGAACTGTAACAAAATTTTGACTTGGTATTTAAAATCCAAGAAAGGTATCTGTGGAAAAAGCCAAACTCTCTAGACCTCTGAAAGATTTCCACAGTCTCTGTAGAAGTTTATGAAATCAAGTTTAAAATAACTTTAAAAATAACAGTGTAAAATAAACTAGCTTATATACAAGAGACCATAGCATGGTACTTTTGTTTTTACTCAAATATGACTTGAATGTATTTCCATCTTTACTTCAACATTTCAGTTTTTTAAACAACCCATTCTTCAGGATTGGAAGTTTCAATTTCTCTTCCTGTAGTCTTCAAAAGGACTTTTTGCCTAGAAATATTAGATAAAAAAGATCCTGTACTATTGCATGTGTAACAGGTAGTACACAAAGCCTCAAGGGTAAGAACTTAAGGTACACATAAAATACCCTTTCCAAATAGGATTTCTCCTTCTTAATTTCTGGCCTTAGCTTTAACTTAACTAACCTCTTATGCTTTGACATCCTTTAAAAATACTTATAACAAGTAATGTCTCTCATTGGTGGCAGGGGAATATATTATGTTATCTAACTTTTTGTCTGGGGTTCTATGATCTTACTGTAAGTTAACTTCATCCTCCTTTGTTTTTATTTCTTGTCAAAAGCTCAGTTAAACAGCTCATGTAAATTATTTATACATAATTTGTTTAGAACTTTTTTCTTCATTTATCTGTTACACTTTATACTCAAATGAGAGAGCTCACTGTGACCCTGTATGCTCAGAACTGATCTACAAAGAACTTCTAGCCACATTAATTTTTCTTGGTCTCATCTGTTCTCTGCATTATTTTTTGGAATCTGTGTTGTGAGGAGGTCTTTTGCAGTTTATGTTGGTCCTTATATGTCTGCTCTGAAGTGTACATGTACATATTTTAAACTATTTGCTTTTGTCTGCAAAAAATCCCATTTTAAATAGAACTAGTTTGACTCAGTTGTTACCTCCTAAGCACTAGGAAATGTAGAAGGAAAAATGTCTAATAGGCTGCATAAAATTCAGCTTTTCTAGGTTGTATGTTTCCTTTCAAGTTTCCTTTCAAATTTCCTTTGATTATCCATTTAAAACTGCTTCTTTCTATAATTGTGTTTTTTACTTTGCTAACTAAATTTTGTGGCTTTGTTGTTGTTTGCTTTGGTTTTTTTTCAAATTCTGCTTACCATCATTAAACTAGAGAGCTCCTTCTTCTAACATACATAAGACTTATGGACATTATTTCCTTCCTTTTCAGGGTCAAATTAAAACTAAGATTTTAAGACAGATGTCCACTATTAAGGCAAGCTGTTTATTGAAGGTAGTGCCTATTTTTTTGTATAGTTTTTATAATTTATGCAAGTACTTGTTTTGCACAAAGCCAAATCAATTGGGCTCTTTCATTTGAGCAAGCTAAATCCTCCATCATTCAACAGAGCTGGAAAGCTGAAAAGTGCTATGAAAAACATAGCAGTGCATGAAAAACATGTCAGGAGTATAGATTTATATACACGTGTGCTAATTTACACATTTGTACCAACATTTATTTAAATCAACATTTTTCACACTTTATTCTGAGGAATTTCAGCTTTATTTGTAGCACTGGATTCATATCTGAATTATGACGTAAACTCAGAATCAGACAGTAATGGGAGAAGGATTCTGTGTTGTTTTGCTCTTAATTATTTTTATGTCATGCAGCTGTTTATTTCTCATTAGCGATGTGATCTGTAGCCACAATCTTGAAAAAAAAAGACTTTAAGACAAAGGGTGTACGAAAAATCTGCTATGTCATTTTCTGGTTGTATCACAAAATCTGAAGATGTCAGAACAGAAAGAAAAGAACAAGAAAACAAGAGAAATATGCTATTTCTGTGTAAATAAACTCAATAGACTACATTTTGATTTCCCATGATAGATTTGAATTGTTAGAATATATATTTTTCATTTTAGAAAAGCAATATTAAGTTCCACTGTGTATTATGAATGAAAAGCTTTAAAATTATTTTTTTCTACTGCATTGAGTAAACATGAGGCTAGACTGGAGTTACAAGACTGGGAAACAGCATTTGCTATTAAAACCCTTTTCACTGTGTTGCTAATTCAAAATTGATTGTGAATGTGTTAAAAACCTACATATTTTTGCTTCTTGAAGCAAACTTGATATTCACTTTGTATCCAAATTAACCTTGGGGTAACAGAAGGCCTCAAGGCAAACTTTGTCAGCAAACTACTTTTTAACTACAGTTAATCATCTGATTGAAAATGTTCTATATTTAAAACAGCCTTGACTATCATTCTTCAAGTAGTACCACTATAATTACTTAGCATGTTCCACACACAGGCTCTTGCTCTCTCTCCAAGGTAGTTACTCAGTTTTATTGTTCTCTGTAGCTCATACTATATACAGATCTAAAAGAATAAAGAAAGCCATGTGGGGATTTAGCAGTGGGTTTAACGTTAATGGTTCATAACACTCCATATTCTCAGAAATTCACATTAAAATTCTGAGAGTGGCATAAGCAGTGTGCAGAATCTTTGAAGAAAGATACTGTTAAAGTAGGGGGCTAGGGAAGTTATCTAGAGGTGAAAAGTGCAACCAAGAAAGTATGTTCTGAGCAGAACTTTTGTAATATGACTGAAAAACCATATCATGAATTCAGCTCCAGTAACTGGAAGTACACTAAGGCTGTGTCTGACAATTGCGTAAAGTATTTTTTATTATTTCTGCCATGTTTCTGATTTTTTTCTTGTATTGCTAGCAAGTATACTGTTGCTACTGATTATGGTCTACAACTTTTACTTTAAAGTACAGGTTTATATTTGTGCAATGGCATAAGTCATATTTTCATCCATATTTTGATTTTTGTGTTTCTAACTGATCACAGCAGAGCCATTACTAATTTATGAAGTTGTAAGAATGCCTAAAATGGTGTGTTGCCCACTTTTGGTTGTGTTTACCTCAATTACTTTAATCCTTCCTTCACAAAAATCTGCTTTTAATTTTACCAATATCAATGTAAACAGAAAAACACAGATTGAGATTTAAAATCTCTCATCTTTCCTTCATAAAGAGTCATGAAAAGTAATATATCTTACTGTCCTAATTATTAATTGCTATGTTGTTCTCTGTTCCTGCTACCAGAAGTTACAGACATCTACATTAAGTTTGGAGTTCTCATTTCCCTGAGAATAGGCCAGAGCTAACTGGTTTTTGTTTCATGCCATTAAAAAATTACTTTCTTAAAAACTCAAAAAATTGTGACAGCAATCAGCAAGAAAGCTCACAGATGGTAAAACCAAAAGCTGATATTCATTATAGGAATCAAAGAAAAACAAAATCATGAAAGCCTAGCTGTTTGATTCCTCCTCTCTTTTTGTTCCAGTCCAGGCTTTTTGGTTGACTCTCTGAGGTGCTAATCCTCAGTGCTGAATTTTTCAGGACTGGAGGGAGTCAAGACTACCTTTCTCTTGGCTCTTCAAGGAACACTACCTCAATATGGTGCTGTTAGGCAGGCAAGTATAAACCTGTCAGCAGATTTAGAAGCCCCAGATTTCTCACTTCTGGTAGCACTTTAATCAGATCAAAGATCTAAACTCATCTTTCATTTTTTATTTCACTGTCAGACCTATACTTTAGTGTCTCTGTAAAATTATTTTGTGTCAGAAATGAACCTTTTTCTTTTCTATGGTCATCCTAAAGCAGACTGTCTATTCTTTTCCATATCACTTGCAGTATGATCAACAGATTGTTAAAAAACATTATTCCTTTGCTGAAATGTAGGAAGTAATCTTCCTTACATGTATGTGAAAGTCACTAAGAACACCTATTGTCAAGTAAAACAGAGCAAACAGCACAAATGTAATCAGGTAACATTGCTCTGTTCTGGTCTGGCAGCTTGTTAAAAGAGAACAGTTTATTCACTACATCCAATTATTTGGCCTCACTCAAGTCACCAGTAAAATTCCCACTTGGTGGACTAGAATATAAGTGACATCAATAAGTACAACAGGTAATTGTTATTCTGCAACAGTTATATATAAAATAGGCATAAATATAAGTATTACTGGATACTGTAATTGATCAAAAATAGGTGGCATGATTTTGTAGAATTCTGGAGCAGTACATACACCAGAACTCACATCAATTAACTGAAGGGGGAATTACTGAAAGATGAAGGTGCACAGTTTTTACTGGTATGGTAGAATGGTGACTGAGATTCAAAACAGAGTCCAAAGTTCTGTACTCCATTATAAAGAATGCTGTGGACAGTATTTACAGGTGTTTTGACATTTTCCCTCAACAGAGTCTAATTTAATTATGAATGCAAATGTTTATAATTTAAAAATCTGAAAATCACCTATATTTATTATTGTATAACACTGGTATTTCCCATGCTTTGTGTTATTCTACACTGCCTTGTCCACTGGTGTGACCTTCCTTTTGACAGTTTGTGATCTAACTATGCATGCAGGTGATCACCATTTAAAATGTATCAGTCACTGTCATTTTAACTCTAGTATTATCCTACTTTTTGAAGCAATTAATATAATTAGTACTTTCCAGTCTGTTTTAATAAGGAACACAATTTAAAGAAGGAAAAGTATTCATTAAATGGAGCATTGAGTTTTTTCACAGTGGAAGACCAAAGAAATAATATATTGGTTTTCTTGTTAAAAAAAGTATTTTTAAAAAAATATACATATCATTCTGTTTGAAGAAGCCCTCAATATTAAAAAAGCAAAGTGGAAAGGCAAGTCTTTACAAAAATACAAGTTTAAATTTTGGAACATTGTACAAGGAACCTTTTCCAATACACTGACTTACAATATAAAATCACAGAATCATAGAATGGTTTGGGTTGGAAAGGACCTTGAAGATCATCTATCTCCAACCACCTTACCATGGACAGGGGTGCCTTCCACTACACCAGGTTGCTCAAAGCCCCATCCAACCTGGCCTTGAACACTGCCAGGGATGGGACATTCATAGTTTCTCTGGGCAACCTATTCCAGGGTCTCACCACTCTTAGAGTGAATAATTTCTCCCATATATCTAAACTAAATTGCCTCTTTTCCAGTATGAACCCATTACTCCTTGTCCTACCAGTACAGTTCCTGAGGAAGAGTCGTTCTCCAGCTTCCCTGTAGGCTCCCTTCAGATACTGGACGGCTGTTTTGAGGTCTCCACTGCTCTTCTCCAGGTTGAACAGCCCCAACTTTCTCAGCCTGCCTTCATAAGGGAGGTGCTCTCCTTTCCTTCTCAACTTCATGGTTCCCCTCTGGACTCACTCCAACAGTTCAATGCCCTTTTTATGTTGGAGCACCAGAACTGTATGCAGTATTAGAGGTGGGGTCTCATGAGAACTGAGTAGAGGGGGAATCACAGGGATCCTCTCCAGTATAATTTCTTATGGAAGGAAAACCAGTTCCAGAGTTTACCTAAACGGATCAGTCTATCTTAATTTACTGCCTTCTATAAACCCTTTTTCCACTATCTAAAAGATCCGTAATAAAAAGTAGACCACACCGTAACTTTACCTAGATTTTGCATCTAGAATTTATTTGATGGCTCATTTTCCTGCTTATTTAGCCTTTTAAAGGTAAAAGGTCTTTGGGACAGTCACCAAGACTTGCTCATTCATTTTAACCCAACCCATATTACTATATATTGGAGACTAATATCCACTAATACTAGCATGCCTGTTCCACAACTGCTTTTAACAAATGAAAACACACAAGCCTTAAAAAAACCTGGTTGGAAATCTCGTTAACAATTTGTTTGACAAAACAAGGTTCTATTTTAATATACAAAGTCTCCCTTCCTTCTAGTGACTGTATTGGCAAAAAGCTGCACAAGCACATGAGGAGCAGATGGAAAACATGCTAGCACTGCAGTACTCTTAATACTTTAATTTCATTATGTGCCTCTGCACCTATTTTTTCACAGTTTTTATCAGACTTCCTCTTTCAGAAAAAAAAAAAAAAATTATATGAATGACTTAGCTCATTTAATCAGCAGCTTTGTGAAGAACAGATTTGCAAATTAGTTTGAACTGAGGTAGCAAGGCAGGCAGGTGCTTCCATGTTGGGAGCTATTGAACTTCCCTGAACCCAGTCAGTTCATTCCTGGAATGCCTCCATGCTTTAATAGATATTAAAGCTGAACAGGATCTATATAAGTCATCTGTCCCTCTCCTTGCCAATATAAGTAGCTATCTGTACAATAAATATAACTGATCAAGCCTAGATTTTAAAAACCCAGGTCATGAATATTTCATTCTCTATTGAGAGAGTATTCTTCACCTCAGTTATTCCTTGGAGTTTGTGTTAAATTTTATGTAGAACCCAAATGTTTTCTTCTCTTACTTTAATGGTACTATATCTGTCTATTGGACCTTTCCTCCAGATTTGAAAAAGACTGAAATGCTAAACTCAATGGCAAGAGTCTCCCTGATATAAAAATGACCATGAATTTACCTTCCGTTTAGTCTGCTAAGTGACTACTTCCTCTTACTCACTGTATCAAATCACACATTCAGAGAAAACAGTTTTCCTGATTTCTGGCATAGTAGATAGGTCCTCCCACCAAAAAAAAATATTCTAGTGTTGGGAATAGGTCTCTCTTGTACTACCCAACATGTTCTCATGCAAACATCCCAAACTGACCTATGACTGATAATGGTTTCTACTCAATAGCTAAAGATTAATGGACTGCACATCAAATAATGCCATTTGGGATATAACAGCCACTCTACAGCCTAACTAAAGAGTCAATACTAAAATAAGATGGTAACTTCTGATTTGCATTACATATATTTAATGACAAAAGAAATTTGTTTTTCTTTCAATCAATGATTATGGTCCTACAGTGGTATAAGAACAAAGCTAATTCTATTAAATTTTACTAAAATTTGCAAAAGAATTAAATTTAAGTAGTGTATGTATAAAATATACTACAATTTTTCACAGTATTATACCTTCTCTTTACACTGATTTTGCCCTTATTTTTTTAACAAGTTTCTCTCATGTAGCAAGTATCTTTGAATAATTTTTTCTTTCTACAAAGCTTATGATTTTTATTTTATTTCTTTCTTTCATCCCCTTTCTTTCATAGTAGGAAAGCCACTATTACTGCATGTAGCCTAAAGAAGTATTTTCCTAACAGCACTTTTCACTTTTGTGCAGGGAATATCTTTTTGTCTCTATGACAATACTAGTATGTCAGTTAGCTTTAATATCCTTAAAAAGGCAGGTAAATTCATTAATAAATTGTTCATAACATGTTCTAAGCCATGCATTTTTCAATATCAATGGTAGTATTCCTCCAAGAATTCTTTAAAACTTCCCATTTTTTCTACATAATCTAAATTCTAGTAACAAGAGTTTCAGATTACTAAAAACATGTATTTTCATATAATGCACTCTCTTTAGAGAGAATGGGAAAAAGCATCAGTTGACTTTAGGAAGTTTTCTTGTTGTACTTTTTTAATGTTATCTGAAATAATAATTATTTGTTCCTCTAGAGCATATTAGTTCCAAGGAGAAGACTCTAGGGGGTTTTATTTTGATTTGGGGGATTTTTTTTTCAGGGGAGGGAGTCAGGTATGGTAGTGTTGGTTTGTATGGGTTTTTTCCTGGATTTCATTTCTAGGGCATACAGGTAGAAGTATGTGGACAAATCAGGAGAGGAATTAAGCCTTGAAAAAAAAAAAAATTGTACATATGTTATTGCTCAATTTAACTATCTAAAATACAGATAAAAATATAAAATATGTTTTATTACACACACAAACACATACATACACATATATATGTACAAGTGTATGTGTGTATTTTTATATATATATGTGTATATATATGTATATTTTGAATTTTTCTGCTCTGGTTAAATAAAGTGGTATTATCTGAATATCCAGACAGACAGCTAGTATGTAGTCATTTACAAAAATGCTGTCATAGCTGTTAAAAAAAAAAAGCACCTTTGAAAACTGTCCCTGAAGGGATGCAACTGTGAAGATTTGTGTCATGAGGACATCCAAAGAAAGCTGAAGTGGCTTATAAAAATCATTACGTATCCACCCATTGACCTACAAGTTAAATTTTATAGTCAGTATTATTTTTATAATAAGGTGAAGAATTCAATTATATTTGAAAACTCCTGTTAACATGTAGGCGAATAGACAAAAGAAACTCAGCACATCACTTTTATGGACAGATATTAACCTTCACAGATCACTGAGTATATCCAGACTCTATAATTGTGTTTGCTAAAAACAAAGACTCCTAAGCTTCTTTCAGATGACTCAGCAGAAGTGTATTTTTTTTAATGACACTATATTGATCTTAACTGTATATCCTTCAAGAAAATCTGTGTGTCAGGTAAACTTTGACCTGAATTTTCAATGACAGTAGAAAAAAAGTATATTCTTGTTTTCTTCCCGGATTTAGAAAGAGATTTAGCAGTGTGTCTACTGTTTACAAGAAAAAATAATAAATCCAGGGATAAAATGCCATTTTCAATGTTGCTGCAATGACTGAAAAATGCATTCCAAACTCCTGGAGAGCACCTTAAAAGTTTCATGAAATGTATGAGATAGTGATGTATTTTCTAAACACATATATGTTACAAAGTAATAGAAAAAATAAAAGAGAGAGAAATGCAAGCTAGGATTTTTTTTCTGGTTTTCTTTTGGTTTTAGCTTTTTTAGGGGGGAGGGAGGAAGGGGTTGGTTGTTTATTCCTGGTGGTTTTAATTTTTTTTGTACTAGAAAACCTTTATCTATGTTTTCCAGAAACTGGTTTGCAGAACACTTTCAAGCTTGGCATTTGTCTTCCTCTTGACTTAACCCTGAACATCAGACCCTATATCTATTAATTCACAGAATTTTTTCTACTTGGATACGACATTTATGCCAAAGAGAAGTCACACAAATTAGATGCCCTATTTTTCTAGTTTCCAAAGATGCATCTGGTATATAAAGCCTACCTACCAAACACCAACTATTGAACTCATCGTGAAACACAGCAGTCACTGCCACTTGCAGGTTCTTTGATCCTGCATTCTACAGAGTACCTACTGAGGAAGTAGCATCCAGTTCCCTCAGAACCTCAAGGCTTTAAAAGTACAGGTAACATGTCCTCACTGCTGCCAAGTAGACATAGTGGAAACCACTGTCCTTAATGAATTTCTACCAAGAATTCAAGATAATGGAATCATAGAATCATTTATGCTGGAAAAGACCTCCAAGATCATCAAGTCCAATCATAAACATGGCATTGCCAAGTCCACCACTGAACCATCCGTAAATGTCACAGCTTTTTGCCTTTTAAATACCTCCAAGGACAGTGACTCAACCACTTCCCTGGACAATCCTTCCCATCCTTAACAACTCTCCAGGGAAGACATTTTCCTAATATCCAATTTAAACCTCCCCTGGCACTACTTGAGACCATATCCTCTTGACCAATCACTTTTTACTTGGAAAAGAGACTGAACACTTTCATTTAAAGAAAAGGAAAAAAACCCCTAGCCTTATAACATATAAAATCTCATGCATGGAATCCTACCCCAAAAAAAGCATTAAAACATTATTATTTTCATAAAATCAAAACTGATTTTATAGGAGGCAGAGGTAATTGAGGTGTCAAAAAAGTAATCTTTAACTTACTTTAAGATATTGACTACAGAAAAAGAGGTGTACTTTTTTATGTACTCATCCATATTATGAGACTTTTATAATAGTTTTTCCCTTGTTTTATGTAAGGATATGATGGGCACTCAGAGATATGATGTGCGGAGGTCAGAGAGGTCTGACTAGGCTGAACATAACTCTTCATCCAGGTTACTGCTGGTAGCCAGAATTGGAAGAATCACTTCAAGTGTTTCTCCTTGATCCTTTCTCTCTCTGCCATGTGTTTTTTGTTGTATGCTGCTACCTAGCATCCGGCCACTGCTTCAACAGAAGTCCACACTTAAGATCTGGATAAATTAGCAATGCGAAGAAACTGAATAAATAGCTTCAGTCCTGTATCCAAAATTCCAGGCATCAATCCAAAAACATTCAATGGAGAATGTCACTACAGATTTCCAACGTAGACTATCTTTTTATTTGGGAAGCAAAAACAGTAACATCTTTCTTCATTCTAGCTCATAGCAAAAGTTTGCTTGCAATCCAAAAATGTTCAGAGAAGTTTTAAATTAAATAAAAACCTTACACTGTACATTAGTTGATTTTTAGAACAGCTAAAATATCCACAGTGTTTTTGAAACATCCCTTTCATTAAGGAAGGAAAGCTGAAAAATAAAACCTTAATCAAATTAAAAAAAAAAAAATACATCATACTCTGTATATTATAGTGAGTGTTAAGGAAACTTCCTTCTCTGACCATTGAGGAGCCACGCTGGCAGTCACACTCCCACCACCAGAGCCTTTCCCTGCTGGCACTGAAGGCCCTTCACTGGGTGGCTTCAGCTGGTGGCTCCAGTGACCAGACAGGTGCCACTCTTGACTCCCTACACACCCCACTCTTAGACCAGGTTTCCTTACTTGTTCGATTCCAGGTTTTCCTAAGGCACAGTAACAAACAGCTGGAGCTGGTGCCTCCCAGGAAGGATCCCCACTGAAGGAATGTCTGGGGTTTTACACCCTCACAGTCCAACCACACAAATTCTTGTCTCTTCCTCCTGAATCCTCGGCTCCTGACATATCTTCCCTTGTGAGTGAGGAGTCAGCAGGAAGGGGTGGAGCTTCCCTAGTTGCTGAGTGACTGGTTATAAGAGGCCTCTAGGAAGTATGGCAAACAGGAGCAGGCAAACAGGGGTGTGGCATGTTTCTGGGGTGTGGCCATGGCAGTTTGCGCAGGTAGGGCTTTAGGTTTTCTTTCTGCTAGTAAGGGTTGCTGTGTGTTGCTCGAGGTGTGTCTGTTGGCTGGCTGGTTTTGCGGTTTCTGTTAGTAATGGTCTCAACACGGTCAAAAACTGTAGTTTGTACAAGTGTATGTGGCCAGGTGGAGCCCTCCAAAAAGGATACATCTGTACAGACCCACTCCTGCCTGGAATATTTGAGCTTATCGGTGGTTTTGGGGATGTTGGAGGAGGCTTGCCTGCAATGTGAACAGGTGAATGACCTCCTTTTACTGATGGCAGAGCTTAGGGAGGAAGTTGAAAGATTAAGGAGTATCAGGGAAAGTGGAAGGGAAATAGATTGGTGGAGCTCAGCCCTTTCATCTTTAAAGGAGACACACCAGGAGTCAGAGGGCCCATATGCCTTCCACTCTCAGGCAATAGACAAGCACCTGGAAGATGAAGGGGAGTGGAAATGGGTCCCTGCTCGGGGAGGTAGTAATAAAAATTCCTCCCATCCCATAGTCAGGTGTCACTTCAGAATAGGTATGAGGCCCTGCATCTAGAGAGCCAGTGTCAGAGACTGAAATATCATATTTTATGACTTAAACGTTTTCTTAAAGGACTTTTAAAACTGTATTACAAAAGCTGCAGAGAAGACTACTGCACCCTGAATGGGGCCCTGACTGAGGCCTGACACTGCTCGCTGATGAAGATAAAGTAACCACTCAGGGCTGGGGACATTCACAAAGCACAAGCTTAGCACCTCCAAGATGAGGACCACAGCCCCAGGGCTATCAGCTGCCAGGCTCGCACAGACTCTCCACCAAAGGGTGGGAGGGAAGAGAGGCTTTGGGTGTGTGTTGGAAATGCCTCTGGTCAGAGGTGCAGTGACTGCCCATCCTTCACTGTGCAGACAAGCCCAGCTGAGGGGTTCTCACCAGGGGGGAGGAAGCTTATCCACAGCAGAAGGGGTGACATGGCCCATCACAAGGGGCCCCCTCAGAGGGGTCCCCAGACCCGGCACCAGAGATGATGCAACAGACCCTCAGTGTTGCAAGGGACAGTGTGTCAAGCTAGCCCCTGTAAGAAAGACACGTGGGCATTCCCACCTGGCGCGAAGTGTATATGAATCCACGGAATTCTGTACTCTTCAGTGTGTGGTGGTGTGGCATGGCGTGTGGTGTGGTGGTGTGGCATGGCGTGTGGCAGCATGTAGCAGCGTGGCCACAGCGGCGACGGGGGACCCTCACCACCAGCAGAGCAGATGGAGGGGAGCAACGAGACGTCGTTGGGACCCTCGGATGGGTGATATGCTTCCACCTAACCCCTGTCACCTCTCCCTGTTCCCCCACTCCCCACGCACACTTCTTTTTTCTATTTCTTTCTCTCTTTTCTCTTCCCTTCTCTTTGACTCTCTACTATTAAATAAAATACATCAGTTTTTTGGCAACAACATCTAACCTTGTTTGGTTTTAATCTCGTTTCTGGGCATATTTTGAACCTTCTAAGTTCTTTTCAGTTTATGCTCAGAGACTTAGCTTGCTTTGCTTTTCTGGGTTTAAACCGGATCGTAACAGCCAGCCAGATGATTTAGATGATTTAGATTTAGATGATTCAGAAGATTTAGAAGAAAATTATCTGCCCAGTGAGCCTCTCAATTATGATTCATTTGTAAGAAGGATCACCACCTCTAGCATCAAGAAGGAAAGAAGGGTAATTGTAGTGGGTGACTCCCTTCTGGGAGGAACAGAGGGCCTCATATGTCGACCCATTCCACAGGGAGGTCTGCTGCCTCCCTGGGGCCCGGGTACGGGATATCACTGAGGGATTTCCTGGGCTGATTCAGCCCTCTGATTATTACCCACTGCTGATACTCCAAGCTGGCAGTGATGAGATCGAAAAGAGGAGTGTTAAGGCAATAACTTTAGGGCACTGGGTCAAGTAGTTGATAGGACAGGGGCACAGGTGGTGTTCTGCTCAGTCCCTTTAGTGGCGGAGAAAAATGATGAAAGAAATAGGAGAACTCACATAATTAACAAGTGGCTCAAGGGTTGGCGTCATCAACAAAATTCTGGATTCTTTGATCACGGGGCAAATTTTACGGTGCTGGAACCAGATGGGATACATCTCTCTGTCAAGGGCAGAAGGTTTTTAGCTCATAAACTGGCAGACCACATTGAGAGGGCTTTAAACTAGGTTTGAAGGGGGAAGGGGATGCAGCTGGGCTGTCTGGAAGCTGGCCCAAGGGCGGTGAGCCTGAGTTAGGGGTGAAATCAGTAGCCCAGCTGAGGTGCATGTATACCAATGCACACAGCATGGGTAACAAACAAGAAGAGCTGGAGGTCATGGTGTAACAGTGAAGCTATGATGTAGTTGCCATCACTGAAACGTAGTGGGATGACTCACATAGCTGGAGCACTGCATTGGATGGTTACAAGCTCTTCAGAAGAGACAGGAAAGGGAGAAGAGGAGGAGGGGTGGCCCTTTATATTAAGGAGGCTTTAGATGCCATGGGTATTGAAACTAATGAAGATGAGGTTGAATGCCTATGGATAAGAATTAAGGGGAAGGCCAACAAGGCTGACATCCTACTGGGAGTCTGTTATCGTCCACCCAACCTGGAAGAAGAGGTGGACAACTTATTTTATAAGCAACTAGATAATGTTTCAGGATCATCAGCCCTTGTTCTTGTAGGTGACTTCAACCTGCCAGACATCTGCTGGGAACTTAATACAGCAGATAAGAAGCAGTCCAGGAAATTTTTAGAATGTATGGGTGACAACTTTTTGTCGCAACTGGTGGGTGAGCCTACCAGGGGAGGGACTATGTCAGACTTGTTGTTCGCAAATAGAGAAGGGCTGGTGGGAGATGTGGTGGTTGGAGGCCGCTTGGGGCAGAGTGATAATGAAATAACAGAGTTCTCGATAATTGGTGATATCAGCAGAAGCATCAATAAGACTCTTACACTGAACTTCCAGAGGGCAGACTTTGGCCTATTTAGGAGACTTATTCAGAGAGTTCCTTGGGAAGCAGTCCTTAAAAACAAAGAAGTTCAGGAAGGGTGGACATGCTTCAAAACAGAGATCTTGAGGGCACAGGAACAGACTTTCCCTGTGTGCCAAAAGATGAGTCGACAAGGTAAACATCCAGCCTGGATGAACAAGGAGGTTTTGGAGGGATTTAGGAATAAAAAAAGGATGTATTATCTTTGGAAGGAGGGTCAGGTCTCTCAGGAAGTATTTAAGAGGGCTGCTAGAGCATGTAGGAAAATAATTAGGGAGGCTAAAGCTCAGCTTGAACTTAAGATGGTGACTTCTGTGAAGGATAATAAAAAATGATTTTACAAATATATTAATGGTAAAAGGAAGGGTAAGACCAACCTTTGTTCTTTATTGGATGAGGGAGGGAACTTAGTTTCTGCAGATGAGGAGAAGGCAGAAGTACTTAACGCCTTTTTTGCCTCAGTCTTTAGCGGAAAGATGGCTTGTCCTCAGGGCTGTCCTCTTGGGTTGGTTGATAGTGTCAGTGAACAGACTGGTCCCCCTGTTATCCAGGAGGAGGCAGTCAGAGAACTGCTGGGATGCTTGGATATTCATAAATCTATGGGACCAGATGAGATCCATCCCAGGGTGATGAGGGAGCTGACAGATGAGCTTGCAAAGCCACTCTGCATCATTTACCAACAGTCCTGGCTCACTGATGAGGTTCCAGATGACTGGAAGCTGGCCAATGTGACGCCCATTTACAAAAAGGGTAGGAAGGAGGAACCTGGTAACTATAGGCCAGTCAGCCTGACCTCAGTACCTGCTAAGGTAATGGAACAGCTTGTACTGAGTGTCATCACACAGAATTTACAGGATGGCCAGGGTATCAGACCCAGCCAGCATGGGTTTAGGAGGGGTAGGTCGTGTTTGCCCAACCTGATCTCCGTATATGACCAGGTGACCTGCCTGGTAGATGCAGGAAGCGCTGTGGATGTTGTCTATTTGGACTTCAGCAAGGCCTTCAACACTATCTCCCACAGCATACTCCTGGAAAAGCTGGCAGCACGTGGCTTGGATTGGAGCATTCTTTGCTGGGTTAGGAACTGGCTGGATGGTCGGGCCCAGAAAGTGGTGGTGAACGGAGCTGCATCCAGCTGGCAACCAGTCACCAGTGGTGTCCCTCAGGGGTCTGTCCTGGGGCCAGTTCTGTTCAATATTTTTATTGACGACATGGATGAGGGAATTGAGTCCTTCATTAGTAAATTTGCAGATGACACTAAGCTGGGAACTTGTGTCGATCTGATGGAAGGTAGGATATTACGGTGGTCAGCAGCTGGCCTGAAGACTTCACAATAATAATGAATCCCATTTTATAACTCCCTCTTTTATAACTGAAATAATGAAGATATAACTGAAATTATATAAGTACCCTGACCAGTTGGTTATGTAATCCGACCACTGTAGACTGTTGGAGAGCAGGCCCAGGCTGCTGGGGACACACACAGCTATTGGCTGGTTGGCTGGGTGGCAACTGGCTCAGCCCATAGGGATTGACCATGTGGACCTTCAACTCTATATAAGTAAAGGAAGACTCAATAAAAGTGGGCTGTTGTGCATGAACCCAGTGTGTCTTGTCACTTGTCTGTCTCTGAAACTGCGACAATTGGTGACCCCTGGACGTGATGCAACGGCTGCTGCAGGTATAGCGGGAGACAGGGCAGCGGGGAGAGCTGCCTGCAGCCTTTGAGCTGTGAAGAACGGAGGGATAGCCGTGATTGTTCTGGACCTTCCCTTCTATTTTTTTTTCTTTTTCCTTTTTTGTAATTGGGAGACATTGCCAGCATGGGTGTGTGGGTTTCAGCACTGGAAGACCCTGTACTACAGGTATGGACTTCCTTTTTAACAAAAAAAAGGGATGAAATGTGACAAACAGGCTTTAACAGCCTTAATCACGTGGTGTAAGAGCCACAGACTAGACATCTCCGAGGGAACTACCCTGGACTTGGAAAAGTGGAAGCGGGCTGGCAAAATTATAATCTAAGTGGCCTCCATAGGAGATGAGACAGCTATTAATGTGATAAAGCCTTAGAGGCTTATAGTGGACTTGCTAAAACAATTAAAAACTGAGAATAATGCAAGGACGATGCTGGAAACACTGCGGGTGCCACCCACTGAGGCTGGCAGCAGGGAGAGGACACCAGGAGAGGCAGCGGGAGGCATGGACGCTGCACCAAGCGTGCAAGAGAGCACCTCGGCCGAGCAGGGCTGCGCTGCCGGCTCATGCCGGGACGTTGCCTCAGGGGAGCATCCCGTGACCGAGCAGGGGTGTGCTGCCGGCCCATGCTGGGGTGTCTCCCCCATGGAGCACTGTGCGGCTGTGCGGAGCCACACCGCCTGCCCATGCTGGGATGAACAGTTGGCGGAAAGCGCTGCCACCGAACCAAATGGTGGAGCTGCCCCGCGCAGCCACACTACATTAAACAAGCGTCCTCCAGCCCCTCCGTGCCCTGCCTCCAACAGCTGCAGAGTAGCGCTTAATGCTGACCACTGCAGGACCATGTCCAGCTGCTGCCAAGTCTCTGGTCACTGCCAGACCGCTGCTAGCAGGCATTCTGTGACCATGCCTGGTGGTGCTGGCTGCGAAGTTTCTGTGGAAACAAAGCATCCTGCAACTACATCAAATGCGCCTGCACAACCATCACAAAAACACTCTCCCAAGACAGACACGCTATCAGAAGCGCCCGATCCCCGCTTAAGCATCATGCCTGGAAATAGCGGTGGATCATGAAGTCTTAATGTCGCCGCTGCCACAGCAGCAGACACACCACTATTTCTGGAGCTGGAGCTGTCCCCAGGATGTATACCAACAAAGGATACGAGAGAGACCAGAAGAGAGACCCAGAGCCATCATCCCCCTTTGGAACACCATGATACTGTCACCATTGCTACACTGCTGACAGCCCTGCCTGGACAGCCCCACAACCAGACACACTTGGACAGGCAAAGCCTCTCATGCCTTCTTCATCAAGGCGTTCGAGCTCTTAAGTTTCCCATGGTTCTAAAGTTTCCTGTTCATAGAGTTAAGTTGTTAAGTTGTAACTTTAAGGCAATAAGCCTGCAGCATGCCGCTTTGAGAGTTTGTATCACTGGTAATCCCATGTGACAGCTTTTGGATATGATTGTTACATTGCCAATGATACAATGGGATACATCTCTGGCTGAAAGGGCCTAGGCCTGCTGAGCCGTGTTTGTCACCCTGTTTCCAAGGGCTCTGGAGACAGGACGACAGATACTGGTTTTATATTTAAAAACAAAAAGGGGGAATTATTGTGGTGATCAGCAGCTGGCCTGAAGGGCTCACAATAATAATGAATCCCATTTTATAACTCCCTCTTTTATAACTGAAATAATGAAGATATAACTGAAATTATGTAAGTATCCTGACCGGTTGGTTATGTAATCCAGCCAGTGCGGACTGTTGGAGAGCAGGCCCAGGCTGCTGGGGACACACACAGCTATTGGCTGGTTGGCTGGGTGGCAACTGGTTCAGCCCATAGGGATTGACCGTGCAGACCTTCAACTCTGTGCAAGTAAAGGAGGACTCAATAAAAGTGGGCTGTTGTGCATGAACCCAGTGTGTCTTGTCTCTTGTCTGTCTCTGAAAGTGTGGCAGTAGGAGGGCTCTGCAGAGAGACTTGGAACAGTTGGATATATGGGCAGAGTCCAACAAGATGAAGTTTAATATGTCCAAGTGCCGGGTACTGCATTTTGGCCACAATAATCCCCTGCAATGTTAAGGGCTGGGGATGGTGTGGCTGGACAGTACCCAGGCGGAAAGGGACCTGGGGGTACTGGTCGATAGCTGGCTGAACATGAGCCAGCAGTGTGCCCTGGTGGCCAAGAAGGCCAATGGCATCCTGTATCAGGAGCAGTGTGGCCAGCAGAAGCAGGGAAGTCATTCTTCCCCTGTACTCAGCACTGGTGAGGCTGCACCTTGAGTACTGTTTTGGGCCCCTCAGTTTAGGAAGGACGTTGAGACGCTTGAGTGCATTCAGAGAAGGGCAATGAGGATGGCGAAGGACTTGGAACATAGGCCCTATGAGGAACAACTGAGGGAGCTGGGGTTGTTTAGCCTGGAGAAAAGGAGACTCAGAGGTGACCTTATCGCTCTTTACAACTTCCTGAAGGGTGGTTGTAGTCAGGTGGGGGTTGACCTCTTTCACCAGGCGGCAACTGACAGAACAAGAGGGCACAGTCTCAAGCTGTGTCAAGGGAAATATATGTTGGATATTAGGAAAAAGTTTTTTACAGAAAGGGTGAAAGTGCTGGAATTGTCTGCCCTGGGAGGTGGTGGAATCACCATCCCTGGATGTGTTTAAAAAATAACTGGATATGGCACTCGATGCCATGATCTAGTTGAGGTGCTAGGGCATGGGTTGGACTCGATGATCTCGAAGGTCTCTTCCAACCCAGACATTCTGTGAATTCTGTGAATTCTGTGAATTTTGAGTGTCTGGTCACCTGGCTGGCCAAAGGTCTCTGTGCTCTTTGCTATGCAAAGGGTCAGCAGTTCGAGGCCTCTTTGCTTGGGATCCCACCACCCAGAGCTCCATGTGCAGCTCCCATTGCAGCTGCTCACTGAGCTACGGGCCCTGGCTGTATTCCTTAACAGTGAGAGTGTTTGCATTTAGATTTTAACAGTAATAATTTTTTTCATTTACCTCTCCCAGCCTGAGGGAGAGGTCCCAGGCACTCCCTTCAGACTGCAACTTGCCGGGCTGTAGCTATCATCTGAAGATTTATTTGGGTCAAAGCCTCTGCCCTGGCAGAGACAGCTGCTCCAACACCTCTTGGAAAATGTGTCCTGTGCTGCATAACTACCATTCCTTTGCTGTGGTTGCTGGTGGATGAGCTAGATAGTTCCATGAAATTATAAAATATTTTAGTTTATGTACATCAGTGATTTTTTTGTGGAAAAACATAGGACAATTTTTTTCTTGTATTTTTAAAAGGTTTTTTCAGAGCTTCACTAGTGAATTATAATGAAAATATTTGCAAAAGTTTTACATTTCATGAAGATTTATGCTGGAGAGAACTCCTCCATCAAACCAATGCTTATTTAACCTTTTCACAAAAAATAACTGTGGAGTATCTATTATTTTGAAGTATATCTCATAACTCTTAAGCCAAACTTTAAACTGTACCCTGGCTGTACAATTATTCTTTGAAAAAAAATCATATTTAAGTTCTGATTATTTTAGTCTAACATTTTTGTAGTGATTAAAGACCAGAAAAGCTGTGTGATTCTTTGTGAAATTAAGAAATTATCAATATTAATGTTCCTGTCTGATACAAAGGAGGAGTTATATAGAGTGAAATGCATTTAATCTTGTTCTGTAACTTTTAAACATGGCCCAATCATTCACTAAAGTTCTTTAAGAAAGGCCACAGGTGCATTTTACTCTCTGAACAAGAAGCTATAGAGTTAAAAAGAAGTAGCACCCACAGTAAATTTGCTCAAATAGAGTAAGAAAAATAAGTTGAAAAAGGGGAAAAGACAGAAGGCAAAGAAGAGTACATCATTTAGAATTATTTGTATTTCAGGCACACACTTCATAGGAAATATTGTGGAAAAGGCTAGAATAAAAGTGCACAAATTGCCACTGAAATTTTATTAATATTTTATTAAGCCAACAGACAAGTAGTTATAGGTTTAAAAATACATGGAATCAAAGAAGCTAACTGCATTATTAGTACTTTAGAATCTTTATAGATTTTTGACTATTATCATATGGGAGGTATATGCTTTTGGAACTATATTTTCATTGAACATGGTGACAGACCACCAACAGTCCTAAAAAATCACAGAGATAATAAGGACACAGAATATAAAATTGTGAACCTTAAATCACTCTTCAAAAAACAGTCTAAACAAATGCAAAAGAAGGAGATAATCTGTTCATTAATTACAATACAAAAATGAGTTTTCAAAAAAAACTATCCAAAAAAAAAGAGTTTGAAGAGAAATTCATTAAAGGTATGTATAACTTCAGATTGAACCCTTTCTAAAGTTTTTGCTAGCTGATCCCATAAATATACACAAATGAATAAGTGCACATAGAAGTGTAACTGGGTGTCTAGGGAAAGGAATTCCTCTTGTAGAAGAGGCAAAAAGACTTCTGTGCTTCTTCAGTCTGAAAAAAACCAAGACAAAATTGAAATACCAGTTCGAAAATTCCTGCAGACAAAAGAATTTCTGTTACCAGCAAGACCCAATGAAACTATCAAGCATGTTAAACTTGAGAAAACTTTTCTTCATGGATGCTTAATAGAACATGTTGTAATGGCATGAAGTGTAAGACTGAACTCTGTACAGAGGACTGATTCATTAAAGCCTTTGAAGAGTAGCTAAATGCTGCCTCCCTCAGAAAGGTATTTGTCCTTGCATTCTCTTCATATTTACTGCTGTAATATAAAAGATATTACCCAAAGAGGATACCAATTGGTTTAACCCTTTTGAGAGTATTTGATTGTTTATACAACACTCTTTGCATGTCAACATTCAGAAGTGCACCAGAATGTACATTAGTTAGTTAAAAGCCATGCAAACTTGCAAATTTAATCTAGCTGCATATTAAAAAAAAAATCTATCAATATAAAACTAATAAAATGGTGTGGCAGGGTGCAGACAGAAATGACACATAACTCAAATAACAAAGCCTATAATAATAAAGCACCTAGAAATTCAGAAACAGCACACATATTTCTCAGGAGTCTACCTCACTTGTGGACTTTTCTGGGATCAGCCTATTGAATTTTATGTCTCTCCTTCCACTGAGGAATTTAATACTTTACTTAAGTGCAATATATTTACCAGAAACAATAGCAAAACTGTCATTTGCTGTAATAAGTCCAATTATTACATTTACTATTTATAGATTTTTCTATAGGCCAACTTTTAGTTTTCTTCATAGTGACCTGGGTAACCCAAAATGTTATAGTGTTCCTCAACTATCTGTGCCCAAGATTGTTATTGTCTCTTTAAGAACCAGTGGCACGGCTGGAAATGGAACTGTGGGGCAGGGAGGTGCTGGTCCCTTTTAGAAAGTTCATCAAATTATTTGTTCGTGTGCAAATCTGAATATTAAAATTACAAGAAAAGCAAATAATTATGTTTTCCCAACTGAAAATAGCCTTTTTAATTTAAGATTGAGTTGAAGATCTGTATGTTATGTCAACCGTAAGGTTTTGTTTGTCCTGTATTATAAGTGATGTTCACATAAATTTATTGAGTCTTTCTACAGTCTGAAGGGCAAGAACTCTATTACAAAACATGTCCAGAAATGTGTTATGAAAGTGCAAGACAATTACTGAAATAGTAATTATTCAAGAAACATTACTCTGAAAGATTTAAAATTAAAATGACCTTAGTAACAGGCCAAATGTTTGTTCATATTAATAAGTCACAAGTATATATTTCTGAATAACCCTTCATAGTGGTAGGATGTTTTTTCCCTCTTTAAACACTCCTAAATCAATGTGAATAAAATTAAAAGAAAATCCCTCAAAAGAATGAGGCAATAATCAGTCATTGAGCTCATCAGAGTTCATTGGGGACAACAAATAATGCTATCTAATTAATTAGGTTGACAGCAAACTGTGTGACATATTTCGTATGGCTGGCTGGTTTAACATTCTAAACCCTCTTGTTTATTAGAGCTTGCATGTTTCAAATAGAAAAGGATGTTAGACATCCCATCTGCTGTGTAACAGAGCTTCAGAAAAAAAAATACACTGAAGTCTTGATAAATTCACATCACAATAACAAGACAAATGCAGCATCTTATCTGATATGCAGTGACACAATTCCAATTGTTTCTAAAATTTTATTATTTTAATGGGACTACGTGGAAATAAACATCCTACTGTCAACATGATTCCCTGATCAAAGTCTGACGTCAGGTTAGTCAATAAAATGTCTCAGTTTGAAATACCTCTTATCTCTGAGTGAGCACCAGTAAAATTTTGAAATGGAATGCACATCCTGAGACAGCACATCTTGTTTACAAAGTGGTGGTTGGCAAATAGTGATATAATGCTGACTGACTACTATGCGGAGCTGTGACTCTAATTATGTGCATATTCTGAAATAAATCTGTTAGAAAGCAATTTACTTAAAAATGCATGATTCTATTTCATGCCTGAATACACTTATGTGAAAGTACTGTACTTCTAGTATACTTCAAATAGATTTAGCAAACATAGGAAGGGGTAGAAATCCAAGTATGCTATAATCAAGCTGTTTTTAATTTTTTAAAATTTTTCTTTTCAATAAAATATTTTATAAGTATCACTTTGTTAGCATAGATATCCATATCATACATGACTACATAAAACTGTATGCAATTATAAGTTCTTGAGTTCTGATGCAATCAAATGCAGAAATTAGGAAGCAGGACTACCTGAAATTAAAGCACTTGACTGAGAGCATTTTCCAGATGCTCTTTGAACTCTGACAGGCTGGATAATATGACTGCTTCACTGGAGGACATTTTCCAGTGACTGACTACCCTCTCAGTGAAGAAGCTTTTCCTAATGGCCAGTGTGAACTTTCCTTGATGAAGCTTGATTCCATTTGCTTGTGTCCTGTTGCTGGTTGCCAGAGGGAGGAAATCAATGCCTACCCCTCTTCTGATGACCTTAAAGAAGATATACATTACAATGAGGTCATCCCTCAGCCTTTTCTTCTCTAAGCTGAGCAAGTCAAGTGACCTCAGCCACTCCTCGTAAGTCTTGCCTTTGAGACTTTTTACCATCTTGGCCATCCTCCTCTGGACACACTTCAATAGCTTCTAGTAAGTCCTTATAGTGAAGTACTTAAAACTGCACACAGAACTTGACTTGGGCAGCACCACTGCAGAGTAGAGTGGAACAGTCACTGCACTTGACCAGCTGGCGATGCTCTCCTTGATGCACTCCAGGACACAGCTGGCCTTTTTTGCCTTTCTTTTTCCTATTCAAAATTCTTTTTTTCAAAATTACAGTTAGTTTGTTAGTTTCTTGCCAAATCTTGTTTACCATTCAAAAAACAGGGAAGAGTTCTCAAACTAGAAATGTTTCCCATAACATGTTCTCATATCTACAGTCTAGGTGAGTTCTAGACATATTATGCATTAAGTTTATGTGCCAAATGCTTGTGCAGGATGGCTGTAACAGATCTAAGTTAAATGGTCTTTAAACTTTACGTAGAGTGTTTTTCAGGTGTTTTTGTCAGGTTGCTTTCTATTGCTCTTTAGGTTTTTTTTTTTCATGTTACAGTAGAAACAAGAACTGATTTATTCCTAATAAGCCCTTTTAGTCAGGAACATTTAGAATGAGTATAGCAAATTTGCATGAAAGTGTATGTTTTATTGTTGATGCTGCATGAGTAAGAATGATTGTTACCATGCTAATAGACATGGGCAATATTAAACATGGAAAAAATTAAAGTTAATATTAGACTGTGTTAAAGAGATAAATTTTGTGTCAGAGGAATGACAATGAAGTGTACTCTGTAATTATCATCTTAATGAAAAACAGAAGTCAAGTCTATGTTTTATGGATCATACTAAAAATCTAAGACTGTATTCTAAACACACATTGAAGTCTGTTATTAATGGCACAGTTAAGAAATCTTTAAGATCCAAAGATCTTAGCAAAATCATAACACAGACTGGGACTCCAGCTGATCATGCAAAACTCACAATAAACCTTAAGGCTAGACAGGTTTAATTTTCATTACGGGTGAACAAGGAAAACTCTAGCCAAACTTCCCAAAAAATGGAAGATACTCTCCCTCCCCAAGAAAATAAAATCCAACAGCTAAAAAAGACCTTAAACAAATACCACTAAAGCATTTTATTTAATATTCTGTTCTATCTTTCATCTTTGTAGGAAATAATTAGAAATCCATAAAAATAAAAATTGAAACTATTGCTGGAGCTGATGGAGTTTATTCACTTGTAAAAGACAAGATCCAATTTTCTTTGAGATCAAAGGCAAAACAAAAAATAAAAATATTAATACCTATTACAAATAAATTAGATATCCAATCCAAAAATTAGATATGAAAGGGACTGTATACATAAAACTTGATAAGAAAAGTAGTGTCAGAAGGAGGAAAGAGAAAAAGAAAGTTTAAGGGATATAAGGTGGTTCCTTCTCTTTAAAATGCAAAGTCTCTGAGTTTCCCAGGATGAGTTTTTTATTTAGTTCTTGTATTCAGTAGAATTTAATGTTTTTCAGTAAATCATATACAGCTGTTTTATGGGAAACTGTCAGAAACCATAATGGTAACAGGATGGGGCAAGAATGTCATGCATGATATCAAAGGAATAATTCTGGATGACAACTCTGAATTTTAATCTGTGATTATTGGCTTATATCCTGAAATGTACCAATGTTTCCTCAGGATTGGCCATTATCAATCATTACAAATCTGGGGGAAAAATAACCAAACAAAATATACATTATATTTTAAGTACTCAGAAAAACTGTAAATGTTCATTGGAGAACATGAAATGATTGTCATAGGTCAGTGAGACAAAACAAGTTTGAAAAATGCAGACACTCACTGAAATCACAAGATTTCACTTCCTTTCCTGAAAGGAAGAATTTCATTTCAGGAAAGGAAATTAAATCTTGAAATCAGAACATAGTGGAACAAACACTGGAAAGGAGATAAAATGTAAAATAAAATGCAATTCAAAAAAAAAAAAAAGAAAATTTAGAAATGGGGTGACTACAACAAAATGGACTGAGATGAAATGAGGTGCAGTGAAAAGGACCAAAACTTGCCAAAATCATTAATACTGAAATCCCAAAATCAGGGAAGAAAGGTAAACAAAGAGACAGGAGAAGAAGTTGAAAAAAATGAAATGTTAAAAAAAAAAGAGAAAATTCTGAAGCAAAGTGAAAATAATAAAAGGAAATGGGATGACATGAAGTGCAGTGAAATGGACCAAAGCTTGCAAAATTGATCCTCATTGATAAGGCAAGATTTCATTTCCTTCATGACTGGAAATGAAATCTTACCATTTCAATGAGGATCAATTCTGCAGGTTTTGGTCAATTTACACACACTTCATGTCATCCCAAGCCATTTTATTGTTTTCACTTTGCTTCAGAATTTTCTTTTATTTTTAGCATTTCATTTCATCAACTTCTTCTCCTGTCTCTTTATTTCACTTAGTTCCCTGATTTCAGGATTTCAAGGAGAAACATTTTGGCGAGGTTTGGTGCATTTCACTTCAAAAAAAGAACACCCCACTGCCCAAAAATTCCTCTCTTCACACCTTTCTTCTTAGCACCACCCATGTGATGAACCCCTCAGCAAAAGCCCACTTTTACTGCTCCACTTAGGATTAGGCATATGCCTTGGTTTAGACTTGAAAAAACCTCAATGCCTAGAGATTCAGGGAGTCTGCAACTACAAAAGGCATGCCAAGGTGGGCAGAGCACTGCCCCAACATTGCTCCCTCCACACCATTCTCCTTGGCACCACCCACGTGCTTGGCACCTCAGCAAAGGCTGCTTTTACTACTCTGCTTAGGGTTAGGCTTACGCTAAAGCTTAGGCTTTAGAAAACCGCAAAGCCTAGTCCTCCAGGGACATTGAAACTGTGAAAGGCATGCAAAAGGGGAGCACTTCATGTCATCTTATTACGTTTGATTACAATCACTTCATTTCTGAATTTTCTTTTATTTCTTTCCATTGATTTTAATTTCATTAGAAGCCAGCCCCAGTTAGTTTGTTTCATTTTTGTTCTCCAATTTCAAGATTTAATTTGCTTTCATGACCAAAACTTTTGTGCACACATGCAAAAAAATCTTGTTATGTAGAACTGGTTCAGATTAATGAAGTTTAGCAACAAGAAGGAGGCTCTCCCTCTTAATCCTAACTACATGAATGGAATCTTCTCTCTGTGAATTCTGTTTGTTGCAAAGGCAGAAAAAAGTTCAGACAAAAGACTGATTAACCAGATTCTCTCTGAAATATTACTGACTTTGAGCACTGTAAGAATCAAAGTCAGAGTTATAAAGGATATTTGAGCAGTAAACAACATCCAGATCCTATTTCAGATTGTGAGATAGAACAGAGGATAGCAGACAATCTTACCTCAAAAGTTTCTATGTGCAGGAATTACAGCAAGAACTTGAGTTTCTTTGGAGATTAAATAAATATGACAGAGAGTTTACCATACTAGAGATTTGTTTATTAGACAACAACCTCATTAATACTGACAAACATGAAAGGATGTTTATAACAAAACTAAATTTTTCCTGGACCTGATGGAGGTTAAAAGTCTAAAGCATTCAAAGTTGGTAGAAATTATGAACCAACAAATTTAGAAAGACAAAACAAAATTAATTTATTCTTTACAGAAGCTGTACTTATACTGATATATAGGTAAAGATGCCACATCAAGAGTGCCTATGCACTCTTATATGACTTCATATGTTTATGCCTAAAGCTGTAACCCTATGATAAGAGTTTTGATTGATTGGAAGAGTATATTTCAGGCCTCTGAGAAGACATCTTTACAAGTATCATTGACTATGTATGGCTGCTCCATCTTTGGAGAGTTCAAAGCCAACTTGGACAGGACTTTGTGCAACATGCTCTAGTGGAAGGTGCACCTGGCCATGGCAGGGGTTTGGAATGGGATGGTCTTCCATGTCCCTTCCAATCCAAGCCATTGTGTGATTCTGTATATGAAAGATAAAGGACTTCTCTCCTACTTCACCTAGAAATCCAATTTATTCACCAACTTTAGCTGTTTCTGCTGCCTTCTTAACAAAAAAATGACCTAGGAAACAGACAGGAAATAAAAACCAAACCCACACAAACCCCCTCAAAACATTATCATTGATTTACTCATTGTGTCACAACAAAGACACACTACATAAGTAAAAGAATACTTGGCTAATATGTAACTTAGGTAAGGTGACATACCTAAACTTTTTAACTGTACTTTACATTAAATCACGTTAGCTTGTATTCACTGTCAATTAATTACATATACAGGAACAAGTAAAAGCAGTTCAGCTTTTACCAGTTATTTGGCTTCAGATTAAGTCATTCAGGTGTCTACATACGGTATTCAAGCTCCTGTCATTTTCAGCTAGTCAACAGTCCAATGGGGTCTAAGGAGTTGATTCTCTAAATAGACCCTGATATCTGATCAACTAAATTGCACTTCAGCGATCACATTATCAAAAGGCACAGTGCAGTGCCTCAAATACAAACCCCTAGTACCATCTGAGATGTTTTTCAATATCCCATAATGACTTGTTAGACCAAAATGTAAGAGTCTCCTATAGATTTTGTATTAGATAAGAGATTCCCACATGAATGCCTGAAATACCTTAGGGCATTTCAAATATCATATCTATGAGCTGAATCAACTGCATGCCCTCTCCTGAGACAAATCAGTCATGTCCCTGACACATTAGGGTGACCTAGTCAGTAAATTCATCATTTATCTGCACTGTAAGTGACTTTGATCTATCATGAACCAAATTCTCTAAAATACTTTAAAAATACATTCAGGTAGACCTGCAAATATCTTCAACAATTACATCAGAGACAAATATTTTTCTTCTTTCTCCTAAAACAAAATTAGATTTTAATTGTGTAGATTTTATTGCTAGAAAAGAGTGGAGATGATAAGATTTAAGGACAACATATAGGACATTGTTGGGGAAGATGAAACAGGAAAGCCTTGGAAATATGATTGCCTGACAAAAGATTTTGGGAATATGAAAACTACAGGCAACATCGAAATGAAAGCCACTTTTGAAATACCAGGTCTTAGTTACTGAACAACTGGAAAACAATGGTATGGCCGACTGAAGGTAATCCCCTCTTGATGGAACAATACCCTCTGCTTGCAAACAGGTCCAAGGGTCAGAGCAGACCCTACTAGCTCAGCAGAAGGGGTCCAAAGAGTAGTTTTTAGAAGTTAAGATGTAACACTCTATGGTAATATAAGAACTCTTATAGGCTGTATGTAAATGCTATAGGATTTGTATCTTGTATTAGATTGGTTAGTGACAATTAGAATATTCAGTACAGAAGATGATTTATTGTATTGTAACCAGGACTTCAGACATTCTCATTCTCATTCTCATTCTCTCTTCTATTCATTCTTCCTCTCTTCCACTTCTACTCTTGCTCCTACTCTCTCTCTCTCTCTCTCTCTCACCCGTTCACTCTCTTGCTCTCTTGGGCCTGCTCAGAGCTGAGTCTACCAGCTCTGAGCAGTGCCCCAATACCCACGCCCTTTACAATAAACCGGCTGTGTCCCAAGACCTGCCTATAGAGATCTCGCGTCTCCATCCGTCACCGTCTACGTCCGGCCGTCCCGACTGGACCCCCAGAACCCCCGTAACCTTCAGGACATGTGTGTGAATACATCATATGTCTAATAACCAATTCCAGAATATACATTTAGAAAAATAAAGAACACAGAATAGGCCTTATCCATACTATTGAGTTCTCTTACCCTCTAAAACAAGATTATCACAACTGACCTGCCTTGGGAACAGTCTCTACCCTGAGCCATGTTGAGAATTAAATGCTACTAAATGGTTTTCCTTTTGCTGAGCTGTTTAAATTCTCTTGTGTGCAGATTTCAGCTTGGACATCAATTTCTCTTCTGTGGAGTCTTGCCATGTGTAAGTAAAATTTCAGTGGAGAATTCAACTCCATGGAAATCTTTGTACATGTTAAAATTTATATTAGCACAGAAATTTTTCCTTTGCAATTAATGTCATCTTGGTCTCTCTTTATCAGGTCTCATGGAACCTTTGAAACAATTATTGAAAAGTAACAATGCTTTATATCACGTATCTAACCTAACAGATTCTGTCTGTTTTTCAAGCAAACATGTTTTACTCCTGAAAGCATGAGAAACTGTAGTTTGTGTATGAAGACTAGAACATCAAGAGATTTACAAACACAAGGCAAATGGTTTTCTACTGTTAACTGTGGAGAGGAGGGGCAAGTAGAGGAATTAACTAGATTTCTTTCCAGTCTGGGCGTGTCCATTTTTGTCATTAAAAAAAAAAAGTGGAAATAAAAAAAGGTAATTGCTCCAAAGCAAAGTAGTTAAAACCATACTTAGTCTATTTCAAATGTAGTAGTTAACCCAAACATTCCAAAAATCCATCCACTCAAACAGAAGGATGATTCCTGAATCAGCTGCTGTACTGACTGTTCAGAGAGGACAGTTATACTTCTGCTACACAGATATTTCCTTTTGTATAAACCTATTATGTAAAGAAATTGAAAACAAAACTTTAATTCTTCTTGCTATAGCTTCTCTGAGTGCAGAAGTCCTTTGAAGTTCTCCCAGCTTTCTGCCAATTTTCTTTCCGGTTGTAAAACAGATGCTTGTCAGCTCCTGAGATACCCTGAAATAAACATAAATAATGAATATGTCTTCAAGGTTTTTCTTCAGATTTGTAATGACTAATGCATTTAGCTAGCTCATTAGTTCCATAGCACTTGATACATCTAAAGGGGGTAGTTTATGCCTCTTCTCACACCTTACCCAGTTTTCTGAATGATGCAGAGAAGTATCTGGATTGATTTTGGTAGTATCCTTCACAGTTTTAAAATACAATAGACTTCAAAAAACAGTCCTGCAGATGGAAACAGCAGGAATACAACAGCAGTATAGAAGGGGTGATATAAAAGAGATGTGATTTACACAGACATGTACATGTAAAACCTCAGTATGTAGACCTTATCAATATTTTCAACCATAGAAAAAATTTTTAGCTCCCAAATAACCTCTTTGCCTCAGTGAATGAATCCAAACTTTCCATTTTAATGACAATCAGAAGAAAAATCAAGTAGAAATGAACTCTCGAGAAAGAGATAATGAGCAAATATTATTACCCTCTTTTTCAGATGTTTGTCACACACAAGCACACCTCCTGGTGCGAATCAATTTAGCAGTATTTTAAGCTAGTCTGTTTGCTTTACTCAAAATCATATTTATGGGCAAGAGAAAACTAACTTTATATATCAAGCCAAGAATTTATTGCTAAAATAATTGAATATTCACAGTCTTACCTGTCAAACCAGAATAAATCCTAGAAAAGAAAATGAGCAGTTATTAGGTAATTTTATTTACGTGTGAAAAACTGAGAATTTATTGACATTCTTGTCTGTTGACATGGGGATCGATGTTCAAAAGAAGATCCATCTTACATCTGACATATGAAACAGTTGTCAAACAATTGGAACTCTATCTTATGCATCCACTGGGTTTACTTCAGGGGAAGAAGCTGCATAAGGAAGAGAAAGCTGAATCACTTTGAAGTAGGACCACAAAGTTGTTGCCATACATAGGTGACATTTCAAAAATTTGAAATAATTTATTCAGTGTAAATAACTGTATAGTAAAAGGCAGATAGTTTTATCTGTTGGATTTAAGGCCTCAGAGAAACGAAACAATTAAAAACCTGGAGCTGACCTGACAGGAAGGTGTGTTAAAATATGGTAAAGTTAGAGGTAAGAACACCACAGTAAAATTAAAATATAATTTTAAACCCCTCCAAATTTATTAAAACAAAAGCAATAGAAAAAAATGGCATAAAAATCTTACTTTTGTGTACAGCACATATATAAAGGTCTGGTTAGAGTGGTGGGTTGAGCCTGGCAACTAAGTACCAACCAGAGGATGAGAATCAAAATGTCAAAAATCAATGAAGAAAAATGAATCACGATTAAGACAGTTTTATAAGTAAAGAAAAAAAAAAAAAGAGATGCAAAAGCAACAACTTATCACCTGCCACCCACAGACTGATGCCCAGGCAGTGTCTGAGCAAAGGTTATCTAGGAAAAGCAGCATCCTCAGTGTGGAGTCATATGGTGTTAATTATGCCTTTGGTCAAATGGGGTCAGTTTTCACAGCTGTGTCCCCTCCCAGTTTCTTGCCCCCTCAGCCTACTCACAGGAGAGAGGCAGGGGAAGAAGGCAAGACACAGTAAGAAGCAGAAACCCTTGGTCCTGTGCAAACAGTTCAGCAGTGGATAAAACACTGGATTGTTATCAATACCATTTTGTCATAAATCTTAAACACAGCATTACACAGGCTACTATGAAGAAAATTAACTCAATCCCAGACAGACCTAGACAATTGAAAAAAAAACCCAAATAAACAGTCTGCTGGGGTTTTTTTCTGTCTATTTTATAATAATTTAATAAATAAATATCATGGAAAACAAAGGCTTTCCTCACATGTGAAGTAGTCATCCTTGGTAACGTTAGTCAAATATCTACATTTTCAGGACTGGATGGATTATTTCTGGTCCCCAGTAAAGGCAAGATGTGCATAGATGTTTCTTTTATGTCAATTTATTTATTTAACATTGTGAGTTTTATCCTAAATATAATGAAGCTAAAATATTAATTTGATGTCCCAAAGAAAAATATTTTATTCCAGCCAATGTAGAACATGGCCAAATGTTGCATTAGCTACCATCTGTATCAACATATTGTCAGCCAGGTGCAAATGCTTAGCTGGCAAATCTGGCAGCCCACCTTCTAGTTTTGTTTAAACAAATAGGTTTCTGTTCCTCTGGGATCCTTCCTCTGCATAATGAAACTCTTGGCATTCAATCTTTTCAAAACTTATAAAATGACATTTCTTTGCTTCTATGCATTCATACACTGGGGCATTTCCTGAAGGTGTTCAAATAACTTTAAAAGACTCACCCAACTCACAAACACATCTGTCAGAGTTAGTAAGTTTTATGGAGCAATCCTTGCAAATGGCAGAGTAGCTAAAATTCAACACGTATCTTTGAAAAACAACGGCAGAAAAAAGTATCATATTTTCATTTTATAATGTACCTTAATTCAACATTATTACTCTGTAATCTGAAGACAATAATTATGTCCTTCTGTTTACGTAAAATGTTAAACTCAAAGTCCTGCTACAAACAAAATGAGGAAAGTCCCCCATATGTGAAACGAATAATTTACTGTTAGTCCAACTAAAGTTTTAACAGCCTTATAGTCTGACTCATAAGTATAGTTACCAGTATTATATATTCACAGTCCAAACCAACACAGAGAAGCCTCGATAAACCAGTTTAAAATGTTGCTCGAAGGCTTTCCTAGTATCTGCTGCACTGCTGGGTGGTTTTATGCAAACACTGCTCCTGAGACTCTTTGTGTTTGCTGGGCAGGGTTGAGAAGGTTTTGCTGCACCACCCTGAAATCTTTCCAGGAGCGACATCACTAACAAGGAGGATTTCTTCCTTCCTTTAGAGGAAGGTGAAGATCTGTGTACTGTATTCCTTTTCAGTCTTGGAATCTATTTACATTAATTTTCCCAAATTTCTTAGCACAGTCTGCCTATATATTCTTTCTTTTCATTGACTTTCAACTATTTGGCATTTCTGTTCTCTGTCTAGTAGCAAAACTTAGTGAAAGTGGAGAAAGTTATTTCTAGAGCATCAAGGCAGTGTCATGTTCCTGAAAGCAGTCTTTGAAATAACTAATAAAGTCACAAAAAAAATTCAAGTATCTTTTAACATAAAATATTATCTGTTGTCTACATTAAAAATTCTGTGGTTCTAAAAGCATGTTCTGTGGTTAAGATAAATAATATTTTTAAGGGTAATTAGTATGTTACAAGTTTTTTTAATGTGTAAATATTTATATATAAATAGAAAAACAGAATACCCTGAATAAAGAAAATTCACCTTATTGAAATGTGTATACATATAAGTATTTGCTTATACTTTCTTACAAACTATACCTGGTATAGGCTATGTACTATGCAGAGATTTGTCCAGGTTGTCAACCATTCACTGTTCCTCTGGAAATTTCTGGGAAACAATTTTAACTTTGTATCCAAACTCTAAAATTGGTTTAAATGTGACAGTGAAGAAAAAAAAAAGCAAATAAACATATAAACATTTCAGAGGCTCAAACAGGGTCTTAAAAAAATTACTATTTTAGTCCTTTAGTTCACATGTATGGCAAAAATAAACTGTAAATATGGACTATCAGAGAATTAATAAAAAATCTAATCAACCAATGGTTTTCAGCTGCATGTCTGATGAAGTGTTAGGTTTTGGCACTACTTGCGTCCAGCCAGTGAAATATGAAAAAGATCATATTTCAATCATAATCATTCCTATATATCCATCTTATTGTTAAACATATCAAAAAGCTAAATTTTTTTAAAATAAATTTCAAATCATTCTCATGCACACGCACCACTTTCAAATCACTCTCATGTGCACACACACCACTTTCAAAATTTAAGTTCAGCAATTTGGCTTAGATCCAGCTCTGTATTTTGCACCATAGTGAAAATTTTTCATTGATTTTAAATTATATTTTACATATCATACTACATTTTATATTAAATATACATTATATTCTATGTGATTTCAAGAAATATGTACCTTATGCATCACATAGTTTCTTATGTGTATATATATGCATATATGTATGTATATATGTATATATACAAAATGTTAACCAAGAATATTTCTGTAAAATTAGAGTTTTTTCCAAGGGAACTGCATAGGCATGCTGATTTGAAAAAAACTCTGTAGAACTGTGTGTATTATTGTGTGTTCTCTTCATTCTTACAATTACAGAAAAAACCCATAGGTTTAAGGGTTTTATTGCTGATATAATCACCAATTTTTATTTGTTCTGTAGAAGATCCTACCACAGGCCAGGATATAATTGCACCTTAGTTTGCCCCTTCTAAGATTACCAGTTATATATATGATTGACAGTTTTTCTTACAGAGGGAGACATAGAAATCTATGAAAAAAAATTTCATTTTTATGTAAAAGTCATATTCAGCCACTCCCTTGCTACCCCACCAGTGGGAGTGGGGAGAGAATCAGAAGGGTAAAAGATAAAGAACTCATGGGTTGAGATATGGACAGTTTAATAGGAAAAACAAAAGCCACACGCCAAAGCAAAGCAAAGCAAAGCAAAGCAAAGCAAAGCAAAAATTTCATTCACCTCTTCCCATGGGCAGGCAGGTGTTCAGCCATTCCCGGAGGGTGGGGCACCATCACAGGTAGCTGTGACTTGGGAAGACCAATGCCATCACTCTAAATGTCCCCTTCATCCCCCCACTTTATATACAGAGCATGATGTCACATGGTCTGGAATATCCCTTTGATCAGTTTGGGTCACCTGTCCTGGCTGTGTCTCCTCCCAACATCCCAGGCACCCCCAGCTTCCTTGCCAGCATGATAATACAAAAAACAGAAAAGGTCTTGGCTCTGTGTAAGCCCTGCCCAGAAATAACAAAACTTCTCTATATTATCAACCCTGTGTTCAGCACAAATCCAAAGCACTCATACCAGCCACTGTGAAGGAAATTACCTCTACCACAGCTGAAAACAGCACCATTTCGAATAGCAGAAAGGAAACAAACAAACAAACAAACAAACAAAATCAAAAAAGCCCCCCACCTTGTCAAAGAAACAAGCTCCACTAAAATATGATTTAGCTTTATTTTCAAAAGTAATAGCATATAGCTATATTTCTCTTGTTAACATAATGAAACTGAAAAATATAAGAAGAGTGAGGAAAGGTAGCAGCATGCAGAGGATGAAAAATTGGTGTTTTGTACTGACTCCAGCATTCAAAAAAAGATTTCACATCTCTTCATCATCAGAGAAGAGAAACATCCCAATGCAAAAGGCACAATGTATGTCAGGTGGGCTGTGTCCATGCAAACAAGAACAGACACAAGTTTTCTGCTGCAAAAGGTAGTTCTAACCACATACAAAATATGGCTTCATAAGATAAAGCAAAGACTGTAAAACACATATTTATACATAATGTTATTCTGACAATACATTTAACAGTAATTCTACACTCTAATAACCCTTAACAAGAGCCAAATACTTTCATGGACCCCACTTTGTGTTTCCATACAACCTTTATGTCATTTCTATAGTTGAAATTGTGTAGTTACACATCATTCAATTATGTGAGATAACAAAGAGGTTTGTTGTTCTTCTTGTTTTAAACTAGGAAATGTGAATTAATTGAAACCAAAATTCTTTAAGTTAACATGGCAATTCCCAGAAAACTCTTATGAAGAAGTAGCAGATGTTATTTTCCTTTCAAAATCAAGAAAAATTGCACTGTATCAGGCTCCAAATATCCTGATGTTGTGATAAGGGTGCTTATACTTAGTATGATATTCCAATATTCAAGTGTGAGTTTAACAAAAGTGAGCTACTTCATTTGAGGATATGAAAATTCAGTCTGTTTCTGGAAATGCTTATAATAAAATTTTGTTTTTCTTCACTGATGCAAGATGTAGTTCTCTAAAACCTTCAAGGAGATTTCAACTCCTTTTGAAAAATAACAGTTTGAGAACTTTTAACTATTGTATTTTTAATCTGGAAGTAATTTTCTGATTGTGGAGGAATCTCGTTGCTGTAGAATATCAGAAACACAAAAATACTGCATACCAAAGCATTTAATCATTTCTGTTTTCATTTCACAGGAATCCAAAAACCACAAAGAATGGGAAAAAAAAAAATTAGCCAGGCTATTTTAAATCATTTATATGATCTAGACTTAATTTTGTCTGTGCTAGAGCTGAAGGACTGAACATCAAATAGTATGATTGCTATTAAGCAGATAAGTAGGCAATAGGGTCTGTATCAGTAAAAATCTTCCCTCCGTCAACTCCTGCCCCACTCAGACACGCACTATCTGCTGATACCTTCCCAGGGACTGCAAGGGCAGGCTCTGACACCCAATGGGTCTGCCTCGAGCACCTTCCTTGGGCCATGTTCCGTGCCCACGTAACCACGTTCCTTCAGCCTCTTTCTCAGGAGGTCTTTCAAACCAGGTGTCAGCCCAAGCCACCAACCAGGTTGGTTCGTAATGATTCTGTGATCTACCTTTCCAGCAGTTTCAGTTTTAACTCTTCAGTTAATTGTTCACCTGTGGTTCACACAAAGGCACCTTATTCTCTGTCCTTGTTTGCATTTTCCTGTTCACCCTGGCTCACCATACTTAGCCCACTTGCACTGAACTCAGCTCCTGGCCAAAGTGATACCATCATACTTCTGGATCAATTGCTGATTTATGAGTCTGATGTCAAGGAACTCTATCTGACTTTAAAAGTTTTGGATGAGACTGAATTTGTTCCTCTTTAATACCTCACATGTTTATATAGATTTGTCCACAGTCTCCAAGTAGTATTGAACCGTAAATAAATGCTTAAAAATTAGGTAAACAAACTGAATAATCTATTTGTTTCAAATATCATTCTTTTTCCCAGAGAGACTTTTTAAAAGAAGTTTCACTTTCAAAAATGATACTACAAAATAGTGAATAAATATGTGGCTATATTTATCAATTCAGAATTATTTCCACGTCAAACATAATGGTTATAAACACAAAGATAAAGGTATCTTCACTAAGTTCTGAAAACTTAGTCTGAGGTCTGACAACGCATATGCATTTTTCCTTTTTTTGCCTACTCTTTTCACTAGCAAGAGATGAAAGTCAATAGAGGCTCTCAGTTGCCTAATACGCTGCTGCAGCTTGTTTTCTGCCAAAGTTTTTGACTAGAAGAGAATAGAACTGAGTTCCTTATCACTCTTTCCTGTGGTATGGCATACCAGCCAATAAAGAATGGTTTAACTACTTATTTAAGTGGCAGAAAATTATTGTTGATCTGAATGCATGCATGGGCACTGGTGCTCAACTGCACCCAGAGAATACAAGGTGACTGAACATGCTAGGTGGAGGCCTAATTTCTGAACAGGGAAAGGTATGTTTTAGTGTTTCTCCATCTTACCTCAATTACTTGTTATAAACAGGTAAAAATACAATTTGGAAGTGGGTATTGTTCAGCAGTATATTGGACAGATGCTCTTCAGCTCCAGGAGGTTGAAGTCTGTGGTTTTACTAAAGCATCGTTTCATAAGAACGTCCTCCAGAAGGACATTGTCCTAAAGGACAGATCTCAAAAGTGACACCACCAGTGCTTTCCATAGACCTGTCTGCCTACAAATAGTATTCTGGCTGCACTCCAGTCATGATCAACAAAGAATAGAATTGCTCGGAGACAAAAAAATATTTTGCATATGTTTGTTTTCCAGATGAGGATGTATAAGACTGAATAAGTAGACATAGAAAGAAAAAGTACATTACAACTATATTCTGTACTACAGCTCTTGTATTATGGTCTGAAGGACTGTAGAATTTCATGATTATATACTAAACGCTTTTCTGTGTACATAGTACCTGACACCAGAGCATGATGCCAAACTACTAGGTTCTGTATCAAGGAGAGAATGTTTCCCTTTCCTTTACAGGAAATATAATGTATTTTCAATAGTTTCTTTGAAAGCAGAGTGGCTTCCTTCTTCATATGCAGTCCAGAAACTTTTCAGTTTCTTGTTGCCTGAAAAATACTTTACAATATGTTTTATTCAATAGAACTCACTTTACAAAATGAGAAATAGCATGCAGACAATCATGTATCTAAGGCTGTATCATGGTTTTATCATTATGAAGCATGACATACTTCCACTGAATTTTTGTTTTGATTCACAGCCTAAGTGAGGTGTGTTCTGTGTTTACTGCATATCGTTGTGTAGAGCTTAAAGATCTTTTCTGAAATGAAAAATGTTACGTATATTAAATATGGATTGCAACTTATTCAACATCATTCATTATTTATATTAAACCTACTCTGTTTTCCTAGGGGCAGAAACAAATATTTATGTTAGGTTAAATCTGGTGGTTTTCCTATGCAGCAAATCCTATTCCGATCCAAATCTTTTGGAGTCAGATAATTTTGCAATTTGGATTTCATGCATACATTGTTATGATTTTGCTATGCTCTTAATATTTTCCAGAAACAGTTGTAATTAATAATGTACCTATAATACAACAATAAAAATTAAAAGTACATAAAATCTTCCAAAAACATGCATGCAGATGTAAATGCACTACTTTTATTTTACTACTTTTATTCTCTAATCACTGCATGTAATTTCTGTTGACTGATCAGTGTTAGAATGAAAACACTAAACCAGTCTAAATGCTTAGCTAGAAAGCTGAGCTACAGCAGTTCACCAAGCAGCACCTAATCTGCTTTAATTGCTTCTCATTGTACCAGTTTGATACAAAACAGAGATTTGTAGTCGTATTTTGAAACGGTGGTACAGTTTTTTGTAGATAGTGTAGTAGTTTTTACAAGTTCATAGTATGTATGAGTTAAGATACATATAATAAACAAAATTATCTTCTTTATTGAATGTATGGTACCTCAAATTCACATACCATCAAGGGTACTGTCCTGGGTTGCAGTGTATTCTATTACCATCCCCATCAGCTGTTGAAATCAGGTGGGGCAGTGTTTCCTTGCCTCCTCCCCCCAGACTATCTTTCTGTTAATTGCCCATCATTGTCCTGCCGCCTGACTCAGCGATAACTCCCTCCGGACTATCTTCTGTTAATGAGCCTAATCAACACTTTGCCTCATGACTCATTACCCCATTGTGAGATGCTCCACCCAGAGGGAGGAACCAAGCATCCCATCGTGGATATAATCTGAGGCTGAACACCAGAGACACGGGCTTCCCACTGGATTTCCAGAGGACAGGAGCTACACAGCCACCACTGGACTTCCTGAGGAAGAGCAGACTGTTTTACTACAGGATCACTGCTTCAGAGGACTGCAGCCACCATTCTACCAGACTGCTACCACCACCCTGCCTAACAGGGTGTCAGGTTGTACCTTGACTCTGTCAGTTTGACAGTGTTTTTCTTTTACCTTTTTTTCCCCTTTTCTTTAATTTCCATTAAATTGTTATTCTGACTTGGTGCCTCCCACTGGTTTGTTTTCAAACTAGTACATAATTTGGCGCCCAGTGTGGGGCTTGCTCTGAGAAAAGGTCAGAATTACAATTTTGTATAAACAGAAATCTATTCACCATGGTGCTCAGCTGGTCTGCATGGGTACTGTATCTTGCTCTCTATATTTTTCCTCACATGGGGAACTACCTGCCTCTTGTATTACTCCTGTTAAAACCAGGGAATGGTAGGAGAATTGCTTTATTGGTTTATTATGTCTATAGCATAATAACCTGCGAGGCGATGAATACCATTCGGAATATATACTCAATTTTGTTTGGCTGTCCTAGTCTGGGCTCCTATGTCTGGGACCTCTTCAACAATCACAGCCAGCCCCTGGTGGGAGGAGTAGAGAGTGGTTTCTTCCAGCCTTTCAGGCCAGGCACAGCAGTTTTTGAAAAAATTGAGTTCCCTCTGGATGTTAAGGATGGTATAATCTTCTTGTCAGTTCTCTTCTCTTTTTTCTCTATGGCCTGCATTGTGTACACCATGCTTAGAAACAAAACACTACTTAGTGTGGTGCAACGTCTGCTTGAGGAGGAGGTAAAAAGGAGCAAAGCAGCAAATACCATGTCTACACAGACTGTCACACAGAAAGGAGCCAAAAGCAAAGCAACCGCATCCATTTCTACGCAGACCGTCACAGAGGAGAAAGGAACCAAGAGCAAAGCAACCGCATCCATCTCTACGCAGACTGACACAGAGGAGAAAGGAACCAAACAAAAAGCAACAGTGTCCATCTCTACACAGACTGTCACAGAGGAGAAAGGAACCAAATGTAAAACAACAGCGTCCATGTCTACACAGACTGACTCAGAGGAGAAAGGAACCAAAAGCACTGTCAGCGTCCCCATGCAAACCATCACTGAACCAGAACAGCCTAAACCGATTGCAGTTGCCCCCATGCAGAAGAAGAAATCAAAAAGCAAATCAGTCCGCATAGTGACTGACGAGGATGCAGCAGGACCTTCACACCCAGCAGAAGAGGCAGAGCCAGAGATCATCACTCGGTCGCTATCCCTGGGTGAGCTGCGAGACCTGCGGAGGGAATTCACCCGCCAGACGAACGAGTCTATCCTGACCTGGCTGCTCCGCATCTGGGACGCTGCAGCCAATGACACCATTCTGGACGGAAGTGAGGCCAGGCAACTGGGATCTCTGTCCCGGGATGTGGTCATTGACCAGGGGATCGGGAGAACCCAAGAAACCCTCAGCCTCTGGCGGCGACTGCTTACAAGTGTTAGGGACAGGTACCTTTGTAAAGAAGACCTCCAGGTGCACCAAGGAAAATGGAGCACAATGGAACAAGGTATCCGGTGCCTGAGGGAATTGGCTGTGCTGGAGATCATTTTCTCAGAAGATGAGAGATTTCCTAAGAGCCCAGATGGTGTCCAGTGCACGTCACAGATGTGGTTGAGGTTCGCACGCCTTGGACCAGAGATATACTCCCGTTACCTGGCAACGCTGCAATGGAGGGAAGGCGAGGACAGGGTGGGCGTCTTGGTGAACAAACTGAGGATTTACGAGGACACCGTCACAGCCCCGTTTCGCACCCATGTCTCATCCGTGGAAACAAGTCTTTCGGCTGAGCAAGTCCGGAGCTTGATTGAAGAAGGCCATCAGAAACTGAAAAAGGAACTTAAGGAAGAGATTTACCACATCCCACCAGAACCAACAAGAGTCTCTGCCATTAGGAGCCAGCGACCCTCAACCAGGGAGAGAGGATATACCCCACGAGGTAACCTCTGGTTTTTCCTTCAGGAACATGGAGAAGACATGAGTAAGTGGGATGGAAAACCCACCTCCTCCTTAGCAGCTTGGGTACGTGAACTAAAAAGAGGGACAACTACCACAAGAAGCGCATCTAGAGTCAACATTGCTCCGGTCTCCCGCACACAGAACTCCAGACGGTACCGGAACGATAATATGACCGATCCTCTTGAAGGGACCTCAGGAACGTATTCACCGGAAGGGAGCAACATGCAACATGACCAGGAATAGAGGGGCCCTGCCTCTAGCCAGGTAGAGGAAAGGGAGAATCGGGTCTTTTGGACTGTGTGGGTCCGATGGCCTGGCACATCTGACCCACAAAGATACACGGCTTTGGTTGACACCGGTGCTCAATGTACTCTGATGCCATCAAGGTATGTGGGAGCAGAACCCATTTCTATTTCTGGGGTGACAGGAGGATCCCAGCAGCTGACTGTACTGGAAGCTGAAGTGAGTTTAACTGGGAACGAGTGGCAGAAACACCCCATCGTGACTGGCCCGGAGGCCCCGTGTATTCTCAGCATAGACTATCTCAGAAATGGATATTTCAAGGACCCAAAAGGACATCGTTGGGCTTTTGGGATAGCTGCTGTGGAGACAGAAGATATCAGACAACTGAGTACATTGCCTGGCCTCTCAGATGACCCCTCTGCCGTGGGACTGCTAAGAGTTGCAGAACAACAGGTGCCAATCGCCACAGCAACAGTGCACCGTCGGCAATACCGCACCGACAGAGACTCTGTGGTTCCCATCCATGAGATGATTCGCAAACTGGAGAGCCAAGGGGTGGTCAGCAAGGCCCATTCACCTTTCAACAGCCCTATATGGCCAGTGCGTAAGTCCAGTGGAGAATGGAGGCTGACGGTGGACTACCGTGGCCTGAATGAGGTCACGTCACCATTGAGCGCTGCTGTGCCGGACATGTTGGAACTTCAGTACGAGCTGGAGTCCAAAGCAGCGAAGTGGTACACCACTATTGACATTGCCAATGCCTTCTTCTCCATTCCTTTGGCAGCAGAATGCAGGCCCCAGTTTGCTTTTACCTGGAAGGGTGTGCAATACACCTGGAACCGACTGCCCCAGGGGTGGAAGCACAGTCCCACCATTTGCCACGGACTGATCCAGACTGCATTGGAAAAGGGTGAGGCTCCAGAACATCTGCAATACATCGATGACATCATCATGTGGGGAAACACAGCAAAGGAAGTGTTTGAGAAAGGAGAGAAAATCATCCAGATTCTCCTGGAAGCTGGCTTTGCCATCAAAAGGAGCAAAGTCAAGGGACCTGCCCAAGAGATCCAGTTCCTGGGAGTAAAGTGGCAAGATGGACGACGTCAGATTCCCACTGAGGTCATCAATAAGATCACTGCAATGTCTCCACCGACCAGCAAGAAGGAAACACAAGCTTTCCTAGGCGCCATAGGTTTCTGGAGAATGCACATTCCCGAGTACAGCCAGATCGTGAGCCCTCTCTACCTGGTTACCCGCAAGAAGAATGATTTCCACTGGGGCCCTGAACAGCAGCAAGCCTTCGCCCAGATCAAACAGGAAATCGCTCATGCGGTAGCCCTTGGCCCAGTCAGGACAGGACTAGAGGTGAAGAATGTGCTCTACTCTGCAGCCAGGAACAATGGTCTGTCCTGGAGCCTCTGGCAGAAGGTGCCTGGTGAGACTCGTGGCCGACCACTGGGATTCTGGAGCCGAAGCTACAGAGGGTCTGAAGCCAACTACACTCCCACAGAGAAGGAAATCTTGGCAGCCTATGAAGGAGTCCAAGCTGCCTCAGAGGTAATTGGCACTGAAGCACAGTTGCTTCTGGCACCCCGACTACTGGTGCTGGGTTGGATGTTCAAGGGAAAGGTTCCTTCCACGCATCATGCCACCGACACCACATGGAGCAAGTGGATCGCCCTCATCACACAGCGTGCCCGTATTGGAAACCCGAATCGCCCTGGGATTCTAGAAATTATAACAAACTGGCCTGAAGGTGAGACTTTTGGATTATCCTCTGAAGAAGAAGAAGAGCAAGTGACTCGTGCTGAGGAAGCCCCACCATATAATGAACTACCGGAGACTGAAAGACGTTATGCCCTGTTCACTGATGGTTCCTGCCGAATTGTAGGCGCTAATCGAAAGTGGAAAGCTGCAGTATGGAGCCCCACACGACGAGTTGCACAAGCTACCGAGGGACAAGGTGGATCGAGTCAGGTTGCAGAGCTTAAAGCCGTCCAGCTGGCTTTGGATATTGCTGAACGAGAGAAGTGGCCGAGGCTCTATCTCTACACCGACTCATGGATGGTAGCTAATGCTCTGTGGGGATGGCTGGCTCGCTGGAGAAAAGCCAACTGGCAGCGCAGAGGGAAACCCATCTGGGCCGCTGAGATTTGGCAGGACATCGCCGCCCGAGTAGAGAAGCTGACCGTGAAGGTTCGACACGTGGATGCGCACGTACCCAAGAGTCGGGCTAATGAAGAACATCGCAACAACGAGCAGGTGGACCGAGCTGCCAAGGTGAAAGTATCACAGGTGGATCTGGACTGGCAGCACAAGGGAGAATTATTCCTAGCTCATTGGGCCCATGATGCCTCTGGTCATCAGGGGAGAGATGCAACATACCGATGGGCCCGTGACCGAGGGGTGGACCTTTCCATGGACAGCATCTCACAGGTCATCCACAGTTGTGAGACCTGTGCTGCAATCAAACAGGCCAAGCGGGTGAAGCCTCTGTGGTATGGTGGACGATGGTCAAAGTACAGGTATGGTGAAGCCTGGCAAGTTGACTACATCACCCTTCCCCAAACCCGCCAAGGCAAGCACTACGTGTTGACCATGGTTGAAGCAACCACTGGATGGCTGGAGACCTACCCTGTGCCTCATGCTACAGCCCGGAACACCATCCTGGGCCTGGAAAAGCAAGTCCTGTGGAGACATGGCACCCCTGATAGGATCGAGTCAGACAACGGGACTCATTTTAAGAGCAGCCTCATCAACACCTGGGCCAGAGAACACGGTATCGAATGGATATATCATATTCCTTATCATGCACCAGCTGCCGGAAAAGTTGAACGCTGCAATGGACTACTTAAAACTACCCTAAAGGCACTTGGTGGGGGGACCTTCAAAAATTGGGAAGTGAACTTAGCAAAGGCCACCTGGATAGTCAATACCCGAGGGTCCATCAATCGAGCTGGTCCTGCCGAGTCTGAACCCTTGCACACAGTGGATGGAGATAGAGTCCCTGTGGTACACCTGAGAGGTATTTTAGGAAAGACTGTTTGGATTAATCCCACCTCAGGCAAAGACAAACCCATCCGTGGGATTGTCTTTGCTCAAGGACCTGGTTGCACTTGGTGGGTAATGCAGAAAGATGGGGAAACCCGTTGTGTACCACAAGGAGACCTAATCTTAGGTGAGAACGGTGTGTAGATTTCACTGTGTATATATATATATATATATATATGTATGTGTGTTTTAGAGTTTAAGAAGGTGTTGATTTGGGATAATGTAGATGGTAATAGAATAAGGGGTGGATAATGTCCTGGGTTGCAGTGTATTCTATTACCATCCCCATCAGCTGTTGAAACCAGGTGGGGCAGTGTTTCCTTGCCTCCTCCTCCCAGACTATCTTTCTGTTAATTGCCCATCATTGTCCTGCCGCCTGACTCAGAGATAACTCCCTCCGGACTATCTTCTGTTAATGAGCTTAATCAACACTTTGCCTCATGACTCATTACCCCATTGTGAGATGCTCCACCCAGAGGGAGGAACCAAGCATCCCATCGTGGATATAATCTGAGGCTGAACACCAGAGACACGGGCTTCCCACTGGATTTCCAGAGGACAGGAGCTACACAGCCACCACTGGACTTCCTGAGGAAGAGCAGACTGTTTTACTACAGGATCACTGCTTCAGAGGACTGCAGCCACCATTCTACCAGACTGCTACCACCACCCTGCCTAACAGGGTGTCAGGTTGTACCTTGACTCTGTCAGTTTGACAGTGTTTTTCTTTTACCTTTTTTTCCCCTTTTCTTTAATTTCCATTAAATTGTTATTCTGACTTGGTGCCTCCCACTGGTTTGTTTTCAAACTAGTACAGGTACACATGATAAAATATAGTCATTCCTGATATAAAATGTTCTGGATAAAAATGGATTATAGAGGTTGCTATTAAGTCTGTGTACATAAAATGATTACATTTTCAAACTCCAAGAGTTCTAGCAAAAAATATGAACATACATTTCCCCAACATTTCTTCTGTTTATACAAAAATCCCTACAGACCTGGAAGTATTACCAGGTGTAAATTTCCTTAACTTGCATACTCAAAGCAACATTAATTAGTTTGTTACTAATTAAGAAGCTGATTTGAAATTTGATTCATGAAGTAATTGGAAAAAATCTACCTCCATTTCAGTTTGACATTGCAAAATTACTTCCACAAGGACAGCTTCAGTGTATATTAAAATGAGGAGTGATAATATGGTAAGTACATATAAATGGAATCACACCAGATTTGGGAAAAAAATGTTCTTTCACTTTAAAAGGAAGGATTACAGTTTAATCTACTCCTGCTGTTTTAACAAAAGTATGGTTGCAATAAGGAAGTATGAATTACATGGCTTTGAAAAAATCAGGTTTGAAACACTTTCGCTTGACTTTTGGTGACAGGCTACTTTATTCTGGAATGCTGGCTTCCAGAGTAAAAAGAGGATTCACTGAGCACAAGTTCCTGCAGCTCTTACCGTGATAATGCTGCCAATACGTGTAACAATTTCCCCTGTCAACACGTTTGTAGTATAAATGAGCAGAATATATTTCACCCATTTGAATGGGTAGAATGAATATATTGCATTTTGGCAATTATCTCACAATCAATATTAAGTCCTGTTTGATATATTGTCATATTATTAAATGAAATTTATACAGCTTTAAGCTTGTTGCCAGAAGTAATTTAGCATAATTTAAAATTGCCTTTTCTAAATGAAAAATCTTTAATTCAGTTCTTTTATCTGAGCTGAAGGACAGATGAGGTAGGACTAGTTAAAACATCCAGAAATTAAAGATAAGATTGTAAGCAAATTTAGGAGTCCATATATTTTCTTTTAAATTGATGCTCTTAGTATATCAAAATTAATATTGTTCTCGGAAGTCTCTGAGCCCCAGCAATGAAAATACCACCTTAGTTGACAATATTTTACACTGACTCAAAAGGAATGTGCTAACACCTTCAAATAGAATGTCTTTCTGTCTAAGGTCAACAGTCAGGATTGTGTTATTTTTTAAAATCTTTTTTTTATTAATAAGAGGTTAATCTAATTTTCTGTGTATTTGGACTTGTTTTTTAAATCTACAAGTAAAATTTATGCTTTTAGTGTCCAGCTTCAAGAAATGTAGATGTCTAATGACACAATGTCTACCTCTATGCCAGGAAAACCAGGTAACTTGTATGCTCTTTCTCCTTAGACAGATCTCTAAAGTATGTGATGAGCAGAGAACTTCTGAGCTTCCAAATATTCTTCTTCCATCAATATAAAAAAAGCTGTAGCTCTGTGAAACCTTACTATCTTCACATTAATGTCTAAATATTTAAAAAAAAACATGGAAGAATTGAAACTGGCTTGCATTTAACTGAGCTGTAAAGGAAAATACTGCAGGGGACAAGCAGGAATGTTTACTCCTTTACCTATCAGAGGCACTATTCTCATCATCACTGCCAAAGTGTCCTAACCCTTTTCATTTCAAAATTTTGTTGTTCCTTTAAAATAAGTACGGATTTGCATGTATTTATTTCTCTGTTAAGCTACTATACCTCACTCCTCACAGCACTGAGTTGGAAACTTCCATGAAAATTACAGTTGATATAAAATATTACCTTGGCAAAAAAAACCCCTGAAAGCATGTCAGACATTTAGCCTCTTACTAATTACTGTTACAGTTTAATGTGTTTTTATGTAACAAAGTGTCTCTAAGAAGGTCTTAGAGATCATGTGATCTCTAAGTGATACAAAATGTGACTGCACTCTATGGAAAACTTAGGAGAAACTCATTGTGAAGTAGCATACATTAGAATATGACTCTGCATGACCAATATTTTGGTGTGAAATTGACACTCACAGAAGATGAAATGGAAACCTAGTCTCACCAGATGAAGAACTGAAGTAAAACATGATTCTGCCTCACTATCTTGTTTAGATTATGGAGGTAGAAAATTTAGTTTCCATACAAATCAAATTTAAAATCAGATTATTAAAGAAATAGGGTAATTATGATAATGTGTGAATTTTTTTTCAATTACTATTTTCAGTAGCTCACTAAAAGTGCAATGAACTTTTAAAAGTAGACAGCTGGTGACAGATAGAAAGATAACCAAGAAAAGATGACTAATGGAGAAAAAGGGAGTGAGGCAGAGAGAGACTAATTTGAAAAATGTGTAATGTAGACATCTGGCCACTGACAGTGCTGTCATCTGCAGTGGTGACTTGGAACTGTCACTGGAAGCAAAGCCTCATATCACCAAAAAAAAAAAAAACCAACAAAAACCAACAGAACTATAAATAAATATATAACTAAATAGTGAACTAAATAAATCACAAGGCTGTGGGATATCCTAGGTGAGGGAGGAAATTTATCTCACTGTAACTCCTCTTTCATGTCTGACACATGGCATTCTTGAACCCATGGCTGAGTTCCCTTTCTAAAGAAGTACTTTGAAGTTCTCAGTCTTATATATGTAAATATTTGCTGAACCTCAGTCTCCCCCATTTCCACTGAACAAATAAATTATTGCATTGTAAATTCAGACTCTTTCTGTTACTGTCCCCAAATACTTCTTGTAGATAATATGAGAACTCCACCATTTGACATAAAGAGAGGCACCCACGTCAGAATTTGGTTCTTCTAGAAGAGTGGAGAAGTGGATTAAGTTCTGAGAAATGTTTACTGGCAAAAGATTCCCTCCCAGATCCCAGCCTGATATAGAACTCTGATAAAGATGAACTTTTTCCTGATCAGATCCCCTAGAATCCCCTAAAATGCTTTACAGTATTTAGTTTAGATTAAGTGCTTTTTAAAAATTCTTTTACTAGTCAACAGACTTCTAGCCATGTTATTTAATGAGCATGGATACTTTGAAGGCATGGTCTTGGACCACAGCAGTGTCTCTTTTGAATCTTAAACCCTCTATTCTCAATTATCTGCCATCTAAGATTTACTTACTTGGCAACAGTATTAAGGTCTTAGATGCTCCTAACTAACTTTCTGACAGGAAATAAAATTACCTTATACAAAGGTAGCTTAGACTCCAGACAAAACTACACATATTGTTAAAGGTGACAGGTTTTAATACATTAACCAAAACTTACAAGTTAACTTACTTCAAAAATATCATGATGAATTTAAGTCTTTGAAAACTTCACTCCTGTGACAGATTACCAGTGGCTTGACACCACCAAAATCAAATTTTGCTGAATTATTACATAATTGTTTTTCTTCGGAAAGGAATATATGGGAAGTTTTTCTTTCTTGTCTTTTCCTTGAGCCTCGCAGTTTCATTATTAACAAGTCCTAATTAATTGTTCACTCTAAGGGGAAAAACCCCTTTGACTTCAGTGGCAGTGGAATTAATCCTAATGGTGATAAAATATATTCCTGGAGCTACTTCAATGTTTGTGTGTGACTAGTCACTACTTGCCTTTGAAAGCTTACACTACACTGCTTTAGCAGTCAGATAAAGAAGGACCCTGTTAATTTCTACAGGATAAATTTTATTCCTATATATATTCCTCAAATATGCTAAAATTTCCTGTTAAAAAACAAACAAAAAACAAGCACAAAATAAAACAAAAGCCCACATAACCAATTTCATAAGGAATATACTTTTTACCGCTCAGTTACTTGTTGATTGATTGATTAGGTATTTTGACAGAACACTTTTACATCAAAAATAAAACATGACATCAAGATGTGAGGTTTTAACAGGGAAACATGAAGGAAAATCATGAAAGCAATAAGCAAATTTAGTAAACTATTAAACAGTAAATTATGCAAATAGAAAAGCAGAACGAAATAAGACTAGGGAATCTGAACATTAATTTCTTCCCTGAAAATCATAGTATATATTATACTTTACATATTACACACATTGTAAAAGCACAGGCAGTCACTGACACTAGAAAACATCACAATAACAAGCAAAAGAAAATATAAAACATATTGCATACTAAACTAGTTATATTGAGGTTACAGTGTTTTCTAAGCTTGTTCTCATCTAAATTAGCAAGGCTTACCACCACTCAAATCTAATTTGAGTTGTTATTTGCAGCCCTAATTGCCAAAACCTCTGCACAAAACTAGTGATGGAATTCTACTTTCATTATCCCTCTGTTCCTGCTGATAAACACTCAATATAAAATGATCTTCCTCTGTTAAAACATACTGATTAAATTTAAACTGTCAGATCTTATTGCATTTATCGTTATGACTCTCACAGCGGAGTATAACTAGTAATTTTCTTTTCAGGTACTTTCATCTAAACTTTGGCCATCAGTGAGAGAAAGCAATAGTTGAACTGATATTTTAAAAACATTGCACTTATTTTGCAACAGCCTAGAGAGCATTATGACACTCAGGTTTTGGATCACTAAATGTGATGGAAATATCCTCAAAGATGACAGTGGGATTGATGAATGGCTCAATCAGTCTAGAGTAAAGTCTCTTCTTCACTGGGCTCTAGACAAACATTATATATGGTTATCAATCTAAACAAATTATAGTGAAGTTCAAAGGAAAGATAAAGAACATGGAAAATGACAGATCTGTGCCAGCTGATTAATTTGTGTTTATTTTTTTTCCATAATCTGCTTTCACTTATTTGAATTAAATGAGGAAGCTCGATTGACTGGTTGAAATTTACACAGTAAATAATCAAAAAAGTTGTAAATGTGCAGAAAAGAAATAGGTTTAAAGTGCAGCAGAAAGGGTTTTGTAGATTTTTAAGATATCAGATAGTTTTACATATGAAGTATAGTTATTTAAAAATATATTTTTAAAGGCAGTAATACTGCCTATTTTTGTTAATGGTCTAAAGTTTATTTGCTAAACATAGCATAAAAAGAGAAAATCATACTGAAATAGGATTTGCAGAATGCAGCATGTTTTTAAGTTACATAAACAAGTATTGAATAAGTACATTCTATCTCATAAAATCCTTTTAAGAATGTATACAATAATGTAACAGTTAAATAGACTGTATATTGCAGAAACTCCTTTTTAACTATCAAGAACAATGAAATTACTTATTTTGGTTTTTCCTTTCTCAAAAAACTTCTCTTGTGGAAGTATTTGGAGACATTGACAGTGCTTTGTAAGACTCGAGCAGAAAGTATTCGTCTATTAGTGTATGAGCATAAAACTAATGAAAGTAGAAAATAGAAATGGGGCACACTGATTACTTTCCTATCTTTGATACCAATATCCACATCATTTTGAATTCCATCATATTTTCATGCTACTTTTGGCTCCTACTCAAAGATTCATAGTGCATTTGGTATTAATATTGTTATTTGAGATATATGTTACTTGTATTGCTCTAGGAGCTAGGGATCTTAAGCAGATACAGAAGTATGACTACAGCAGGCATTCTAAAGAATAATAATTTGTTGTGTAACTATTGTGTTTGCTAACCCAAATATTCTCAGAATATTGGTGGCATTATACTCCACCTGGGCTGTCTAAGGAAAATGTCCTTCAAATAAAAAGTTAATAAAACTTCCTAAAAGGACAAAGCTACCACATTTTTCCTTGAACTCTGAAGAATAGGAGTAGAAACTGGATGACTTAAGCTGTGTGCAATCATCCATAGAATCATAGAATCATTAACATTTGAAAAGATGTCTAACCTTTGACAAGACCTTTGACTGAACACCACCTTGTCAACTAATCCATGGCTCTAAATGCCACATTCAGTTGTTCCCTGAAAACCTCCAGGGTGGTGACTCTACCACTTCATTGGGCAGTTTGTTCCTGTGCTGGACCACACTTTTAGAGAAGAAATTCTTCCAGATGTCCAACCTGAACCTCCCCTGTTGCAGCTTGAGACCATTTCCTCTCGTCCTATTGCTGGTTGCCTGAGAGAAGAGGCCAACTTTCACCTGGTTACAACCTCCTTTAAGGCAGTTCTAGAGAGTGATAAAGTCTCCCCTAAGCCTCCTCTTCTCCTGGCTAAACCACCCCTGCTCCCTCAGCCATTTCTCGTATGCCTTACTCTCTCCAAATTGGAGACACTTGAATTTGAAGGGTAGACTACTTGGTGGATAAGGAATTGGCTGGATGGATGCAGCCAGAGAGTTGTGGTCATTAGTTCTATGTCCAGCTGGGAGCCAGTGAGATGTGGTTCCTTGAGATCAGTGCTCTTTATCAATGACATAGTGAAATCGAGTGCACTTTCTGCAAGTCTGCAGATGACATGAAGATGAGCAATGCAGTTGACACAACAGTAGGAAAGGATGCCATCCAAAGGGATCTGGACGAACTTGAGAAGTGGGTCCATGAGAACCCCATAAAGTTCAACAAGTCCAAGCGAAAGGTGCTCCACCTCGGTCAGGGCAATCCTAGAAATGAGTAAAGTCTGGGAGAAGAACTCATCAAGAGCAGCCCTGACGAGAAAGACTTTGGGGTTTTCATGGATGAAAAGTTGGACATGAGCTACCAGCATGTGCTCACACCCCAGGAAGCCAACTGCATCCTGGGATCCATCAAGAGAGTAGGTCAAGGGATGTGATTCTTCTCCTCTACTCTGCCCTTGTGAGATCTCACCTGGAGTACTGTGTCTGGAGTCTTCAGGACAACAAAGATGTGGACCTATTGGAACAAGTCCAGAGGAAGGACATGAAGATCATCAGAGGGTTGGAGCACCTCTCCTAAGAAGACAGGCTGAGAGAGTTGGGCCTGTTCAGCCTGGAGAAGAGAAGGCTTTGGGGACACCTCATAGCAGCCTTCCCGTACCTAATGGGGGCCTAGGAAAAAAAAGAAACACAGACTTTTTACATGGGCAGATAGTGATAGGACAAAGGGGAACTGTTTTAAAATAAAAGAGGAGAGATTGATAGTGATAGGACAAAGGGGAACTGTTTTAAAATAAAAGAGGAGAGATTGAGGTTAGATGTTAGGAGGAAGTTCTTTACCTTGAGGATGGTGAGGCACTGGCACAGGTTGCCTAGAGAAGGTGTGGATGCCCCATCTCTGGAAGTGTTCAAGGCCAGGTTGGATAGGGTTCTGACCAACCTGTTCTAGTGGAAGGTGTCCCTGCCCATGGCAGGGGGCTGGAACTAGGTGATCATTAAGGTGCCTTCCACTCCAAACCATTCTATGATTCAATGATTCTCCTTACCAGCCAGATTTCGGTGCACCACATGTGGTTTGGGTATGCTTGACCAGAGTTTTGGTGACACTGAATACTCTCAAAGGATAATGAAAACGCCAAAGAAAATGGAACACAGAGTAAAAGCAAAGCATGCCATTCCTTTCTCAAGTGCTTTCTCAAGTGCCATCACTTGGTGTTCTGGGATTTAAGAACTGATTTTGTGGAAAAGGAATAAGAAATCGGGTGAAGTTTATTCTTTGTACCCACTCATATACAAGGCAAATAAATAATTACATAATTACATGTTTATACCACAATTTAGTGTATATTGTCATTTGCAAGCAGAGAAGCACTTCTACCTGCAGATGGGATTTGTACATGTCTGTTGGGTTGCCAGATGTCTCGGATTATCAAATTACTCTCACACACAGTTAATAAAAAATGCAAGGATTGGAGGAGGTCTTCATAACTTCTGCGGCTTGTTTGAATTCATAGTTTGGAAATTTTTTAAAACTATTGGCTCTTGTAGGACACTAGAAAACAGTGAGGACTTTTTCTACCTAATTTTATCTTCTATGCAACTATTAAAAATGTAATTTCTGTCACACCAGACCAATACAGATTTTTCACACTCTCACTCCTTCACAGCATAATTAATGGAGCTACACTGTGACTCATAATATTAAACTATTGTAAAACACATTTTTGGAAGATATTTATAGATAAAATATAATGGTTTATTCTGTAAGAACTTTTTGTGAGGTCTTTTATTTTGTTTTCAGATAGGACACATAGGTATTAGTTAGATCATACTGCTTATATCTTCCATATCTTTCTTAGTTCCAAATTTAATTCTATGCAAGTTATTCGCTAGCTTTAGCAGGAACAAAATCAAAAGTTTAATGCCAAATGTTAAGCCTAGTGGACTAATTATTCTCATTTATTATTGTAGGATATCTTAACACTAAAGAAATCAATGAGAATTTAGTAATTTATTTCTGAGGGACTAGATATCATTTGGAAATGTTGATCAAACAATTGATAGGTTTTTGAATTTATTTCACTATTTTGAGAAGAAAATGTAAGGGTATACTTCACTAATTGGTTTAACAAAGTTCAGGAGAGTATTCTGTGTCACTTTAATTATAGTTTGTTAAGTGCCAGAGCTAAACCTTTTTATCATTTCAACAGAAATGCTCAGCTTAGGCATTGGTCCATTAAAAAGAGAAGTGGATCCAAGAGAAGAGCAATGGGTACTTTAAACAGGCATAAAAGCTTCATGCAGTGAATACAAAGATCTGGATAAAATTTGAATCAGAATATAGGTAATACAGAAGCACCTATGTACACTGTTAGTTATTATTCCAGTTTGGTTGTCTGAGATTTGGAAAAATAACTGTTTCATTTAAGAAAAAAAGGCATATTGTTCAAACAGATCAATTAACAAAATGGAAAGGGTAAGAATACAAGCTGTCTGTTGACCTTCCATACATTATTCAGTATATTATTTTAGCTATAATTTGCTTCCTATGTATGTAATATAATTCTAGAATTAGAATTATAGAATTCTAATTCTATAGAATAAAATCCTGGACAAGAAATATGAAATTCAGAAGTAAAAATTCCTTAAGTGAAGCAAAAACCAGATCTATTCTTGTAAATATTGACCTATTTGGAAATCTTACCATTCCCTAAGTGAGTTCAGGTTTAAGAAAATAAAAGGGTGAGGAGGAGGAGGGAGGGGAAACAATTAATTCTACACAAACAAACATACCAACTTGAGGTCAAATATTTGTCAAACTTCTGTTAAATTAAATTTTGTCCGATTTAAGGGGGAAAACCATATTTTTTCATTTGAGTCATATTTATTACCATAAAAGTTAAGGTAATTTCTAGACATACCAAGGGGAAACAGTAATTTCAATTATATACATGATATAATAAAATATAGAAACCCCATTCAGCTATAATAGGGTTGTGTGAGTGTACTGGTCACAGTGCCCAATATTTTTTTAATTCTTCAGTTAAAATTTTTACTGCCTCTTTGTGCTCCAATTTCCACACTCAGGGTTTGCCCTTCTTTACTTGGTCCCAGATATTTTCCAGGTAGAATTTCAATTTCTGCTTTATTTACTGCTTTCCATACTGCTGCTGCCTCTTCCCCCACCTTCTCAGGGGAAGTTTCTCCAATCAGAATATCATCCATATATTTTGATACAGTTTCACATCTTGGGAGAGTGAGTCTCTGCAAAAGTTCAGCAAGCCAAGCAAGAGCAATTATAGCTTAATATTTTTACCTCTGTGAGAGTCTGCTAAAGGTGTATTGTATTTCCTCCGCAGTGAAAAGAAACTTCTCTTTATCCTCCTCCTTCAAGGGAACCATAAAGAACATTTTTTTTTTTTATATCTAGCACCACCATCAATGGGAGTGCAGCTGCTTGAAAAGTAGCAGTTAAATTTGAAATGTTTGGTACAGCAGCTGTTAGCCTGGCTGTATTAGCACTCAGATACCAATAATCAATTGTTAAATACCACCTCCTGTCTGCTTTCCCAACTGGCCAAACAGCTGAGTTATATGGGGAGTGAGTTATGGAGATAATTTGTTGTTTCCCAGTCATGACTTCAGAAATTCCATTTTGTGCCACAGCAGAAATCATATTCATTTTTCAATGAGGGAGTGCATTGGCTATACTCATTAGTACACACATTGTAGTACACACATTGTAGACGCCGAGCTTCTGCCAAGGCTGGGATCAATGTCTGATCCTAAGGACCACACATCAGCATTTGGCAGGTACATCCATTTAAAACATTGAAACCTAAAATATTTTCATGTTGCTCTTAATTAAAATGTATGGGCTATCATCACCACCCAATAAGCCTCCACTTGCCAACAGAGAGGCCTAATTGCCTTCCAAGTGTTAATCTTTTTTTTTTTTCTTCATGCTCTGCAATTCCTCCTTAAGTCCCTTTGTGGAGACTGATGCCAGAGGAGTTGAAATATGCTTCTTCCTTTCACTGCTATCTCATTTCTGGAACACCTATTACATTCTCAAGGCCTCATCCAACCTGACCAAGAACATTTCCAGTGATAGGGCATCTGCCACCTCTCTGCAACTTGTTCCAGTGTTTTGCCACCCTCACTGTGAAAAATGTTTTCCTTATATCTAGTCTAAATCTACACTTTTAAACTGTTTTACTAGCCCCCTTCAAATATCAAAAAGTTACAAATAACATCTCCCCAGAGCCTTCTCTTCTCCAGGCTCTGATGGTCCCATCCAGCAGCCCTCCTCCCTAACAGAACCATGTCCTTCCTGCACTAAGAAGTCCAGACCTGGACACAGCACTCCAGGTGGGGTGTCACCAGAAAAGAGTAGAGTGGAAGAATCACCTCCCTCACCCTGCTGGCCAGGCTTCTTTTGATGCAGACCAGGATGCAGTTGTCTTTTTGAGCTGCGAGTGCACATTGGCTGCTCATGCTCAGCCTTTCACCTACCAGCATCCCCAATTCCTTCTTGGCAGAGCTGCCAGCAATTGCTTCATCCCGCAGCCAGCATTAATATCAGGGATTGCCATGAACCAGGTGAAGGATGTCTCGCTCGGCCTTGTTGAACCTTATGGGGTTCTCACGTTCACTTCTCGACCTCATGAAAGGCATTACATTTTCCCCATGGAAAAAGGAAAGATTATTTGAACTTCTTCATATGATAACAGTTAATTCTAGGTGTTATTTAGACAACTAGAAATTTCAGTCTCTAACAAAAAAACCTGAAAGTGAAGTGTAATGATATCTTTACAAATTAGATTTCAAACAGTGAATTTTAATAAATAGACTTAATTTCTTCTAGTATCATCATCTCTGTATTTTTCTTCCCTACAAATACACAAAGAGTAATTCTTGGGAGAAGTAGATTATATGCTGATTGGAATTCAGTGACTGCTTTCTTTTCCTGTTTTGACCCTCAAATATTTGTCAGTATAGTCACTGTAAGGTCTCAGGAATAATTGCTTTAAAGAAGTCAGTGTTTTCTATTTCCTATATTCACAGGTTTTCCAAAGCTACCAGGACTCGGATATATACATTCTCTATGTGTGACACAAAAAACTAGATGAAGTACAAACCTGGATCTAAAGGCTTTCAGACCTGCTAATGTTGTAAAATGAATTTATCAGCCCAGGCAGTTTCCATTACTAGGATAAAATGTATAATTATTTTAACAGAGATCAAGACTTTCTTAGCATTATGTATATTATTAAAGGAGTTAGTTTTAGGCTGATTTAAATTATTTTTTGAGAACATGCATTTAGGAAAAAATGAGGTCTCTCTCAAGAAAGCAGGACTGTGAAACAAGAACCTAAGTTCTACTGATTGAAAGAAATTCTTCTATAGATCATAAAGATCTATTTGAATATGTCTTGTATCTTATTACCACTTCTCTAGACTATGTCATATTTTAAAATATAAGTATACAAAAATTTACATGTTATCACTGAAATTGTAATGCTTTTCGCATTCAGATTGTATGGCAATGACCACAGCATAAATATGTTCAGAGAATGAATGATATCTGTTGTCAAAGATACTAAAGGTCATCTTGTCCAATCCACCACTCAAAGAAGGGAGTAATTTAGGTCAGGCTATCTATCTCCCCAAGGCTATGGTTTCCACAGCCTTGCTGGGCAGCCTGTGTTTGACCATTCTAATTGTGGTAGGTATTTTTTCCCTAAGGTCTAATCAGAAACTCTGTTAGAACTGAGGTTTTTGCCCCCCATCCTTTTGATGGACACCTATGTTTCCACCTCCAGTAGGAAGGATCTTTCGTATAGCATTTTAAAGAAAGTTACAAATAACACTTTTTTGTTTGATGTAACTTGGACTAGTAGACTGATGAAACATGAATTAAGAAAACAAAATATTTTGTAGATAAACAGATTAATATGTTGTCATGCTGTCTTTTCTTTCTTCTAAGCTGAAGTCAGAGTTTAATCACAAGTGTGTGGATGGAGTGCTTGCAGGGCATGATCTCCCTGGACTGAGGAGGTGTTGTCTGCATCTATCATTGGGTGCATGATCAGTATCAGTACAGAAAACAGTGACGTTAACAGTCAGACCCTGCATAACAGGAATTCTGTATATCCTGCCCAAGCACTGGTCCTGACAGCTAATGGTATGCACCTGCAAGGGAAGAGCCCTCCATGGAGAAGTGTAATTTTGTGTTGCAAAGAGAATAAATATTTCTCATTTGTTGAAGATTGCTCTACTACTCTCCCATTATAAGTACACACATTTATAAATTATGTATTTTCCATTTTAAAGGTAGATGTGTTTAATAAAGTATATTTAAAAAATACATGAACCAAGACAGAAATAACATTCATTGCCCACTTAGCATCATCTAGCATATGTAAACTCAAATGCCTTGTCAAACTGATTTCTCAGACACAGTCAAAATGCTGAGCCTACAAAAGGAAAAAAAAAAAAAAGGTAATTTAAGGATTTTTGGTTACTTGTAAGGGAAGCAGTGAGGAATCTTTTTCTGCATGTGATTTGTCATCCATATTTCAATCTCTCTGGTGCAATCTGTCTCTAACCAATGAGCATTTCTCTCCTAGCTTATCACACCAGTATTGGCCTCTCATATATAATCCTTTGAACCATTTTCTATGGCAGTTCAAAGTCCTCAGTCCTATGCAAGTGCTTAATAAAAAGAAATTTTAAAGACAAATGGATTGTAGTGATACAGTAGTGACGGGTTATAACTTGGTCAAATGCAAATTATAATTTGATAATAGACTGAAATGTCTGAGAAGACCTAAAGAAAAAAGGTCAAAAAAACCTGCAAATAAAAAGCATATGCACCTGCTGCAAGGAAGCGGTAGTGAGGCGGGGTCAGTCTCTTCTCTCATGTAACAAGCAATAGGATAAGAGGAAATGGCCTCAAGCTGCCCTAAGGGAGCTTTAGAATGAATATTAAGGAAAATGTCTGCCCTGAAAAGGTTGTCAACACTGGAAGAATTTCCCAGGGAAGTGGTTGAGTTACACCCCCTGGGTTTAAAAGACATGCTGAGAGACATGGCTTAGCAGTAGACTTTGAAGTCCTAGAGTACAGGTTGGACTTGATGATCTTGACCTAAATGATTATATGATTTTATAAGGGACTGATTGACTTTAATATAGATATTTGAAATTCATGAATTTTCATATTTGATTCTGTAGTCCTGTACATCCGTTCCTGTGGCAGGCTGGGTGTAATTTCCAACCAGCAGCCGGCCGCGTGTCCCTCCCGTCGGGAAGAACAGGCTGCCGTGGCCACGGGCGCGCTCCTGGAGCAGCTGCGGCTCTCGGGGTCGGGGCACGGCGGCGGCGGCCGCTCCGTCGGGGAAACAGCGGAGCACTGGGGTGCCGTGGGGTCGAGCTGCCTCGGGGAAACGGCGAAGCAGGGCAGGACACGTGCGGACAGGACAGACAGCCAGGGAAGAAGCAGGACCGCAGGGAGAAAAAGGCGAGGGGGACCAAGCTGAGCCTCTGGGCAAGCCCCCGCTCCCTCCGAGAAACCCAAATGAAATGACCCCGGGTTGTGGTGCAGCTCCCTGCTTTTGTGTGCTAAAGCCCCTCCGTAGCCCAGTTTCCTGGGCATTTTTTCCCGGGCAGCCGGGGATCAGCCCCACCAGCAAGGCGGGGTCGCTCGCAGCCCGATCGCGGAAGCTTTCTCTGCCCTGGGGGCTGCCAGGCGAAGCCTCCCCGGGGACAGGGCTCCCAGCACGTATGCAGCCCCTGGAGTCATTTTCACCTCATGTATAACACATGTTGAGGCATAAAGAAAAATCAGATTGGTCCCTCTCACTGCCTTAGAAAAAGGATAACAAGTAGAGAAAAAACAAATCAGTATTTCAAAGTGTTTTGATATGTTATACTGTAACTTTTGTCCACAGGAATGGGCTGAGATAGGAAAGGCAGGTTGTTTTCTTCCCTATACATAGTCCTGAAGGAGTCTAGATCTTCTAAATTGAGGGTAAACATATCAAGTATTCTTAAGTCTGTATAATAACTGAAGGAAACTGCAGATTACTTTCCACAGCATCAGAACAAGTCAGTCAAAAAAGTCAGTGGCCATACCTGGAAAACCTGCAAGTTTTATTTGTGTTAGCCTGTTAGTTGAAAGAAAGAGGATTTGAGTTTTATGTCTAAAAGCAGCAAAAAGCCTGGCAGTGGCTGCTGGTTTGGGAGGTTTTGTTTTTTTTTTTTTTCTGAATTGATCCTTCTTTTCTTAAAGAAAGTCTCGCCACAACCTTTCAATAAATAAATTTACTGCAGACAGCTTTCTTTCAGACACAACTATTTCACAGATGATCATAAAATGTCCAGGAGAGACTGCAGTAATAGAAAATAGAACTGCCTGACAGAACATTATTGCTATAGTTGTTCATAAATAATAGTACATGATTAAAATGCTGTGGGGGAAACAACCACTATTACATTCAACTAGGAGAGTGTTACCAGAACTCATCTGTATCCTTCATTTCTCACATGCATCTTCTGTTTTTATTCCTTCTAACAATCTTGGATTCTTTCACTTCAGCTTCTAAGAGTGCCCTGTTTTTTCAAAATGAAAGCATTCACCTTTGATTTTTTTTTAAAAAACATATAATGATGTTTTGAAAGAAAATTAAGTAATTTGCTAAGATTTGAAAGAAGAAACATTTCTGTTACTGTTTTGCAGCACATATATACATATTGACTGCATTTATGTGAATTATTTTTTGTGCTTTACACAGTCTAATGATAGAAGATATTGGAAGTAAATTATTTGATCTGATGCTTGCTAAAATAGTTATTTTCTTACTCTATATATTCAGCAACATAAAAAAAATAAGCATCACAAAATGAACTATTTTAACATTTTGGAGATACATAAAAGAGGCAATTTCTTGCAATTTCATATTAATTTTTTTGTCTGTTATAACAATTTATTTGTTAAGCATACTGAAACTGTGTCATGAAAAAGTTATGCTGAACATTTGTTCAACCAAATGACAGATGAAACAGAAAATATTTACTATGCTTATGCTTCTATGAAGCTTAATTATTGCTTAATTAAAACTACTAGATTCAATAGTGGTTATAAAATAAATAACTGTATATTATATACAATAATATACAGTATTATATGTAACCATAAATATTCAATATATATAGATATAGACATACAATATCTATGATAATTTTTTTGCAAAATAGTTATAAATGTGAAGCAAGAAAATAAAACATCTGAAAGTTTTGTTGCAAGTGTGTCACTTCCTGTTAATCCTTGGCGTACCTTAATATAAGTTTTGGTGGAAACAGAAATCTGTCTCCCTAAAATGTTTTAATGCAGAAGTTTAATTATTCCTGAGTTTTCATATGACAAAATTCACAATATCTAGGGGCTTAAAAAATCATTTCAAGACTCTTTTATTAAAAAAAAAGTCATTTAATCCCTATCTCTTTATTAATCACCAGAAACAAAGGAAAAGGGAAAAGCTGTACTGGAGTAAGATCCAATGTGATCATAGAGGGTGTTTTTGTTTTGGTCTTTTTTTGGGGGGGGGTCGTTTTGTTTTGGGTTTTTTGCGTGTTTTTTGTTTGTTTGTTTTTTAATAGATGTCCAGCATACTTTTTGGACTATATTTAATGAGTAGATTTTTTTTCTGATTGAAGTATCTTTTTTCATTCAGCATTTTCAATATGTATGACAGCCTGGATGCTAAAGACACGTGCTTTTATTTCCATTGAAAACAGCTGCAGATTAGTTATTAACTTCAGTGGGAAATGGATCCTCCTTAAGAGTTAGTGAAGGAATGAAGGACTATTGATGACTCAGTGCCATTAGGGATTATTGTTTGGTTTTTAAATGACAATAACTCATTTGACTAAAAAGAAACAGTAATGGGTTTGTATTTTATATTTTATGACTCTATTTTGTCTAACACTGAACCTCTGGAAACAAAATCATCATAAAATAAAAAACTGGATCAGGAGGAAAAAAATAATAAAAGAAAAGAAAGAAAACAATTTAGACTCAAATGTGTCCTGAAATAAGTATTAAAATGATTAGTCTTTTTCTGAAGACTATATCGATGTTGTTGCTAAATTACACTGTCAGCTTGTGGGAAGGCTGGTCTGGTTGTCTTGAAAACAGGCAGATGGTAGCTCTCTAAGTTTGAAGGCAATAGATCTATTATAGAATGGAATTGTAGAAACTGAAGCTTGATACCTCTTGGTGTGATATTTCCTGTACTTACTTCATCTCTACTAAACATGAATTTTCAAATGTGTAGAGTGAACGTTCAAGCTAATTTTGACCAAAGTCTTGATAGCGTTCCACCAAGACATACTCAGACATTCCTTTATTCTGCTTATTCATCTGCTCCAAGTGCTTCCAGAGAGTGGTAGAGGGAATTCTTTAATTTTCTCCAGTTATTAACTATCTTCAGATACCAAAAGGGTGGATTTCACCTGTGCAAGACAAATTACACAGTGCCTTACTCTCCTTATTTTGACAGATTTTCAATTCAATGTTATATCCTTATGATTCATACATTATCCTTATATCCTTCTAGTATATATCTCAAAAGTAAAAGATACACCTTAGCAATTTTTAACTATTGAAATATCTTGTAACCATATACATAGATACAGTCTAAAACCATACATACAGTACCTTGCTTCCAAAGGAGTCCAGGTAATTTTATACAATGATTTTTTTTAAATTTAATTATATTATCTTAGTGGACATGTTTTAAGGTACCATAAAAATTTATTAGAAAGAAACTTTATATATTTCTGTATGTCAATTAGAAATACTGCTGCATTTTATTTTTGCAGCTTTAGAACACTGTTTAGTAATAACAAGATGTCTGTTATACAAAAATGCAGGTAAAAAGTCAGGGGAGGGGGAAAGAAAAAGAGAAAATATGTTCCTCAAATATTTAAAACAATTACAAACTAGCCGAAAAACAGTACATGTTCTAAAGTGAAGGTATAGTACATGTCCTGTACTAATTAAAACTGATAATCATGGAATTGAATCTTTCCCTAACAGAATTAGGAGGTAATTTATTTCCTTACTCAGCTTTTTTCAGCATATAAATCAAATATGGAATTATACTTTTAAGCTGATATATAAGTATACTTGCATAAATTACAGTAAAAATTACTTTCAAGTCAATAGATTAGATATATAAGCTTTCTTCTAAGAGCTTTTTTCCACTTTATAAAGGTATGACCTCATTAGGTATTAAAAGAGGGAAAAGGCCTTCTGAAAAATGCATAAAAGCTAAATAGCCAAATAATTTATAAAATAGAGAGGGGAAACATGTCTTTTCCTGGTGATAAATCAGTATACAAGTTTTAAAGGAATCTTTGATCTGATCAAAAGAGGTGGGTGTTTCTTGTAATTCTGTTGAAATTCTCAAATGACAGGAAGAGCAATTAGGGAAGCTGGATGATTTATTGCTTCAGGGGTGTAATAGACAAAATTGTTGTAACAAAGTTTAAAGCATGAAACTGAACTAAAATGCCTAGTTACTTGAGGCAGCTAGAACCAATACTTGCCCATTTTGAACTGTATTAAAAGGCTGATGAGAAATATATAACAATACATACTGCAATTTCCTGTCTTCTCCTTTAGTTCACAAAATTATTGTGACTTTCTAACTAAATATATACTTTTTTTAGAAAGAATATTAAGACAGGTTCATATATACGAACATTTATGAGCAGAATGTGTAGCTGATGGCATTCCTGAACTATAATTGTGAAGGTTACCTTGGAGGAAATACAGGAGGGAGAATGAGAGAGAGAGAGAGAAAGAGGGAGAGGAAGGAGTTAAGGGGGAAAATGCCCATAGGAAAAGGTAAAAGCTGCTATAAAGAAAAGGGAACACGGATACACATCCTTCCCTGTGGGGTTCCCCCAAATGCAGGAGGTGCCAATGATGATGATGATTTTCAGCATGCTTTATTTCTTAGTATTCCCCTTTCAGTGAGATCTCCTCAAACTCCCCATTGATTCCTGTCTCCGATGACATTATAACTTCTTGGAAAACAAATCTTTTATTTTTATTGGTTATTAAGTCCCCGTTTACACTTAGTATCAGATGTTATTTATAATGAACTTCAGTAACTACTCTTCACTTTTTTGTGCGCTATGCTTGGCTTTCTGGAGTATAAAGTAAAATCTGCAAAACAAAAATGAAGGAGTAAGTGACAGCATATAGAATCATTGAATCATATAATAGTTTGAATGGAAAGAACACTTAGTTCCAAGCATTTAGTTCCAAGCCCCCTGCAATGGGCAGGGACACCTCCCACTAGACCAGGTTGCTCAATACGGAGAAAATGCAATGATGGTTTCATTTCTGTGACAGCTAAGAAATGTACAGTGAATAGAAGCTGAACTTTTAGTAGCCTGAATTTATGTTCCTCTGAAGACAAGTCTATTGTCAAAGAGATGACAGTATCTCCTAATGGGATCATCTTTTCTAATATACACATGTGAATAACCTAGAAAGGATCTTAGAAATTGTATATTAAGCTTATCCTCACTAACCAAATAAAAATTATGATCCTTGTGATAATTAGAAATATCAAAGTTGTTTTCTTTCCCTTGAATTTTTTTTTAATTAATCTGTAAGACTTGGAAAAAATGTTTATTGTAAGAGGACATAATATAGTAGTTTTTCAGATAATAAAGTTTTCCTCCTTTTCAGTCAATACATTAATTTTAAATGTAAAAAGTATTAATGCTGAAGTCATAAAGCAGAAGAATGGTAGGAAGAAAAGACAAATAAGGAAATTATGAAGTTACAAGTAAAAAAAAAAATAGAAGAAAAATAAAAAAACAAGTTTTCAATAAAAAGAACTAAACCCTTATCAGGACCAGCCTTTTGCTTCTTCCATGCTGCCTAAATGCAAGGAGAACCTTTTAAAAAGAAAAATCCCTAGTTAATATCATATTGGCAACCAGAGCCTTGAACAAGATGTTCAAAAGAGCAAGTAAAGGATTTGCATTCTGCCAGGGTAAAGCATATCAGTAACCACAGGAAACACATTTAGTTTTCAGGAATCCATGTCAAAATAGCACTGAACATTTAAGTCAGTATTATCTCAAAAGTGAAAAATTAGGTGTTAAGACAAACAATATACACAGCTAAGTACATCTGCTGGGAAGTAGCCTGAGTGACCCAACCATCATTCAGGTTCTCTGTTTGCAAAGCACTTTGGACAAAACAGATCAGTTGCACATGCAAGTTTTCTGTAGACATTTCCCTCTCTCTATAAAACAGTTTTTGAAGTTTATTAACTACTTGAGGAAGAAACTGTTTTTTAAAATTGTATTTATAGAATAAGTACTGTAATAAGATCTGACCAAACACTAGGTTTCCTCAATATTTGTGAATAACTGGGGTAGAAATCATAGCAGGGAAGGTGAGTTTTGTAAGGTTTTAAAAATAAACATGGCACAACACTCAAAGAAGACAATTTTTTAATTCACCTATGACAATTGCTGTATTGATTTCTCATAAGGCAAAAAAAAATTCAAGAAAATCAAAGCCTATTTTTGGGAAAGATATATGTAGCCAAAATAGAAAGAATTATAGCATGCATTCTTAATTTTGCTCACGTACTGGGTATGCAAGCAAATCACCAATGGTCTTGAAAAGCATATTGTCCCGTTTTATATACCAATCTTACATGTTGCAATTATGGAGGAGATAACAGATGACAAATAGACTTTCAGGGTGCATCTTGAGTTTCATCTTATTTAATTCAGATTGCTTCTCTTTTCCCCATACCAATGTTAAAAACACCAGTATTCTTTCAGTACCTGACATATAATGACTGAGAAATTTTGTTGTCCTGCACTATTAATGGAAAAAGCAAGAAGATACCACAACAGCTTTTAAAAACCTTTCTTACCTGTGAACATAGTTGTCCAAGTTAGTATGAATTATGTTCTTTGAAATACCAGAACTGAAATCAGTGTTATTGCTCCTGAGCCTTTGAATTCAAAGGCATCATTTCACTGTCTTTAATCTTCCATTTGAAACATTAATTCTAGGTCCCCAAAGGGAAATTTGTGTTTTATTTCATGCTATATGCATTTCAAATTATTGAATAGTAGTTTTGATTTGACTTTCTGATAAGGTTAAAACACAGCTGGTACAAAAGAACAAAGTATTTAGTATCCTGCTACATTCTATTAAGTCTGATTGTCTCATAATACTGAAAGTTGCATTTCATCTAATTCTCCCTGGTATGCAGATTAGTTTAAGTACAGTGTAATGATAACAGAAAGTGAGGAGGTTTTACATATAATCTTCATTCATTCACTTTTTTGGCACTTGATATACATAGCTTCTCCAAATTTTTTAAACTTTACTTCTGTATTCATATGATCTGAAATTAAAACTACTTACATTGAGTTTACAGAGAATTTTTTTAAATTGTAGACAACCTTTATTTGTTGTTTTAAAATGAATATATTAACAAAACACAAATGAAACCAAAGACATGGACACCTGAAACAACTTATAAAGGATTATACATTTGTTTAATCAGTAATGATGAAACTCTACTTTTTTTCCCTCAGAATCTTAAAAATGCCTCAGGGAAAGGGTAGCAGATATCAAACTCATATATTTGTCCTTTATTAATTTATTTAGAATGCTAAACCATTCCACTATAATAGAGTTGGCCCTAGATTGCAAGTCTTAGAATTCAAATGTCTGCTCTACTTCAAACTTCCTAAATATATGCATTGGCAAGCATTTTGAAATGCCATTGCTAGATTATTTCTTTCCTCTCATCATTACTCATCTGTTAAACAAGTTCAAATTGAAGAAATATATGGTAAACATTCAAAATCAGTTAGTTTTTCACTGAAGATAAGACCAAAAGTTTATTTGAGATATCTAAATACAGGTGGAATGCCTGATATAACATCTATAATTTCAGTTTATTTATGAAGTCAGACACTTAGTTTATAATTATTCAACCATTACCATAGTAACAAAGTCATCTCTTTAATACAGGGTCACTGTTTCATTGCAATTTTATCAAAAGTTGGACATGAAGTGAGTGAAAGCTCATTTCTACCAACAAAGCAACAAATTTGAACAATAATAGGAAAACAAAAAATAAAGAAGTATTCTTACTTAAAAGTCTCTGTTAATTGTTGTAAGCTAACCCCAGTAGGCAGCTAAGCACCACAGAGCTGCTTGAACACTCTCTGATTGCTTAAGCTTATTAAAGCAAAAGCTGCATGCTCAAGAAAAGCAATGTAAGGAATTAATTACACACTTCCTATTGCAGGCAGATTTTTTTTTAAGGAAAAGCAGGGTTTCCTCATGCCAAGCAGCTACTTGGGAAGACAAACACTATAACTCTGGACGTTGGAATGTTCTGAAACGTCCTTTCCATAGACACAAATGCCTATGAGGTATCCTTGTTCCCATGCGGACTTATCCACAGGTCATAGTCCCTTTGACTGGAATTCTCTTTCAAGTTCCAGCCTGTCCAGTACAGCAGCACAGGAAGAGCAAAAATGCCCTGTCCATCTGCTAACCAAGTCAGATTGTTGTTGCTGTTATCAAAGTGTTCCCAGGCATAGCACAGTAAGATGATAAGCAATACAGGAAACAATGAAAGCAGGCACTAACATGCACTAGACTTTTATATACAATAAGGCAAGCAAGCTGCATGGAAAGCACAGGAGACTGGCATTTAATAGCTGAACAGTTACAGCAGCTATGAATTCAGTCTATCACACTGAAATCTGTCCTTATCACAAACCCTTCAAGACTCACTTTGAGTTCCAAAAAGGACTGTTTTAGCTTAACCCCAGTAGGCAGCTCAGCACCACAGAGCCACTTGCTCACTTCCCTCACAATGCAATGGGGAAAAGAACCAGAATGGTGAAGGCTGAGATAAGGACAGTTTAAAGGATTAAGCAAAAACTGTGCATGAAGGCAAACCAAAATAAGGAATTCATTCACTGCTTACCATTGCCAGGCAGACAAACAGTCATTTCAAGGAAAGAATAGCTTACTGCATGTAGCAGTGACAAACAGATTTGGGCAATGAGATGTTGTAATTCAGAGCATCACCTCCTTCCTCCTTTACTCCCCCAACTTTTATTGCTGAGAATGACATAATATGGTATGAGGTATCCCCTTGGTCCATCTATGTCTCCTCTCATCTTCTCATGCATCCCCAGACTAAGAATTGGCTGGGCAGAATGAGAGGATGAAAGTCTTTGACTTAAAGTAAGCACTGTTCAACAACAATCAAAACATCAGTGTGTTGTCAACAGTCTCTTGGTCACAAATCAAAAACTTAGCACAATACAATCTGCAATGAATAAAATTAGCTGTATTCCAGCCCAAGCTGGTAAAATAATTTATTGACCTTCTGTAGTTACTACATGCTAATTTCTGATACCACAACATGAAATAATTCATTAACATAGATTATAAAATAATATTAGATTAGTATTTGAAAACTCATGTGAAAACTAATTGCATAAAGTTGTTGAAATTCCTTTTAAGGACTTGATGTCTTCAAGAAAAGTAGCTGTATGTAGGACCTTCATAGCAGATTGGGAAGCTGGATTGTATTTCTTCAGTAAGGTGGTTCAGGAAAGTTACACTGTATATTAAACTTGAATTATTTTGAACATTTCTTTACTCATATCTTTGAAGCAATTTTTCAACTGTAAATGAATTATAGTGGATAGTTCAACTAGTGCAGGCGAGGTTTAGAAATTTAATGTAGCATACGCTAGAGTTAAATAAGAGATTCTACATATTATCTTGGCTTGTTTTTTCCTATTTTTTCCCTGTGGCTTTCAGCTATCATCTTACACTAAAATTTCTTCTTAGATAGAAGCAAGGCTTTGTTATACACTCTTACAACTCATTATGAGAAGAACGGGCATTTTAGGTACCAATGTATCAGTGTAAATAATAGTATTTGTGAAAACTGCAGTACAGTAATGCTCCAAGTACCAGTCAAAGTGGCAGTTACAGAGTATTCTTGTGTAATCTTTTCAACTATACTTGAAACATCACATGAAGTGATAACAGATACACTATATATAGTTAAATTGCTAACATGAAGCATTGACACCAAAAGTAAATCCACAGAAGGTAGTTTTAGAATGTCTACCCAGTGAAATCTATAACTTATATTTTATACAGCATTTTACAACACAGAATAAGAGAATGGAAATGGAATCTATTACATTGTGGAAAGGATAAAAAGAATGAGCTTCATGTTTTTAGGTCTTAGAATTCCAGAATCATAGAAGGTTTGGGTTGAAAAGGACCTTTGAAAACCATGTAGTTCCAAACTCCCTCCATGGGCAGAGACAACTTCCACTAGATCAAATTTCTCGAAGCCCCATCCAGCTTGGCATAGAGCATTTCACATGATGGGGAATTCACAGCTTCTCCGGGAAACCTGTTCCAGTGCCTTACAACCCTTTTAGTTTTAATCTATTAGCTTTTGTCGTATCACAGGTGGTCATCATTAAAAGAAAAAAAAAAAAAAATCATCTTTCTAGTATTCACCTCTAAATATCAAAAGGCCAAAACAAAGTCTCACCCCCACCTTCTCTACTCCGTGTTAAACAGCCCCAAATCTGTCAGCCTTTCCTCACAGGAGGGGTATTCCTTCCTTCTCATTATTTTCATGGCCTTACTACGGGTCCCCTTTAACAGATCCATGTTTTTACGTCCTGGGTGCCCCAAAGTGGGTTGCAGCACTCCAGATGGCATCTCACCAGAGCAGAGTACAGGGAAAGAATTTACTCCCTCAACTGACTGCCACAGTTCTTTTCATGAGCTAAGGATATGACTGGCTTTCTGGCCTGCAAATGTACCTTGTCAGCTGACATATAATTGTTTATCTACCAATACCCCCAACTCCTTCGCAGCATGGCTGCTCCTGATCCCTCCATCCCCCAGTCTGTCACGATATTGGGAATTTGCCCAATCCAGAGAAAGGGTCTTGCACTTTGCCTTGTTGAACTTCATGAGGTTCACATTATACTACTCCTCAAGTCTGTCAAGGTTCCCTCTGGGTTGCATCCCTTCCTTCTAGCATATCAACTGCATCACTCAGCATCATCCAAAAACTTGCTGAGGCTGTATTTAATCCCTTCATGTCACTGATGAATATATTCAAAATTATCAGTCCTGACACAAAACCCTGAAGAACACCATTTGCTATTATCTCCATTTGGACACAGAGCCAGGAAATGCAATATTGGATGCAGCCATTCAGGCAGTTCCATCCATCGAATCAACAGCATCAATGATTTTGTGTGAGACTCTGTCAAAGTCTTACCAAAGTCAAGATCAATAAATATTCTTGTGATGTTTTCTATTCTATTCTATTCCATTCTAACTCTCTTCTATTTCCTTGTGCCTTTCTTGTAAATTGGAACAACGTTGACTAGTTTTCAATCAGTGGGGATGTCCACAGCCTCCTAAGACCATTCTTAAATGATCAAGGGGTCTGCCATAACACTGACTAGGTCATTCAGTACTTTGGGACGAAACCCACAAGGTCCCATGCACTTATGACATTCAACTAATTTGTATTGCCTGTTGCAGCACTAGAATGAAGTGAAATCATGGTGACTCTGAGAAATTCTCCACTTTTGCTTTCCTTCAGCGATGGAAAGCATTCCCTGCAGTAGGTTGGTCACTGGTCATGTGTTTCATGATGTAAATGTAAATAACTGCTCACCACCAAGTGACCAATGCATAGCCAGTCTCTGAAGCGTGTCCACCCTGCCAACCTCTCTACTAGACTTATTGCTGAGCATGGAGTCATATGGTATGGAACATCCCTTGGGTCAGTTGGGGTCAGCTGTGCCCCTCCCAACCCCTTGTGCACCCTCAGCCTATATGTGGTGGGGTGGGGTAACTGGTTGACTCAGTGTAGGTGCTACTCAGCAATTGCTATAATGTCCCTGTGTTATCAACAGTGTTTCTGCACAAATACAAAACATATTCCTGTAGTAGTTGTTGTGAAAAAAATAAATTCTATCCCAGTCCAAACCTGAAGAGAGGGACAGTACTAAAAGTTTTACTAAAATCCAGAAAGGCTCCAACCACCACCTTCCCTTCACCCACTCATGGTTAACCTTATCATAGATTCTTGTGAGGTTTTTTTTTTGTCTCATCTATTTGGTTTTATTTTATTTGAGTGAAGGTAGTGTCAGATAAATAGTGTATATGTGGAATACCATAACCTTATACGAAGAGAAGTGCAAAAAGTCCTTTAGAACTCTCTTGTATACATGAAAGAATGACAGAGGCCTTTTAGAGAGTACTGTGTTTTCAAGACACACATATGTACTGTAAAAAACTCTGTAACAAGAGCAAAACCATAAAATCCACAGATTTAACAAGAAATACAATCAAACATGTATATGTAAATGTGTAATTTAAAGTTTGGTCTAAATATCTATCATAATTTTTTATCCTGCCTTTGAATTTATGATGTAGATAATTTTTGGTTACTTTAATGTACTGAATGGAGCACTGTCTCAGAGCTGGTAGTAGTCTATGATGTCTTCTTTGCTGCACAATTGAACCAATTCTGTCACTTTTACTTCTTTTAAATAATTAAGACTTAATGAAACTTGCTCTTTTCAGACATAAGTATCACAGTCTAGATAACCCATAAAAATTGACCTCAACAACATTTTAAATGTCTTTTAAAAATTATATTCACCTTGTTTTCTGAAATCTTATATTGTTAAGAAATATTTTTAGACTTCTCCTTTGAGAGCTTATGTAATATGTGATTTACTTAGCTACAGGTTTTAATAAATTTTGACCTACATTTCAATTTAGGACTGAGTAAAAATGTCCTTTTCCCATGCTGACTTGGTGTATCCTGTCTTTTTTTGCTATATTAGATGTAGATGTCTATATAGGATAATAGCTAATCCTCTCTCCATCTTATCCATAGTTAATCCTATCCAGTACTTACTCATTTAACATCCTGTCTCCCTCCTCCTGTTTTTGAATACTCAAACATTGTATTTAAATTACTTTTATTTATTGATATTATTATGAAACTGTTAATACACCCTCAAATTTTTGACAACTCAAAGAAAAAGAAAACACATCTCTGTTTCAATAGTTACTTGTGAATATTTGAAGTGATGCTGTCTAAACAATCATTCATTTCACTTTAGTCAGTATTTTTGACGACGAAGCTTGTATCCACTGGGTTTAATGATTGTCAAAACCTAAAGTCTTACTGCTCTTCAGATGTATAAAGATCACAACAAAGGGTTAGTAGGATTCTGTAATACACAAGGACACAGAGACTTTATTCTTTCAATTTCTCTACTATATTACAGATTACCACAAATACCACATGAATCACCATTACTATGTAAATTATCACAAAACTCACCACTAACAAGTATACCTATAGTTAACAAACTGAGTATATATATCTCAAGCTATTAAAAATTACTATCAGCATTCATTGCTATAAGATTAATCAAAAGTATGTCAACAATCATTAATAAAAGTAATCAGGTAGCAACAAGCAATAACAGCAACAGCTAAGTAGACATATACACTTGCATAAACTTATCATTACTGAAGCAACTTTTCAACAATTTAACAACAGGTATAATAGAGTACTATTTGGGAGATAAACATGTCATCACTATCAAGTGAATTCGACAGATTTCAGAAGAGGGAAAACAATCCCAAAGGGAAGGACAAACTCATTCCAGATGGGGATCCAACCATCCCAGGGGTAGGAGGGCAAACCAAAGGAACCCCAAAAATGGGGTACAACAAAGTAACACAGAATCTCACTTCAGTGATGGTCTGTGTCTCAGAGTCTGGAGTCAGACAGGACTTCTCAGTGGAAGTCCAAGATTTCACAAAAAATTATGTGGAGAATTCAATCTGTTTAAGAAAGGAAAAGTAGGTGTAGTGTGGAGAGTTCTGAGAGAGGCTCCATTTTAGATAAAAATAAATGCCCTGTTACAAGATATAAGAGAGCATAGGACATACTACTTAGAGCAGACAATAGATGTATTTAATTTTGATATTTTTAGCCTTAACAGCCAGTAGATAATGGCATGTTCTGTTCTTTCAGAGTAATTTTATTTTTACAGACAGTTTTCCACCTTTTCAGAAAATAAGTTGCTGTTACAGTGCCTTGTTTTTGTGCTTGTCAGTGATATCTCAGAATCTGTCAAGTGTCTGTGTACCAAGCTGTACTTCAAGGACATTTATCATTCCTAGGCCTAGTTCCCAGGCTGGCAGTTTCAGCCTGGGAGTCCTTTCTCTGTCAGTCCTTTCTCATCAGTATTTTTCAACAGTCATGTTCTTTTGCTCAGTAAGTTTCACCTTCTAACCAGGCCACATCTACAGCTGCTCTCATCAACAGTGATCCAAACCCACTAAACCAATGACTGAAGAAATAGCTTTCCTACAACTCAGGGTATGTAGATCTGGGGTTTTGCCAAACCTCTTTGACTAGTATTAGAACAGAAATACAAGTATATATATATTATTATATGAAGGATGGCCTCAGATAATTTTGAATTCTAACATATTCTTTTCAGAACATGTAATGATGCCCACTAGAAGAGGGGCATGTGGAAAATGACTGATAGCATGCTGGCAACTAGTGAAATTTAGAACATGTCTATTGTGTTTTTGCTCATTTTTGTTTTTAAGGGAGACCATTTGCTTACATTTTATTTGCAAGACTTATATTCTAAAAATCTGACTACCAGTATCCTGGTGACTGTACATAACATAACACAAATTTATTGAGCATGGTAGAAAGACATCTGTTTTCTTTCATCTTGCTTCTTCTCTCTGTTATCAGGGATTCTTTCAGAAAGAGAAAGTGGTTGTGGAGTCTTTCATCTTCTTCTGCCCCGTGTGAAAAGGAATTAAACACTCCTGTTGGCTGACTGCTGTCTCTAAGCCACAAGTACACTATTTGGGCCTTGGCCTCTTTCAGATTCCTTTCTCTGTGATACATTGTTGTCCCCAGGTGCCACTGCTGACACTGACTTGCCTGTGGCTATACATTCCTCATACATACAGTTTGACACACAAACTATTGTCTGTCACAGGCTTGTTCCTCACTAACATTAACTATGGTTTGTCTTGTTAGAAAGATACAATGTACCTTCAGGTTCCTTTTACAATTCTGTGTAGTTGTCTGCAGCATTTTTCTATTTTCTTTTGTTTAGTAAGAATTAAATTGACAAAAACAAAAACATCTCTAAGAGGTACATGGAGATAAAGTACATAACAACATAAAAATGAAAATATTTTTTCTATACTTTAGAGTTTATGGACAGTAGAATTTCAGATTCTTCAGGAAATTTTTATGAAGCAGAACCCAGTTGTAGCATTTGTATCAATACTATTAATGCAACTTGACTAGATGTGAGTGTTGAGATAGTGAGATAATATTTTCAAATGGAACCTGTTTTGTTAAGAGTTAAGACTAATGATTTGTGAACTTGGTTCTTGCTAACATATCATCAGTACAGGAGAAAATAAATGAAAGGAAGACTTTCCAGCAGAGACATTCACACAGGAGTTTACTAAGAATTTTTAGAATTCTAGATTTGTCAGAGAATCAGTATTGTGTGAGAAATTATATAACAATAAGATATTACCAAAACATAAAATTTTATAAAAATAAATTGCATCTCAACTTTCATTTCATATTATGTGCAAGGCTTCCTACTAGTATGGAAAAGAAGTATAAAATTAGTTCATAATCTTTCTTTTAAAAAGAAAGCACATTTTTTGCTAAACATAACATTGTTTACATATTTCACCAGCCCTAGTTATCATTTTACTTCAGTAGGATTCTTACTCATTCCTTTTGTTTTCAATCTGGAAAAATCTATAAAATTCAGATACAGTGGATATTTATTGCATTATGAAATTTGGCAAATCTAGCAAGGTATTTGTTGGCATTTTAAACTGCCTTCTCAATTATTTTCTGTTACATTATTATACTTTCCTGAAGAGAAACTAATATTATAATAGAAACAGTGTCTTTTGACTCAGCAACAAATGAGCTTGCGTACAAAAAAGTCCTTGACAATATTTTCTTTTCATTACCAAGTATTATTTAGTCCGCTGAACTTGTCTATATGTGTTGCTGTTGTCATGCTTGAGTGCCCTTGAAAAAAATCAAGTAGCAAGCGTATATGTTTGATGTCTGATAATTAGGTAATGATGTACTCACTTGGAATAATTGGACTGGAAACATAAAATTATTTATTATTCTGAAAGTGTTAGAGGTACTGAGCCTAAATGCACCTGATTTTTTGTTGATTCCAATTAGGCTTTAGTTGAAAGGACGTCTTGCAGAAGCTGGTAAAACTAAGCACTGTTCTATGGACAAGGGTGAGGGAAATATTGGCTCTAAACAGAAGCAGAACAGTTGATTTAAGGTTTCCTAACTCTGACTTTACTAAGACCGTGTAAGAGATTGCTTGTCTCTCATGAAAATGTCTCTTTCTCTTGCTTTAACTGCTTCTTCTATATCTTCCTTGGTTAAAACTGCAAAAAAAACCTTACTAAGCATCAAATAAAGAGACATTCCTTCTTGCAACTATCACTTCTAGACTTTTCCCTCCTGTTTTCAAGATTGCATCATCTCTCTTCTCCTATGTTATTTCTCCTATGTTATTTATCCTATGTTATTTCTCCTACTGCTTTTACTTTGCACTTTTATTTTAGTTGGTCCTATTCTTCTTTCTCCTCATTTTCTCTGTTCACACCATACAATTACATTTGTGATCGACATTGTTTCTGCCAGCAGTGAATCACTTTAGTCATACCTCCAATGTGCAACTCTGTTTCTTGTCTACATACATAGACTAGAATGCTTGAGCAGTGTGATCTACATCCACTATGTGTATATAGTGCCTAGGAAAATAGAAGCCCACTCTAATTATTTATTAAATCTCTTTACTAATGTGATTTAATATTATTAAAACACATATGTTCAAATAAAAACATAGACAAGAGCAGATACAAACATCAGGAATCACACATACAGCAAATTCAACCAAACAAAATTTGAACCTGATTCAGCACTGGTAATTTAGTAAATCTTCAGTTACTTTTACTGTTGGTGTTGCACCTGGTAATATGGTTTAGTTGTGGACTTGGCAGCACTACATTATCAGTTAGACTCAATGATCTTAGACCTTTTTTTCAACCTAAATGATCCTATGGTTCTAGTTACTTTACCCCTTGAAGAGATGGAATGATGGAAGTTGGAAAAATACAACTGTAACCTTAAATTCACACCCAAAGGGACATTACCAAAACAGACAGTGCAATTCTTTGGAAGTAACAAGGAAAAAGCCAAGAAAGTATCCCTAGAGGTTAATGCCACCTGTATTTCGAGAAGGTAATAATGAATTGGTCACTGTGTCTTGGCTCAAACTTATGCATCTGATTTAAATTTCGTCTTTGTTAACTAGATACTTCTCTTCGTAAAAGTACTCCAAGTACACTGCAATGTATTTTTCCTCTCATAATGTATTCATTTTACAGTTTTAAAGTTTTTTCCAGAATGGCAATAATTATTTTTGTGTAAATTTAGTTATATTTTACAATTTAATTTTGGGATATACCTTGGAGACCTTACTGCAGGCTTTCATCAAAAGGAGGCTTGTAAGAAAGATGGTGACAGGATCTTTTTGTAGGACCTGTAGTGGTAGTGCAAGGATTGATGGGTTTAAACTAAAAGAGGAGAGATTCAGATGAGCTATAAGGAAGAATTTTTTCCCAGTGAAACACTGGAATGGGTTGCCCAGAGGGATGGTACATGCCCCATCTCTGAAAGTGTCCAAGGTCGTGTTGGACAGGGCTGTGAAAAATCAGATCTAGTTGATGTCCCTGCTCATTGCAGGGAGTTAAACTTCAAATCTTCCTTTCTACTTAAACCATTCTATGATTCCAAGTAAAGTTTGTGGAAAAATCAGAAATTGCAAACTAACTGGCAGCTAGTTCTTTGAATTTAACATATCATGTATTATACCCTATGTATGTGATACATATGGCTTACATTACAAAGTATATGACATATTACACATTGTATGTTATTTATTATTTGCTTATGTTAGCTTAAAATACTTCATTTCAACTCATGTATGTGGAAAGGCAACAAATATTTTTGTGTTGTGCAGAGCTATGAAGAAAGATGAACCCATGCTCATGATGCTTGTACAAAAACGCAGTTAAAAGACTGAAATGAGGTTACTATGAACTTTGATTTTGCGAAATATTTTTGTTTTCAATTTCATACAGATTTACATGGTTATAGATAACCTGTGCATCTTCTGTACTGATATTTTATTTGGAAAATCAATATATTTACCACTAGTTTTGTGTTATGTGGGTGGGGCTTTTTGGTAATTCATAGTTAAGCATTTAAGAGAAGAAAAAAAATGTGCAAATCTCCAGGTTGTAAACATGCATTTCTTACAGAAGAGGGAACTAATAGTCAACAATATTTGCACATATTTATGGAAGATATGCATGTGGTAGATCCCTGTGAAGCAGTAGCAGCTAGGGGCTTGATCAAGTATATGTGGAAATCCATGGTATCTTACCTTTACTAGAATGACTTTATCACTCTTCCCTAACTGAATTGATTTTAAGTCTTAGAGCTGAATTGAGGACACAAACTCCATCAGCTTTATCTTCCAGCAGATAGACTGCCTTTTCCAGTGGAAAAAGAACTATTTGCAGATCAGATAAGTACTAAAACCTCTCCTTATCTTAGGTTACCAGCAAGTCATAAAACTAGCATAATTTGTCTTATTTCTTGTACCAAATAAATACAATGCTAAGTATGAATCCCTGGAAAAAACTCAAGGCATACTAAAATTCTCTGATAAATAAACCACAGACCATAAATTATGTTTGTAAATAAGAAACATGATGTTAGATGAAAGGGGTTTAAATAAACGAAAGGATCACATACATTTTATCAAAGTTATTAAAGAATGATACAATCAGGAACATAAATTTCACACCTAGAGGATGGATCCTGTAGCCTTAAACCCATGCATCAGAAAAATATTAGAAATTCATATTCACATAGGTACTGAACACTATGAAACACCTTTCATAATAGCTTTGAGGCTGAATATTTTATTTTTCTATATTGGTAGAAGGATAACAAACTTATAGGGAATTAATCGAATAACACTGGAATACAGGATCCAGTTCTAATGTCCACACTTCATATAAGATACCCAAAATCTGAGTTTAGAAGACACCTACAAAAATATTCTGAGAAATCAGGGCCCTGAGTGCACAGATGGGCTTTAATATCCAGGGGAGGCTATTAGTCCTAGTTAGCCTCCCCTGAACACTACGCTAACACAGACATACTCATCCATGCACATACCCCAGAACCTGTGTTCAGAGGCTTGAGTTAAGCTCAGATCTAAATGTCACATCCCTGCCTGAGCCCTGCCATGGGTGTCCCCAAGCTCAGTCCTGCTCCTGCCCATCCTGATGTGCTGACTCTGCTCCCCAGACTGATCCTCGACCTCGCTCATCACCTCCCATTTGCCCAGTGCTGGTTGTGCCTTGGCAGGATGCGCTGCTGTGGCCGTCCTGCTCTGCTCAGCTTCTCTCTAAGGGTGGCTTGGCCTTGCCTGCCCTGGGCCACTCTCCCATCCTCACACTCTTCCCTCAGGAGCAGATCCACTACTGCTGCTTCCTGGCAGCCATAGCCTTATTATTTGAGACAAAGAAAGATAGTATTTGTTTATCAAACTAGAAGGAACTTGACCATTTTCTAAATGGAGAGACATTTCTCATTTTATTACATATGTTGACTAAGGTATAAAATTCTATAGAAGTTCAGATTACATGCTGTGTATTTTTTAAATTCCATTTTTTTTCTCTGTTTTTGTTATTTTTGAACTAGTCAGAGGAGCTGCATACAAAATTATTGTCCTTTATCACTTAAATTTCTGAAAGCCCTGTGAAAAAATGTGGTAGCACAAGATTACTTATCTAAGTGTGTAACCTTACTAAATTCTGTAGTCTTTCTTATTTAGGATCAAACTAAATGGTTGTCATACTGTTCTCTGTCCTCATAAAATCTATTAAATAGCTTTTATCATGTAAGTGGTGTGGAAAATAAGATGACAAATATGATTTAATCTGTCTTTTCAAGGATAAGTGTGAAAGTTAGTAATAAAATACAGAAATGTCATTCTACTAGATTATACATTTGTCCAGGGAATACATAAAGCTTTGATGACTATGCAGAAATTGTAGAAGATGTTAAATGTAAATATGACAAAATCAACAGCCATCCTAAAGTGAACTGCATGAAATCCAGATCAACACAGACAGGCAAGAATGCCTGCTCTTTTTGAACTTGAATGAGATAAAAACTTAAACTTATATTTAATTTCATACAAAATGCTTAACCTTATATAATTTAGCACGTCTGACACTAATTACACAAGCATTAGAAGTCTTCTTTCTTGAATCAAGAGTTTGCCCAGGGTAGTTTATAACATATTCCACACGTCTTTGTGAATAAGAGTTTGTGCTAATTTACATACATTTACCAACCTTTCAATGTTTTAGTGATCTTAATAATTTCAAGACTTCCAAATATGAAAGAAAACATTTAAAAATGTAATTCCAGAAGATGACAATAAAGCAAATAATTTGATTTTCCTAAAGTGCTTGTACACAATACAAGTCACCCATTTCTCAATTTTCAGTATCAGGTTCTTCTTCTACTGGAAAAAAAATCAAAACATATCTAGTATTCAATGTACCAAGCAGTGATAATTCAAACTCTTTGGCTCAGAAATATACCTGTTTACATGAGTCTCTGTTCTTTCTCCTTCATTGCCCAAGTTTGCATGCTGCTGTGGCTGACACCACAAGATACAACAAAGGTACCAAAAATCCTCATGTAAATTTTTTAAGCAGAGTTTTACTTTCAGTTCAACAAACAAAAAGGCATATCATTTGCATTTAATGGCAAAAAAAGATTCAGAGAGAAACCTCCTATGTTCTTCTGTCTTTCTTAGGGCAAAAGACAGTCTATTTCTTTTGAAGCATTGCCCTCAAAACATCTATCCATTTTTCTTCTTTCATGTCTTGAAGCTCTTTTGGTTATGCCAGTTAGGAATCAGATCCCTGAACTGACTGCCAGCCTCTCCACTTGGGTTCCTTAAAGAGAAGAGCCATCTGGTCTTCTACATTCTTCTTGTACCCTAATATGCCAAAATAATATCTTGCCAAAATCCTTATTCTTCCACATCCTTGCTTTTGCCTTTGTCTTCGATGAAAGTAAGCTGTTTACTGTTGTAGCAGGCTGACCCTGGCTGGCTTCCAGACACCCGCCAAAGCCTCTCTCTTATTCCCCTCTGCAGCTGGACAGGGAAGAGAAAATATAATGAAGGGTCCATAGGCTGAGATAAGGACAAAGAGCGATTACTCACTGAATAACATGATAGGCAAAACAAGCTAGAATTAGACTTATTAACTGAGTTTATTACAAAAAAAATCAGGCCAGGATAATGTGAAAAAAAACCAAATCTAAAACTTAGAAAGACTTTCCACCCACCCCTCCCTCCTTCCCAGCTCTACTTCCTCTTTCAGCGGTGGAGGGAGACAAGGAATGGGGTTTATGGTCAGTTCATCACATGTGGTATCTTCTGCTGCTCAGGGACAGGAGTCCTTCCCCTGCTCCGGCATGGGGGACCTCTCACAGGAGACAGTTCTCCATCAGCTGGTCCCACACAAGTCCAACCCACAGGCAACAAACTGCTGCAACGTTGGTCACTCTTCCACAGGGGGCAGTCCTTCAAGGATAGTCTGCTCCAGTGTGGGTCCCCCACAGGGTCACAAGTCCTACCAGCAAACCTGATCCAATGTGGGCTCCTCTCTCCATGGGCCTGCAGGTCCTTGCCAGGACCCTGCTCCATCACAGGCCTCTCATGGGTTCACAGCCTCTTCTCAGGCATCCACCTGCTTTGGTGTGCACCTCCTCCACGGGCTGCAGGTGGATCTCTGCAACCCTGTGGTCCTCCATGGCTGCAGGCGTACAGCTGCCTCACCATGGACTTCACCATGGGCTGCAGGGGAATCTCAGCTCCAGTGCCTGGAGCACCTCCTGCCCCTCCTTCTCCACTGACGTGGGTGTCTGCAGAGCTGTTCCTCTCACATGTTCTCACCCCTCATTTTCTCTGGCTACAATTATAACTACACAATAATATTTTTTCTTTTTTTTCCTTCTTCTTCTTCTTCTTAAATATGTTTTCACAGAGGCTTTAACGCCATTTCTGATTGGTCAATCATTGACTAGCACCCATCTTCGGAGCGATCGGGGGTTGGCTTTGCTAGACACAGAGGAAGCTTCCTCCTCATTACCAAAGCTTGGCCATGCAAACCCTATTCACCAAAATTGTTCAAAAGAAAGTGGAGAAGGTGGTCTGAGCAATGAAATTCCACATTTTAATTAATAATAATAATAATAATGAAGTCTTGATTATTGATTTAGCATTATAACAAAAAATCACAGGTTTCTATTAAGCAGGTTTTCACTGGTTCCCATCAATAAACTCAAAAATGATGGTGTCTTCAGAAATAAAAAATCATATATAACTTCTCTGGGAGAAAGAACCCAAATAAATTAAAAAGAGTCTAATGATATTAACTTTCAGTTAGGCAAACAAAATCCATTAATTTCATATTAGAACTATAACTTACTGACCCTTGGGTTACTAATCATCTGTCTTGTGGAGCTGAGAATGCTTTTTTACACAGAAACACCCACTTAGGTAAAATTTTGCTCAGGTGAGACAGAGACTATAAAGATTTTCCTGAGAGCCCTGCTCTGATAAGGAAGTTATCTGTCCCATTCTATATTGTGTTGTTGGAATCTGCACCAGATATTGGGAAGACTGTTAGGTGATAACTAGTATTTGCTCGTGGTACTGGCAGAGCTGCTCTGTGTTTTGTGAGTGACAGGATTCTAATGACCTTCTTAGCTAGGTGAAGAGGGTGAATACAGGCAGAATTCCTATCCCATGTGTCCTTGACCAATAAAAAATTTACTAAGGGCATAAGCAATCCACTTAAACGAGCTGAAGCAATAAAAAACAGTAATTGAAACTATGGTGGAATCACATAATAGTTAATGTAAATGAGACTGCCAGACATGGCTTTTTGCCTGTATTGAGGACAAAGAGTTCAGTCCCTCTAAGCCTCCCAGCTTGTGAGCTTGTGCATACATTAGCTTCAGTGATCAAAATAAGAATGAAATACATTTAAAAAAATGTATGAGTCCGTTACAGGAATGATGAAGCCAAGAAAGATCTTTAGCTAATATTTAAAATTAAAATTCCAGTATATAGCTGTTGTTCCATTTTTTCTGAAAAAAGAATAAAAAGAGGATATGAAGTTATAGAAATTAAATACTTGTATGATTTCCAGTAAGGTTCCAATGATTATTACTCTGTTATAATTTCATTTTGTGTATTGTAAATAAAATTAAAGTAGAAGAGTTAATAAACCTTTGTTGACCTGAGTCTTACAGAGAAGAAGACAAGTGAAGGCAAAAAAGGAAGTAGCCGTGCCATGTTAGAATGACTTATTTTTCAGATCACAATGGTAATTGGGGCCTACTGCTATGTGAAAGGCGATAAATACCTTTTTTATACCTCTTATATATATTTGTAGGTAAGAAGCCAGTTTTTTGTTAAATGCTATGCTAAGTAAATCTTTTAGTTTACCATATATTAAGTAAAAGGGGACAGTTATAAAATACATTTAAAGAAAAACAAGAAGACATATCCTGTTCTAATGAAATCGTAAGTTTATAGACTGACAGACTGCAGAATCAAAGCACCAGAGCTTTTCACAAAACACAGGGAGAATATATTAAGAGAGAATTGCAAAATAATGTTTTCACTTAGTAAATACATGCAACATGAACTTTATTGCATTCATAATTTAATTTGGGAAAAATTCACAATATGAAATTATTCTGTTTCAAACAGTCTCCATCAGTGAGAACAGATGTTCACAATTATATGTTAAGCTGTATAAGTAGCTCTTCAGGATATAAATGTAAGTGAAATTCTATACAGGCAAAGGGCAACTGTATTTCTAAGTGGTCCCTCACATGAGAAAAAATAATTAACATTCATTAAGAAGCATATCTTTTTTCAGAACAACCAAAGCATTCTGAAACACACTGTGGAAGTGATTACGTTTGCTATCTAATTATATTTTGTGAAATGCGTTGCACATATATCCTTTAGGCCAGGAGCACAGACAAGATTTTTGAAAAAAACAAAGTCACTCCTGAAGAATGATGAAATCCCAAACTACTAGTGGGGGAAAACTTAAAAAAAAAAAGCTAGGGATGGCAATGCACATGTTTATGTGCCCTACTTACCATGCTTTGTGGGTGATGACTCCTGAAATTTGCAAGTCAGAATATTTTATGCTGTTCCATAGGTTCTTTATATTTTGTCTCTGGCATACAGTAGTATAATTTAAACAAGCTTGGCATGTGAGAATCACGTAATATATTAATCATCATCTGCAAGAAATTATACTGTATTTAATGACAATAACCTTCCCCTTTCTTTACACACTCTTACCACAAATTGAGCTTGTTATTGCCATTTTTGCCCTCTGATCATTTAGTTTCCAAGTGTACGTGTTTATTTCACTGCTCGCTTGTTAAGGTTTCCGTCTGTGCACTTGGGTCTCATTGCAGCAAACTACCATTTTAAAGTAAAGTCATTGGGAATTAAATTGGAACTTAATTTTAAGCTCACACTAGAATTCAGTCAGGCTAAACACACATGAGCTCAGAAGCTTACTCAGATGAGGGTCTGAAGGCTGAATGTGGTTTCATTCAGTTCTTCCTGCTTTGCCTCCACTTTTTTCAAGTAAATAGACAGGTCCCATCTCCTAGATGCCTATTTAGTAACAGCTGATCAAAAGATAACATTTGTGTTTCACAAAAATATTTGAATTTGCAATATTTTTTTTTTAATTTTGCTCACAGAATTTTCTCAGGACAGATTCACACCAAACTGCCCTTTTGTATTTGTTGTACGTGCCATTGTACACTTACTCTATGATACCATTTGACTGAAAAAATTACATCTTTTTACAAAAGAATGTTATTCTGAACTTGTTCACATTAGGTGTACCTTTTCAAGGAATCCAGGATCAGGAGTATCTCTTGGTTTGTGTTTTCTGTTAAATCAAAATATTAGTTTATAGTCTTGTGGGTAATTTCTGTTGCACATAACTTAATTGTTTTATTCTCAATCAAGACTGTGGTTTAGATAAACATATAGTTATATACAAACTTCAAAACAATAATCAGAGAAACTAATAAAATACTGAGTAATATGAAATGTATGTCTTTCTTTTATATCAGCTCTGGCTGGTTGAGTTATTATATTTTAAAATTACGTAAGAAATACTAAAAGTTCTGGATGTTGATTTAAAGAGAGTATCCTGAAAAGTTCCACGCTCCAGGTGCACAGATAAATTTCCTTTGTTTTTGTTTCACCTCAATAGTAGGGTTTTTCTATGAGAAATATATCCATGCTTAGAAATGATAATATTTTTTGTGTTTGTCTGTACTAAAATCTTTTCCACAGGTAATAATTTGTACTATAGTTTATACCAAAATTTCTCAGAAGTTACAGAGAAATGATTCAATGCTTTTATTTTCTCCTTATGTCTTTGCATTCTTTATCTCTGAAGTATAAAGTACCTATGAAATGCATCCTTACCAGTTATCCTTCATACACAAATGACTTACAACTGTAATACCAAAGAGACTCTCTAACACATGAAGCTGAAACTGAAACATTTAAGGCCTAATACAAAATATTAAATTATGGATATTTGGATAAAAACTAATGTTTTTCATGGACAGAGGTGTGAGTCAGAAGGAAACTTCAGATTCTGACACTTTTTTCCAACTTATTCATGTTATTTTGGCCAAGCTACTTGATGTCTTGGTGGCCAAAGCCCCCATCAGAAAAATGGGAGTCATTTTTTTTCCTCCTACCAGTTTGTCTTTTCAGATTATCAAATATTCAGTACAAAGGCTGCTTATTATTAAGCACAATGCTTGAAAAGCAAGATCCTGATTCAGATTTGGCTGAGAGACACTGCTGTTATGCCAATTAAATTTAAAACCCCACTGAAGATATTTCAAGAACAAAAATTTCAAGGATTAGTAGGCGCATGATTTTTTTTGGGGAAAAAAATTTGACTTTGCTTATACTGCATCATATTTGAATTTCAATTTCTACATTTTCTTTGTACATTTGTTTTCTGAATTTTTTTAGAAATATGGAATTAAGACTTGTGTTCATGTATTTATTTCATCTCTTGCAGTAGCTGTGCTTTTGCTTTACCATTATTCACTAAAAGTTAATGGTGTAGGAGAAAACACAAAAGATATGAAGATGACAACATGATATTATCTATATTTTTAATTTGCTATTTCTACTCCTTCATCTGGTAATGAATAGTCAGAGCTGTATGATTCCACTCAATGTATCGTGCAGAGAAGGAGGACCGTAAAAGTGATGACATGAGCAGATGAGACTTTTCCTGTCAAAGATATGGCAGCCTTCTGTTTCACAGATGGAGTTTAGACTGGGTGCCTCATATCTCTGGAAAAGACAACATGGAATGAATATGCCAGGGACAAGGAATTAGCAAGCTAAGGTAGACTGGACATCACAATTTTTCTCTACCGTATTAACTATTAAGGATTCCAAAAGAGGGTCAGAGGTATTAAATAGCATTTATAAATATTGTCATGATTAATATGCTTATTTGTACCAGCATTGTGACTAAACATGAATGCCATGTACACAGATGGATATATGTATGTATGTATACATTCTTTCAAGTTATAGTACTCATATGATTACTCTACACAGAACTAATCACACCTTCACCTCTCTTGACCATATTGCTCACAGTCTTATGTAAACTTCTTGCCTAAGAAAATGCAGTATTAGAAAATACAGGTAAGACTCTTCTTGATTACAGTGCTTTAGCACACATATTTGGGTTGGAGACAAGCTGATATGAACTATATCCTCATTATCCCACTAATAATTAATAATTTTCATACATTTGACCATACTATAGAAACAGAATAACTTTGAATTTTGTTGGTTGTGGTGGTTTTAATCAAGAATAATTGTAGAAGAGAGCAAATCTACACATATCCATACATTTTCGACATATAAGCACATTTGTCCTATACAAATTTGACCATATGTTGTAATTTCATAGTGATGTCATGTGATCTTTTTAAAATATGGTGATGCTCTGAAAATACCCCTCTAAAAGTTTTTGTCTCACCACTATATTTCTTATACATTGTCTTCCTTTCAAATAAAGTTAATCACCATGTAAAAAGAGATGAATTACCTTTTGCAGAATGACTGTAATCCATGCAAATTCTTCCATGAAAGATACCAAGTGTAAGGTAATTTGGTGCCAAGTTCAATTCTGTTTTTTCTGTTTGAGCAGTAAAAAAAAAAGTTAGGTTTATTATGTATTTTTCCTTTAAACATGTGGATGGCTACAGAACTCATAAACAAAAAAATCCCTCTTTTTTTTAAGGATTATCAGACCTATCATTGGCTTTGTTTTGGTTTTTTTTTTCCTTAATGAGCTCTAGCATTCCTGGGTAGTTCTCACATAACATAATTTTAGAGATTTGTTATGTTTGTTGTTAGATGTTGTATGTTTTACGTTATATCAATCTGGTTTTTAATTGTGATTTGTACATAGACTTTGAGGTAAAAATCATCTTTCATGTTATGCATCTGTTCAGTAGTACCTCATGCATCACTTTTTTGGCCATTCTTAATTTTTACACTAGATCATCCATAGAACACATGCTGTAAAATGCTTCGATTGAAACATACAGCTCCAAAGTTGTCTGCTGGTGTCCTTCCTGTAAATGATAAGGATGAAATAAAATTCTCAACAACATAGAAAAGTATAGTCTATACTGAAAATTATATAAAAAAACAAAAAGAGAAACTTGAACTGTAACTGACAGATTCTGGGAAGTAAAAATTAAATACTTAGAGACAATTTTTGTGAGCTTTGGGATTTTTTTATACTCTCATGGGATCAAATGAACTTGTCACCCTTTATGTAACATCACATCTGCTTAAGAAAAAGAAAAGAAGTTATTATGAGGCAGTTTTTGCAATGTATGAGTCACCCTGTCCTCATAGACTATTAAATGCATTTGAAGACTAACTTTTGAAGATTTGGTGAATGTACTTTGAACAGTCAACAAAACTGACACATACTTAAGATGAAAAATTCAGTCTTGCAACTTTGACATATTCTTTTATTCTCTTAAAGAGACTGCCCTGCTAAGGGCAGTTTTTTGCTAAGGCTCTCAATTATGGAGGAACCAAAATCTGTACTAACAGACACTGGTTGGAGTTTCAGTACCAATATTTTTAGGAGTTACAAAACCTAGGCAAAGTAGCTGCAAAAAATAGATTGCCTTCATTGTGGCCATGCAGTATTTCAACATTTAGCATTTTTTGTTTAGATTGAGTCTGTTCAGATGTAACATTATCATGAGAGACAAAAAATAAAGGAACAAACCTATTGTTACAATAGTCAAATGGTTGAGAGGTGCAGACAGATCTTTACATCAAGTAATACTTAAAAGTATATAAATATAGCTCAGAATCATGGAAGTAGCCATCATGGATGCTTCTACACAGATAATTCAATGAAAGCCAGCCACACAGTTTTCAGTGAATCTCCCAGGAGCCCTTAATACTTGCCTTTGTGCTGTGGTGCAGTTTCAGTGTGCATGAGCTGGATTCCTTTCAGATGAATGCAAAAGAGTAAAACTAATGCATTGTGGGTTTAGACATAGATTGTGTCTATGGGACCCACCTATAGATAATTCAGTCAGAAGCTCCTGCAACTACTTGCTAATGTATACAGAGCTACTGGCTCCATCTGTCTTGAAAGTATCTTAACTCTTAATATCTCATATCCGTTGTCTGGAGTAAGGCAAGAATTTAATGAATGTGGGTTTCATGAGTCTGAGAAATGTTTGCATTTCATGGCCCCATCAAATTTCTATTATATGAATATGACATAATGAAATAATTCTGCTTAAAAAGTAGTTGCAATTTATAGGATGATTGTGGCATTCAATAAAATGAACTATGTAGTCAGTAGTCTTTTTTGAAGATTTTGTTTATAGTATTTTAAAGGTTGCAGTGGTCATTAAAATATCATTGACTGCAACACAGCTGACAGGGTTATTTCTTGTTTAAAATGAAACAGAAGTTTTTCAGACACTGCAGTGACTGCTGACTCTTCAAATGGTGACCTCATTATTTTACTATTTTGATCATGTACCACAGTTTACACTGCACACTTAACAGAAGAGATTTGCTTACACATTGCTCTTAACATAAAGTCCCTTTAAATTAGGTGGGCTAGTGGAAAAATGCTCTTAAAACCTCCCAAAGAGATACATTACTATCTCTTTTGCTCAGTAATGAGACCTAAACAAGAAGACAAGATTTATGAAGATATTAGGCATAACGGCTGAGAATGATTTTTTCTCATCATACACTTCATGCTATTTCATTTGTTTTGTTTAACCAATAGAAATGAAAAATTCTCTCTTATGACACAGGGAGAAAGACTAGAACAGCTACTTCACACATACCTGTAAAGTGATAGAGATGCTGAAGGGCACTATTGAATTCAGTAGGTACAAGTCAGAGTAATAATAACAATAATAGTGAAGTTCTGATTTTTCCCTTTAATTATGCTCCCTCCTGAATGAGGAAAATGCAAGTATGGCAAGACAACTTATAGCAGGGAAATACTGTTACTATTCCAATTGATATTTAATTAATTTGTACTAACATGAGCAGGCTCTGTAATACGCTTCCTCATGTTATCCAACCAAATGTTTTAGATATTAAATTACAGGCACATTTACACATGAAATCTCTAACTTCACTTCCCTTTTCCTACATCACTTGCTTCCCCCTCCTCCCTATCTTTCTTTGTACCTTCTAGTGAATCTTTGATTTTGTTAGCTTTTTGTTTTAAACACAAAGTACTGATCTATACAAATGAAATCCTGAATGGTCTTTTTATTGAAAGACATTAAACTAAAAAGTAAAGAAAGACAAAACATGCTAAAGAAAGGGAGCAAAGCAATCTTGAAAGGTTAGAAGAGAAGTAGGAAAAGTAGACTGAGCCAATCTCCTCCCTCACAGATTGAAAACAGAAACACACTGAGAATATCTGATGGGAATATAAGCAGACAACTAATAGAAATTTTGATATCCATATCGAGCTTGTATGAAACCTCTTTTTGTTTCTGTATTGGTTTTTTTTTGTTTTCTACTTTTTAACATTTGATCTTCATTTTAAACTCTCTTTATTCCATCTTTCTTCCTCATCTTCTCTAGAACTTAAACAAGTCTAATTGAATTGCCAAAATTATTTTGGGGCTACTTTTTTTTTTTTCCCCCATCAAATTAAGCAGCATTAAATAGTAAAATTATTGCAATACACAACACCCTGGAAAAGAGTGAGGTTAAAAGGAGAGTAAGTGCTCAAGAATGATTATTGCTGTCCACTAACCACCAATGTGGATTTTGTATTACTTTTGTTTTATTGCCTCTCCTGGACCAAATCTTTGTCCATTGCAAATTGGCCTGATTTTAAATCGATTCCATTAAATCACGCAGCTTTATAACAGCTGAGAATATGACTAGACAAAGATATCCATGCTAATACATAGAAAAGGGTTGACAAACTTAGAAGTAGGCCACTTCATTACTTTTAATTAGTATTTTTTATATAGAACTTCAATGAAAAGTATGTTTAGTGAATGAAGAATTTCCCAAGAATGATTTGGAGTTCATGTAAGCTGACAAACAGGAAAGTATAACTATATTAAGGATATTGGTGAGCATAAATTCTAGTGGAAAAAAGTATATAAAAGTCTACAAGTTAACATAACTACGTTGATGGGATTCATTCAAGCAGTATCCAAAGTCACATCCTCTTGTAAAGCTTGATGCAAAATTTCTTTTCCCTAGAGCAGGACAACAAAGAACTAATTTCTCACTCTTTTTTTTCCTTCTCTGCACTGCAGTGTTCTGTAGGAATATTCACATTTATAGTAAAATATAACTTTATATTCTAGACCTTCCTTTCAGAAATTGTATTTAGTCTACTTAATCTATTAATCTCTATCTAAGATGTCATATTTATCCCCTCAAAGGTACTGACTCTACCCCTTACTGTTCCTGACTATGCCAGTTTATTTTATTTTTTTGTCACTAAATGTACTCAGACAACTTTTCCTTACTATATATGAGGGCATAAAGAGTCATTCATTCAATTGTGCCATGTGAGATGACACGTGTAGTTTCTGAAATAATTGTAGCTAATAGGAGAATGATATTGAACATTACATAACATCTGAAGTCAAAATTGAAAAGAAACTGTTTCCCTCTCAGTGAGCGAATTAAAACAAAATTCTGACAAAGGAAATCTCAATGTGTCTGGAGGACCATTTGCTATAGGGGGGAATTCAATCTTCCTCATAAGCTTGACAATTTTGTCCAGAACTGGATTTTTTATTCGTGGTCAAATTCTCTGAGAGCTCCAGCCAAGCATCAAGTACTACAGACATGATAGGTGATGAAGAACCCTTTGGCAGAAAGCAGGCTAAAAAATATTAAAAGTGATTGATTATTTGTATTTCAGAAGTATTTTGCAACATTAGAAACTTGTTTATAATTTTTCAAGATAAGTGTTTTAGATAGGAAATAATGATGGGAAGGATGTCTAAGTAGAGTGGCTGCACTGGATTTTTAAATGTAGCTGGTTTTAGTATCCATAACCTGATTCTTAATTTTGTGTTCCAATATTTTGCTGTGTTTCTGTCAAAGATTTTGGTAGCCCTAAGCCTGTTCAGATCCGCTCAAGGTTCTTTATTCAAAATTAAAATATATAGTTTTTTTCTTTTCTTCCCTCTCACATTAATTCAAGTCATTAATTAGTTGATAAGGATTTGCAGAATGTGAAGGAAAGGAGGAATAAGTACTACTACATTGCTTGCTTTCATTGCATTTTGCATTATAACCAGCATATGCATCTTTGCAACCAATGGTCCATTTGTAAGACGTCCCCATAAGGTTTCTGTGAATCAGGATTCTACAGCACAGCACAGTAAATTTATCATCAGTTCTACTTCTCTCATCTGCTTCTGAGAAAACAGCTTGTAAATGTGGTTTTTTTTTTGTTTTTTTTTTTGATAAGTTATTCTAGTGTCTAAGAGAACTGCAATATAGACTATCCAAGCAATCTTAAAGACTATTAATATCCTTTATGGTAGAAGCATATGCTATCTTTGGACATTATCAGCTGAGAACTGCACTGACAAAAAAAAGTAATTTTATGTAAGATCCTGAATCTTGTCTCAGTGATACACATCACAAAGTAAGTAATATGTATGCATGTAAGAAATGCATATTCTGATCTCTGTTGGAAAAAAACAAAAAAGCCCCAACAAAACAGCTGTTCTATGTATCAAAATGGTGTTCATGACATGCAAACTAATGCCTCTTTTGTTTCTCTTAATAGAAATCAATAATCCAGAAGCAGCTTTGAGATCACTGTAAGCTTTACACAGAAGCTGATTAGAAGTGAAATTGGCATAGTTAAAATGAAACCAAATAAGATGCCTTGTACTGTGGTATTTTAGCAGAATAGGAAAAGAACTATTATTTTCCTCCTTGTGGAATAAACAGAATGCATAATAAGCACTTGCAGCACTGCATGGAATCGATTTAACTGGAGAACAAATACATTTATTACTCACTTGTGGTTTTGACTTCAGCTGAATTAAGAGGTGTTCTCATTATTTGTGGAATGCTATTGCTGTTCCGTAAGTGCCTAGGCACCCTAATGTGTATATACTAAGCTCTGAACTTCATGAAAGAAATTCTATTAATCCTAACTATAGGCTTACTAGTTAGAAATAAGTATATAAAATAATACAACTAATGATTATTTGGCATGTTCAGTGTACACTGAGACAAAATCTCATCAGCAGTAAAAGAACAGTAGGGTATTTTCCCCACACATTTATATTAAATTTAATCTTAACAAAAAAGCAATGTCACTTCATATTTCCACAGTGACCTCTGACGAAGAATCTCATCATCTCATACTATTTATCTTATGAGGCCATATTATGGCCTCACTATCAAAGCATTTCAGAATATGACCATTTTTAGCTGACATTTTACATTGCTATCAGATACAGCAATGTAACCCGTGCTCTGAGACAACCAAAGCCGTTACAACATTTAAGTCTGATGCAAACCAGAATCATTCCCTCAGTGATATTTCAGAGGATTATAGTCTGTTTGACATACTACTACTATCATCATGCTGTATTTGACTAGGAAGTAACTGGTGTCCTTTCTGCTCAGAACACCAAAAGATCAAACTCCATTTTACCAGGGATGTCTTACAAAGGAGTGCACTAAGTGTGAGAATATCTCTGACTTGGATTTTCTTAAAGTGTTTTAAATCCTTAAGAATTCATTTTTGTCTTTTCAAGTAGCACACAAATGGTGTTATTGGACTGATGATGCCTCCCTGACTTACTTACTGTACAGAGATCTCTGTTTGCTAGGAAGCAAACATTGGAGGAACTGTGGTCCTCAACCTTCACATCAGGAAAGAAGAGCACGTACAGTCGGATTTCTTCCAGCATCTCTTGACAAAGACTGCAAACATTCAATATCAAAGATCATAAAAATGGAGGCAATGGAGATGAGCAGTAGCAAGTTTGGTAAATTGAGGCGTGCTCCTGTCTTTATGTAGAACATAATCACAAATGGCTTTCTTGTGAAGGGACAAGGAATATTTTTTTCTGCAAGGAAAGAAAAACTATCAGAGGATGACTCCAGTCTTGTTTGTACTGAATCACATGGGAGAGCTTTTTACCTTGACTGTAACTAATCTAGCTATACACTTAATTGAGGCGTTTCACTAAGTCTGGGCTGTTGAATAAAAACCCAAGTATTTTATTAAACATTTATTCATTTCCTCTCTCTTGTACCTCAGTTTAACCATATAAAAACTTGTTACATAAATTGTGGAAAGTCTATTTAGATAAATGGCCAAAGCCTCCTGTATTTTACAGCTGAGTGACAAAAAAAGAGACCCAGATTAAAAAAAAAACCCAAACAGCCTTAACAACAACAGAAACTTCACAATTAGATGTAATCAGATCCACACACTTGACTGAAGATGACAGAGCAAATTGTTTAAAATTAACTTTGGCTATCCAAAAAGGTTTATAAAAAGGATACTGAGAAAGCCAACCCATTTTTAATGCAATATTGAAGGATCAAATGCAAGATTTGGGAAAAAAATCTTTTTACATGAACTATTTATCTTTAAATTTTGCTATAACAAAAATAAGTTAAAAATAATAAACTATTACCGATACACATGGTCATGTGGGTCCGGACTGGATCTGTGTTATAGATACATTATCCAGATGCAGAGGCATGCACATGATATTTATATATGAGTGTAAATATATCTTTTCAGCTGATGTGGCCATATATGCAGTAATATCGGTTGAATCTGGAAAAATTCTGATATGAAACTCTAAATTTTCGTTCAGTTTCCTCATTCTGCAGATATGTTACTCTTACATTTTGTCCAAGGAATTTCTAGGACATTTATTTTAATTCTAGATTAAAATCAATTTACGTAATATCATTTTCACAACTGGCAAAACAAAGACTATTAAAAGAATTGCTAATCTCTCATTTACTAGGGGAAATTATATAACCTAATTAGAAATAATTTGGCATGCATTGAAAATTGCCTTTATGGATGACAATACTGCTTATGCAGAAAAGTGTCTACATAAAAAAAAAGAAAGAAGAAAAGTAAAAGCCATCTGTATTCTGTGTTGTTTTGATTTCTATTGATCTGCAGTCAGCAAAGCAGTATATAAATTGATACAGTGGCATGGAGTGTTTTAGGAGTTTCTCTCTTCATTATTTCATTTTCTCTGGTTTGCAAAACTTGTGTTTCCCAGACTGAATTTTCTGTGTAACCTTATGTAATTAAAATCCAAACATTTCTATATGTGATATATTCAAAACATTTGTATTTTTTTAATAGTTAAGGTACACTGTTAAAGGAAGTGCCCCTAAAATACCTATATAATAATAAAATCACATTGAAACATTACAGATTTTCTCCTTTTATTTAACTTTTGAAAATTCTGGATAGATTTTTCACCTTTGAAATACCTTTGTATTGTCTTGTAGTTTTTGTTACATGGAGAGGCACAAATCCTATTTAGATCCCTTTTCTTGTACTTTCATGGAAATTGTGTGACTTGAATAAAACCTCATCATTTTCAAAATACTAAACCAAGTTTCCATAAAACTCTTTGTTGCATTCCCATTCATGGAACTTGCAAAGAATATAAAAGCTAAGTCACTATACAAAACAACAAAGGAGCAAAATGTATGCACTAACTTATTCTAAAAAGTTGAAATAAAATAGAAAAGAAAATAGAAAGAAAAATATATGCAGCAATTATAGAAAGGAATTTCTTTGATACTAACAGCAATAAAGAACTAACCTATAAAAATAATAAGAATATTATCTATATTGTTATGTCTGATGATTAAATTAAGCAAAGGTATTAATTCTTATCTGCACTTTTTTCTATATTTTAAAAACCTTTCCTGGAAAAAAATGAACTTCATAAATGATATATTTCCAAATTTTTCAGGGTTTTTTTGTTTTTTGGGGGTTTTTTTGGGGTGGGTGGGGGAGGTGGTTGTTTGGTTAGTTTTTGGTGTTTTTTTCCTGGTGAAAATTCTCCTCATTATTTCCTGAAAGACTTGGACATAATTTCATGCTTAGAGCAATTGTTCATGCAGTATCCAAAGCTTTGACATACACAACACATGTACCGCAGTATTGTGGCTGTGCTCTTGTTTCAGGTTGTTCCAAGCAATCTGTACTTAGGCCAGGTAACCTGGGTGTATTTATAGGAAGATATCAATATTAATTTGACCTAAATTTATCAGAAGAAAAGGAGGAGACATGCAAGAAAGCCTAAACTTATGGTAGTTTGGGGAATTTGTGGTAGTTCAAGAAATTTACTGCATTAAAAAAACCCCACCCAACCAACCAACTAAACCAAACCAAAACTAAAGCTGTCATTGTTATTGCCTACAGCCAATAAACTTTATTTTTGTTTTCCCTAGAAATAAAATGCTTTATCAATGGAAAGAGAAAAGGGGAAAAGGACGGGCTGATTGATGGCACAATCCTCACATAAACTCTACTTACCTGTATTAGGCTCCATCTCTGTAGTACGAGAGTCTAATGATAGCTAATATGTTTTCTCCAGCTCTGAGAATTGCATTTATTTTCAGAAAGCAATGGAACTGTACACAAAGAGGTGTTTAGGAGGAGAGTTCTATTCAAGCAAAATATTCAAAATGTAAATCTTTAAAACTCCTATTCAGCAAGCACTAAACACCATAGGTCATTAAGTTTCAGAGGAACCTACATTCACTAATTTTCTGCTTCAATTTGAAAAGCGATCAGTAATTCACCATGCAAATGCTCTTGGGAAAGGAAAAAGACATTCTACCACCTGTCTCATTTCAGGGGTTTGAGCTGTTTAGTGCAAAACTAGTACTTGAATTGCATTTAAAATAGAGTAAGGCCTATGATGATACTTTGCACCCCCTTAACACAAAATGACACATCACCTCAATGACAGTAATTTGAATAATTGATTCTGAACAGATTCCATGATTGGACTTTGGGGCTTAATCTTCACAAGCAAGCAAACAGCAGGCAAATAGTGTTTCATTCTTCTACTTCCCTTATCTCTTTCTGGGTTAAACTGCTATCAACATATATTGAGTCCTCAATACAAGACTCCATAAAATAACTTTATGCTCTGATAAGGAACAAACTTATCTGGGTGTTAGGAATGTTTGGGTTATTAATTTTAAGTTATTAACTGGTATTGTTTGGGTATTACTGATCTTACAAATGAGTGGGTTGAGGTGGTATAATAATTTGCAGAAGGGATTGCAGATGCATGGGGCTGGAAAACAGGGGTTCTGAAAGCAGTTACTGTGTCTCCTTTTTTCTCAGCTTTGATTTTGAAATCTTCACAGATAAAGACATGTTTGCAAGGTTTGCTCTTCCAGTAAGAGAAGTAGAGGCTATTACTATTCAAAATTGAAAATCTGAGCTTAAACACAAAGTTTAAAGGATGCTGATGAATTTGCTGCTCTGTAATACTCCTGCAAGTCACCAAGATAGACTAGTTTAAAAGAAAAGCCAAAGTACTAAATGAGTAAGAGCTTGCTTGTCAGAAAATCTAGGTCATTATATTAAAAAAGAAAATTATTACAACTGCTAGTTCTGCAGTCCAACAATGGTGAAAGAAAATGTGTAAAGAAAACAATTATATGATCCATTCTTAGAACATAATGTAGAGAAGCTCTGTGCCAGCCAAGGTGAAAAGGGTGAAAGGAAAGTTGAAAAAGGGAGAAAGGAAAGGTATGTCAGCTGTAAAAATATTTCAATGAATCCACCACACAAATACACATTCAGACAAGAAGGACAAGTCTTTATTCACTTACCTGCACTTTGACTTTTAAATACAAAAATCAGCATTCAGAATTTCATCTATGTGGTGAAAATACTTTCAAAAATAAGTAAATATTGGAAGTAATAGTGTGAAACTAGATTTCATTAATAATCATGCTGTTTGAACTTACCATTTTAATTTCAAAAATAGCTTATTTTGCTCAGCAACCCATCTTTCTATGCTTAAATAATATATGATTTTTTTATTGTTTATGTTAAATCTTTCAAATTATTTAAACCTTTGAATTTCCATGTTGCAGCATCATTTTTTTGAAATGAAATTACTTTTACTGGTAACATAACATCTAACTGAAAAACCTGAAAGACCTGCAGGTTATGCTGTACAAATGCTACAGTAATATATGTTCTCTCCATCTACCAAGCACTCACAGATTTACTCAATTAAAAGTGATTTTGAATAAAGATATTTTTTCAGTGTTTTCCAGACATTTCAAAAGCAATGAATATTAATAAAGAGAAATGATAAACAAATTGAAGGGAATTTGTCATTCCTAATGATATAAAATGTTAAAATGTGCTTGTGTTTTGGGGTTTTTTTCCTGGATACATAATTACATTCATTCATTTTAAAGCCTTTTTAAAGCATACCAGAAAGACATATCATTTCTATAACATTTATTTTTGATCTACTGTTTTATGTAGTTAGTTTGAGATAACTTGCTTGAGATTAATCTCAAATCTATAAACTGTCAGGTTATTACAAAGGCATGCAGTATTCTTTCAGAAAATGTTGATACCTCTTCATATTCAGGAAATTGTTTAACTCAGAATTAGATACCAAGCACTTGAAATATTTGATCACATCTTTAGAAGAAAGAAATAATCCTAGATGACTTAATAGAAGTTGTTTAAATTTGTATAATCTTGGTACTGTCTTTAACATTATGAGGCAGAAATAGACGGAGGATAAAAAAAGGTACAGTATTTCTGGGGACAACCACTCATGATAGAGAAGACTAATATGGCATAAGAACTTCTATTTTCAGTCAGAGAAATGCCTTATTCCTTCTTTGGCATGGTCAATGAATAATTACCTACAGTATTTCTGGTTTGATATCTTTCTCTGTTAGTTTCAACATTAATTCATAATAGTTTAACACACAAGTATCTTAATTTGAATGAGTAAGCTTCTCTGCCTTAATTTCAAACTTGTCTGAATGTTATAAGTTTTTTTACTAAAATGATGTAAAAAAAAAGGGAGAAATGAAACAGTGAAAAGATCATAGGGAAAAACAAATATGGAGTGAGCAAAATCAGAAGTAAATATATAGTTACTGTATGAGTGAATACAGAGTCTGCACAATGTCAGTAAGAAAATACACTATATTGTATATTTCAAAAGATCATAGACAAAAAACCCTGTTAGATTCTGAGTAGATGTTTCAGAAATAGTGACCCTGTTCAGACGCTTGAATACATTATTTGAATCTGAGTTTGAGACTAAATTGAAAATTGCTATAGTTTAGGTGAAGGTGACTTTAGCATGATTTTGAGCTTTAAAAAAAATGTTTAATGCCACCAACATTTTCTTTCATTTGTTTTGAATACTCAGTAGAGCAGGAACCATGTAGAAGCCCTGTAAATGCATTTAAGGAGGAAAAAAGCCCTCCCTAAAATTCTAAGAGACTAATTCTCAAAGTGATATCCTGGAAATAGAAGAAATTGGCTTGATAAGAAGTGAACTGTTAGATATGACATAGTTCTGTTCCCAAATCTGTTATATAGGCTTGGGTTCTTTGGACAAGCCATCCGTGACTGCTTTCAAAATACTATGTTTAGAATGGAAATGTTTGGTTCCTCCTTATTCCCTCTTCCTACTTCCTATCCACAGACATAGGGAAAGAAATGGGTCCATTTTTTTCACATTCATCTATTCTCCATACTCATAGAATCTATCAGATTTTTGACAACCAGATAGTGTCTATTTTAATATTTTAGAGAAATAAAAAGGTGAATTAACTAATTATATTTACTCTCCTCAACTAATAGTAAAAAACATTCATGGTTCACCAGATCCTTGTCAGTCTTTAAAATTTCTTTCTGATTTCTATCAGCATCATAATGCTGATAGCTGGGCCTGAACAAGCACTAGATGAAGTCACTGGGTCTCCAAAACTCCAAAAGATAATGTAAAGAGTAATTTGTCCTCAGAGCTCTTCCCTAAAAATGGAAAGATCAGAAGTTCTTGTTAGCTTTCCATCATAATCACTTACACAAGGTAGAAATATTTTCCCATTCTTTGAGTACTTTTAAGAGGCAGTATTTCTGAATTATGGAGAATCTCAGATATAGAATTATGTGCATAAAATTATAATATTTGTAATACCCACTACTTCTAAGTACAGAATTAAGTGTCAGCTGCAGATTTCTTAAAAACTCAACTTCTTTGAGCCTATACCAGGTTTCACAGTTGTAAAATAAGTAAAATTTTTAATACCACAGATATATAATGTAAACAAGAAACTAAAGTTTCAAGGTCAAATCTTCAAAATGGTCCATGGAAGAAACATACCTTAAATTCTGAATAATTGATTACTACTACTTTAAATTAATACTTTAAAAGGAAGCTACAGTAGTTTTCTTAAAAAGAATATCGGTGTTTAGGAAAATGTACTGTATAGCCAAAGGACTGCAAACTAGTGTCTTATGTTAGTTAATGAATTTCCCATAATCATCCTGTAGAGATTGTGTGTGTTAGATCAATGGTTCATACATCGTGTTTTCCACTAACCTTCAATAGTTCTTGAAATAAACTCTAAGTGAACTGTTCTTGAACTTCCTTGAGAAAATGTCATATAAGTGCTCATTTTTTTCTGCATTAAACTCATGTACAGTTACTATTCTAATTGAGTATAAATTGAAAGGTGAAGAGTATGGTAAATGGTATTCAGGTTTTAGATTAGAAAAATATTAGCCATATACTGTGCCAGCACATATAGCTAAATAAATGAGCTTGACGTAGTTGTGTATACTTAAATGTAAGCTACATAGGACATTCAATTAATGAAGCACATAATGTGAAGCATTAGCAGTACTAAATGATCTGTTTATCATTCACATCAAATCATCTTTTCCCATTAAAATGCTGGTATCCCATAATAAGTATTAGCCTCTTGTCTCAAAATGAAAATAGCAATTTACTGACTTGCCATTATAATGTTAATGATAGCAATACTCTGGAAAGTAAAAAAACGATTAAAATATATATTATCCAGTGTGGTTTTCCTCTTCCTTTTTTGAATAAAGAGTGTTGTAGACAGAGGATATGGAAAGAAATCTGATAAAATAATTTGGGTTTTTTTTATGCTTCTCTACAATTTAATTTACATATTGATTATATAGCTCAAAAAATCTCCCAATTTGATTAAGTAAAGCAAAAAATGCCTAAGAGTAAATTGATAGCTGAAATTGCAGAATATACTTAATCTAATTGTATTAATAAACTAATCTGACTAGGTGTTTTTGTAAGAAAAAGTCCTTTTGTCATTTTTATTTAGCATAGACTCTAACACATTCCATCTATCTTTTAATAGTGTTCTCATCTGGTTTTTTACAGTATTCTTATTACATTCTGAAAAATCAAACACTTTTAGAATATTTGGGCAAATGGAAAAAAATAAGGGAATAGTAAAGACTTTTAAATTATTTGAAGAGGTAGCTTTGCAGTGTTTGTGAAGCTTTGTTTTTAGCTGGTTTTGTGTTGCTACAGGCAAATTGTAAGACAGAGCAGTTGTAGTCTGACATTTTCCTTAAAAATTATTTTGTCAATGTTTTGTCTATTAATATGTTTCATGAATTTTACTGTATGTGAGAGAGTATGGATTTTTTTCCACTTTCAGAAAAGTAAGGAAGCTTTTTTTAGTAACTTGCCTTATATTTCTTAATCAATATCATATACACAATGAGTTTGTTCTTTGAGGTAATACTTAATATGATAGATTAGAAAACTTTTCTGGAAGTTGTGAATAGATTGGGGAAAAAAATAAAACTCAAAACAAGTTACTAGATTTTAAAACATTTGAAACAGAATAATTTTTGTGGGATGACATTTTGCTTAGAGAAACACATTTTCTTATCTCTGTAATGGGGTATACAAGAGAATGAACAGCTGTAAAGACTGAAGTATCCAAATATATTCATAACATCTGATTTTAAATATTTGACGTGAGTGTCAGAGGAAAAGGAACACCAACCAACATGAAAAAAAACCAAAGAGATTTTCAGTATTTCTTATTTCTGTTGTTTATTTATGAGTAATAATTTCTTTTTCAAGTTGAGAATGTAACATTTTCCTTTCTAGGATGCACAGCATATCTGCTAGTCTCAATGGCAACTGCAACTTTATCTTGCTGTTTTGCTTAATCACTTCTGTTTCTTTTTCCTAATTTTATCTTATAGTCAACAAACTAAAAGTCCCCTTATGCATCAGTCATAGAGCATTACCAGCTTTCCAAAAGTCACTGTTCTCTGCAATAGGTCAGCTTCTTTTCTGACCTTCCAAATCTGTTGCTACATAGAACAGCTCCATTTCTAGTACACCATACAACTTATTTCTCTGGAAAGACTCTTTTGATGTAATTCTATCAGCCAGGTCTCTTCTTCGCTCCAGCATCTAGGTTTTTAATTAAATGAAACAAACTTTAATAAGAAAAACCTGTCCTTAGAAATCATAGAAAAAAATCATTATTCTACTTTTTGTAAATAAATTATTCCCCATCTCTTGCTATTCTCTTACTGTAGCTGTAGAATGATTTAAATGTCTTATATGTTTACTGAAACTTTCATTCATTTTATTCTAATATTCTACATACACAGAGGAAAAGGGAAATTAATGGCATTCTGCTTATCTGAATCATACCATATCTGTAGAAAAGGATTTTATTGCAAATATAATTGAGTAGTTTTACAGACTTAGTACTACACAAAGATGACAGTTTAACATTATTATACAGGATATCTCCTGACATAGATTTTTTCTTGTTTGTCCTCATTGTTTTGGTTTGATGTCTTATTTCAGGACTCTGCATGTTGTCTCTTTCTTGAAGGCTCAAAACTGATATGAAGAAAATTCCCCCCTTCGCAATGGACAGCGTGAGTTTTGCTTTGCCTGGGAAGTCCAGAAGGTCTTCCTAGCTATCATTTTGAGTCATAAGAATTAAGCCAATAGGAAGTAAATTATTTATGCGTACAAAATATACCAGCATATTGGAAATCAATATTTTCTCTGTAAAAAGTCATTCGTATGAGTATATATGCCACTGTATGTTTCTGTGCTTCTGTGGCATCATAGCTTGTTTCCTTCTTATTTGACCTCCAAATCATGAGGTAAATATATGTTAATAGAATGTACTACTCACCCAGTAAATGATATAATTAAACAAATGTCTTTCTTTCGAGAGTTAGATTATTTTCTACCAAATGTAAAACCTGAAAAACAAAGTAGATACATTCTTTGAAAACTTATCCCTGTGCAACATTCCAAAAATAGGTAAGGATGAAAGGTCTAAAGCCTTTGTAATAGCAGGGGATCATTTGGGTAGAACAGACCGGAGTATTTCTGGGAGCTGAATCATGCCTGCACTGGGAGGAAGAAAAAGGGAATGGAGAATAGGGAGAGAACAAGTTTAGAAGAGAATTTCTACAAAATTTCTTAGGAGTGGGGGGAAGAAACTGCTCAGATTGAAATTTAGCTGTCAGTATGTCCCTGAGGAGGTGAGCAAGAAACATCAGTCAGTCATATAATATGAAAAGCATTCTTTGAACAGTCTGTGATTACTAATCTCTTTTCTTGACTTTATCATGGCTGCTCTCCGGTGGGAGAATAGATGACAACAAGCTGATTGTGCATCATACACACGAATGATATATAACTCAGAGGATAGTAGCTGATCTGCTGAAGTACGAATTTTTGTTTCAACTATGAGCTGCAACTGTCATAAGCATGCAGCACACACATTCAGTTCTGTTCATTGAGGCATGCAAAAAGAGAATAAAGGTGTCGATTCCAGAGCTTCCAACCTCCAATTCCAGAAATGACAAAATGCAAAAACGGTGCTTAACTTTTCACACAACTGTGTTAGAGAACATCTTTTGAAAGGTTAGCTAATTCTTTTTAAAAGACTTAGAACACTGGTAATTTTGTCACCTGCCATATTATTGTAGTGGCACACAACCCTCAATGCCAGGAACAGACTTTTGGTCCTTGCATTCTCTCATACCTCAGTCAAAAGGGCTGAAAAGCCTCCCATTACAATTTTCTATGTGGTTGTATCTATACACAAGGACCAAATTATTTCCCAACTTTCTCTTCAATAAGATGGTTTTTCATTATTTAGAATCCCACTAAGCTTTATTAGATTTTAAATCAGTCTTGGATTTTGATATTTTGAATAATAAACCAGTTTAAAAAATTAATCTTTGGAGTATCTTGAGTACTAGAGCTCTGATAAATGAGGTTAATTAGCATCAGGGTTTTGAGATCTGTTGATGAACCAGGTTTTATTTTGAGATCCTTGTGCACCCTTTCCATGCAAGTGGTGAAGTAAAAAACTTTAGGAAGTGTCAGCATGAATACAGAGGTTTTAAAGCACTTCAGAAGGCATGATAAACAGAACTGTTTTAATTATGCAGACTAAAACTTTTTAAATCTTGGAAATGCAGCAATGAAATACAAGTCCAAAAAGATCAGAATTTAAAAAAAAAAAAAAAAAAAGTGCATGGGTGAAAAAGAAGACTGCAAAAGGGTCTGAAAATTGATCAAAAAGTTAAGAAGGTAAAATGAACTAAAACAGACAGGATTTTGAAATAACAGAACAAGAACCGAATACTGCTATTTAAGAGGGAAAAAATGTCCTTTATCTGAGATTAGACTAATGAAGAGGATACATTAAGAATTTAAAATGTTGGCTATGAATATAAAGGGTTGTGGAATAAATCTCTTCTGAATTAAAGTGCTCTAGGTTACTAGGTATATATCCTGAAGTGCACTGAGCATAGGAAGGAGCAGCTGAGAAGCTAATTTTTTTTAAATTTTAATTTTAATTTTTTAAATTTTTTAAAAATTTATTTATTTTTATTCAGAGTACAGCACAACATTTTCTAAATTCTGGCATTTTAAAAGGATGATCCAGAATAGATATTCACTCTTGACAAAAGTAATAGAATCCAAATTCAGGACTTCATTAATAAAGAATTAGACACTAAAAATATCATTAATGACAATCAATTTGGTTTAAAGGAGGTACTGCATGTCACATAAACGTGTTATCCTCAGAAGCAATGGAAGCAAGGATTTCTTTTCTTATCTGTTATCTGGAAAAGGTTAACGACATCTGTGAAAATGTGGCATTTTCTCTGTAGAAAATGTATGTTTTTTTAAGACATTACAGAAAAAAATCCACTATATATCAGTGAACAGTTCACACATAAACTAAATTGGTCAGTTATTAATCATTGTTCATACAGTATTTTGACAGGTGCTGCTTAAAAATTTGCCACTGAATTTGTTCCAGAGAGAATCTGATTGCATCTATCAGGTCAGACCTACAAGGCCATCCTAAATTTGAGAGAAATACCCAAGTTAATTTCATCTTCATTTCTGCCTGGATTTTTAAGACACTAAGAGAGCTATTCAGAAATCCAAATTGCATTGGTACCAATCAGTAGCAGATAGGAACTTTTTATGGTCTGGCCATATTCTATTCTTCCAATTTTATTTAACTACACCCAGTTACAGGAGAAGATACAGAGGTGTTCACTCAGATAATGAGAATTCCACCCCAATTTAAGAGTACTAGCTTTTAAATTTTTTTCAAGTATTTGCCATTCCATAATAAAGGAACAAGACTTTCTTCAGCTAAATATACTATCAAAATAGAAGTTCCTTCTAATGTTCTCCTATCTTTGCACACTAACATTGTTGCACAACATTAATTTTTTTCTTTTCACTGTTGAAATCCTCAGATAAGTACCAAAGGCACATTTAGGTTACTAACTCCATAAAGAAGATTGCCACTTCTTTCCTTTCTAAACTTGTAAATATTTCTTACAAACAAACCCCAAAAGTACGGAGTTGATAAAGTTTGTAGTACCTTTATCAAAAATTGCCAAAGCAACTGCATTGTTATCAGCAAGCATGCTATAATTGCTACAGCAATTTATCACTGTTAACACCAAGACTATTTTTATAAATACTTCTGAGCCTCTTTCAGCTGTGATTTCAGATTCTCAGCTGCTAGTTGGAACCACTGTGGGGGTGGATGAAGTGGGATTCTATTGTTTCACCTGAGATTCTGCCTTGAGAACACAAATTATATTGAATTCAGACTCCAAAACTGGGTTGAAATGTTTTGCTCTTTAAAATTTAGTTCACATAATGAAAACTGAAGAGGCAGTAATTCTCTGTCAGGAATCATAGAAGAAACTCTGATACAATTCTGAGTCATTGACAAACTACGGACCCTTTGCAAAAGAAATTCAAAGCAGTCAAGCTTACTAATGAATTTGGCCCAAATTTCATATTTTGATTAAACAAGATCAAGTACCAACTCCATTTAAAAATATTTAAAGATGTATTGTTATTTAAGGCTTCATGAATATTTTTTATATACTTGTAAGCTTCACTATAAATGAATATTTCCATTTTCAGTTCATGATCCTGAAGCAAAGGGAATATAACACATTCTGAAATACAGTGACTTAGAGCATCTGTATTTGTGCCTTTGTTTCCTGAATATATAAATCATCTTCTCTCTGTGGTTTCTATCCCGTTTCTTACCATTCAGATTAATACATTTCCTATTTCATTCTTTTAAAATGGTTTCATATATATATATATGATGTCATATATATATAAACATATATATATATATAATTTTTAGTTTTTCTTGGAACTTAGGAATACAGAGAATATAATTTCTTAGAAAAATCAAATTAGAATGCTTAAATGGGGGTATCTTCAGGGGTGTAGTGTTCAGGCAGGCAGAAAGGAGACAAATATAGCAAGAAGGCATAAAGGTGCACATACTTTAAGAGTAACAGAAGCCAATTTTTCCAGGAATACCAAGAAGCTGGAGGTTTATTGCAGCCCAGAGGAGAAAAAATATTGTTCAACTAAGGACAGTACCAGTGAATAAGACTCAGTGACTAGACTCAGTGTCCAGAGGGCAGATCTATTCACAAATTTCTTTAAAATTAGTTTCCCTAGCCTCCCCAAAGTTCCATCTTTCTCAGCTTAAAACCTTTTTATTCCATTTTTTGCTTAATTGTTTACTTAAAATAATTAGCTTAAAATAATTTGACTGGTTCTGGTGTCCTCACTTTAAGAAAAACTTGTCAGCCAAGCAACTCCAAAACTGTATCAGGTTGGGCAGAAAATTGTATTTTTGTTTTAATGACAGTTTCACTGCACCGGTCAACATATTTAGCTTTTAGAAAGTCCTAACACCTTTGCACATAAAACTGTTGAGCATTATATCATAAAACTATATCTGACAGACTACAGCTTAGTGTTAACCTATTAAGAATGCCCATGAAATTCTATTAATTGTAGCATGTGGTTGCACCTGAGAAATATAGATGTGACAATGATTTGTCTGCTTTGTTCTCTAGTAATGAGAAGACAGGAAGAGGCTATGTTATTAGTGTAGAAACATTGTCCACTGGATTTTGCCTCCAATAAAAAGAACTCATTTAAAAGTGTCAAGTCTGGCCTTTCATTAATGATGCTTTCACAATTGCTGAAAATCTACAGTCAGAGAAGATAGCTTGCTCCTTTATGTTTGTTCTTTGTCATGAGTTTAGAAATAAAAAATATTTCACATGATTTTTATGTACTTTTATTTTGAAAATAAAAAGTTTTAATGAAACAAACAGAATTTGTTTCAACAGTTTCTGTCTCCAAAAATTCTTATTTTTTTCTTACTGTCTTTTCTTATGCTGACTTTATTTGTTCCTGGATGATCACAAGAAAACTACTGTTATACCTGAAAATCTTCAGTGGTCTCCCTTTTAGACACAATTCATTATTGAATCCCAAACTTTCAGATGATTTGAGGTTGAGGCACTTCTGTGTATGAAAAATGCTATTTTCTGCTATGATATCCAGTATTTGAAAGATCTGAGACTGAAACTAGCATTATTTGTGAAAAGTTCTAAGAATTTAATTTTCTAAATTAATGATTTTAATTGAACATATGAAGAATAGGATACATTTTTATTATGTATCACTGCTACAATCAGTTTTTGATGCAACTGTTCGGGTCATAGATTCCACAATTTTTCTATGACTGTCTAGGAACACTTGCATTCAATTCTTTGCTAAACTGAATGCTTGAGATTTAATGTACTTGTCAGTACATTATTAGGAACTAAATAATTGAAAATACCATAAAAATAAACATTTAAAAAATAAGCCTAACTACTGTTTTTAATTTCTAATATAGTAACTTCTAATTTTACTACTCCTTTTTCTTTTAAGAAGTATTTATGTTTCACATTTAAACCGTTGTTCTCCTTCTAATTATCTGTTACTAGAACTCATCAAAATATTACTTACTGAGACAAAAAAATTTGCCTACTATAGCTGTTTTCCCATAAAGAAAAACATGGAATAAACCACCATTATAAATACTCATAGGTTCTTTAGACTGACAAGAGTAAAATTTCTTTCCCTCCTTAGCCCCTAAACCTTCCTCTGAACCTCAGAGAACGAAGGAACAAAACCCCTGTAGCAAAAGATTCTTTCTTTTCATAGCCAGTATCAGAAAGGCTGGAGTTTCTTCTGCTGGTTGCTTTGTCTTGTTCATGCTCCTGAAAAAGACAGTCCAACACACATTGAATTTGACACTTCACTTCAGGACAAATCTGCAAGTGTGGTTCTTGCATTCTCTCTTCTATTCATAAATGCCTTGAAAATAAGTGGAGCTCCATCAAGAGTCAGGACTAGAGGTTGTGAGAGTGACAGCATGTTTTACACACACGCATGCCAATGTGACAACAAAGTCCATTTTTAGAAAGCTGTATAGAAACCTCTCTGCATCAGTGTCAAATTAGAGATACTGTTCTGATACACTGATTACAACTGCATATTTAGCCTGTGTCAGCTGACAGTATCTGACTTATCTATCCATCTATTACTGCCTGCTGCTCAAATGAATGTCATCTTGTTAATGGGCTCATCATTATATTCAGCTGGAAGGTTTGCAGACTTTCAGCTCTGAGAAAGAACTATTATGGTGTTTATGGATGACTTCAATACTAGCACATCCCTTTTTTAGGAGTGTCAAACTTCTTGGCAATCCATTCTGCTGAACAAAAGTGAGTCCCTGAACAAAAGTGAATCAGTTCATGAGCTCTCCATACCATTTTTTCCAGGTATAGTTCCTCAATGATTCTTTAAGCCCTGATGAATGTTCCACTTACACGCTTCTTTTAATGTAACTCTGCCTGCTTGTGTAGTATTATTTGTTTCCAAAAGTACAGCTCTGTGTGAGAATGCGCCTGGAAAATTCATATATAATAGGCAAATTTTATGGTGAGCTGAGGGACAAGACTGAACCGTTTAGAAATAATTTTATGTTTAACATGTCTTTTATAAGTTAAATGCTTGTTCAATTAAATTAGTTCAAAGTTAATGTCTTGTAGAAACAAAGTATTTTCTATAAAATCCACTATACCTACCCAGGCTGCCAAGGTTACAAGTTTTTTGTCTCCAGGTTTCTCAGACAATGAACTAGTGTTATCCGAAACCTATGAAAGGCAGTTTTGGTTGGGTTTTGGTTGGGTAGGATTTTTCTGCTTCGTTTTGTCTGTGTGTGTGCATGTGCAAACAGAAATTGCTAAAATTAATTTCATGTTTAGATGCCTGTTTACACTCAAAAACCTTGCAGGAAAAAGCTGATACCCTGATTAAATTATTGAATTTTTCTATGTCATAAGTCACTGCAGTATTAAGTTTTTTGCTTTCTGAAATTTCTGACAGGTTAACAATTCTGTATGGATGATACAAGAAATCTCATTGGTTTGCAATTATGAGTAAGATAAATAAATTAAGAGATGTTCTTAAAAGAGTAGTACCTGGTAAGGTGAGTGGCATAATGTGATCAAGAGATGTGTAAAAGAAAAGAAATTAGGGTATTTGTCAAGAGTTTCTTTCTGTGGTCTGGACTCTCTTGTTGGCCACCTCATTGAACCACACTCCTGCAACACCAGATGTCAAAGAGGTGATATGAGCGTAACTGTGTATATTAAAGGTCATGATAACATTGCAGAGATGGAAATAGAACCATCAGAGCAGAACAGAGCCAAGAAGAGGAAACATTTTTCCTTCTGGCTTCCGTGATATCAACTGGATTGATGCAAGTGGTTAAGGATTTGTCTGTGAACAAGTATTTTAGGTTCCTATTAAGCATATTTATTAAACAGTCTTACTAAAATTAGACAAAAAAAAGAATAGTTATACTAAAATTAATTCCTGCATCATTGAATGATGAATAATTCAAATGCAATAAACTGACCTTGAATTTGCTTTTGTTTTAGCACTGGCTGTTATTTTATTCTTTATTTTGCATTGTGCTAATTTACACCAAGAGTAGGAGTGTTACTAGACAGCTAAGGAGTGCATGGAAACAAAGGAATCTATAAGTTCTGGGAATAACTCTGCAGTCCTTTTCTGCAAGAAATTATAGCCCACTAACGTATTTGAAATAGCAACTCCCTATGAATTGAAGCAGTTTAGAAGGATTTTCTGACCCCTATATATTGTTTTCTCTTCTGTTATTCATGAGCTGCTTTATAAACAAAAAACCTTATGATTTATACTTTTTTCTAGCATGGAAAATAATTTTAAGGCTACTAGTGATGCTGATCTAGTAATCTCATACAAAAGTGGCTACTTTTGCAAAAGACAGCAAAAATGTTTTCACAAATGCATCATCAATAAAAAGAGGGCTAAGGAAAATCTCCATCCATCCTTTATTGCATACAAGGGGAAATATAATGACAGAGGATACAGAAAAGGATGAGATACTTGATTCTTTTTTTGCCTCAGTCTTTAATAGTAAGGTCAGTCATCCTAAGGATATCCAGCCCACAAGCTGAAAGACAGAACTGGGGAGCAGAATGAAACCCCCATAATCAAAGGGATGAAGCACCTCTCCATATGAATAAAGGCTGACAGAATTGGGATTGTTCAGCTTGGAGAAGAGAATGTTCCGGGGGAAACCTTGTAACAGCCTTCCAGTACCTAAAAGGGGGCCTAGAAGAAAGCTATAGAGAGTTTTTACAAAGACGTGGTGATGGGGCAAGGAGGAATGGGCTTAAACTGAAGAGACTAAGTTTAGATTAAATATTAGGAAGAAATCCTTTACTGTGAGAATGGCGAGACACAGGAACAGGTTGCCTGGAGAAATTGTGGATGTCCCATCCCTGGAGGTGTTCAGGACCAGGTTAGATGGAGCTTTGAGCAAACTGGTCTAGTGAAAGCTGTCCCTGCCCATTACAGGGGCATTGGAACTAGATGATCTTTAAGATCATAGAATCACAGAATCATTTCAGTTAGAAAAAACCTCTAAAATCATCACATTCAATGTTTAATCAATCACTGCTTTGTCAACTAGACCATAACACTAGACCATGACACTAAGTGTCATGTCCAGTTGTTTCTTGAACATCTCCAGGGATGGAGACTCCATCTCCCTGGGTAGACCATTCCAATGCTTAATAATGCTTTACGTGAAGAAATTCTTTCTGGTCCCTTCAAATGCAAGCCATTCTATGATTCTATGAAGAGAAAGAGAAGTATTTAGGTAGATAGTAGTAACATTAAAATGGAAATTTTGTCAAGACAGTGAGGTTATGCTAGAGTGTAGTCATGGAACCTTCTCTTAGTTTTAGAATGATTCATTTTCCCACCATCCCGAGGAAAGGGAATGGACCAGTCTTATTATAATTAATTGAAATTCAACTCTTATCCAGTAATTCAGATGGCTAGATGTAAATATATGTTTTTCATTGTTACGTTAAATGGATAAAATAAAGACCATTCTGAGAGGGAAATGTTGCTTAATATGCAAGATACAAAAAGGAAGACTTGTTTAGTAAACTGTAAATACTCTGAGGTATAAGCTCATTACTTCTGTTGCAATGCAAAAGAGCCTCACTAATTCACATTAATAGCTCGGAGACTCACTGTAAATGGCTGAATTTTATAATGAGACACTAGATGAAATAAATGGTAAAACTCTCATGGACTTGCAATTTTAGTTTTATTGGCATCAAGGCAAATGAGTAAGAAAAATAGAACCACTTACAAAATATCTGGTAGTCATTTGTATGTTGCACAGTTTCAAGTATTTGGGGATGAACATAGATGGAACTAGACTAGGTTAATTAATCTCTTTTTAAGTAGAGAAAATGGAGCAGAATTATATAAATTTTCAAAATTTATTTTTGAAACACTTCCTCATATTATTGAGATTGTTGTTTTGTCTCCCACTTTAATATAATAATACTAATCATACTACTACTACTACTACTAATAATAAAATTGATAACCATTATTTTGGCCACAATAACATTTTTCTAAAGGAAAAATGCTGAGGAGTAGATACTGAGGCAGCTTTAGAACAGTAACTATTGCAAGCCGATACTTTATTTTTCTTGGTGCTATTACATAGAAATTTCCTAATTTCAGATCCACTCACCAGTTTGTGATTAGATGCAGCATGCTAGCAACAGAACCATCCTTTTCTGGTTAATTTCTCCATTTTTTCTTATAGTGTGTTTTTCTTGATACAACCAGAGGAAATGAACTATTCTACATCTTAGATTATTAAAAGAATAATAATTCACAAGGGGTTTTCATACTTTCATTAATCATAAATTCCCATCTGCTCATCTGGAAAAAATCTGCTAACAATTATAAGCCATTGACTTAATGAAAGAATGTTATTTGCTTTTGTACATCTTTTTCTTAATATTCTGCTTGCCACTTGGACCTGAACTTAAAGATGTAAAATTCTGTAGAAATTGGAGGTGTACAAGGGGAAGGATCTATTTCATAATAAGTGCAAGAAAGAAAATCACATGGACTAAAGATGTCACAAGATGAACCAATAAAATGCCCAGGAAAAGGCATATGACCAGTTAACTACTGCAAAACATCTAGGATTTGTGCTCATTATCACAGAAAGATGGAAAATTGCTTCACACATACAACTTCACAAAAGCATCCCTGTTTATCTGTACTCAGATAAGTAGCTTTTCTACATCAGTGGAATTAATTTTCAAGATTCTGGCAACTGACTTACATAGAATAAGGGATTTCTGGAGACTACTTATGTGAGAAGCTCCAGCTTCTGATGTCAAGTAATTCTACTGGGGTTTCTTTGTCTTTTCTCAGTTAAATGAAATGCAAAACAACAGACAGCAATGGTGCTGAACATTTTCTGTGGCAATTATTCACGTACGTAGAAACCCAGGTCCTGAAACTATTTAGATGCTACTCTTCCTCGAATGGAAAAGTATGGTGTTTTTTGTTTTATCAAAGAAAATAAAGCCCTGAGGTACCACTTTAGGTCTCTGCATCTAACAATTTAACACTGAAATCTTCAAATATCTCTTTCTAGCACAGGGTTATTGAATGCACCCTGTATATTTTACCATCTTACACAGCCCCATAGAACAGTTGTTGCTTTATTGTGCTTAGTCTCATAGGTGTGCTCCAAATTCCATGTAAATGGCAAACAAAAGTGTCAACACCAGGCAGCAGGTCACTCTGGAGAGGAGGAGCAGAGACATGGGCCTGCTACCTTACTCCTGCAGTATCCAGGAGAACAATCTGTAGCTCAGGCAGGCACTGTCTTCCATGATGCTGTTCCAAAGGCTTCCATAACAGTACCCTAAAGTGGACATCTTCATGTCTTCTGCCTTTTCAGTTGTGGAATACTCAGATTTTTTTTTTTTTTTTTTTTTACTATGAATTTATTTACAATAAATAAGATTTCTTGAAACAAAAACTTTTAATTCAGACTGCCAAGCATCTAATGAGGTTACATAGTCATAATCAGTTTCTGTTTTTCTGACTACTTTTCTCTTAAATAACTTGTGAAGCTTCACCAAGAATGAGTAGAAGAGACCTGCAACATCACTCAGGAGCTTGACAGAGAGAACATTTTTGCCCAAAATGTCAGACCTTGAGCAAACATCCTTCCTTGAAGGAACATAGTGATCTAAAGGCTTGAATGACCTCAGTAAAGTGATGTATTTGCTACTGAGACTCATGAAAGAAGCCATTTTCACTGCCCGATTTCATAGGTGTAGTCTGAAATACGTTTTTTGTGGAAGAGAGGATAGTTATCCATTTACTAAGATTACATTATTAAACAAAAAAAAGGAGAAGACTTGCATATTTAAAAGGTGTTAAAATAAATAGAAATCAAATGAAATACAAACTCTGGTGTCAAATGCACAACATTCACTCCTTTATAGTGCATTTCTTTAAATGAGTTTAACGTTAAAGAGTTAAAAAATACAGCTTGATAGGAAGTATCCATCAGTTATATCAGTTCAAACTTCATTCAGAGAGAAAAGTCTCAGCTAAGAAAGAGAGAAAGAAATAGAAAGCAGATCCCACGTTCCTGTGCATTGAAAAAAACCCTGCCCTCTTTACCAAATAAATCTTTCTTAAAGGCACATTCTGACATTCACTGTGACAGAGAAAATAGCCATCAGCAACAACTGGCAGCCAAAGCATATTGAGATGCTTTGAGTTGTTCTCAAGAGATAGGAATTCTAGCAAGCAAATCCTTTTACACTGGCTAAAAATGTCCATTTTTTTTACCTGTGATCACCAGATACTCAGCAAATAAATCTCTCCTGCAGCATCCCTCTGCTGCAGAGCTGGGAGAGGTTTTTTAAAGCATTGTATTTCTATTGCCTTTTTTATACCTTAAAAGTTTAGTGGAGGACTGAAGGTGTGGTTTAAGCCTTAATTACTTCTTTATTGTTTCAAAACAAGTTAAAGTTTAATATCTCATATCCACTTTTTTGTGATGTAAGAAATATAGCACCCTCTTCTAAAGATTTGGCTATCAGTGCTTAAATTTCACAGATCACTCCCAGTTAGAAGTCTTTGTAGAGATATATAGGTATTATAATACTGATGATGATAATAAAAATAACAACATATAAACATATGTTATTTATAAAATAAATAATACACCTTTATGGATTAAGAAAGTTTGGCTTATGCAGCCAAATGTGAAAATAATAGACCTGAATAAAAATGCAGTGCTTCCAAGTAAAACTAGCACACCCGCTTTTGCTAGAACGTGGTTTGAATAACAACAAGGATGTACAGCATATGACTAACTGTTTGCAAGCACAACAACTGTGTCCATGTAGCCCAAGAATTAGTATTGCCATGGCTATTAGCAGGCCATAAGCTTTGTATTGAATTTGCTAAACATCAGCACTGAGGCTTGTCAGACTTGGTCTGTCTGAACTTTACTTGAACTGCCTTACGGATTTGTTTCACTGTGAAAACAATTTCTTTATTTGGCCAGGTATTTATGACTAAATAATTTTACTTTTGGGTTTTTTTATGTGGTGCAAGCATGGTTTTATAGAGGCTAACAAGCAGCTATTCTGTATAGAATGAAATATTTTGACTCTTAACACAATGCAATAGAGAAATGCAGAGCTGGTGCAGTAACAGAGGCCTAGAGAAGTGGAGACAAAGGATGTGGCATAGAGGAGTACAGGCATGGGATGATCAGGGATGAAGCACAGATAAAGAGATCATACAGTAATGTATGTTTCTACTCATGAAATACATAAAATTAACAGTGTCATTTCAGTGCCCTGGAAACTTTACAGTGTCTACTGTGGCTGCATATGGATTTTTAGGACCTCTAATGCCCTTATGATCTCTAATATTAAATATATCTGTATATAAAATATGATATCATAGAATATCTTCATAATGGCATGTATTTAAGAAGACCTTGACTTCTTCTGATTACTCAGTATTATTTTTGTCTGCTAACTTCACAAGCTTCTAGGAATGCTTAAATCAGGTAAACAGTTATGCAGAACTTGTGTTTAAATCTTCTGGTTATGCTTCAGTAATCCAAGAAATTAAATAAAGTTACTACAGGATCTTATCTATGTTCAGCAGTTACAATATAAAGTCCACATTTAATTTATTTTGTTTTGGTTAATTTGCATGCTTGCCATATAATAGCAGTAAGGTTCTGTAGGAATCTGAAATCTATTGTACTCTGAGTCTTCTGAAAACCCAATGGGAAAATAAACTTTATTTTGCCATAAAATATGGCAAAATAACTTTATTTTCAGGGATATTTTTTCAAAGAAGGTTTTGAAAAATGCTATTGTAAAAATAGATATCTTGGTGAACATGCAAATTCTTTTGCATGAGAGGACACCAGCTATATAGTATATATATAAATGTTATATGTGGCATCCATTTCCTAGCTATGCAAAAAGTAGAGATAAGGATTTGATTCTTCAGGAAATAAAGTAGGGTAGGTCTTTTAAAGAAGTGCAATAACATTCACATTAAACTCAAAAAATATTGAAAAGTACCTTTAAATTCTGTGAAAACATAAATATCTTTTAAGTGCATGGTCTTAAAAGAAATAGAATTCCAAATTGTTTTGGAAAATTTCCTCTGTTACTTATACAACCCTGCTTTACAGGACTGAGATTTAAGAAACTGTGTAAATTCTTTCTTCTGTTGTGCTACACTGATGCTCCCTTTTTTTTGTATCCAAAGATATAATGAAGGGCAGCTTAGTTCATAAATAACTAATTTGCATTCTCCCTCACTAAATCTCAATGATGTTTTGTGCACAATACAAAAGCATACTGCAGCAAAATAATGAGAAAAGCATTAATAATTACACAGATGACAAAAAGAAGAAAAGAAAATACCTGTTGCAACACAGAAGGAATTAAAAATAAAGGATTAGAATAATGGAATACATCCAATTGCATTAAAAATACACAAAAATTATTTAAAACACAAAGGGAGATTCAAAAATCAATAGCAATGAATTCACTAAAAATTAGTTATTAAATTGATTAAAAAGCAAGAGATAATCTAGTCACTGAGAACTTGACTTTACAGAGTTTTATTCACGTTACAAGTAAATGCTTTTAATTAGTTTCTTTGAAATTAATTTCTTTGCACAACTCTCAAAAAGGAGGCCTCTGTACCTTATTTTTGACAGTACCAAAGCTCTCATTACCATAGTAATAATTTGATTTGAGTTTTCTGTAATTTCTTTAAACATTTTTCTTGTACAGTTCTGACTTATGAGTTCTGTTACTTCATTTATGTGAAGTAAAAGAATCAATACATAGGGACATGTTAATTTTCTCTACTTAGTTTCTTTTGTTCTTTGCCTCTGTTTCGTGAGTTCTTTTACTCAGAGTTTGGATTGAAGCACAGGAGACACCAGGGTTGTTCTTCTAATTGATGTTTATTATTTCTTACCTATAGCACAGCTGTACAGAATGTGCCTCTTAAGTTAACAAGATGGAAAATGGCCCCAAGTTCTGACCTCCAAGGTCTTTTAAAGTCCATACTATCCAATTATGGAATTCCAACTAATTTATTTTTACTTATAATCCAATAACTAAACATTCATGTTCCGCACTGTGGGTTTTTTGAACCAATACCAAACTACTCAGATTTGTGAAGAAGGAGGAAAGAAGAACTAATCCACACCCCAAATCCTCCATCTTGTTACTATATCCCATAAACCTATTTTTCTACATCTCTACATATTCCACCCAGTGACATAACTTTAATTACACAGCAACAACCTCAGTGTTATCACACAATTTGGGAAGCCTTTCCCAAGGCCTCAGGTCAAATGCAGTGTGCTTTTGAAGATCATTGTCTGTCAGCACTGAAAGGCTGGAATTCTCTGAACTCAGGGTTCCAACAGGGACATACACAGCTTTTAAAGAAAATAAAGACATAACTGATTCTCATCCCCATTAGTCCAAAACAGCCAGATAGTTCTGGTTTAGTCATTGGCCAAAAAATTATTTGGAACATGTCAAAGAGTCTATGACTCTGTACGGTTGCTACCTGTAGACCTGCATATCAATTTTCAAGCTTTACCGTACTCTTCAAGAATTACTCTTCAAGAACCTTAGCATCTTACCAAGGGTCCTTCCCTAGCCTTTAGCTTTATTGTCTTATTCAACACTCTACTGTCTATTCCTCATATTTTCTTCCTGACACCCTACTCTTTTATGACATTTTTAAGAGCTATTTACCTTTACCTGTCAGTTTGGGTTGTTCTATAATGGAAATTTTAGAAGCTTCTTCTTTAATAAGTCTACTCTCTTCCAATGAAAGAGAAAGGATAAAAAATTACCCTAAACCCAAACTCATTTATTAATAACACATATATGAGAATTAAATTTTTCAACCAGGTGCATACTTTTTTTTAGCAGCTTTTTTGTAAAAGCTCTAATCTTTGTCCTTCTGGTAGCTGTGCTTCTGGGAGGCTTGAAAAACTAATACAGAGAAAAAAAGTGTTTCTTTTATTCTTATATAATGGTGGTATGAATCCTTTCACTTGTTATGTTTAATTCTTCTACCATAAAGGAGAATCAGAAAGTATGGTCTTCTGTTTTAATCTGCTCTTCTAAGAGGCAAAAAATGAGAAGACAGTGGCAAAGATCATCCTACTTCAATTTAATATTTTTATAGTGCTATTCAATAGTTCGGTCCCAAATTAGAGAATATAAGAGACTGGAGATGGCTTACCCTTACATAACAAATGTCTGAAGACGTATTTTATAGAGTTTTAAGGAATTTTGTAATAAGAATAATTTATAAAATTATTTATCAGTGTAGAAAAATAACAAGGAGTTTCTCAAATTTTATGTCAGGACCCAGGAAACTCAAAAGTTTAGAAATAAGAACAAAATACCAATGGTCCTGGCCTTTTTAAATCTCACTGTAGCAACTAATTTTACTTTGGAATATTTTAAATAAAATGGCAAACCTCCTTGAATTAAAACTGCCTTAGGAGTCCTTAGAGAGAATAACAGGATAAATAGCATAAATAAGATTGTATTTTCTTGATGAGCATCAAAGTATTAAATTTTGCACTTTGAATATAATAAAAAGCTAAATCTAGTTTGCTGGAAAGTGAGAACAGCTGAATTTCTGGTCACTAGAATTTGTTTAAAAAAAAACTTAGAAAATTGAGTAAATGTAAGTGAAAACCACAACATTCCTTTTAATGAGAAAGCAATTGGAATAAAAATTGATGAAGTGGAAACTCTTCTAGTAAAATTAAAGATTTTATTTTGATTTTGAAGTATTCTTGTTTTTGTGGGTTTTAAAGTTTTCTAGAAATAAGAACCTTTTAAATAATTTAAATATTTTTGATGATAGAATTACAAAACATTTGTTGTTCTCTCAGTCCATGAGTGACTGCAGGAATAAATCAATGTATAATCCTAGTTCAGAAAAGCAGTTGTGAAGAATAATCCTTATTTAAAAATAAACATATGAGATCTATGTGCTACATCATATTAGAATGTAAGGCATCATAAATATGTTTGGTATTTTGAAGGTCTGCAGGAGTTAAACTCTCAATTCAGTTAAGCGCTTTTGTAAAACCAATGACTATATGCTCCCTAGTTCAATGAGGATGCTAAAAAAAATAGTCTTTTATATTCTGCTATTTAGTTGACATTAAAAACGGTTTCCAAATATTATTTAAAATAACAAAATTTGAATGTTTGCTTTGCACAATAAAGAATGATACATTTAGCAAGAGGTCTGTAATATAGATAACTCAAGCTTTATCAGCACTAGGGAACAAATTCTTATAAAGATGGCAGAGTGTAAACAACCAGCAGAATTTCCTTGTTATGAAGCAAAAGTTACTTTAAAATATAGCATTTAGGTCAAAAAACTGTCTCTTGCAGGGAGGATGAAGTATGAAAAGTGGTTATGGTGACAGGACTTGAAAACAGGGTTGTTTAAATACAGCTTTATTGTTATACTGTTTTTGCCAAGTTACTTGGTTAGTTATATAGGGTAGCATCCATCTTTGTGAAGGCCAAAAAAAGAGTGAAATCCCCAAAGATCCCTTTGCTTTCTTCCCTTGGAAAAGAGAAGGAGGAAAAGAAAATACAAGGCCTTCACTTGATAATTCTGTGCATGTTCACTTACTTTTGACAGACATTAAATATCTTGATAATAACTTTTAAAATGAAGTTTGCAGTTACTTGTTTTTTTCTCCTTTGCAGTTCTTTTAAATTTGGAACATGTTAAAATTTTTAAGAATTAAAGTAGAATGATTGCTGCTGCATCAGAGCATTCAGAACAGGAAACTGAGTTAGTTGTATGGTTGACAACAAAAATATCCACACAGACAAATTGCTTCAAACAAATCTAGGGATTTATAAAATATGCAGAACTTGATTGGAGGATTAGTTAATATTCTAACATCAACCTTCCGTCAGATATTCTTTCTAAAAGTTTGTCCTTGAAAAAAAACATGTGCATGGTCACCTAGAGCAAAAGGTATCTTCCTGGATGTTTCCATGTTTTTGATTTAATGCAGCACATCAAAGTAATGATATATCACACGTGAGTTCTATACGCCTTCAATGCACCTTCAGCCTGTTCTGCAGAGCTCAAGCTGTCATACTCTGAATCCTGTTGGGGTTTTAGTTTAGTCTTAGGTTTTCCTGTTAAAGGAATTTTCTCCCATATGCATGTTGCTAGGGGACAAATAGCTGTACTTAAGAAAGACAAAAAGGGGAGTGGGGCGGGCCTGGCTACTCTTTTGTCTACACCTGGGTGTGGGGACAGTTCGCTCTGAGCGTCCGGAGAGAGAAGCTGCAGAGAAAGGAGCTGCTGCTGCTTTCTTTTTGGCCGTTCTTTCTTCCTGCTGGAAGCAACGCCGGGACCCCAAAAGCCGCTTTTCCCTGCCCTGCTGGAGACCGAGCTGTGGCTGTCCTGCCCCGCTGCTGCTTCGAGCTTTCGCTACGCTGTAGCCCTGCTCGCCCTGCCTGCCTGGGCCTCCGTGGTTTTTTCCCATCTGGATACATCTCGTCTGCCACCCGGGATTTGCGTTCGTCCCTGCCATTCCAGCCTGCTGTTCCTGAGAGCCCGGGATCGGCTGCCCAGCGGTTTGTGAAGCCTTTGTCCCATCCCTTCCCGGGATCCCAGGGCACCAGAGCCGCGTGCTCCCCGAGCTCGCTCCGGAGCGCCCCCTGCAGCCGCGGGGGAACCATCGCACCTGCCCTGCTCACCGGGAGCCGCCAGCGCCCCTGCCGGCTGCGAGCGGAACTGCACCCGAGGGGAAAGGGCCTGACAGCCGAGAAGGCTGGCACTGGGTTTGTGATTGCTGTTACTGCCATAGTTGTTGTTGTTTTGTTTGACTGGTTATATACATATATATATATAGTAAAGAACTGTTATTCCTATTTCCCACATCTTTGCCTAAAGGCCCTTGATTTCAAAATATAATAACTTGGAGGGAAAAGGGGTTATATCTGCCACTTCAAGGGGGGCCTCTGCCTTCCTTAGCAGACACCTGTCTTTCAAAACCGAGACAGATCTTGGCGCCCAACGTGGGGCCTGAGGGCATTAAGAGATAGAGGTGAAAAAGGAATAACAGTTCCTCGATAACTTTATTTTGTGTGCTGGATATTGGAACCTTGTTAGGCAGCACTATGTGGTCTAGTTTACCCTGGTTCGGGTGGCATGTGGCCGTGGCTATATTCTTCCCCTTTGCAGCTCCTTACTTGAATATGGGTCCTCTGACTAAGGCTACCATTGCTGTTATCCAGCTTGCGTTATGGGTCGAGAAGGTGAGGAATTCATGGGTTTTTAACTTCCTCCGGAATGTGGGCACATGGATAAACAGCTATCACACACTGAGCACATGTTTTTGGGGTTATGTTAACAATGGTACCTTCTGTGAGGAAATGACACCAGGGGAAGTTTTCTCCCAACCCCTCAACCAGTTCTTTGGGCCCACCCCATCAATTTTCGAAGGGTTTAAATTCCCTCTGAATACTAACCATCTGCTGCTGATAGGCCTACTCTATTTAGCATTCAAGGATAAGTTGAGATTGGCTTGGATATCTACCCGGACACCAGCCCCAGAGACTAGAGATCCTGCCCCAGAACCTGACATGGCCCCAGAGAGTAGAGTTCCTACCCCAGAGCCTGATCCTGCCCCAGAGCCTGACACGGCCCCAGACACTAGAGATCCTACCCCAGAACCTGACACGGCCCCAGACACTAGAGATCCTACCCCAGAGCCAGAGCCTGCCACAGCCCCAGACACTAGAGATCCCGCCCCACAGACTGATACCGCCCAACAGTCCACCTCAGAAATGGACTACCCAAACTGGGTGGGGGTACTGGAAAAAGGGATGCAGGAGATGTGCCAGGAGATGGGCCAGGTGCGCAAGGAGATGTGCCAGGAGATGGGCCAGGTGCGCCAGGAGATATGCCAATTGCTAAGGGAATACACCTCCTCAGCTAGTGAAAAACCCTCTCCCTGCCCCAAAGAGGGTGAGTCCGATGGTGCAGCAGTGGAACCCACGGATGTTACAACCGTCCAGGCTTCAGCTGAACCACAAGGACAACCACAGCCAGCAGCAGTCGCCCCTGTGCAAAGGAGGAAGTATAAGACCAAATCAGTACGACCAGTTAATGATGATGGGCAACCAGGGCCCTCACAACCAGCAGGAGAGCCAGAGCCAGAAGTCATCACTGAGTCCCTGTCGCACGACAGTCTCCGTGCTATGCGAAACGACATTGTGCGAAGGGGGCGTGAGCCTTATACCACCTGGCTGCTTCGGGTTTGGGACCTTATGGGCACAAGTGTGCAACTGGATAGTGGTGAGGCAAGGTATCTGGGATCGTTGACCCAGGACCCAGGTGTGGACCAGATATTTGTGAGGGAGCCAGGGCCTCTCTCTCTTTGGGAGCGGCTCTTAATGAGTGTGAGAGAAAGGTTCATTCACAAAGAAAGAATGCAGGAGTATCATCATAGAATGCAGTGGAAGACACTCGAGCAAGGGATCCAACAGCTAAGAGAGGTGGCAATATTAGAGGTACTCTTTGGGAAGGATGGACAGCATGATAATGACCCCGATAAGGTCAGGTGCACAGGACAGATGATGTGGAACCTGGCAAGGCTAGGGCCATCGCAATACACCACCTTCATTGCAACGATTGATGCTGACAATACCCGAGAAACAGTGGGCTCTGTTGCCAACAGGCTCAGGCATTATGACAGCATGATCAATGGCCCACTGAAAGCTCATGTCTCTGCTGTGGTCCAGGACCTCAAAGAGGACATGAAGGAGATGAGGAAGGAAATGAGGGAGGAGATGAGGGAGGAGATGAGGGAGGAGATGAGGGAGGAGATGAGGAGGGTCAGTGTGGCACCAGTGCGAGTCACAGGCCCCCAAGTCAGAGCCCGTCGTCCCCCTGCTAGAGAGAGAGGGTACACCCCACGAGCTGAGCTGTGGTTTTTCCTGTGTGAGCATGGGGAAGACATGAGAAGGTGGGATGGGAAACCCACCTCTGCCCTGGCAGCGCGGGTGCGTGAACTCAAGGAGGGAGGCACTAACCGAGGGGGTTCCGCTAAGGTGAAGGTAGCCTCAGCCTCCCGTGACCGAGCTGCCAGGCATTACAGAAGGGAGGATGATATGTCGGATCCCCTTGAAGGTACCTCGAGCATGTACGCCCAGGGAAAGAATGATAACCAGGGCTAGAGGGGCCCTGCCTCTAGCCAGGAAGAGGCACGGGAGAACCGAGTTTTCTGGACGGTGTGGATCTGATGGCCTGGCACATCAGAGCCACAAAAATATGATGCGTTGGTTGATACTGGGGCACAGTGTACTTTAATGCCATCGGGACATGTGGGGGCAGAACCTGTATCCATCGCTGGGGTGACCGGGGGATCACAGCAGTTGACCCTTTTGGAAGCTGAGGTGAGCCTGACTGGGAAGGAGTGGCAAAAGCATCCGATTGTGACCGGCCCAGAGGCCCCGTGTATTCTGGGCATAGACTTCCTCCGGAATGGCTACTACAAAGACCCAAAAGGACTCAGGTGGGCATTTGGGATTGCTGCTGTGGAGGCAGAGGGCATTAGGCAATTGAACACCCTGCCTGGACTATCTGAGAATCCTTCTGCAGTTGGGCTCCTGAAAGTGGAAGAGCAACGAGTGCCAATTGCCACCTCGACAGTGCACCGCCGGCAGTATCGGACAAATCGAGATGCTGTGATCCCCATCCACAAGATGATCCGCGAGCTGGAGAGTCAAGGGGTGGTGAGCAAGACCCACTCACCCTTCAACAGCCCCATCTGGCCTGTACGCAAGTCTGACGGGGAATGGAGATTGACTGTGGACTATCGTGCCCTGAATGAAGTGACTCCACCGTTGAGCGCTGCCGTGCCAGACATGTTGGAGCTCCAGTACGAGCTGGAGTCCAAAGCAGCAAAGTGGTACGCCACTATTGACATTGCCAATGCATTCTTCTCCATTCCTCTGGCAGCAGAGTGCAGGCCTCAGTTTGCCTTCACCTGGAGGGGCGTGCAGTACACCTGGAACCGACTGCCCCAGGGGTGGAAGCACAGTCCCACCATCTGTCATGGACTGATCCAGACTGCACTAGAAAAGAGTGAGGCTCCAGAACATCTGCAGTACATTGATGACATCATTGTGTGGGGGAACACTGCAACCGAAGTGTTTGAGAAAGGAGAGAGAATAATTCAAATTCTCCTGCAAGCTGGTTTTGCCATCAAGAAGAGCAAGGTCAAGGGACCTGCCCGAGAGATCCAGTTCCTGGGAGTAAAGTGGCAAGATGGACGACGTCAGATTCCCACTGAGGTCATCAATAAGATCACAGCGATGTCTCCGCCGACCAACAAGAAGGAAACACAAGCTTTCCTAGGCGCTATAGGTTTCTGGAGGATGCACATTCCCGAGTACAGCCAGATCGTGAGTCCTCTCTACCTGGTTACCCGCAAGAAGAATGATTTCCACTGGGGCCCTGAACAGCAGCAAGCCTTCGCCCAGATCAAACAGGAAATTGCTCACGCCATAGCCCTTGGCCCAGTCAGGACAGGACCAGAGGTGAAGAATGTGCTCTACTCTGCAGCCGGGAACAATGGTCTGTCCTGGAGCCTCTGGCAGAAGGTGCCTGGTGAGACTCGGGGCCGACCACTGGGATTCTGGAGCCGAAGCTACAGAGGATCTGAAGCCAACTACACTCCCACCGAGAAGGAAATCCTGGCAGCTTATGAAGGAGTTCAGGCTGCCTCAGAAGTAATCGGCACAGAGGCACAACTCCTCCTGGCACCCCGACTACCGGTGCTGGGGTGGATGTTCAAAGGAAAGGTTCCCTCCACGCATCACGCCACCGACGCTACTTGGAGCAAATGGATTGCCCTCATCACGCAGCGCGCCCGAATTGGAAACCCAAGTCGCCCTGGGATCTTGGAAATAATTACAAACTGGCCAGAAGGTGAGACTTTTGGGTTATCTTCTGAAGAAGAAGAGGAGCAGGTGACACGTGCCGAAGAAGCCCCACCATATAACGAGCTACCAGAGAGTGAAAGACAATACGCCCTCTTCACTGATGGTTCCTGCCGAATTGTAGGCGCTAGCCGGAAATGGAAAGCCGCTGTATGGAGCCCCACACGACAAGTTGCACAGGCCACTGAAGGAGAAGGTGGATCGAGCCAATTTGCTGAGCTCAAAGCTGTCCAATTAGCTCTGGACATAGCTGAAAGAGAGAAGTGGCCAAAGCTCTACCTCTACACCGATTCATGGATGGTAGCCAATGCTCTGTGGGGTTGGCTGGAAAGGTGGAAGAAGGCAAACTGGCAGCGCAGAGGAAAACCAATCTGGGCTGCTGAAGAGTGGAAAGACATTGCCACTCGGGTAGAGAAGCTATCCGTGAAGGTCCGTCATGTAGATGCTCACATCCCCAAGAGCCGGGCTAATGAAGAACATCGTAACAACAAACAGGTAGATCAGGCTGCAAAAATAGAGGTGTCCCAGATAGACTTGGATTGGCAACATAAAGGAGAACTGTTCCTAGCTCGATGGGCCCATGATGCCTCAGGCCATCAGGGCAGAGATGCCACCTATAAGTGGGCACGAGACCGAGGGGTGGATCTAACCATGGACGGTATCTCCCAGGTTATCCATGACTGTGAGACATGCGCTGCGATCAAGCAGGCCAAGCGGGTGAAGCCTCTGTGGTATGGCGGGCGATGGTCCAAATACAAGTATGGGGAGGCCTGGCAGATTGATTACATCACACTGCCTCAAACCCGCCAAGGCAAGCGCTATGTGCTCACAATGGTAGAAGCCACCACTGGGTGGCTGGAGACCTACCCTGTGCCTCATGCTACTGCCCGGAACACCATCCTGGGCCTGGAAAAGCAAGTCCTTTGGAGGCATGGCACCCCTGAGAGAATCGAGTCTGACAATGGGACTCATTTCAAGAACAGCCTTATAAACACCTGGGCTAGAGAACATGGCATAGAATGGGTGTACCACATCCCTTACCATGCACCAGCAGCTGGGAAGGTTGAGCGGTGTAATGGACTGCTTAAAACCACCTTGAAGGCACTGGGTGGGGGGACTTTCAGAAACTGGGAGATGCATTTAGCAAGAGCCACCTGGTTAGTTAACACTCGAGGTTCCACCAGCCGAGCAGGCCCTGCCCAATCCGAACCCCTACAAACAACAGACGGGGATAAGGTTCCAGTGGTGCACATGAGAGGTATGCTTGGAAAAACTGTTTGGGTAAAGTCTGCCTTGAGCAAAGACAAACCCATCCGTGGGGTTGTTTTTGCTCAGGGACCAGGTTGCACCTGGTGGGTGATGCAAAAGGATGGAGAGACCCGATGCTTACCTCAAGAGGACCTTGTTTTAGGGTGAACTACCCATGGCTCTGTACTTGTATCAGTATCAGCATGTATATTTGTATATAATTTGGGTAATGCATAGATTTATATGGTTAAAAAAAAGTTAAGTTTCATGTAACATGTTAGTATGGGAAAAAATTCGGGGTGGATAATGTTGGGGTTTTAGTTTAGTCTTAGGTTTTCCTGTTAAAGGAATTTTCTCCCATATGCATGTTGCTAGGGGACAAATAGCTGTACTTAAGAAAGACAAAAAGGGGAGTGGGGCGGGCCTGGCTACTCTTTTGTCTACACCTGGGTGTGGGGACAGTTCGCTCTGAGCGTCCGGAGAGAGAAGCTGCAGAGAAAGGAGCTGCTGCTGCTTTCTTTTTGGCCGTTCTTTCTTCCTGCTGGAAGCAACGCCGGGACCCCAAAAGCCGCTTTTCCCTGCCCTGCTGGAGACCGAGCTGTGGCTGTCCTGCCCCGCTGCTGCTTCGAGCTTTCGCTACGCTGTAGCCCTGCTCGCCCTGCCTGCCTGGGCCTCCGTGGTTTTTTCCCATCTGGATACATCTCGTCTGCCACCCGGGATTTGCGTTCGTCCCTGCCATTCCAGCCTGCTGTTCCTGAGAGCCCGGGATCGGCTGCCCAGCGGTTTGTGAAGCCTTTGTCCCATCCCTTCCCGGGATCCCAGGGCACCAGAGCCGCGTGCTCCCCGAGCTCGCTCCGGAGCGCCCCCTGCAGCCGCGGGGGAACCATCGCACCTGCCCTGCTCACCGGGAGCCGCCAGCGCCCCTGCCGGCTGCGAGCGGAACTGCACCCGAGGGGAAAGGGCCTGACAGCCGAGAAGGCTGGCACTGGGTTTGTGATTGCTGTTACTGCCATAGTTGTTGTTGTTTTGTTTGACTGGTTATATACATATATATATATATAGTAAAGAACTGTTATTCCTATTTCCCACATCTTTGCCTAAAGGCCCTTGATTTCAAAATATAATAACTTGGAGGGAAAAGGGGTTATATCTGCCACTTCAAGGGGGGCCTCTGCCTTCCTTAGCAGACACCTGTCTTTCAAAACCGAGACAATCCCTTCTGGACAGAGCTGCCAATCATGCTAAACTATGTGAACAGCTTAGTGACACAGACAGATGTTCACAGAGAATGAGACAGAGACCACCAAACTCACTCATTTATAAATTTAACAGGATTTGAATATAGGGCTTCAGAGTGAAAGTCTATTTCATTGTTCTAGTAGTTTCTTTCAATTGTATTTTTAGAAGATACATTTGCAAACAAAAAATCTCAACTCTTTTATATTGCTACCACCAAACAAGAGGGAATACACTTGGCCCCATTCAAGCTTTCAAACTCAGCATTCTTCATGATTTTGTACAAATTCAGAAAACAGCTTTTCATACTGAGCTCTGAGCTTTATTTCTCAAACCATCTTTCACTGGGAAAGAAATATAACATTGAGGTTTAAACATAATAATTTTAACAGGAAAGAAAATTCAGGAAAGTTAAGTACTTTAAAGCAAAACCTGAAACACAGCACCACAAGAACTGAACAGCCTACAAAAAGAACCCCCAAAAACCAGAGGGGCAAAAGGTCATAAATATTTACAAAGGTATGATTTTGACTTAAATAAGAAATAACCAAAAGTTCTTAATAACTGCAGCAAAACCAAAAAGCATCAAAACATTTTTATCTGTGCCTGTGGTAAGAACATGGACACAAAATTGAACAGAATAGTAACAGAAATATATACAATTGAGATAAAATATAAAATCACTGTACTTTTAAGTCTTATTTTTAGTGAAGCCTAGTTCTGATACATGTAATAACACATTTTCTTCAGTTATAAGTATCATACGTTTGAGAAGACTGTCTGAACTATACTGTCTTCCCCCAAAAGCTTTGCCAATTACCCTTATTGAGGTACTTTGGTTTTTATGAGATGATTTACAACACATACCACAGGAAAAATAAATGGAGATTTTCATATATTGTTATTAATTGTTTATTTTACTTAATATTTTGAAAAGCAAGTAACTTACCTCTTCCATTTTCCGAGCCAAAGCTAAGGCAAACTCCACTGAGGAACTTATATCCAGAAATGGTGAACAATTGATTATTTTAAGCATAACACTGAAGTTAGACTTACAGATCCAGGGATGATTTTTTTTTTTCTGGGAATATTTCTTGCCTCTTTTAGACTCATACACAAATATTACCCTGTGTTCAAAATTGTATTTGAGTCTGGAGTGCATTCATTCTTTAAGGAAAATTTAGCTGTTTCTCAGCGGGCTAGGAGAATCTATAGATTTAAATTATCTCCATATATGTGGAAAGTTAAGCATATAGGTATGAGATAAAAAACCAAAAATTTTGAATCTTCACAGTGAGTTACCTAAATTAATGAAAACAAATTGAGAAGGAATGTCTCCTGAATCTTTTTCCACTGCAGAATTTTTCTTCCACCAGCAGTAAATATTCATAAGGGTTTAATAAGTAATTCAGTAATCACAGTATAAATACCTATTTCAGGAAGCAAAATAAAAATAAGAAATTTTGAGAGACTGGTTAAATATCTCCTATTTTACAGTGAAGACTTCCAGTGAGTTGAAGGGAATAATTTCTCTATCACACTGGATTGTTGTATTTTGAATAGAACATCCAATAATGGGGAGAAAGTCTTAATGGAATAGTCATCGTGTTATTTCATTGAAGAAGAGGGACATGGACTCCATTAGTTCTTTAAAATTTATCTTAGATGCAGTTATATGAGAAGAAATTTAATCTGCTTTCTGAATTTTTATCTAGTGAGTCTGTAAGATTTTGCTACCTCTATTACTTTACTTCTTTACTATGGAATGGAAAAAGAAATCTTTTAACTGGGGAAGACTGATAAAAAATCACCACATATTTTCCTGCATAGTGGAAGTTTTTTCAGCAACCTCCAGAAAAGTTTAAATTTCAATGTCCTCGTACTGGATCTGTCAATTCTCTGGTGAGTGTTTCAAGTTACCAAACTAGTGGACACTGAGGTGATGAATGATTACAAACAATAATTCACAGGATATTCTAAGATTGACAGTATTTGCACAACCCTGGAAGTGAATGGAAGGAATCACAAATTTTGGCCCTTTGATTCAATTCCTTCTCAGCAGTGAAAGAATTAAATATTTTTAAGCATTAAAAAAATATTAAATAGAATTAAAAAAAAAAATTAGATGTACCTTTGGTAGATGACTGGCTTATCCAGAGCCAGTGACAGTTAAGCAAATGTCAAGTGCAGTGGGATGGTTATGCTACCATTCTAATTTTTAATACAAAATTACTATTAACTTTTTAATTACTTTTTTTACAACTATTTAACTATTAATTTAGAAATGAAGGTTCAATCTCAGTTTGGGTTTAAAAAGAAAATAAATAATGCTCAAATAATGACAAATTGGCCTTTTTCTCTCTTTTCATGACAGCTGATCTCTTAGCATTAGAAAATTATTTATTGTTCATTTTTAGTTAAAAAAATACATTCTTCAGTGTTAATCCTCCACATATTCACAAACGTTTCCTTCTTATTTTAGGACTCAATCTCCTAGAATACACTGTCAATAATTACTACAGACAGAGGGTAGGAAACAATTTATTTTCAAACACAAATGAAACAATTATTGAAGCAAAAGAGTTATATACTCTATCTGTAAGGAATGCATTTACATACTTTCATTTCTAGAAAGGTCTTCTTGCTTTGAAACGAAGCAGTTTTCTAACTTAAAGTAGGTAATTACACACTCCATTAAACAAGTAATTAACAGATTACAATTTAAAAAAAATTTGAAAATGAGCAATTCAAATGCTAAATGTGAAGCACACTGTTATAATTAGCATAATACTTTTTGAAATGGATTAACAAATACACAATGAAAATGGAAAAAAAAATCTATTTTCTCCATGCAAATCAGAAGCAACCAATAGTATTTTATAAGTCAAACAATATCACAGTACAAGAACCTAGTGCAAATACCTCATGCTAAACTGCTTATTTAAATAAATAAATAAATAAGCTCTTAATTCCCTGAAGAAATAGCTAAAACTTTTGGAAGATTATTATTGTGTATGCACCATGCTGGGAGCATTCATTATGTGAAGTAAACAAAAGGTCAGATGCTGGGCTTTTTAAAAGCAAATATGATTCTTCTATTAATCTGAAGATGCAAGTGAAATTTTACCGACCACTATTCTAAACATCAGCAAAAGCTACCACAATGAGAAACACTATCCAATACTTTATGCTTCCATGTCTTGTGTTAATTTTGTACATCTGATGAAGTTTCTCAAAATAAAAGTTAATAAGCCCGGATAGGATAGTGAAAGGCATGAATGGGTTTATGAACTAATTTCTTCAGCTCCTTCAGTCCAGCTGGCACATACTGGCCACCTGTCTATAGCACCAGTACAAGATGTGTGCTTTTCAGCTGCTGCCTTGAAGAAATGTTAATTCTGCTTCAAAATTAAAGAAATAGACTTTAATAGGAGCCATATCCTTTGTACATAGTCAGCTTATTTAATCTTCTTTATAGTTATCTGTTTTTATTTGTTGAAATTATAAATTGCAGACAAAAAATGATCAAGAAAGAATCTAGTTTAACCTCTTTTGCACGGGTATTTAGTCTAGCTGTTCTCCTGAATTCTCATTTTAATCATCATTTTACTTCAAAAAAGTACATTCTTCTTCTTCTAACCCACAGGAAGATTTTAATTATTCAAACATTATTTTCAAACGTTCTTTCCTCCATAAAAGGAAATTACTAGAATAAGTAATAATACCATTTTCATTATTTTTATTAAATAAAAAGAATTAATATAGAGGTTCTTAATCAGAAAGCCAGTAGAAGGTAATAAACAGTAAACAAGAGACTTAAGAATATAAAGTGCAAAACACAAAACAAAATATTCATGTTCTGTCACTTCTTTTTTTTTTTTTTTTTTTGTTAAATTTTCTGTGAATTTTTGAATCCAGCTACTGGCAACCTAGTCTTAATTTATAGGACCTGACAATCAGAGCCCATGGCAATATGGCTGTACGGGAGCAGTGTTTTGTTGAATGCATTAATGTCATGATAAACTGAATTACTTTCTTGCTAATGAAGTTGACCTCTTCGGGTGTTATTGGAAGCCAGGCCAGTAAAGAAATTCAAATACCCCAGAATCACTCAAGGCTTAATTTGCATCGAAATAGAGCAACTACAAAATATAATAAAAAATTGAATCACTGTGTAATACTGAATCAAATGCAATATCTGTGAGTAAAGGAGACTGCAAATCTTACAAAAGGGAATTGTTGTAGGGCAAACATATGATGACACATCAATGTGATGGCTTACTCCCACATACAGCACACTAGTTTCTTCAGCTTTCATTTACCTAATAGGTTGTTTTGATGAAGCGCCATCTCATATGGTTGAAAGAGGAGGGTCATGAGACGAAATCAGAATGGCAAAGGTGGTTACTATTCCTCTGAGTATCAGTAATAATTGTAACTTCTTCAAGTAAATAAAGCTCTCCTCAGTTTCCTTCTCACACGTCTTTCCTTCCTTAATTATATTTCTTGGTCTACTTTGACAGTTAACTATTTTCATGGATGGTCCTCATCCCAAGATCATGCATGAGAGCAACAGCAGTTTAAAACTTGCCTTTTTTTGTTCTTCCAGGTATGATTAAATGCTAGAAAATAAACATGAGAATGCATCTATAAATGTACTGTATTTTATCTTTTTCCTCTATGGAGGAATGATTTGTATGAAATTATCAATTTCTACCAAACTCCAGAAATCTTAGACTCTGCAATGATGAATAGTTGAAACTAATTTCATAATCAGTTTGAATTTAGTTAAGACCAAAGCCTACATATAAATATACATAAGTGGCAGCATGAGACAAGTTACTCAGACTGATATCATATTGTAAAATATCCCAAATGTGAAACTTTTGGTAGTTTGCATTTTTTTTGTTGTTTTAAATCTAAAAATATAATTCTGGTTTAAGTAGCTTTCTTATTTACTATTATTTCCTTTCTCAACAAGTATAGAAAACTGTTATAGAATACTGTTAGACTGATTATTTTCATTAAATTCATATTTAAATAATCTGTTTTCTAGAGTTATTCAACTTCTGAGGATTTAGCACAAAAAATGAGGAATAAGTCTTATTCACAAAAAATTTACTTCCGAATATATGTTTTAATGACACATAAAATGCAATACTTTCCCTACTTATTTGAGATAGATGTTTATTGATATGGGTTTTTTGAGCCTGAAAAGAGAGTTATTTGAGTACAGATCTCCCTAAACTATGACCCATATATTTTCAACAGCAAATAAATGTCCACAGTTCCTAGTGTTTCTGTAGAAAATAAAATTTTTAAAAAAGCATTTTGCTATCTACATTAGACTTGCTTATTTTGATTTTCAGTGTAATTTCAAAAAAGGAGAAAAAACTTGATAACACCACCATTAGACTAGCAATGAAGTAAATAGTGACTACAATGGTCAATCTTATGTTATAAAAGCTATTGTAGGCAAAAAAATTAATCTAGAAAAGTGCTATAGACAGCCAGCAATTCTGATCCTCTTTTTGCTACTGCTAAAGACAAAATCCCTCTCACTTTCTATCTGTAGGTTATTTTTATGGTTAGTCCTCTTTTCAATGTCATACTTTGCTGTATAGTAACCAAGATATGTGTGCAAAGCCATATCAAGAAATGCTACCTAGAACAGCTAACAAAAGTTAATAATTTTAGAAGATAAACCAATGCAAATGCACATGACACTGAATCTGAATATCTTGTAATGCCCATTTCCTCTGTGAAAACAAAGCAACTTTAATAACTGACCTTGTTGCAGACTTCAGTGTAGCTCACAGTCTTGTTTCACGGCCTGAGGAAGTAGTTTTGGAAGCTCATTATAGAAAGATAGCTTTCAGAGGAACTTCGCAGTTTTTCTCTTCAGACAAAAGCAAATAATTTCTAAGAAAGTGAAGTAATTTCTAAGAAAGAAGGTAACCTTCTCTTTCACAAAATTTGGAAGAAATAAAATGCAAGGCAGAATACTCCTATTCCTATCTTGTACATTTTTTTTTTCACTTAGTGTTCCTATACATTTTAAATGAAATTGTAAAAGCTGTATAAGTAATTTATTTGTTGTAGAAGAATATTTGAATTTCTTAAAACTTGGCAATAGGAGAATTCTTTGCTTTTGATAAATAGCATTTATCAATTTATCAAAGTGGGAAAGTCAATTTCATTTAGATTTGAAAGAAATACACTGTGAAAAATGTTGCAGGCAGCGTCACAAAAATCATCATCAATATATTTGGAAATAAACCAGTAAAAATTATATTACGGTGTTCCCTATTTTCTTCTAGATTACACTAGCAGATGGTCCCCTCCTGCTAGAAGTAACTAAAATCCAATGGAATTCACAACAATATCAATAACAAACTTCAGGGTTCCCTCCAAAAGTGACAGATCCTAGATATTACATTCAGATTATTAATTATTCTGTCATTGTTGTGGCTCCATTAGATATCAGAAGAAAATGTCTTTTACTATTGCCAGCTACTGCAAGTTTCTTATATGGGGCACTAATATGTATTGTTATATCTTCTAATGAGGTTTCAGAATATCATCTTTATTAAAGGCAGACACACAATAAGAAAGTGCAATAAAGTTTGGCTTAAGAAATGTCTGGCATCTCTTCTTGCTTTCATCAGACTGCAGCCTCAGGTGACCTTAGTTGAGGCATCTTTCTTAAAAATAGCCACTTATGATTTTGCAATAAATTTTTTGTTGACAAAATTCCTTAGTTAACTGTTTATAAAATCTGCTGGATAATTAATTTTATAGAACTTTATTATTTTTATTTAGATCTGCTAGGTAGGAAACTGGTGATCTGCTCTAGTTCTGTTAGTCAGCAAGGTGTGGCACAGCTATTCTGTGCAAGCCATAGCTACCTATGGCAGTGATGATGCAGTAATTCTTCAGTCTGTTGTACTAATAGGATATGTAAGACCTTTATAAAATGTGAATCATACCGGTCTCATGACTAGAACTTGGGAGAGATACAAGTAAAATGTATTCATATTTTATTGACTATACCTGAGCCCATTGTTGGAGTTGCGCTACCAAAGAAAGTTAAAATGAGTTAGGAGGGACTTTGACTCAATATCAAACAGACAAAAGCCTTCTGGATATTGAGTTTCCTATATTACACGTTGCTCTACCTGTTGGGATCATCTGTGTGTCTTTCTGCGTTCAATTCCCGTACATCACTGAGGCTACAACACTTGCAGTACATTGAACATCTTGAAGGACTTATGTGCTTCCACATTTCTGACAAATTTGAACTTCAGCTATCTAGATGGCATTAATTACAAAAGGGAGGAATCACAAATAACACTTTGGATGTTGAAATACTTTTTCTCAATGTTATACTCAAAGCATAGATGTGCACTCTAATGAAACACACAAGTTCTGAGAAAGGGTCTGCCCCTTTGACCCTGTTTTCAACTTCTATGAAAGCAAGGGTGTGAGGTAAAAGGAAATGGAAGAACATGCTTGGAACTGTATGCCTTAGTATCATAATGGCACTGAGATGGAATCAGCTGGGGGAGACACATAGATCTCAAAGCTGATATGTAGTTTTAAGATATTAGTATAGAGTACAATTTCTGTATAATATACAGTATTAATAATATCATATGACTGGGATCCTTGTATGTTTACTCTTAATAAGTGCTTCAGGAGGAAGATGGCAAATATTTTTTTCACATTTAATTTAAACAAATATAAAAATGACCAGTTGAATAGAGTAGTGTCATGATGGAGAAGTAACAAACAACTCTACAGATTTTATATCCTCTTTGAACTAAACATCCTATAAAAGCCAAAGAACTCTGTGAAACATTGTGGATAACATGTCATGCTGTCCTATAGTCCAAAAGTGCACATTTTTGACACATTCCTTTAAGTCTTTTCATTGCATATAATTTTTTTTAATAAATAAAAAATATTATTTGTTTTCCTAAAATCCATATATCCAAGAAGAAAAAGACAAAAATAACTACTTTGACCAGTTTCACCTCAGCTTAACAAGCTGAGACCTACCAGGTGTAAATATTATAAAACATGTGCATCAACTCTTTACGAAGCAAAGGAGCATTGTCTATAAGAAATCTTTAACCTTCATTGCCTGCCTCTTTGGGCTATCATTTATACCTGTATAAAGAAAGTGTAGAGTGCAGTCATACCAAGAAGCCCACCTATTCCAAGTACAAAGTAGCACTTTTTGGTCTTATTATGCATAAAAATATGGTTTCAAAAAAGATTTGAGTGAGCTGTGTCAGAATTTTGAAACAACTTATAAATCACTTCTAAAAGGTTTTCTTTGTTTTCGAAAAAGATGGTAGAAATATGTGTTGCAAAGTTTTTCATTCCCAATCCAAGATAGTCTAAATATTTAATCAGGCACAGAAATACAAATTAAAGCATGTTAATAAAAATTATGCATACCTCACTAAAGTTCCCTGTAATAATAATTTAAGAGATAAAGTGACAGAGACTATGCTACAGGGCAGTTTCCATTAAGTACATTTGAAGCTGTAGGCTAAGCCCTTGTTTATGAAAGCTATATGGAAGATATTTTATATTTCACAAAGTACTGCATCTATTTATCTCTTATAGATGCAGTGACAAGGAGGAGATCCTTCTTAATCTGCTGCTCATCAGCATGTATTAAAAACCTTGGCTGGCCATACTTAGGTATGGTGTATATTTCCTAAGTTTTCAGTGTTTCAGCAAAAGTGTCACACACATTACAATGATAGTCATTAGTGCTACTTGCATCTAATTGCTTTTTACATACCTCATCCATGCAGCTGTTCATATATCAGTGTTAGAAATGGGTTTGGAACACCAGTGTCAGCATCTTGATACAGAGGGCTGAAACAAACACATTTGTTATGATTCCCCGTGCCACCTAGGAGATTTGAACGCTCAGTTCCCATTAATTAACATCCAAGTCCCCTGAATGCCTGACTATCTCAGCTTCCATCTCCCATGAATCATTCAGAAAACGGTATAAGCTTTGACACTGCAAAGTTCAGTATGCTTAAATAAATATTTAACAATACTTGTGAAGTAAAGCTCTTATATGATCTGAAAAAAAACATTAAAAATACATAATAATATGCAAAAAAGTTAAGATACTTCAGAGATATCAGGTATAATTGTTAGCAATATTTAGAATTACTCTGACAACTTTCATTACAGTTACTCTCTCATTAATTTCTTTAAATATCTTCCCTCCAAAGAAATGCAGTCAACTATGTTATAATTAACTTGGTTGCCAGAAGATATTATATATCATCAGATGCTCTACCGGCCTAAGGTAGTCATAGAGTGGCAGCTGTATTGTTCGGTGTTTAATCAGTTCAAAGCTGTGGCAACTTTAATTATAGTTATTGTCAAGATGCTGCTTAATGCTTGCAACAAACCTTGTCATATGTCAGGTCTTGAATCTTTTCTTTTAGGCATGTGTAAGTGAAAAGACTGTCCCTGTTAAATTTGACAAGCATGATTCTATAAGAAAAATTGGCATATAGCTAGATAAATTTGGGGTAATTTGGACATGTGAGGATAGGAAGTAGGCCAACATATTGAGGTAAAACGGAAAAAAAACTTACTCTTGTAGCTAACACAGAAGATAAGAAACAGGTGCAGAGAAAATGAGGCCAGCAAGTCACAGAATCTTTTCCCAAAAAAAAAAAAAATCCCACTACATACACCCCACTATCTTAAAAAGCAAAGTATTATCATATGTTATCATATATAATTATAATGTATCCACCTGAATCATCACACTCTACTAATGATGTAGACTTATCATTCATGCATCTTCCTCCTGGCTCAACAAATGGATTAGTCTAGTGGTCCTTTGCCCTTTGTTTTCTAATTTATAGTGTCTTTTTGTTCTGCATAAATATTACATTTTGCAACAGTGTTTCCCTACTTTTCCCACACTAATAGTTTGGCTCATTCCCTGTTTTTCGCCAGGTGTATCCACACTGTCTCTATTCTCCTTGGATCTCAAGGCCCCATCTGAATCAAACAAAATTACTTCTCTCAAGGAAATGAACTGAAAGGAGAGTTGGCTTCAAAATCTTCTTCTTGTAAATCTGCTGCATCTTAAGGATGGATAAGGTTTTGTTCTCTCTGCTCACCACAATCCTTCAATATTATTCTGACATATATCAAATCGTATCACACTATGCCTTCACAAGCAATGGTTGAGATGCACGCAGCCCACACTGTGGGTGTCATGCTATCAAAAACAAGAGAACAGTCTCATTATTTATTTGGCAAGTTTATGTTTTCATAAGGGGTGTTTGTTATGAGCAGAACACCTAAGATGTGTCAGAGTACAGAAAAATAATTTAGGGATGTGGAGGCAAAGAAACTCCTTTGTCTGTGGGGTCTTCTGCTATGGTTTCTTTGGTGATCCAGTCACTGTGCTTTAAATATTATCTTCTAAGGAGTGAGTTGAAAGGAATAATCACTTCTCTCTAGCTAGTGACAGTGCTTCTGTATTAGGAAACAGACTAGGGGCTGAGCACAGGCGCAAGGCCAGAGGGGTCAGGAGCCAAACCACAATGACCTTATTCCACTGTACCTGGGCGAGGTACTGCGCAGATCGAGGAGTGGCAGATGGGGTCAGGCCAGAGTTGAGATCACCATACATATTTGTGGTGATGATGCAGGTCTCGGTCAAATCATGAAGTCAATCAACATTTCAGGTTTAAATCCAGCAGTGTTAACTGGTATTAGAAATAACCCAGCTGTTGCCAGGCATGTCTGTAGTGATGGAGCAAGACTGAGGCCAGGCTAAAAAGTCAGTCCACATATCAAGGCTCAGACCAAAAAGGTTCCTAGCCAGGCACATACAGAGCTAGGGCAGAGCTAGAGCCATGTACATGGAAAAAACATCTCAGGCATGAACTGAATATCCAGGCATGAGCTTAAAGGAAGCCCAGGGCCCAAGTCTGCCCAGTCTCTGCCCTATTCAGCTGGACAGGGGAGAGGAATTATAACAAAAGGCTCATGGGTCAAGATTTGGACAAGGAGATATCACTCAACAATTATTGTCATGGGCAAAACAGACTCATCTGAGGGAAATTGATTTAATTTCTAACCAACCATATCAAAGTGGGATAATGCAAAATAAAATCCAGATCCACTGTGGAGTCCTCTCTCCACAAGGCTGCAGGTCCTGCCAGGAGCCTGCTCCAGCATGAGCTTCCCATGAGGTCACAAACTCCTTTGGGCATCTACCTGCTCTGACATGGGGTCTTCCACAGACTGTAGGTGGATCCCTGCTTCCCCATAGACCTGGAGCACCTCCTCCCCCTCCTTATTCACCAACCTTGGTGTCTGCAGAGCTGCTTCTTGCATATGCTCACTCCAGCTGCAACTGCACATGGGTTTCTCTCCCCCTTCTGGAATCCGTTATCCCAGAGGGGCTACCAGCATTTGTTACTGTGCGGATACTGTAACATGCATATCAAACAAGGAGGCCCGTGGAAAAGAAATATATATGGACAGATTTGTGGTAGATGTTTCAGAGATGTTTTTTTCTCCAGCTGCATGGCCAGGGCTCTGCTGAGGAACTGAGGCAATCACGGGACCCGAGGGTCCTCGCCCACGCAGGGGAACACAAACCAACCAATGGGAACAAGGCTGAGCAGGGGCAGGGAAACCCCATGTCTGTCCCCAGGGCCCCTCTCCCAGGACCACATGGCAGGGGGAAGGGACCCCAACAACCATTGCTGATGGGCTCAGCCTTGGCTAGTGTTGGGTCCATCTTGGAGCCAGCTGCCATTGGCTCTGACAGACACAGGGGAAGCTTCTGGCAGCTTCTCACAGAAAACACTCCCCTTCCCCCTATGTCTATCAAAACTCTTCCACGCGAATCTAGCACAATTATTCATGTCTGGCCCAATAGTAACAGGTTCAAAGGAAAGAAAGGGATAATGAATATGAAATATTTGGGAAGATGAAGCCTAATTTGTAGTATATGAGTATATGAGTGAGTAGGGGGAGTAGCTGGGTTTTTTTTGTTTGGTTTTCTTTTTATTGTGGTAGAAAAGGAATATCTCTTGCTATTTGGGGAATTTTTTTAAAGACAGATATAGAAAAGGTCTTTTTTTTTGTTACAAATAGAGCTTGTATGCATTCATTTAGGTAGTTTACACTCTGATTGTGAAGGCTATTAATTTTACTCTAATAATTGCCTCAAAAATCAGTTAAATAATTTAAAAAACCCAAAAGATCCCTCTGATTCATAACCAGTTATAGTTATGATGAGAATGGAACTTAATTTTCATATATTGCAATGGAATCTAGGAAGTTAACTGTAAATCATCTCTCTAATGGTTGCAGAAGTGCCTTGTGTACCTCACTGTAGGTATGCATTGATATCTATTCTAGGCATCAATTCTTTTCTCCCTCTAATAAAAAAGATAAGACTCAATTCCCAGTTACACAAAGGCAAAACATGAAACAGAACTAAAAAGCCACCTAATGTCCATTTCCAAAGAAGAGCCATGATTCTTGGTTGTGGATGCTAAAAAGCAGGTGCATAGGAATTCTCCAGCTCCTGAAGCATTTTGTGAAGTTTTTCTTTCTCATGCTTTCGCTGAGAAACAGAGAAAGACAGTTTTGTAAACTAACTCTCTATCTCGTGCCTGCACAGTCTTGTTTTGGTTCACTGAAGAAAATATTTTGAAATAGGCATTGTAGCATTCAGCCAATCACTCTGGGAGGTGTATGGTCAAGCACCCAATAATGTCATTTCTCTATTGCGAACCAAGTTATATAAACGAGGTGATAATTCATTAATTAATCCCATTTATCCTGGACCTGAATTCTGTGTCGTTCTTCACGCTGTCCCTGCGGAAGACAGCGACGCTTGGTGATTCATAACAGTACATTTTTTCCAAGAAGTATAGAGACTTTGAGCAATAGAAAAGCCAGCAAGCAATATAATAAAACTGGTAAGGGAAGATATCTAAATTCTTTTGCCCTTTCTTGACATAGAATAATAGAATGGTTTGTGTTGGAAGGGACCTTAAAGATCATTTAGTTCCAACCACCCTGCCATGGACAGGGATACCTTCCACTAGACCGGGTTGCTCAAAGCCCCAACCAACCTGGCCTTGAGCAGTCTAGGGATGTTCCACAGCTTCTCCGAGGAACCTTTTCCAGTGTCTCACCACCATCACAGAAAAGAATTTCTTCCTAATATCCTATCTAAATGCCTTCTTTCATTTTGAATCCATTTCTCCATGTCCTATCACCTATGCCCTTGTGAAAAGTCCCTTCACAACTTGTCGGCCACCCTGAGTTACTGGAAGGCTAACGTAAGGTCACCTTGGAGCCTTCTCTTCTCCAGGATGAACAATCTCATAAAACCTGAATTCTTTGTATGCACAATCCTTCTCACAGGAATCTAAAAGCATCATGGTACAGACAGCTTGACAGCTTAAGAACTCTTGAGAAAATTAGGACTTCTCAGTTATTTATGTTGATTTTGGGAGTTAGAAAAAAACAGCTTTGGAAACATCATAGAAACATTAGTAAATTTTTTAATCTTTACATATGTATTGGTAGGTTTCAGAGGGTCAAACTTCTTTTAAATTTTTATTAATGTATCACTTTTTTCAGTTTAGGGATTGAAATTTCCCTAGCTCAGCATAATGAGTGGAATTCATAATTACTAATGGTGTTCGTTTGGAGAATATAAAGGTTTTACTGGAGCCTGAAAAGTTGTTAAAAGAAACTACCTTGATCTGTTAATCTGTCATCATTTTTATCTCTCTAGAATCAAATAGGTTATATTGCTTAGGTTTTGGAAAATAGTCATGGATAGGATGGATGTTTATCAATTATGAATCAATTAATTTGTACTATACCTAAGCAAACACTGCTTTAATACTACGTCAAACTTTATTCACTTGATATATTTCCTGAAGATAAGTTCTCATCTCATAGCTTCTAATTTTTCAGATAATTTCTACTAGAGGGTTATGATACACAAATCATTGCACAAAATAATTCAAATAAATGATTATAACAAATAACTTACATTTTTATAACATCTTTAATCTTGATTCAATATCCAGGATCTCAGTAATGCCTAATTTTGGGATACTTCCAGTAGAATCCATCCCTCATGTGTACCTTTTCTTAGTGCTAATTGCTATTTTGCTGTAAAAGTAGGCAAGTAGACAGGCAGCTCTTTCCAGAGTAGCAAACACACAAACTAACTGGTCTTTGAAAACTGTTCTTTCAATTTTCCTTTGGGGTTGTTTTATATAAATTTTTATCAGAGATTATTACTAAATAAATAATTAATATATCTTTATTATGTTATATCTTATATTGGTGAATAATGTTTATCATGTGAAGAAATGGGAAAGTCTTCATAGTAGTATTATTTGCCCACTGACAAGAGAATTAGAAGAGTTATACAGATATAGCATTTTTCCCAAAAAAACCCCCATCAGTGTTTTTGCAACCTGGTATTTAAATAATGCATTATAAATAACCTGCTCCTTAGATGGCAATGACAGCACCAGCAAACAGCAACTGCAACAAACAACAGGAACAGAGACCTCTATTTCCAGACAGATCATAAAACAGAAATTCTGGCAGTGGATCCTGAGTTAAACATCACATATTTAACAGCTCTATATTTAACATCTCTATACCCTGGACAGTTTTATCCTTCAGATGCATTGGTATTTGGATTGATCAGTCACAAATTAGTGTACTTTAAACACTGAAGATTTCACATAAAATACTTAATCTATATTGGGAGTGATACAATGCAGAATGTTATAGTTTAATGTAAATAGAATTAAAATCATGTATCAAATATTTTTCTTCTTTGAACTGCAATGATATCTATATCTATTAGCAGAAGAAACAGTAGTCATTTAGAGGTGAATCTCCCAAAAGTAATAATGCCCTAATTCTACTTTCACTGAAGACAGTGGTAAATTTTCATTAAATTTAACAGGAAGAGAATTTGGCCAGTGTTTTGAGAACTTCACCTTTAGGCTAAGCTTTATTCAACTACTTAATTAAAATTTCTGCTTGTTTTCTACTTGGTTATTATTCCTATGGTGAGCTTAATTGCTACTATATGAACAGTGCATTTGGCTGGAGATATTTATTAATTTTTAGTTGAGAAGCATTCACTTGTTATACACAGTTTGTGGTAAGTTATTTTAAGCAGTACCCTACTTCTATGCACATAGTTCATGTGATGAAGTCCATAAGTGTGAAACTATATAAAGCAATTAGTTCCTGTTGTCATTAAAAATTGACAATAATATCTTTATTCGTTCAGATGCTGTTAACTCCTCTCCCTCTACTTGCTTGTGTAAGTATTATTATGATACTGAATTATGTTCTGTGTGTGGCTGGGGATTTTCAGAGGTTGTGCAACATTCATATTCCATACATGTACAACATTCCATCCCAAGTTCATACTGACAGCATTTCGTTTTGCAACCCCCTTTTTCCCCCAGTATCAAACCCAGAAGGAATTATTATGATAATAATAGTAGGCAAGAAAATTTGCAACAATTAATATGTCTGTCAAATAAAAGAAATATTTTTTTCTAGCATTTTTCTATGTTATGTATTGAATCATTAAATATGCTTGCTTTTAGTCTTTAGTACTTAACAGAAATATTTAATAATACTTCCTTTTTATATTGTACAATCCTGACGTACTCCACCTTCCAATATCTTGTTTAACTGTGGATCCACATCATTAACTTCAAAAAAGTGCACTGATCCCAAAAGCAGGTGGAGGAGCGGAGGAGAAATAAGTTGACACACAGACACATTTTCTCAAACAAAAAATTCTGGATAGTGAATGCAACCAGTATTCTATTTAGCTACCATCCCTCTCATGAAATATGGTATTGTTTCAACAGTACATGCTACACAGGTGAATAGTTCTAGACTGTCTGTAGTACACAAGACTCAAATACTTCTTCAGGAAAACAATGTTTTCACTTATTAAATATTTGTAAAAAAATCTCTTCCTGAAGTTTGTGTTTTAGTTAAAATGTCATCTTTGTCCATTTCAAGGCATGTCGAATTTCATGCATGTGAGGCTGTCTACAATTCCTTCTGTTTCTTTTGTGCATTTAAGTCATGTTTTTAACAGGAGCTGTTCTGAGTAATTTTCTCAGTGAAAAAAAAATTGGTATCTTAGTTACCTAAGAGAAAAAAGTATTTTTGTGAGTTTCTATTGTGTGGAATTGTGTATAATACACGACTTAAATGGAAGTCATATGTTCCTTACTCGTTCTAGTAAGGTTTCTAGTTTAAAGAAAAAAAAAGTGCAGCAGGGGTCAAAATGCTAAACCAGTAATGTTTTCAAAGTCATGTGGTTTATTCAAATCCACATATTTTTCTGATAGAATCCAAAAAAGATTCCTATTCTTTACAGAAGTTTACAGCTACTATACCTATTTTCTAGGTACATAGATGCTTTCCTAGGACATAAGAACAGGTTAAATACTTCTCAAACATTTTCATGAAATGGACAACTTAGAAGGTACAGCCAAAGGAGAGGCAAAGACAACTGAGAGGCCATTATGTGGATTAATTCAAAAAGTCATTTTAGCCCTTGGAAGATATCCCAGTGTCCTAGAATTAGGCAATGACAAAGTTTAGCTTTATGTCTCTTGTGTGCAATCACTTACTTCTCCACCTTTCAGCTGGCACTGTGTGCCCTTTGGCTATTACTGAGAATGTAGCTGAGTTTTAACTCCTTAATGTGATCTCAACTCACCAGCTGACCCCAGAGGCCTTGTGCTTAAATGGGCATGTTCACTGAATTCTAGTGGGATTCCTTTGTTGTGAGCGAGCATGGATCAGAGAGAACAACCTAATTGCTCAGCAGCAGCTGACATACTGACTCTGTATAAGAAAACTTATGTGATTGACTCATGCCAGTTGTCTGAAGAAGGGGGGATTGTGACTAAATCCTTTAATGCCTCTTTTAATAATAAAATTTTAGTATGGCTAGGGAGGATGTAAGAAAACAAGGAAAATTAAAATGAGCTAGAAATATTATCACTAACTAGTCTTGCACTCTTTCTGGAACTTACTTAGTAATCCTACTTTGTCAATCCAGGTTTATGTTTCCATTTAAACTAACAAGATTGATGTCAATACAAAATAATATTCTAGGAAATAGGCAGCCAACTGTCTTTAAACTCCCAAAACCCAACCAAAAAGACCCACCTCAGTTGTGATAGTAGAGCCTATTGTGGCTTCTCAGTAACTCAGCCATTTCACAGTACCTTAAATATTTTTTCATGTATTTTATATCTCCACTTACTCCACTGTAAATATTAAGATGAAAAGGAAAAATATAATCCATTAAAACAGTTCTTTTAAAAAGTTTGTTCAACTTCTGTCTCATTTGATATTGAAAGATGCTGATAGGGAATACTAAAGTAGTTGAGTCAAAAAGTGTGTGTATGTTGGGAGAAGAGAAGGAATGGCACACTGTTTGTTAGTTTGGAAAATGTCACGTGGTTTCATAGGTAGGACTCCAAATATATAGGGAGCTATTACTGCTAAAACATTAAATTTGTTTATCAGGCACAGAATTATGTATTGATACATTTGAAGACTTACATCTGTTGAAATGATAAACAACCAAATTACAATTACAGTAGGACAAATTCAAGATATATGAGTCTATCAGTGAAACAGAAAGGATACATGACAGGAAACTCAGGAATAAAACTGTGTGGCTTACATTGCAAATTTAAATTATTGTGCAGCGTCATGTCTCAAATTGTAGAAGTGATTCTGATCTCTGTAGTCTCTGTAGTTGACTGTACTCATCATGCTGTTCACTTCAGTAAATTTTCTTCAGATCTGCACAGTTGTCAAATGGCAAATATAGCATATAGCTTTTGGGAAGGAAGTTTCACTTTTGAGGTTGAATATCTAACCAACCTAAAGCTTAAGGTATTGGTAAAAATCAATAAATAATTAAATAAACATGAAGATGTAGGAAGAGAAAAAAATGCTCTGCCATTATTATGGGGATCATAAGAACCTTGCAAAAGTCAGTGCACTTACTATGCCCCTGGGATTTGGAAACAGTGGGTGTAAGGATAGCAATAGAGTTACAAATGATAATGCTACCAAGAAAGCTACTGAAATAAACTGCAAGCAACTTACAAGTTCATGGATTTTGCAATTCAATACATCCTAAGGGAATAGTTTTAGAAGTGAACATTGAAAGTTTAATGTCAGGCAGTGTGGAAATAAGCATTTCACAATTTCTAACACTTGATTTAAGCTGCGTTGTGTAAAGGATTTATATTTTCTTTTTAAGATTGCATTATATCTGGCTGCAAAAATAACAATAAAAACATTGAAACCTGTAAAATGGTTTGTCCTGGAAAAGGAATTAATATTAATGAATGATTCAGCACTTGGAAAACAGTATGTTTATCAGTATCAATAGTAGACTAAAAGCAGAGTGAATGAGCAGAAAATTTCACTGGAATAAATCAGTGACAAGCTTTCCTGAACCTGGTAAGTTTTTATGGAGGAATCTCAAACAGACAGAGATTTTTCATAGACATAAAATAGCTTTACGGCTATATCTACTAAGTAAATTTTTCAAATCAGCATAAGTATTGTTGTTTTGTTATTATGACATAAATATATTTGTCTTCTTTATTTTAATGTGGATTTGGTAACTATTTACTATTAGCATATGTCTTAATTTCCACTGGTTTCTAGTAATATTACTGAAAGTTGCAAGAGATCAAGGATCAACTGGCAGCCAGAATTTCTTTTCTCACTTAAATTTTTTACTAGAGGAAAAATTATATTAATATATAATGAATTCATAAAAGCAGTATCACCGGTGATATTTAATGTAATTCTGTAGCATAAAAGCTTACTCTATGCCGTTCAGATCGAGAGCATTTTTTTTGGTTGGGGCTTTTGTAGCTGTTTTTTTTCACAGAATCACAGAATATGCCAAGTGGGAAAGGACCCACAAGGATCATTGAGTCCAAACCTTGGCCCTGAACAGCACCATCCCCAGGAGTCACACCATGTGCCCAAGAGCATTGTCCAAACACTTCTTGAACTCTGTTAGGCTTGGTGCTGTGACCACTTTCCCGGGGAGACTGTTGCAGTTGAACTTTGTATGATTGATGATTGCCCACTCCTACAATTTATCAAAGCATCTCTGCAGGGCCTCCCTTTAAGGGAGTCAACAGCTCATCCCAGTTTTGTATTGTCAGCAAACTTAATATCCCTTCCAGTCCTGTGTTCAAGTCCTTTATGAAGATGTTGAAGAGCACAGGGCCAAGGATGGAGCCCTGTGGAACCCTGCTGGTGACAGGTCACCACTCTGATGTCACTCCATTCACCATAACCCTTTGTGCCTGACCCCTGATCCAGTTGCTCACCCATCACATGATGTGTTTATCCAGCTGTGTGCTGGACATATTGTTCAAACAGATACTTGAGAGACAGTATCAAAAGCTTTACTGAAATCCACAAAGATCACATCAGCTGGCTTCCCTTGATCAGCTAGGTGGGTAATATTTTCATAAAAGGAAAACAGATTTGATAAGCACGACTTTTTGTGGGAGACAGAGGAGTAGAAACTCCTGCAATTAAAGGAGGCTTTGATTTACAACCCTGGAAGAGACTAGGTCTGGCTTAATTGACAGAGATTTGTGGACTTTAGGCAAAAGGATTACAAACTTGTGTTCCTATCATTATAAGTAAAATTGTACACTGGGTGTTTTGGTGAAGGGTTTTAAAATATAATAGTGTGATTTTATATAGTTTAAGTTAAGAATGTAGATGGTATAAGAGAGACATCTGTGTGTACGTGACATGAGAATTTATTGGTCAAGACATAGCTGCATTGCAGTGAGAAGTGCCACAGGTGATAGGTCATTAATCTAAAACAATGTGTTGTTTTAAGTATCTATTGGATTAGAAAGTTATAAATTACGATGTAACCCTAAATCTTGTGACTAGTCGCCATTACTCGGAGGTGTTGTAAAATCTCACGCCTCGACTGATGCGTTTGTTATTTTAAACAATAAATTCGTGTAGTTGCATAGTCCCATCCCTTAAAGTTATTTTCCTCCGACACGTGAAAGCACGAGAAACGGACAACTTTTCTGTCACGAAGCTGTGCTTGCTGTGACCAATGACTGTGTTGTTTTTCAGGTGTTTTTCAATACCTTCCAGAAGAACCTTATCCATAACTTTACCAGGCACTGAAGTGAGACTAAAGGCCTGTAGTTTCTGAGGTCCTCCTACCTGCCCTTCATGAAAATAAGGACAAGGTTAGCCAGCTTCCAGTCAGCTGAGACCTCTCTGGATTCCCAAGACTGCTTGAAAATCATCAAGGGAGGCTTTGAGATGACATCAACTTTCTCCTTGAGGATGGCTTAGACAGTGTTATGAAGTACTTTTTGCCCATTATGTCAAAACTGTATAAAGAAGCTGTGACCATGAAAGCCCACCCCTCCCTGAATATACCTCCTGACTGGAACTTTGGACTGTGAGTTAAGCTGCCTAAGGGAATTTGGCATAAGATAAAGATGACCACATTGTCCAGTTATCTCAGGTCTAGGGAGAAGTAAACAAGGCTGAAGGAGAGGAATATATCCACAAGAAAGTCAAATCCAGCAGCTGTTCTGAAGATCAGCTCTTGCTGGGTTCGGGCTGGGGAGGCCGTAGAGGTCAGGGCTGCGGACACACTCCCCCCCATCAAGGGGGAGAGGGGGAGAGTTTTTGCGTGTGTGGCACAACCTTTGATCAGGGGGAGCTAACGCCCATCACCCCTTACAAAAACTGACTCAATTGTAAAAACTCCCACACTGGGAAAGTCATGTACACATGGGACATTCACATGAGAGGCAGCTGAGGTGGTGTCATAATCCATCAAAGACCCAGAAGCACTCCCCAGATGTATCTCTGAGGCCTTGCAGCAGAGCACTGCATGTGATGCAAAGTGATGCAATAGACTCAGAGTTTGCTGCAAGAGACAGTGTCAAACTTGCTCCCTGCGGGGAGGTACTTGGGCATTCCCACCTGACCCAAATGTACATTAATCTACTGAACTCTGTTGTGTGGGACTCACCACCAGGAAGACCAGTAGAAGAGGATCAGTGGGACACCATCAAGATCCACAAAGTGGTGATATTTTCTACTTAATCTGTCTCTCTTTGTCTTCACCCCCCATCTCTCGCCGTCATTTACTGTTAAATACAATCCATACTATTGACTTCAGCATATGGTCTCATTTTCACCTCAACTCAGGCAGAGGCATCTCTCTACAAATTTTAATAATCAGATGGTAACATCTGGGTAACTAATTTGTACCACATGACAGATGCTGAATCAAGCTGAATTACTATAATATTCATTGCAGTCCTATTAGAATACAAGTTTACTCTAACCCCAGGGTCTTGATGAGGTTAAATATCAAGCCAAGAGGAAGTTTTTTCTGTTCTTGAAGAATGTCTTGCAGATGGCTTATAAAATTCTTTGGCCTCTGAGCTTGGCATATCTCAGAAATTGCCATCAGTTTTAAAATTTACCTTTGGAAGTCTTTTTCAATATTCCTTCTCTCTGAAAATGTAATGATTACATTAAAGTAAGAGCTTTGTAGATTTATTTGTAATTCTGTACTTTTAAATTCAAGGTTCAACGACATACAAACACTGTGTTCGGTGTTTGGGTTTCTTCCTGTAGATTAGTCAGCAAAGTCTTCCACTAAGAAAAATAGAACCATGTAGACAGAATGTCAAGGTTTCTGAAACTAGCAGGAAATCATGCTTTCTGTCTTAGAAAAAAAAAATAAACAAAACAACAGAGCTTCTGTAGTTCTGCCCACTAATCTGAGTCATTTTTGTGCTCTGCTGGGAAAACTGATGAGGGAGATAATTTCTCAGGAAATAGTGCTTCAAACATGAAGTAATCATAGCAAAAGGAATTAAAAAAAAAACTTCATCCATATTAATACTCTTGAAGTATTTATATTTGTAGTTTCTTGGTAGTCAAAGAATACCTTGCCTTTAGTTGTCTCATTTTATTATTTGATTACTTCATCGATAATTGCTTAATTTTTACCACCCATTTAAATATCATTGCATTGAATGTACAATTTAAAGTTTTATTTATTGCAACTTGGTAATGTTTTTTTAACATATGGGTAGTTAAAATAATAAAATTAATGTAGCACCTTACCTTGGGAGCTGTCACTGAGCTAGTGTTTTCATAGGACTTTTGTTATATTTGCTGTCACTAAGGGGTTTTTTTTGTGGCAGTTATACAATAGTCTCCTACTCAGATATTCTTTCAGCATTTGTTCCTGTCTGGATTTAGAGTGTTCAGTAGCCAGAGCTGTGCAATAAAGGTCATTTTTTATGAATGCCAGGAACCAATACAGGCATGTGTACATAAGTACCTGCGAAGGAAATGCCACTTAAAAATAAAGATGTTTTTATTTTGGGCAATGATATGTCAGGAAATTAATTTTAAAATCCAGAACACTTCTGTTCTCTTCACCAGGTATTCCCACATTGAATTTTACTAGTCTTAACAGTCTAGTTACAAGGACGTGGGGAAATTTTTTAAATAATCTTCTCCATATATCCTTATAAAGAGTAACATTCTATTTATCTATGTGTGTTCATGCTTGACTGAAGGACTAATTTTTAGCCTGTAACAGATAACGTGGCTCAGATGCCAACAAAGATAACAAGCCAGGGAAAGCTTTTTCAAAATTTTCATATGCTACTTTGTTGGGGCCCTCCCCCCTGCCATGTGGTCCTGGGAGAGGGGCCCTGAGGGGAGACACGGAGTTTCCCTGCCCCTGCTCAGCCTCGTTCCCCATTGGTTGTTTTGTGTTCCCTGCGCGGGCAAAAGGACCCTTGGGTCCCGTGATTGCCTCAGTTCCTCAGCAGAGCTCCGGCCATGCGGCTGGAGAAAAAAACATCTCTGAAACATCTACCACAAATCCGTCCATATATATTTCTTTTCCACGGGCCTCGTTGTCTGATACGCGTGTTGCAGTATCCCCACTGTAACACTACCTTTTCTGCAACAAAACATTTAAAATCACAATATTATATTATAAGTGAACAAGGAATGTGGATACAAAAACTGTATCGAACAAAAATGACTTTGTCTCTATTTCTTTTATTTTCAGTACAACTTTACAATAGGTTCTATAGTAACATGACATAGGGTATGATTCTCTATTTAGATTTATTTCATGCTGGTTCTTCTTTGACTAATGATTATAATATAAACATTGCACAGCTAAATGTCAAATCAAGTTCCATAAGTACTAGGTTTATTGGATTTTATCAGAATTATTTTGATGAGTCTACTTTTGCTGCATTAAGTAAATTCATTTTCCAAGTGAACACAACAGTTATTTAACAGCTCTCAGGAATACTAGATATCAGGCTGGTCCTGACATGAAGATACCATCTTTGTTTAAAGCTTCCCTCTTCCTGGAATGCCAAGTGAGTTGACAAACAGCAATGGATTTAAAATCTAGCCAAGAAACTAGAGATAATTTAAAAAGCATCTGAATGAAATCACTGAATTTAGAACCTCAATGAGCTAATAAGCCTCAGGAGGGACTCGCTAAAGATAATGCTGAATTGAAAAGTGGAAAATAACTGGGACCAAAAAAAGTAATAAAATTCTGCTATTTAAAAAGAGAAGAACTCTCTTAGTGAATACACTGTTCATCTTCTGTTAGATCAAACAGAGGCTTTGCTAATTCTGTTGTCCAGTAAAATATGAATAAATAAATAATACTATTCAGATATTTTTAGTGCTTTCACCATTGTGCTTTTAGGGACAAAGTTATGAGGGCATGCTAGACTAACATTTCAAACCATAGACCATCCTTGTACAGCAACAAAGTAACACACCAGATGAGTAAGGGAATGATGGCAACAAAATGGTATTTTCAGCCAAACTGTTCATTAATACTGTTTCTCAAGCCCGTTTACTAGCAAAGTTGAGATCAAGACATAAGCAGATCAGAATGGAAATCCAGCATTGCATGAAGCAGAAAATTAGGATATTTCTTCATAATTTGTCATAATATAGTATAAAACATACTTCCAGTTAAGGATTTACAGATAAAGCCAACATCTTAATCCACATGAGAGAACTGGAAGACAGCATAAAGCAGAGATTATCACAGGTACATAGTGACTTCTTTTGTGCTCCTATCTAAGAGGAAATATAAAGATTGTCTTCCTTCTCTTACCTTGTACTTTGGTTAGCAATATTTTTTTCTGGTAAAATTTGGATGAAGTAATTGAAGATCTACAGCAATTTTTTGGGGGGTAAAATGGCATGTTCATAACAGGCCAAAGGAAATAAAATTATATTTTAAATCAAACTTCAATCTTTTCTTTTCTAAGCACTTTTTATGAAAGCATTTTAGGCAATTTGCATCTATGTTCATGTACAACACTGCTTTTTTCTCTGCTATCTCTTCTGGAACCCATGTGTGGCATGCAGGAATGTATTAACATTTTTCCCTGCTACTACCAGAAATTATTCGATCTAATCTGAAAAAGTGTAAAGAACCTAATAGATTATCACATTTAAGGTGATGAATAGAATATTATGCATTAATTTGGCTCTTTTAACAACAACAGGACATCAAGTACCATTTAACCTCCAGACATTTTCTAATACCTACATACTTTGTTCAAGGTTAAGTTATGCAGAAAAAAACTTACAGCAGTTAGAGCAAAGTCTGTATGTAGATGTAGCATTGTTTTCAGATAGTCATCAATATCCAAAAAGCCTTTTGAATGGTTTTGAGAAGTAGTCTCTTCTTGAGCGGCTACAAAGGTGTGTCTGATTACTTGCATTAGCTGTCTCCTTTTGGGCCTCGCTTTGTTTGTTTAGGTTCACCCAGGCAGGCCTTTAGGCACATTTCTTAATCTTATGTTGATATAAGTTCCACTTAACAGAAGGTTGACCCAGGAGGTCATTTGAACCTCTTATTGCCCCAAATTTTACAGCAAATTTGAAAAACTATACTGAGTATTCAGAGATAATTATTTTTTTCTCAGACTTCTTATTCATCTCCGTAATATTACTCACACTTAGTGAAGATATCCATCAGACTTTGTTAGGTCTTGATTAGCCTATAGGAAAAGTAGTTAATATCAATAATAGGAGGATATAATTCTGCAGTAGTGACTTACCAAATAAAACTTACTTCTGCATGAATAAATACCACTTATTATGAGAAGAGATATTAAGATGATGCACTGCCCAAGAGTTTTATTATAATGTCTGGCTATTACATGTTTGCAGGAACTACTATGAAATCTTTAATCTTTTATTTTGAATGGCTATGTGACAAGGCTATTGACATGGAAAATAAACATGAAGTATTCAATTGAGAAATAAGACACTAAGATCTAAAGTCAAAATTAGAACTGCAAACAAATAAAAGATCCATAGAGAAGCCTAAATTCCCAAGGAATCTAAAAATACAACCATGAACACTGACCTTACAACTGGAAACGTACCAAATTTCCCAAGTCTCAAAAATGTGAAGCAGTTCAATGCCAACAAACCTATATACCAGTACTGTTCACAGAAAAAACCTGACCATTTTCCTAACTCATGTGTAGAGTTTAAGCCTGCATGGGTGCTCTGAACAACTTTACAATTTCTAGTGTGAGAATCCAGGACTTGCCTTTCCCAACTACGCACTCTAAACTCCGGGCTACAGAAACATCTGATTCTGTATCTGTAGACAAGCATTCTATGTTGTAAGTTTAACCAAAGGGAATAAAGAATATGAAAGTTTTTCCTTTTTAGATCTGAGCATAGGAAAATTGGATGTCCAAATTGGCCTTCATAAAGTCCATTTGACTCAACGAGGTTACATTGATTTAAATTAATTTTTGCTTACAAAGCTGGAATTTATATCCCCTCATAACCTACATTTCCATTGAACAGTTAAGTTGACCTTCAAATGTAAGCCTTTTTGTAAACCTGAAATTCTCATGAGTGCCTGGTATGCACTGGTGCCTCATGACAGAGTTTTGTGCTATAGAAATAAATCAAATGTCCTTCTGGAAGAGAGGGGTCTTTGAAAGCAACACCATCTGTACCCTGCATCACAACCACCTCTGTTAAGAGGAAAAGAAGGGTAGTTGTAATAGGAGACTCCCTTCTAAATGGGCCCAATATGCAGACCGGACTCAACTCAAAGGAAAGTCTGCTCTCTCCCAGGGGCTTGGGAAAGGGCCATTACTGGAAAACTCTCTACCCTTGTAAGGCACCCTGATTACTAGCTGTTGCTGGTTGTTCAAGCTGGCACTGACAAAATAACAAAGAGAAGTCCAAGGGCAATGAAAAGAGACTTCAGGGCCTTGGGATATTTGGTTAAAGGATCAGCAGCACAGCTAGTGGTTTTCTCAATCCTTCCAGTAAGAAGGAATAACTGTGATAGGAATAGGCAGATCTGTCAGGTCAGTGTGTGGCTCTGAGACCTGGTGTAAGCAGAAAAAGTTCAGGTTTTTTGACCATGGGATAATCTATTAAATGCCTGGTCTACTGACACCTGATAGGATCTAGAGGGGAAGAAGGGCTTTTCTCTAGAGGGGAAAAAGATTTCTAGCACAGGGTGATCATTGATAGAGCTTTAAACTACTTGGAAGAGGGAAAAAGAAAATACCAGGCTTGGAAGTGATGAGCAATGGAATAGTGTGCCAAAACATGAGGGAATGAGCACTAATGAGATCCCTCAATCTGCATCACGAGAAGTTGGCTACAAAATACCACTCCTGAAACTTTTCCACACTAATGCATGCAGCATGAAAAACGAACAAGACAAGCTTGAAACTTTGGCCCAGTTCCAGATATTTGATATCAAATCAAAACCTTATGAGGAGCAGATGAAATCACTTGGTTTGTTCAGTCTAGAGAGGAGGAGTCTAAGGGGAGATCTCATTGCAGTCTACAACTTCCTCACGAGGGGAAGAGGAGGGGCAGACACTGATCTGTTCTCTGTGGTGATCAGTAACAGAAGCCACAGAGCACTGGAAGAGGGTCCCCAGGGATGTGGTCACACCACCAAGCCTGTCTGAGTTCAAGAAGTGTTTAGACAATTCTCTCAGACACTTGGTGTGATTCTTGAGATATCCTGAACAGGGCAAGGAGTTGAACTTAATAATCATGATGAGTCCCTTCCAACTTAATTTATTCTGTAATTCTATGAAATTAGTAATCCAATATGACTGTTTCTTGGAAACTTGCTGGAGAAACATTCTGTTCTAGGCACGTGGCAAAATGTGGCAGCATCACAGTTCAAGCCCCTTGGGATTAAAATAATAAAATCCAAGTGTCAAAACCAAACATGTGTTGTATTTCAATGAAAACATCACTTATATTTTATTTTGTGGCCAAAGAGAAAAAGAAACCTGCAGTCAACCAAACTGCAAGAGGAGCTTTTGTGCTGGTGGCCAAGGTGGTGCAGGGCCTCACACATGGCCTTTGCAAGAATAGGTTGGGGCTGTTCCTGCCACACACAGACAATTCCAGCCATTTCCAGTCAGTTCTATAACAGACCTGCCACAGCAGACCTGTCGACGTGGTGGTACCTCTGTGAATGTATTTAAGAAAGGGAAAAACCCAACCCAGACAGAGGAGGAAGGAAAATAATTCAGTGAGGAATGGTGAACACAAAGATCAGAGAAGGAGGTGGAGAAGGTACTGCAGATGCCAGAGTAAGTGCTTCTCTGTAGTCCACAGAGAGGAGCAGATATCCATGCTGCAGGGCATGAAGGACTCCACAGTGGAGCAGGCAGGCATTTCCTGAAGGATCTGCAGCCTGTGGAAAGTCCAAACAGAAGCAATCTTATCCTGAAATATTGTATCCCATGGGAGGGACCACATGCTGAAGCAGGGAAAGAGTGTGAGGAGAAAGGACCAACAGAGAGGAACGGTTATGTACTGACCACTGCCTTCAGTACTCCATTCGCCCATGCTGCTGAAGGCAGGGAGAGTAGTCAGAAGTATCCTGTTGAGGAGGAAACCCGCTGAGTCTGGAGAAGAAAGATGTGTGGGAGAGGTAAAGTTTTGATAGATGTTTTTTCTTTGCTTTTCTTTTTTTGTGTTTTGCTCCTCAGTATCTGAGTATTTTTGGCAATAAATACAATTATGTTTTCCCTCCTCAAGTCTGTTTTGCCCATGACAATAGCGGGTAATTAATATCACTTTATCTAAATCCATAAGCTTTCTCATCCTATTTTTACCCTCCACCCTGAAGAGGAGAGTGAATCGGAGAGTTGCTGAGTGGGCGACTGCCTGCTGGACAAGACTAACTCGATTGTAGCTTTCTAAGTGGCAAACTATTACTCAAATTAGGTCTAAGAGCTCTGTGTGTGAAGTAGAGGAATGTTATTGATGTTACATGCCAGGGCCAACTTCGGTGAAAATGTGCCAGAGGAATAAATATTTAGGATACCTCAGGATAAAGAGGGAAACATCATCATCTTCACAGGAGGATTCAAAACAAAGCAAAGATAAAGAATCATTCGTACTGAAAAGTGTAATAAAATCCTTTAAATCTGGACTGTTATATAACAAACTGAATTCAATCCCATAACTCAGACAAATGTACTATCTAGATCAATCATCAATCTCGCAATCATTTAGAATAACTTGAGAAGCTTTGTGTGTGTTTGTTTTCTCATTTCATTTTTTTGGAAAACCAGATTTTGTTGTAACCCAAAGCTGGTAGCTGGTAAAAGCACTGATATCACTGCACACATACTTCAGTGTAAGGAACCCTCTGGGGAAGCACCATGCGCAGGAAACAATGGTTTGTTGCTTTTCTTTTTGTTTAGTAAAAGCAGATCATTATGAGCAGAAGTTCTGCCCTTTTGTGCCTTGCTTCTAAGCATAGTTATACCATTTCCACCACAGCCATATTCTGAAAGGACTGTGTATGTTTATTATTGACTATTTTTTCTAGCCTTAGATAAAAGTATGTCTGAAATCTGAGCAATAATAACTTCAGCAGGTGTTCATGGCTTGTTTATAATTTTTTATAGTTTTTTTTTTTTAAATATCTCTTCAGGGACTATGGCCAGTAGTGCTTTCTGCACCACAGGGTACATTATAAAAAACAGCTGCCCACAGTGACAATTAAACTACTGAAATGAGAACTAAGAGAATCTCTTCAAGAAAGAATTTCAGCTTGCCTCATACTTTATGAAGTGTTCTAGTGGAACCATATGTATATGCACATAAACAGAATGTGTAGGTTTTATGGGAATAGAAGTGGTTTAGCACACGAATTTTGAAGGGGTGAATAATAAAGAATATAAGCATTGAAGCTTGTAACAAGCGATATAATTTTAGGGCTTTGTATATGTGTTTATAACTGAAATATTATTTGCTATTGTCTATTATTAACTCATAGACTGTATTAATTCTATGTAGGATATTTTTCATACTCTCTTTCTGAAAATGCTTTGTTTATGCCTTTTCAACATATATAAAACCCAGCTGCTTTGCTAGTAGAAAGTGCTCGAAAGCTTCCAAATGTTACTGGGCAGCTAAGGGATGTTAACAGCCTTTGTTTACTCTGTAAGGCGTGCTAACTTGCACATAAATCTTACTCCTGGTGGACTTTTAAATATGTTTTTAATAATGTGTAATACCTGTAATGGCAGATTTTATTCTTTTCATCTCTACTATACATTCCTCTTTTCAGAAAATAGTTCAAAAAGGTATCCATAGGTAGAGTACGTATGGTCTTTCATCATAGTACTTTCAAATATATAAATGGTTGTTAAGTTGTTTCTACTAGATTTTTTTTTCCCCAAATAGGAAGGTTGTATAGAGAATAAGGTAAATGGCAGCACCAAAGCTTTGCAAAACTGTGAGAAAGCCAAGAAATAAACATAAAACATAAGGGTGTAGAGCAGGGCCAAAATTGCATATTAAGAACTAAATCAATTATGGTGCAATTTTAATATGAACAATGTGCATCTACAAGGAAGAAATAAGAGAAAATCTTTTACAGAGAGAAAAACTTGGTTAAAGCATACTATAGTCCATCCAATAGAGTTATAACAGAGAAATGAATAGGAATGGATAATAGGCTACTAACTAAAAGTCCATTTAATACCAGTTCCACTACTATTTTTTGATAATGAGTACTGAAAACAATACTAATTGGCAACATAAACTAGTGGTGTCAAAAATCAGCAATATCTTTTTTACTCTAGAAACATTTGGCATCATCATTTCTTCTCTTCAATCAACCTCCAGTAATTTCTCTAAAGGCTTTTGTAGTTCTCTGAATAGAAATAGCACATATTCTGTTTTCCAGGTTTTCATTGTGATAGGAAGGCAGTCACTTCTGAATTATAGCCTGCTGTAGTCCTGGGTTTGATCTAGATCTGTCTGCTAAAATCTGTGTGTTAGTGTTTTTTTTTTCTGAAACAATTCTTTTAGAATCACTGTATGTTGGGAGAAAAACATCATTACTGCATTGGTTTACTTTCATCCATATACTTAAATCATCATTCTTTTGCGACCATATGATACATGGGTGACACTAGGAGCAGATGAGTAAATTATGAGTTCTCAATCCAATGTGATATTTATGGGGTTCCTTATTTTTTATGTGCTGACAGACATTGATCGGTATAAGAAACAAATGACAGCACTGGAAAGATGAAGTAATCTTTGTTAGAATATACAATAAGCTATGACTTCTCAACTGAAAAACTGTAGATTCAACTGCAGATTCAACTAAAACCAGCAGATTCCCACCTTTTTCATGTGTGGGTAAATAATGCATTTGTAAAGATATGATTCTGAGAAAAATCATATCAACGTATATTTTAATTGATGATGTAGAATTTTTATTTTGTTGCAATACAGTTCTACTATGAATTGCGGCAGAGAATAGAAAAAATAATGAATCTGAATTAGCTGTTAATTAGCACTGGGAGCTGTGTCAAAGCACGTGGATGACAAGAAGGTGATTACAGGCAGCTAACACAGTTTCAAAAAGGGCAAATCATGCCTGCCTAATCTAGTGGCTTTCTACACACAGTGACTGCATTGGTAGATAAGTGAATAGCAGCTAATATCATCTACCTTGACTTCTGCAAGGATTAATACAACATTCGTGCCATTAAAGTGGAGAGATGTGGGTTTCATGGGTGGATTTTTTGATGGGTAAGAAGTTGGCTCAATGGCTGCAACCAAAGAATTTCAGTTAAGGTCTCAATGCCCAAATGGAGATCAGTAGCAAATGGTGTCTCTTTGGGGTCTGTAGTGGGACTCGTGCTGGTCAGTGCCTTTATTAATAACATAGTGAGACTGAGTGCAGCCTCAGCAGTACTCATCCTTTTTGGATGACACCAAGCTGAGTGATGCAGTTGATATGCTAGAGGGAATGTATGTCATTCAGAGGGATCTTGACAGACTGGAGAAGTCGAACATTGTGAGCTTCATGAAGTACAACAAGGATTAGTGCAGGGTCCTCCAAATTGGGTCATGGCAAACCTCAGCATCAGCACAGAGAGAGGCATGAATGAGCTGACGGAAACCCTGTGGAGGAGGACCATGGAGATATTGGCAGGTGAAAAATTAGACATGAGCCAGTAATGTGGACGTACAGCCCAGAAAGCCAAATATATCCGGTGCTGCATCTAAAGAAGTGTGACAAGCAGGTCATGGGAGTTGATTCTTCCCCTCTACCCTGCCCTTGTGAGATCCCACCTGGAGTACTGCATCATTTTCTAGAACCCCCAGCACAACAAGGATGTTGACCTGCTGGAGGGAGTCCAGATGAGGGCCACGAAGAGATCAAGGGACTGAAGAATCTCTCCTATGAAGACAGTCTGAGAGAGCTGAGGTTTTTCAGCCTGCAGAAGAGAAATATCCAGAGAAACCTTATAGCAGCCTTCCAGTACCTTAAGAGGGCCTACAGGAAAGCTGACAGGAGAAGGAGGAAAGGATTTAAACTGAAAGATGATAGATTTAGTCTAGATATAAGGAATAAATTCTTTACTTAGAGGGTGAGGAGGCACCGGAACTTGTTTCCCAGAGGAATTGTAGATGTCCCTAACACAACCGGGGGCTTGTCAGCACAAGCCCCGGCGTGCCCTCGGGCAGAGGGGACGCAGCGTTGGCCTCCACAGCGTCCTCGCTGGACGGCTCAGTGGAATCGGTGTGAGATGGGTGCGTGCGCTGGCTCCTCCTCAGAGGAAGCACGTCGGGCAGCCGATGATCAGGCTCGCGTTTGCCCGGAGGCAAAGAAGGCGGGAGGGGCTCCTGGTGTGAGTTCCAACAGGTTTATTTGCAGGAGGGACCAGGGACCAGCAAAAAGCGCCGAGGAGACGCGGGCTAGCCCCCTTTATGGGGGGGTGGAGCAAGGCAGGGAAAGGGAAAACAACCAATGGAGTACAAGCAGAGGGGAGGATACAATTTTTCAGAACAAATGGGGAAAACAGGGAGGCAGGAGTCATAACAGGGAACCAATTAATAACTACAAAAGGGAGAACTTTCTGGAACAGGGGGAGGTAATTTAGGATTGGGAGCCACCCAGGGGGAGGTAACCGAGACCGCAGTGATCTCTTCTGGTGACTGACATTTGATGGTTTCAGCCCGAGAGCAGGCTGAGCCACCCCAACATGTCCCATCCCTGGAAGTGTTGAAGTTCAGATCGGATGAGGCTTTGAGCAACCTGTTTGATGGAAGCTATCCCTGTCAATGACAGGGATGTTGAAACTAAATGATCCATAAAGGTCCCTTCCAACTCAAATCATTCTATGAATTCTTCAGCATTATGGTTGAAGTTCTAGCTTTATGAAGGCAGTTAGTGGAGGTATAGGTTAATAACCAAAAAGCGAATGTCTAAAATACTTCTTATTTCTTCTATTACTGCTTTAACTACTGTTCCGACTAATTCCTAACTGAACAGGTGAATTAAACTCAGTTTACAAATCAAAAACTGCATAGTACTAAAAGGAAGTTTACTGTAATAACTGCACTGTTGAACTAGGGTTTCCTTTGCACCCCCCCCAACCCAGCAGCTTAAAATAGAACCAAAAATTTTCATTTTATGGAGAAGAATCAGCAGTTAAATTTAGCAGGCAAGCCTTTCCTTTTACTCTGCTACACATGAATAAAAGCAGAAACCATTTAATATGTCGAAAATAATGGAAACTTTCCCTAGGGATATTTTCCATCTTGGCCTTTGCCATCATGCATTCTCAGGCTCACATTACTTTTCACATCGTATGTTGCTGTTGTTAAGGTGGAAACATAAGCAATTAAAAAGATAATATCCACACTGTTTCCACAGAGGCCATTAGCGTTCTTCACTATGGTGGTTTTTGTGGTTTTGTTTCTTTTTATACTAATGAAACCCATTTCCTTTTTTTCATTTTATTGTAAAATGTATAACACTAATGGATTAGACTAATTTCTTCCTGTGTCAAGTCTAATACTATGTAACAGTTTGTTTATACTGTTGGCTGCCTTAAAATAAATAAATAAATAAATAAAAGATGAAAGAAAAAAGTAATAAGAAAAGAGCAATTTTATCACTTATTAATGGGTAAATTTGTTGGCACAGAAGTGAACACATTGCTGACAATGACTTTGGCAAAGACGGGTCTCTTTAGCTTAGTGTTAGATAAGATGGTATTTGATTTGCAGTTCTGAGTTTAAAGACAATGGAGGAGCACACACAAAAAAGTAGAAATCATTACCATGGAACAGCAGTTGGAAGGAAAAGAAAAGCCACAAATAAAAGCACAAGCTTTGCAAAAAATGAAGGCATATAATGCTTTTTTTTTTATAAATTCTTTTTATAGCTAATCTTTCATTTCCCAAACATAACTGATTTAAATTCGTTTCAAGGGCAATTTTCTTTATCACTGTTACAGAACAGCCCAAGTTTTTCTGTTTCCATTTCATTTTTCATGGTAAAATAAGAAATAGGATTACCGTATTTACTCATCTTTCCAGATTTATCATTGGTAGAAGCTACTGCATCACAGTAGAAACAGATCCAAATGGTGGCTTCCTCAATATTATTGTGTTTTTAAAAATTATTTCTCTTCTTGTGTTCAGGAGATTTTAAAAATCATACTCTTTGAGACTTAAAACATGGATTAGTAGAAGATCTGATGAGTCATCTGAAAATGTAACTGAATAACAACTGCATTATTGGCTCTGTTCCAACAATTCAATATCTTAAACAGCATTTATTCCCTCCCTCTGCGGTTATTTTATATATTACAATGCTTCCTTTGAATGTTCACTGACGAGTTTTGACCAGCCTAGCTGAAAGAACAAAGCTATATATAAATTGTGCATGCACAAAGGGGTTCTGTCCTTCTCCATAAATGTACACTCAACAAAATATAAAACAAAAATGTGTATGAAGATGCTGCCTTGGCAGCTGAAGATCACAAATTGAAGCTGAAGAAAACACAAGTTTTATTCACATGCACACATACAGAGCCTTCTCTAAAATTATTTGGGTTGTGGTAGGCTGAGACCTGAGAAAAATATAGTTTGTTGACATCAGAATTCATAGAGAAATATAAAACAGTTGTGATCTGAGGATTTGTGGCAATCACATAATTTCTGGTATATAGAAGATCTCATCTTCTGTCTCTCTTGTTCGGAAAAACAGGACTTTGATAAGAAAATTTGTTTTGCTCACATCTACTACTTTACTAGACTTTGTTCATTTCTTAATTCGTGAACATAAAGAAAAACAAATCAAGTATGAATTCTGGAATTCATGTCCTTTTAGCTCATTACACTTGAAAGGGGATTATTAAGTCACAATTCTGGTTGGAGAACTATGTCCTTAATACTACCACTCTCGTGACAGTAAGGAAGAAAACTGTACACATAATGCAGGCTTGAAGAGGTTTATTTCTTTTCTTATGTAACATCTGGGTAAGAAAAAAGACAAGCTAGGCTAAGAGGTCACATTCTGTCCAATGCTACTTTTTACATTTTAAAGGCTTGATTTGATTGAAAGCCACCTTCTCTAGTAAATCTAATATCACAGCTAGAATCTGAGAGCCAATTTTTTATGTTTTTATGCATGCAGAATAACCCAGTGACTAATCCCTGACTTCAGAGAAGTAATTCAGAGGTGATACATGTACAATTAATGCTTCTTTCCCAGCAAGGACACCCAAATTAATACGAAACTGAGAAACAAATTATAATCTAAGGAATAGAAAGTCCACCTCCTCCATTCTTTTTTATGTAAGGATGCACCAAAAATAATCCATGTACTGTCATAATTTATACAATGTACCCTGTGAAAGGACTGAATATAGATCTGGAAGTACAAGTAGAACAAATCCTTATTTAAACTTAAACTATTTGAAATTAGAATTGATGCAAGTGTTGGGTATACACTGAATTTTTACTTTTCTGAAATATCAGATATATCTCCTTGGAGACAGTGAAAAGTACTTTGCATAACAGATCTGAAAGACAACAATCAGAAGTTAATGTTCATACAAAGCCTTTAGTTTCTATTATATTAGTAATTTTGATCAAATCATTGGGAAAAACCTGAAAGTGTGTTTTGGTTCAACCATAAGATATGAGCAAAAACCATAAACAATTAGCTTATTCCATGTCATTTAGGAAGTAAGTTTAAATATTGTAACAGGACAAAATTGTCTTAAAATACCTTGAAATGATGGGAAAATTTACAAAAAAAGAAAACCAATCAAAACTAAACTAGTAAAGGGTTACTACTCTAAGAAAGCCTTTAAACAAGCAAGAGGGAAAGAGAAGTACAAGGACATATTTTGAATGAAGGTAAGTTTACTATTGACTGTGAATAGATTGGCAATATCTGAGGATAACATTCAAAATTGGGAAAATTTATTGGCTCCTATCAGAGACTGTAACTGTAGCTTAAAGCAAAAAATCATAAAGGATCTATGTCCCCAAATCCCAAATTCTAGGTTTTTTCCACAGAATGGAAGTCAATCCTCTTTGACTAATATTTAGGTTTAAGTATTTCAGGTGAACTGTAAGGAGCCTTAGACTGGGATCCAAAATTATCTCACTAAGTAACAAGACACTTAGATCTTGCATTCCCAAGGTGAATTAATTTAATCTAATTTTACATCATATATGAGCTTTTTTACAAGAGACATAGTAGAGAAATAATCATCACCAAGATGGTTTTCATTCCACGTTTTAGAGACCTATCTAAGAATAAGACATAAGATGTTATAGAAGTTCTGCTCCTTTTCTACGGTCTGATGAAGTCATCAGAGTGAAATAATTCTTCACTATTTCTCAATGAAGGCTGAGGTGAATCTGAGAGATCTCAGTACATAGTTGCACGTAGATAATTCATACGAAAAAACTAACAGCAGTTAGCTTTGAATCTTGTCATACAGAAATTTACTTGAATTTTTTGAAATTTTACTTCTTTTAACTACAGCCCTAACCTTTTTCTTAAAGGAAAAAGATTCATGTTTTTAGCAAATAGCTTCATGAGTCTCACTATACTTATGGTGGAAACCCTCACCCAGGAAACACCTCCTGGCATTCAGCTCAGTATCTTGCCAGGTTATACAGTATGCTGATGTTAGAGGAACATTCTTCAATCTTCCAGATAAAGCTGTGTTGCCTCTGGATTCTATTATGAAATGTCATCTGATTAAGTTTATTTGTGCTGGGAAAAAAACATTGATGGAACAATTTTTTCTTCTTGTCAGCACACTGAACAAGAATAAAGATCTGCATTCTTCTCCCTGTAAAATTAACTGTTCTATGTTTTATGCAAATAGGTGTTTCATGCAAATTTGTGGACAGTCTTATGAAGTTTAGATTTGGTCTCAAAATGAATCATCTTTCATGTTATTCTTACAGTGGGGACTATAACAGAATTCTCAGAGTACAAGTGGTATAAAATCTTATGCAAACTATCTACTATATTTTTGTCTCAAGTATTAAATCCATGAGCTTTAGTTCCTAGAGGCTAGGAAGCTATCTAGGAAGCATCATCTAAGACTGCCTTTGTTTTATGCACTTCCTAAAGTATCAGCTAGCAAACTCCAGTCTACTGTCAGAGTCAGGCTACATGATTAGATTTGGTTCTCATCTTTCCTATTACAACTCATAGCTTAATAAAAGAAGATAATGTTCTTATTTGGGCAATATAGAATTTATGTACTTACATTAAGCCAAAAAGTTGAATTTGTTTGTTTTCATGTGTTACTGGACCACTGGTTCCTTCTCTAACACAAAGTTTTAAAAATTCTTTTCTACAGAACAACACATTTTAACACAACTGGTGAGGAAATTTATTCTGGCTTTGTGTTTTCTTTGGTGAGAAAAGCACCATAGATATAAAACTATATAGAGAAAACAAGCACTATACCTGCATTTCTCAGATATTTCTCAGGCATGCTAAGTAGGTATGCTGCAAGAAATTGTATGGGGTAAAGAGTGAGACCCACAAAGATGTCATAAAGAGAAATGTCTGAGTTCTGACTGTATGTGGCAGGGCATATCACCCCTCTCCCCACCACAGGTGGCCGGTGCAGATAGGAGAGAGAACCCAGGGGGGCAAGGCCCAGCAGGTATCATCTCCTGGTGCCAAAAGTTCTGCCACCTTAACAGATGTGGAAAGAGATAAAAAACATAAGTGACCAAAAGGCCTGTTTTACACGATAAAAGTACTACAATTTATCACAGAGGCAGAAGTCTCCTACACACACCCTGAGAAGCCTTCTACCCACATGCCCTGAAAGCATGTGAGACTTTTACCCAGAGTCTGGATGCAAATTCCATAGTTATTTTCCTGGGAATTGAGGGAAAGGATTTCGATGTGTGCTCCATCAGGAACTGAATGGTAAGAAACACTGGATCCTAAGTTACATTATTTCTTCACTACCAGTAAATTTCATGGTACCTTTAACCCTGCGTGTATAATACTTATACCCCCTTTTGTCTTATTCCTGTGTAGTAATAGTCTGTTTTAAGTCTTATGTCTGTTAGTTTTTTGTCTATTCAGAAAGAATCCATTTTATAATAGACCAAATCAGCAATTATTAAAGAACTTGGAAATGAGGGTGGGTCTTGGGGTGCTGGTCACCTCAATAACACAACTGCCAGCTGCCAGAGGCCCTGGCAAAAGGCAGGAACTTATTTAAATCCACATCATTCATTCATAACACTGTAATAACTTTGTTATTGCTAACTGCACAGATATAGGGTCCCACTGAACTGCAACCCAAAACGGAGTTAAAAACTGACTCATTTTAAGTGGAGTTAAAAACTGACTTATTTTAAGTGCTAGCTGAATAACAGATTTTGTTATCTTAATTATCAAATCAACTGTATTAATTGAAATTAATAGTTCAATTAACAATGAACACATTATTTTTCCTTAGAAATGGAAATCTAACTTCTGCAAAACTGTATAATACAAGATTTAATTATTTATGCCCATAAACAATGAGGATATTGAGAGAAGTACAAGGCCAAGACCAAATAAAAGTTAAAAATTACTTCAATAAACAAATCATGAATACCATTCACATAAGAAATTTATTCTTTAAATCTTTTTTCTGATGAATCATACTCCAGACAGTACAAGAGGAGAAGTGATCTGTAAGCAAACAAAACTTTTTAAGAAGCTTTACCAAAACCAGAGTGTGTATTGCAGCTGGGCTTGTAAGAGGCAAAATACAGATTCACAAGGATCTGTTCTCTAAGAGCAAAGGAATAGGCTGGAAATTAAACCAAATAAAATAAGAAACTTCCTGGCTTACACAGGGATTGAAAGAAGCCCCAGAAGAAGACAGTAAAAAAAGCAGCAAGTATAGTACAATTATTACAGAACTGGGTTTAGTACCCCAGGAGACCCTATGGTTTATATTTTCCATATAAACTCTCTTAATAAGGTTGTTATAGCTAAAAAAATTGTGATGATGGGTGGGCATAGACATGGGAAGTGTCTCCTTTATGATAGTGAGACCCAGTGGAAATCCTACTGTGTTGAACCATGGCCGCCCAGTGGCTCTTATGTAGACCCATCAATAGCAGAGGCTTACTTTCAGAGAGGCCAGGAATTTTGCCATCTGCTAGTCACACAGATTTTAGCCTAGTCCTTCATTAATGTTCATGTCAAAATTATTTTTTGTGATCTGGGTTTTACTTTTTAGACGTGAGGGAACTTCTCTTTTTTTAACAACTCAAGCTCCTCTCATCCATGAAACTGTTCTTTATTCAGTGAGTCACAGAAAAGATGTAGATATCTTTTCATGCTAACTCTGGTTTTGAATAGACCCAAGCTCTTATACTTAAAAGGAAACTATTTAAAATAAATTTCTCAAACCAAAACAGCCTAATGTGATTCCACATGTTCAATATGTAAAGATAGCTGTCAACTGAAACTCCGCTCTGAGTATGTGAAACAACATGGATAGGGAAAGAACTAAGATGTTTGCTGCTAAACTGAAGTACTTCACCAAGTCTCTGAAGCTATCCTTTCTTGGTGCTATTCCCACAGTACTATTATCTTCCAATGTTTTCTATAAATTCTGAAAGTCATGCTACACTTAGTGCCTTATTTTTTATCCTTTAATGCCACCAAATCTTAACACTTTACAATATCCTACTCTTCTCTCCTACAAACTCTGGAAAACTTTGTTTAAACTTTACTTCCTTTACTTTCTTTCTGAGATGCTCCAGGCAATTTATCATCAAGCGATGAACCCTGCTTGACACCCTGTATTCCAGTATTTGTACATCATGCTGCAGCCCAGTAACTTCAAAGTTTTTTTTCAGGTAGGTGTCTGTGTCCAATTTAAATTCTACTTGCCTAAGGGTTTTCCTTATTGGAACTGCTATAAACTGTCACACCTGTACAAGTGACATTTTCTTGTTTAACCTTGACCCATATCCTAGTGAATATAATTTGAGTTATTTTTATAATATCATCATTAATTTTCTAATAATACAGTCTGGAATTGTTTATAAATCCTTAAGCTGTGTAAGTTATGATGCAGAATTATTGGATGTGACAGGACATCTAAAAGACTTGCCCTTAATTCCTATGCCCTAGCAGCTAAAGAAGTTCTGAATAAAATCGTATGAGACTCAAACTAAAAAAGGAGTTTGTGATTGACATACACAATGTAGGAAGGTAGTAGAGATCTCCTTTAAGAAAATAATGCACTTAAGCTTTTGAAATTATAGTAACTTTTCCCAACATACCTATCGTTCCTTCCTTTGTTTTTCCTTTAACACACAGACTTGTAATGTTTTTTAGCTTTTTTCCTCATGATTTTCACATCTGAAGATGATCTTTCATCTGAAAAGTTGTATCAGACTTTTTCCACTATTACCCCACTTTCTGATTTTATTTTAAACATTTCCTGATCTCCTATTAAAAAGTGACACTGATTCACAAATAAAGGTTTATTGGGGTCCCTTCCCCGCCATGGAGCCCTGGGAGAGGGGCCCTGAGGGCACAGACACGGGGTTTCCCTGCCCCTGCTCAGCCTCGTTCCCATTGGTTGGTTTGTGTTCCCTGCGCGGGCAGAAGGACCCTTGGTCCTGTGACTGGAACAGTTCCTCAGCAGAGCTCCGGCCATGCGGCTGGAGAAATAAACATCTCTGAAACAGCTATCAAGAATCTGTCTGTCCATATATATTTCCTTTCCACAGGACTCCTGGTTTGATATATGTATGTTGCAGGATCCCCACTGCAACATAATGGTGGAGAATTGTGAGTAGAACGATCCCCGATCCCTAAGCGACTGATTTGTGTGAGTAAACCCTGGAAACTTTGGATTCCTCTTCTTGGTTTTGTTTTGCTATTCCATATCTAAACTATGGAGGAACCATGGGAAGACTCTTGGCTCTCAGAGCCGCATATGGACATTTATCTTAAAATGATTCTTGAACAACGATTTGTAAATTTTAGCTTGATTCAAGCTCAAAAAGAACTGAAACACTTCCTGGCATGGTTGTTTAAGAACTTTTTCTATGTTTCTTGGGATTTAATTCTTACCAAGGGCTTTTGGAAAACCGTTTGGACACAGTTAATACTGGAGTCAAAATATATGCCGATGGAAGAACATTTTCGTGAATATTATTTAATTACCAAGACTGTTGAGCAATGTCAGCTGTGTCCTGGCGAAGGGAAGCCTGGCGCAGGGACCGTGCGGCCCAGGCCACGTGCACCGAGCGCTCTGCGAGCAGCAGCGAGGCAGTTCCCGCGTGCGGGCGGAGCCAAGCGAGCTGCAGTGTTGGCAGCAGAGCGAGGAGCGGCGGGACCCGGCGGTGCCCGCACGGCCCCACGCAGCGCATGGTGGAGCGAGCCCCGTGAATGCCCGGCCGAGAGGGGCGACGCGCGGGCGGCGGCTGGCGGCGGTGGCGATGGAATGGAGCCGCGCCCAGCCGAAACGCACGCTGGAGCAGGGCGCGGGGGAGTCGTCGCTCGGGGGCCCGGCCGAGACGTGGGTACAGCGCCAGGCATCGGCAGCGAAGCTGCGACCAGAGGAGGCGACGCATGGAGAACTGAGCGGCGCGGACCGGCCTGGCCCGCACAGCCCCGAACGCGACCCCGGGAAGAGCGCGCAGGCACGAGCAGCCCCGACAATTCCAACACGGGAGCGACCGAAGGAGAGAGCAAAGACGCAGCGAGACAGAAAACAGCAGCCACTCGGAAAAAGGAAAAGATCATAGCAACTAAGACCTTAGGGATAGTAAAATGGTATAATGCTAAGCAAAATTATGGTTTTATAACAAGGTGTGACAACCAGCAAGACATATTCGTGCATAGAACTGCTATTAAAAAGAATAACCCTGAAAAATGCATCCCAAGCTTGGGAGATGGAGATGTGGTGCAATTCAAAATTATACGAGGTAGAAAAGGGTTACAAGCATCGCAGGTCACTGGGCCTGATGGTGTTCCTGTAAAAGGCAGTATATATGCTAAAAATCGTAGTCATGTTAGACAGTATCTCCATTGTAAGCCCCCCCTACAGTCTCCCTTTCCTAATCCCACCTTTCCCTTTTACCCTATGTCCTATTACCCCCAGTGTATTCCCAATCCATTTTTTTATCCATGGTTTCCCTCACAAAACCATGCTTTTGCCAATTGTTTCCCCAAAAATCCCTTTCCAGTGCTGAGTGGGGGATGAAAAGGGGGAGGGAAGAAATTAAACCCTCTCCTGCCTCAGTTTCCCCACAAAGCATGCCCGGAGAGTTCTGTCTCCCTTCTGTCAGCCCTAAGATGTTCCACAGAATCTGTTTGGACATTTAAAGACTCAGGAAGGTGGCTTGTTTTGTTTTGAAACTGTTCTTGTTATGTTTATCCAGTTGTTTTCATTCTCCTTTTATTAAAATAAAACGGGTGAGGTGTTGGGGTCCCTCCCCCGCCGTGTAGCCCTGGGAGAGGGGCCCTGAGGGCACAGACACGGGGCTTCCCTGCCCCTGCTCAGCCTCGTTCCCATTGGTTGGTTTGTGTTCCCTGCGCGGGCAGAAGGACCCTTGGTCCCGTGACTGGAACAGTTCTTGGGCAGAGCTCCGGCCATGCGGCTGGAGAAATAAACATCTCTCTGAAACATCTAGCAAGAATCTGTCTGTCCATATATATTTCCTTTCCACGGGACAACACTGCGTGTTGCAGTATCCCCACTGCAACAAAGGTTCTTTGTATTATATTCATCTGTTGGTGACAAGCAGAACCTTGTCAGTCTTCATCTGTCAGAAGCAAATATTAAGTGATTCTTAACCTAACTTGAATCACTTTTGTGACCCTACTAATTATAATCCTTAAATATATTTGCTGCAAAGCAGGTTTATATGACCCTGAAGTGAAAGTACTATCCTGAGCTTTCTGCTAATATAGAAGCTGGATGGTTTTACATTGTATTTAATGTATTTATTAAAAATGTTATACTCTTACCCTTGTGAAATGGAATAAAATGGTATGAAGATTCCGACCTTGGAACATAGTAAAATAAATTACTCTGTGTGTCCTGATGTACATTTCCAAGTGTGAATACCTGCTGGTAAAGCATTTGAGAGACATTGTTGCTGAATTAGATGTGACATGTAAATTTTTTTCCTTCTTAGAAGAACCCTTTAGAAAGCCTCTCTCCTAAGATATTTTGGGATATTTTGGGATATTGATTTTAGAGACACTGATATGTTTCTTTGTGTTCTCTGCCAAAAAACTAATGCAATACTTGAGTAGCTACAGACTTTACTCATAAAAATCCAAATAACTAAAGGCATATGCCCATCTCAACTGTCCTAGCTGTATATTTGCAAAAAAAACCTACTTTGAAGATATATAGCTTACCTTTAAGTTTAATAGCTACGATATTTTTGCATTCTGTCTTTCTTGATTTTGGCAGGAACTATGTTCTTTGTAGGCCTCCTCTTTTATGCCACTTTCATAAATTGATGTTTCCCATAAAATACTCAAACTCTGTTCTGATCAGCACCCTTAATGATACAGAGATCCTTACAATGAGATTTCTAAAAACAGCAAAACATATTTTGATTCATATTTCTCCTGATTGTCTAGTTGTATGGGAATGTATAAAAGGCAGAGCTACTGTCTTTTCTTTCCCTATATATTGATAAATTTAAAAAATCTATTTTGTGTGAAAGAATTTGCTTTTGAAATAGTTATTGCTTGTCCACATTTTTTGATAAATTTGAATTTTTTGAAAGAAAATAATGTAATATGAAAGCAATAATAAAATGCTTGCTAATAGTGTGATACTCATTCAAGCCTAAAAATAATGATTGTTTTGCATTAAGAAAGACAAAAACATAATAAATTAATCCATTAAAGCTCATAATGGGGTTCATTTCTAGGCCACTTATGGGTTTAATGGCTTTTAAATACTTTTAATGGCTCATACTTTGTGGACATTGTAAAACTACCGTAAAATGTAGTGAATATATAGTGTCTTCATCCGATAAGTACTTGAAAAAAAAAAAGAAAAAAAAAAGAGGATACTTATATTAGGTAGATCAAAAAATTCTGGAGATTTGATAATTTGATGGCCCCAAGTAAATTGAATATGTTTTCTAAAATTCACAACTTAAAGTAGTATTATTTCATGAAGATATTCAGGAGAAATTCCTTCCATTATAATTTCCCTGTCTAACCTGCAATATTTGATGACCTAGAGCATATCATTCCAAAGAAGTGAATATTGATATAAAGATTCTGAGTGATGAAGAATCCATTGTTTAAATGTCATAATTTTTAACATTTTTCATTACAATAATAGTAAAGCCTATTTAAAGGAACTTAGTCTGCAATGAGCTTTATCAAGTCAAATTTCAGGAGATTTCATTGAGATTGAAAGAGTAGATGTTAAGTACCAAACTTAGATATGATTCCTTTTTTTCTCCTTCTTACCAGAACTTAAAATACAATTTATCCTAACTCCAGTTTGAAATGCCCAGGTATTTTTTTGTCAGAGTTTCAGGCTCTGTCTAGTTCTGTGGTTTTGTTGCTAGTGTCAAAGTTCTGTGCCATTGGAGCATGAGTAGACTCATTTTATGCAGCATATAAACTAAACCTAACTGTGATGTCTAAAACTGTTACATGTACAGATTCAGGAAAGTTTTGGAATTAATACTGAAGCCAACAGGAAGTTCATCCTTGAAAAGCAAATTCTCTGAGGTTTAAAGCAGTCTCCTCTCAAGGACTGCAAACTTAGTGCACTCCTTTGGCTTACGGAGTTTTTTAATGGAGTAGCATAATTTTATATCTACATATATATATATATATACACACTTTACTATCCCTTATTTTACTGCACTCCCATGCAGCTGCATACTGTTTTGAATATGTGTAATTTTATTTGACCATATATGTGGTACTTCTTATAATGATGATACTTCTGTTTATTCCTGGTGCCCAGACACAATGAAAACAAAAGTTCTCTGTGCCCTAAAAGCCTGCTTCTTCCAATTTCATCAGTGACCAATCTACATGAATGATTCCATTTTAAACTAAATATCAGGTGAAAAGTTCCAGCAGGAAATAGCTAGTAGCCTGTGTCCCAGCAAATAGAAGGTTTTCTGGACTTATACCGTGTTATTAAAAAGGTTGGATTTGCCAGTCAGTATCTTATATGAGTGTTGAAAATCCATTTTAAGCTAATGATATGTAAAGTGGTCTCTCTAGGAAGTGCAGTTTTCACTCATATAGATTTGCAATCTCATTAACTTGTGTAGACTCACTAATCTGATTGTAATCATATTACTTATCTTTAAATTTTGTGTGTGGCAGCTGAACATCAGGAATGACATACATTTGGGACTATCATATATTAAATCAATTTAATCACATTTAAATATTTCAAGGTTTGGTCTTCTGTACAAAGCTGGTTCTTAAACAAGCAACATAAAAACCCCTCAAAACATAAACTCATAGTTACATACTTGTTTCTAAGCAAAGTTAAAATATTTAAAATTAAAATTGACCTTAAAATAATTATTGCTCATAATTAAGAAGACTCAGCCTGCTGTTTGTACTTTGTGATAGAAGAATTGTAATGCTCATTGAAGTAAATATATTTTTCCACCTATTCAAGAGGAAATTACAGTCTTTAATCAATTTATATTTATAATTTAATATTTCATTTTCATAGGAATATTACTGTGGTCTCTCAGACATGTATGCAGAACACCTAATTAGATTTCATCTTGATTGGTTACAGGCCAAAGGGGCTTGGATCTAGAATCCAGGAAAGCTATTTCAATTCCTTGCATGATTTCCAGTGTACCTTAATTTCCTGTAGCATTGTCATTTGTAGTGATGATAATTCTGAAGACAGGCATTCGTACAGGGGCTGTTGCTACTTAGTATCAGGGTAGTCTTCTAGTGGCAGCAAGACAGGTAGTACTTCAGGTGATACAATCCCCATCTTGGCTGTCAGTCCTTTCTCCATTACCCATCTTCATGACATTTGCTGGGAGCACCTTATCACTACCATTAAAATATCTCATGTGTGGGCCTATGTCTTCAGAATAGTGATACATATTGCTTTAAGAACTTATATAGCTTAACCTGTGTAAGAAATATTTTATAAAAAATACAGAATAAAATAATTGTATGAAAAAAAGAATTTGCATAATGTCTTCAAAAATTAATACATACATTCAATATAGCATGCATACAACTTGTGTAGATAAGTTGTTTTTAGCATACCTAAAGCTCAAGGACTTTAAATGCCATTTTGTACATATATTGACAGAGAGTTGTCAAATCTAACCTCAAGAGATCAAGGCTGACACTGGTACCACCAGTACCATGTATTCTCAGTAGGCACACACATAAACATAATGTACAATGGATGCTACCTTGTATACAGAGCCAGCTACACTGATCAACACCTGCAGGCACATGCAGCACTTGCACAAGCACGAACACCACCAACAGCCTCATTCCATTCCCTTCTCTGGCTGACCGGGATAAAGATCCAATAGTGGGAAGACATACAAATATATAGTGTTCACTCATCCATTGTATGGGCTCAGACACTTGGTCTGCCCATTTTCTGCCCTTGGATGCCAGGCTTCCCACTTGGTAGCACCTGGCCATGCCACCTTGAAGGCCACAACCCCACTCTAGCTACAGGTCTTCAGACCTGCACACACACATATATGTATCCCTTCAAATAAAGAGGTATTGGATGCACCAGTCCCAGACCCTCCCGCTCCCCCTTTGCCTTTCACTGAGATATTCATATACACAAGGATGTCACACAGTCAATCTCCAGAGCCCTCACATGTGTATCTGCTCCCACCTACTCACCAGCGAGGCTGACTTGTTGTTCGTTTGTAATCATACACTGACTTGGGTACAAACACTCATCATTCTTGCTGGTGACCCAGACACACAGACTCTCTGGCACTCCAGTCACTGGCTCTTAGACTTCCCACACACATACATGTGCACATGAAAAGAGCCCTTCACCCAAGAAAATAGTTAGAATTTAATGAGAAAACAAGACCGACGGTGGTGATGGAGTATAGGGCATGGTCACGCAAGTGCACTGACCAGCACTGTGCAAGTAACCATCCTCTCCTATTCCCTACATCTCTAGAGAACAAGCCTTATGAGGAGCAGATGAGGGAGGTGGGGTTGTTTAGCCTGGAGAAAAGAAGCCTCAGGGGACACTTGATTGCTCTCTACAACTACCTGAAAGAAGGTTGTAGTGAGGTGGGGATCAGACTCTTCTCCCAAGTAAAAAAGACAGAACAAGAGGAAGCAGCCTAAAGTTGTGCCAGGGAAGGTTTAGCTTGGACGTAAGGAAAAAGTCCTTCACTGAAAAGGTTATCCAACATTGGAACAAACTTCCTAGGGAAGTGGCTCAGCTGAGATCCTGGAGGTGTTTTAAAAGGCATGTAGATGTTATGGTTAGGGACAGGGCATAGTGGTGGACTTGGAAGTATTATGTTATTGCAGCCTAAATGATTTCCTGAGCTACTCCCCAAAACACCTCAGGCACCCTTTCCTCTCCTTTTGTCCTTCTCTGAACATCTCATTGTCTTGTACAATTCCCAAAAGTTCTTCTCCTGCACCCAATCACAAGTCCCACAGCCCTGTAAGCATCAACCCCCCCTTTAGTCCAGAAGTAATGGAGAAGCATTAAGCTTAGGAAAAAAGTCACAATACCATACTTTTATCTAAAGGTTTTGTGCTGCAAAAAGATAAAATATGCTATATTATTTATTAATAATACAAACTAATACAAAGGAACATTCACCCAGAAAATATAGGTAAATAAAAATAGAGATCAAATCACAGAAATTTAAGGATTTATACAAGGAGCAATTTGGAAAGCAACTTTAATTAACCTAGGTCTGTATTACACAGTAAAGCTAGCAGAGTTAGATCAGTCAAATGGATTGTAGACAGCCATCTCACTAGTTGGCATGCAGGTGGAAGACCCCCCTTGCTGCAGTTATGCCCTCCAGCTGCTCATTATTACCCTTTTTGCCAGCAGAACTGGGAGGGCAGTAACCTCCAGCAGAGCGGTTCCTGTGACTGATCCCTCTCCCTCTTCAGGCAAAAGCAGCCAGGTAAACACAAGCAATTTAAATGGTTGGCTTGAGGCTCAGGACAGATATCCTCTTTCACATCTAGCTGTGCTGATAGCTATTGTTCCTAGTCCTCTCTATGCTGGAGTCTATGACACTCAGAATGTCCAACCAAGTAGTAGATATCTCAGGACTACTTCTAAGACAGGCAAGCTGAGATCTAGGTATGCACAGTTTAAGCCCACTTGTTAACCTGTTGGTAGCAGATCTGGTGTTAATCTCTATTATAAACAGCCTGGTGTGTTTTTCTGTATCACTTGGAAACTTCACTGGCTTTGCTCTGAATGTGGATTAGACAGAATTTGCCAGAAACACTTTACCAGCTGAGCTGTGAAAAGGGGTAAGATCTAGCCAGTGAAAAAGGGATAGATTGATGTTGCTATATCAGCACCTGCAGAGGTGTCTGTTTATAGCTTTAGGCAGTTAAGAGGGGCAAGAGATGTGATTCCTGTTTGTCATAGTTTTGTTCACGAGTGAAGAGGCTTTACAAACACCATTATAAAGCTTCTTTAGTTCTATTTGAGCTGAATGTTAAAAAGACTTTCTAGAATTGTACACAGTGTGCTTTTTCATCCATGCTAGTATCATGCTGCCAGTAGAACATTTGACATTGCACCAGATCTCAGGTTCTAAATGTGCTACCTAAACAAATGTTTTAACTAAAAGAAAACTGTAGTGAAAACATTATATAAGAAGATATTTTTATTTACATTCTATTAGCTGCCTGAGCTAGTTCATTTAAACGTGAGAATGTTAGGAAGCAAACTACAAGTATTGCCAAACCTGCCTCCTAATAAACTCCAGACCTTCCAAAATGCAAGTAACAACTGTTCAACTTGATGTGCTTTTAAACAGAGGAAAACAACTTTAGGGATTAATCTAACCTCTATTTTATTAAGAAAAAAAACTTAGAAAGAGAAAACTATATTTGTGATATGTATTGTGAAATCCTAAGTATTTGTGACACACTGAACAAAAAGATGGATTTTGTTAGAACTGAGTGTATTATAAATGCATTAGATATAAATGTGTTCATTTTGTAACTGTGTTAAAGCTTCTGCTAGGTAGCAGCGTTACCTTGATCTGAAGGGATTTAACAAACCAGACCTTTTATTCAAGACTCTTCCAGCCACAGAGCAAGAGGGGACTGGACAGAGGCACAGAGCTCCGCTTCTGTGCAGACGTGCTAGAAGCGCCATCCCTTTGGCCAGGGTCTTTGAGCACCTTAGGTCAGCGTAGTATCACAGTACAATTTCTGCATTTGCCAGTGATACAAAGAGGCTGTGACTCCAGTCAGTGATTCTTTCACTGAAAGGAATATCATTCAGTTAAATGTACTGAGTTTTCTTTAGCATGATTTCAAAAAAAGGTGGCAAAGTTATATGAGCTTAAGTGAACTAGTAAAGAGACAACATGAATACAGTAGGGAGGTCTTTGTAATGGTCAGGCAACTTTCTGCTAGGGTTGTTAGCAGGAACTTAAGATGACATCTTCATTGATAGTTATGGTGTTTACATGAATGAAATCAAGTTGGTACTTGTAGATTAAAGTGCACTGTAATCACACAGTCATTTTGTCATATGGAAACACTCTCATTTTTTAAGTTTGGCCTGCTGTGGCATTATCTGGCAAATTCTAGTTTTACCGTGCTCATGTTCCCATTACATTTCTCCAATAACCCTGAGAATCATAACTGAAGTAATGGCAGTGAATAAATATCCTTGAAGATAAACTACAGTAAAAGCTTCATTCTGAAAAGCTAAATGCTGAAAAATTTACTGAGTTATTTAGTTCCATATACTATTGCTAGTTACTTGAGTGTCAGGTTAAATTTTACCTTGATTACTGCAACTTCTGTAGTCTGATGCTAATCTTTAGCTAGCTCTTTAATCTATTAAAATCATAGCCGCTATAATTATCTTCCTCATCTCTTATTTCTTCTGCAACACATCAATGAAGAATCCAGGCATTGATGCCCTCTTCCACAGTGCATTAGATATAAGATATTCATCTTCTTTAAGACCTTATACAATTTAGACCTAATTTTATGATACCTCTTTATCTCTGCAGCAGATGAAAATCTTAATGTTCTGTACTTTCTACAAATTCTTAGATTTCAATGCTAATTCAGTTGCATGCAGTATACTCCTTGTTGCAAATTATTCTGATTCAAAACTTTAAAAAATATTAAATTCTTCTGTGAAGTTAATAATGACAATAAGAGAACATGGGAGAATCCTAGAACCTTATGTAGCTATGTACACTAGTGGCCTCCTTTTCATAAGCACTGAGCATTCATGAATAGTCTTTCACTGAAGTTGCTAGATGTTGGGAAGGAGCTTTCCAAATGAAAAGCCAGAAACATTCCATCTCCTTTCTAAAGTATATTTCATGTATTATATACATGCAATAGCATTAATTGGATTACTTATCTGTTAACCCTCTTTTCAGCCCTCAGTAGAAAATGTCTCTTGAAATGTATTTCAGCATTCATTAATTCTGACAATTTATCGTCGCTAGCTCATAGTTGGTGTGTCAGTGACAACAAGTCTCATGGAGAACTTCTGAATGTTGTCCCCTGAGATGACATTCCATGGCATCCTCAGTCTCACTAGTAAGGTCAGTGACACAGATTTGCTTTCAACAATGTAATCCAGTCCAAGAGTGACAGCCAGACTATTCAGCATGACAGAGGCAAGGAAGGTTTGAAAAGGCTGTTCATTTGTAAATGACAGAAACAAGTCATACTGGAAACTTCAACCTTTGCCTATCTAGAAGCTTCTTTGAACTCAATGAATTAGTGTGACAATGATTCAATCACAACAACTTCTTGATCTGGTTTAAGATGTAGAAGGTGAGATGCTGATGTTTTGGCTTAATCATTTCCAGGATAATTAAGCCCAAAGGTATTCTTACAGAAATTGTTAATGCCCTCCCAATGATTCTGGCATAAATATGTGTATTTAAAATTCTTATATATGGAAACATCACTTGCCATGGATCGTCTTTCTAATAGTTTATTTCCCACCCACATCTTCTAGCAGGTGGATATGTTTCTTCAACCCCCATTTTATAATTGCAATGTTTCCTTCAGTTCTGAACTTTCTGGAAGAATATATCCCCATTATTAGGCATCGAGTATATAGGTATCAAGTCCTTCAATCATATGACGAGTCTATAGCACAAATTTATTCCTAGAATAGAGGTTTTTCACATGCTAAGATAACTAGAATTATCTTAGCTCATTTACATAAACACTTCTGATACTCTTCTGATACACATGTGAGCACTTAGAAATGGAAAATGAATTTCTGTGTATGTTGGTCCTTGTGACCCGTTGTGTGCATATGCATGTATGTGCTGTGCGTACGTGTAAGTGTGTGCCTGCTGGCACTGAAACTCAGTGGCTGGACCTGGGAACACAGAGCTTCAGCAACCTCAGCTCTTTTGGGCTATCAGACTTGGCAGTGCTTTACAATTTCTACTTTCCTTGTTGTCCTTGAAACTTATTCTTCTCACTAATTGTATAGATGACAGATATAACCAAACTACAGCTGCTTTAAGCTTGGCTTCTAAATAATGTAGGAACTTCTATGTACTTTATATAAAGCCTTCACCTTTCAAAAATCATTTAAAAATAAAATAAAGACCCCCAAATTAAAAAAAATCCCCAATGCAATTTATGACATATATTGAGAAGAAGTAAATGAATTATTTAATTTGAAAAGGAAGCTAATGCATGAACATGAATATGAACTGTATTAAAATCACTGAAGTTAAAAGTCCTTGATGTTACCTGAGGTCTCTTCAAACAGTCACTGAGTACAAAGTCTTAGTAATAATGTGCTCCTTTTCACATTAATCTCAGCTATGAAAGCTTTTAAGCAAAACAGTAATGCCTACTATATAATTAAAAAGAATGCAAGGAATTTGTTCTTTCTACACTGAAAAAAATTACTGCCTTTTCACCCTGAATTTAGCAATTAAGATTTTGCTAATGAAAGGGGAAGACAAACAATATTAGAGAATTTACTCAAGCATGCTAAAGAAGTATAATCTTTTCCTTTTCATGCTAAGGTCATCACAAGCACAATATTCATGCGAGTCCATGGCAAGGAAATTTGGTCATGATTTAACAGCAATGCATCATTTTTTGGGGTGTTTTTTTTTTTGCTTTCAAATATCAAAACCTTCTTATCACTGAAATAAAAATAATAGAAGAGTAGAGTATCTAGCCATTTACAGTTCATATTTCATATTATTTACCTTTTAGGCATTGCCTTGCCTAAAACCCTGTGTTGGGTGCTTAAGTTCCTCTATGAGATGAAAGCAAGTTACCTTAAAATTATTACCTTCAAAATATACCTATCAATATAACTGATAATAACTACCCAAACAATAATGATTTTCTTTCCCAGAAGTTTACTTAGAAGTGGATCATACTACAGAACACTCTGAAATCCCATCTCTCTTCAGCTCTCATGGTATGTTCTAGTTGATCAGTGCAATGACGTCTGTGTTACAAGCTGACTGGCTACACAATTTAAGACCGCTCAAAGGGCTACCATAGTTCAGAAGATTTCCTAGGAATGTGGGCAAACATTTGCCATATGGATGAAAATAAAGTAGGTGAAGAATCTATTCCTGCTGCTGACAGAGCAGAGGCAGCACAGAAAACATGTTCTTACCCCTGTCTGCTGCAGTCACAGATTTCCTTTGAGATTGGGCTGTGGCTGAGTTTCTGCTCTATTTAAGTGCAAACTCTGCCATATTAATTGAAATCACCAAAGACATTGTAGACTAATTCACTGGATTTTGCCCTGAAAGGGAATAGAGGCCCAACAGTGTCAGGTACAGACTGTCAAAGAAACTGCTCCTTTTTCACTGCATTTTGGACTGCTACTGCTAACTCTTACACCAGAAATAGGCCTAGTGCAGGTAAATATCCATTAGCCAAGAATTCAAATTTGAATTGTAAGACAATGTACCATACCTCATATTATTATCAAAGAGAGGTAATTAAAAACATGGATTTGGAATACTCTTACACAACTGAATCAGGACAAAAGGAATGCTACAGCCTTTTTTCCACCCAATTTTGCGAACTGGATTTTATCAAGATGATAGTTGTTTGTTGTTTGCATCCAGTTCCTCAAAGGATTTAACAGTGACCTTACTTTTAAACTTGGGTGAGGAGAAAAGCAAGCTTTCTGCCATCTACTTTTTATGAAACATTTTGAAGGTGCACCAGTCTGGGCTTGGATAGAATTAATTTTCTTTATAGCAGATCATATGAGGCTGTGCTTTAGATTTTTGACCAAGAAAAGACTGGTAACACATTAATGTTTAGCTTTTGCTGAGCAGTGTTTACACAGCATCAAGAACTTCTCTGTTTCTCACTCTGTCCCCAAAATAAATGGATTTAGCAGGTAAGGAGTGGTGCATAATATGTTGGGAAGACACAACCAGGCAGTGGACCTGACCTAATCAAAGAGATATTCCAACACCACACTCACAAATAAAAGGGAAAAGAGAGGCATTTAGGAGGGTCAGCCATCTTTAGATCAGAAACTATCTGGGAAATATTCTACTCATGGAAGGTGGGGAGTGATTGCTTTTGCATAATTTTTTTGTTTTGTTTTCTTCTGCTTCCCACTTACCCTTCACTTATTAAGCAATTATTATTACCATTAATGTTTGTCTTGATACACAAGTTTCTCTTTATTTATCCTTCATTTCCTCTTCCTCCATTCCCCTGGCAGAATGGGAGAAGCGAGCAAGCAGCTTTGTGGTGTTTGTCTGCCTATCTGAGTTAACACACAGCAGGAGAATAAAGCATTCTTTCAGGAAATGGGAGCCAAAATCCAGCCCTGCTCTCATCCTCACTGACTTCAGATAGGTGTTTTTGCTGGCAGATTGTGACATCTCTGAAAGATTCTGATTATCAGATTATGAGCTATGTAGATTCTTTTACTGTCTCTTTCCAGTGTTGTACCATGAGACCAATCATTTAGATTCTTTCCTATCTAGTGATGTCAAATCTTTTTACTGCATGATGAACAGCAAATATAGTATGTTTCGTACTATCAAAAATTACATCACATTCTTGTCATTTGTTCTGTTTCTTCAATGTACACTTCTACTTTGCTTTTACAGAGCTAAAAACACAGCTCAGTAAATGTCAGATGATGATGTTGTTCAAATGTTCTACTAAATAGTATCAAAATTTGAAGATGAATGCCAGAAAATGTAATGCATATCTTGAACAATTGTAGTCAATTGAAGGGATTTTTTTTTAAATTTTATTGTTTGGAGAGTTTTTTTAATTCCAGTAATTATCTGTGCTTTTTTCTTTTGCTGCTAGTCAGAAAAGAAGCTATTTAAATCTGAAAGGTCTTTATAATTAAATCACTTTTCAGTTTTAATTTTTCCTCTACTCTCTATGGTAATATTAAATTAAGCAAGTCTTGTCTGTTATTTCTGTTAAGAGGTATATCAGTTATTATACATCAAGGCACATTTTAACTGTGGAGCCAAAAGACATAAATGTAAAATTATGATCCTATGGGATACAAAAATGATTTGGTGTCATATTTTCAAATATATTCAGGTATGTCATTTGGGCACCTGTACAGGGTTTCTTAAATATCTAAACAGCTTAAGAATCCAATTGCCATTGAAAAACGACTAACGTTTTTGCTTTAATTTTAGAGGAAGTGTGAGATTTTCCTCTATTTTTTCCTTAAGTGAACTTAAATAATTACTGTATGTTTCATTGTCTCTCAATACTCTACTTCCTTACTTCAGACAATTTTAAACATTCGAGATAATCTAGTAGGTTTCTAGCTAACATGTTTTTAGCTAACAAGATTTTTATCTCCAACCTAAGAATTCTTGGAGAGAAATTGGAGAAACTAGCCTTCCAACACAGAACATAATTTAAATTGCTATAGCTGTCTAGCTTGTTAATTTTAGTGACTGCAGGCCAGTTTGAAAAGAGTTGTGTTCATGTTAACCCCATTCCAGATAGTTATCTCACTTCTAGGTCTGTTGTTTGTTTGGTTGGTTGTTCTGTTCTCATTTTTTATTTTGGTTTGGTTTGGGTTTTTTGTTAATCTTGGCCCTAAATCTTTATTAAATCAAAATTTATTTTAAAACTGATGTGCAGAATATATATAAGATGCTTGGGAGCCCTTTAAGCGCTAGAAGAGCTGCTGATTCCATTCTGAGAAAAAAAAAGGGGGGTGTTGGGGTCCCTCCCCTGCCTGTAGCCCTGGGAGAGGGGCCCTGAGGGCACAGGCACGGGGCTCCTTCTGCCCCTGCTCAGCCTCGTTCCCATTGGTTGGTTTGTGTTCCCTGCGCGGGCAGAAGGACCCTTGGTCCCGTGACTGGAACAGTTCCTCAGGAGAGCTCCGGCCATGCGGCTGGAGAAATAAACATCTCTCTGAAACACCTATCAAGAATCTGTCTGTCCATATATATTTCCTTTCCACGGGACTCCTGGTTTGATATATGCGTGTTGCAGGATCCCCACTGCAACAAATGGTGGAGATTTGAGAGCAGAACGATCCCCGATCCCTAAGCGACTGATTTGTGTGAGTAAACCCTGGAAACTTTGGATTCCTCTTCTTGGTTTTGCTTTGCTATTCCATATCTAAACTATGGAGGAACCGTGGGAAGACTCTTGGCTCTCAGAGCCGCATATGGACATTTATCTTAAACTTAAAATGATTCTTGAACAACGATTTGTAAATTTTAGCTTGATTCAAGCTCAAAAAGAACTGAAGCACTTCCTGGCATGGTTGTTTAAGAACTTTTTCTATGTTTCTTGGAATTTAATTCTTACCAAGGGCTTTTGGAAAACCGTTTGGACACAGTTAATACTAGAGTCAAAATATATGCCGATGGAAGAATATTTTCGTGAATATTATTTAGTTACCGAGACTGTTGAGCAATGTCAGCTGTGTCCTGGCGAAGGGAAGCCTGGCGCAGGGACCGTGCGGCCCAGGCCACGTGCACCGAGCGCTCTGAGAGCAGCAGCGAGGCAGTTCCCGCGCGCGGGCGGAGCCACGCGAGCCGCAGTGTCGGTGGCGGAGCGGGGAGCGGCGGGACCCGGCAGTGCCCGCCCGGTCCTGTGCAGTGCGTGGTGGAGCGAGCCCCGTGAACGCCCGGCCGAGAGGGGCGGCGCGCGGGCAGCGGCTGGTGGCGGTGGCGGTGGAACGGAGCCGCGCCCAGCCGAGACGCGCGCTGGAGCAGGGCACGGGGGAGTCGTCGCTCAGGGGCCCGGCCGAGACGTGGGTGCAGCGCCCGGCAGCGGCAGCGAAGCTGCGACCAGAGGAGGCGACGCACGGAGAACTGAGCAGCGCGGCCCGGCCCGGCCCGCGCAGCCCCGAACGCGACCCCGGGAAGAGCGCGCAGGCACCAGCAGCCCCGACAATTCCAACACGGGAGCGACCGAAAGAGAGAGCAAAGACGCAGCGAGACAGAAAACAGCAGCCACTCGGAAAAAGGAAAAGATCATAGCAACTAAGACCTTAGGGATAGTAAAATGGTATAATGTTAAGCAAAATTATGGTTTTATAACAAGGTGTGACAACCAGCAAGACATATTCGTGCATAGAACTGCTATTAAAAAGAATAACCCTGAAAAATGCATCCCAAGCTTGGGAGATGGAGATGTGGTGCAATTCAAAATTATACGAGGTAGAAAAGGGTTACAAGCATCGCAGGTCACTGGGCCTGATGGTGTTCCTGTAAAAGGCAGTATATATGCTAAAAATCGTAGTCATGTTAGACAGTATCTCCATTGTAAGCCCCCCCTACAGTTTCCCTTTCCTAATCCCACCTTTCCCTTTTACCCTATGTCCTATTACCCCCAGTGTATTCCCAATCCGTTTTTTCACCCATGGTTTCCCTCACAAAACCATGCTTTTGCCAATTGTTTCCCCAAAAATCCCTTTCCAATGCCGAGTGGGGGATGAAAAGGGGGAGGGAAGAAGTTAAACCCTCTCCTGCCTCAGTTTCCCCACAAAGCATGCTCAGAGTTCTGTCTCCCTTCTGTCAGCCCTAAGATGTTCCACAGAATCTGTTTGGACATTTAAAGACTCAGGAGGGTGGCTTGTTTTGTTTTGAAACTGTTCTTGTTATGTATATCCAGTTGTTTTCATTCTCCTTTTATTAAAATAAAACGGGTGAGGTGTTGGGGTCCCTCCCCTGCCTGTAGCCCTGGGAGAGGGGCCCTGAGGGCACAGACACGGGGCTTCCCTGTCCCTGCTCAGCCTCGTTCCCATTGGTTGGTTTGTGTTCCCTGCGCGGGCAGAAGGACCCTTGGTCCCGTGACTGGAACAGTTCCTGGGCAGAGCTCCGGCCATGCGGCTGGAGAAATAAACATCTCTGAAACAGCTATCAAGAATCTGTCTGTCCATATATATTTCCTTTCCACGGGACTCCTGGTTTGATATATGCGTGTTGCAGTATCCCCACTGCAACAGGGGGGATTCATTTCTGTGTCTCTCTGCCACCTGGGAGGCTTCATAGACTGTAAAAACTGTTTTACAAGATGGTGGTTCCTAAGTTAGTTGTTTCCTAAGGAACTATGTGTTCTATGAATTAAAGGCTAGTTTCCTTCTGCAGACAGAAAGATGAGATTACTGGTGCATTTTAGCGTTTATCTAGAAGGAAAATCTGCTCAAGTTTATTAAATTCTTTGGTGGTAAAGCAGCTGGGCTTCCTGGCAGTAGGCTTATTTAGCCCAAAGGAAGGAGGCAAAGGTGACACACAGTGCACATGAAACAAAATCTGGTAAAGAAACTGAATTTTACTGTTATTGTTATGTACCTACAAAGGACTCCTTCTACATTCTTGTGCTTACTGCATTGGCATAACAGCCCAAAAAGTAATTATGTGGTTGTTTTGATAGTCTGTTTTCACGATTCCATTCTTCCTGTTTAGTCAAACAAGGAGAAAGTTGGCATCTAACTGCTCAAACCTGATTTTTCTTTTTCCCTACTCTTTGTCCCCCAACCTACCTCCCCCCCCAAAAAAAAAAAATCCAATTTTCTGGGCTAACCTGAGAGTTTTTGAGTAGTTTTCTGTTTTCCTCTGTTGTGTTCTGATTTGAGTAGATTAGTTCTGTTCCACCCAGTTTCAGGATCCTGGGAAGCCAGAATCAGAGTGAAATATTCAAAGAATCACTCACCTGAGCACTTCCACAGGAATTAGTAACTGTAATTCTATCTGATCCTTAGTGACAGTATTTTAATAGTCATTTGTTAGTTTGTAACTGAGTACACTCATCAAGCTATAAGAGACCACAGAAAGTATTTTCCTTCATTTTTTTTCCTCAAAAGAAATTAATTTTCTCTCCTGTCCTTTATGTGAAAGGAGACAGGAGGTTATTACTATTCCATTGGGTAGGACAGTTAAGTAAAGAAAGAGACTGTTATCGCTCCTGACAAATATTCAATTTTGCAAGTTTCAGTGGAGTAAGTCAGAGTACCTTACTGCAGAACAGTTTGTGACTGGATAGGTGTGAAGAAAAATAGTATTTAAGATGCAGAACAGGTGCTGCTTATTGGATGTCTGCTCTAATAGATGGGAGTGTGCCTTAGCACTTGCCTTGAAGAAAATGAAAGCTACTATAATGATCCTAGATGATATATGGAAAATCTGTTTCAAAGAATTTTTATTTCCCTATTAAAATTCAACTTGTGTCTGGTGAGCTAAATGCTTCTATTGACTTAGTCTGTCATATTTAAACTGCATAAAGGAAAACTGATTTTTACTGTGAATTTTTTTAAGCTGTGTCAGCATTCTCCTTGAGTATTATACATTAATTTGTCGGAACATGTTCGTAACAGTTGCTCAAAAGCTAAAAGTTGTCAAACAAAGCCTCCCTCCTTTTTCACTTTGATTTTTATGAATGCTGCTGGTTTGTTTTTACTATAGCGATGGTTCTAATCAGAATAGTTTCTCAAATTAACTGAGGTACTTAAGCATTTAAAAGATGACTAAAAAGCCCTCACCTAAAATTGCTGAAGTTTCCTAAAGTTGTATTAATAGTAGAAGTATACATTTATTTCAGAGGGTTTATAAAAAAACCCTTATTCCTACAATGAAAGATATCTCAGTAGCAATGCAGTGTGTTTCTGTATGTGACTATAGGTTTGCTTCACACTGCTTGATTGATTTCCCTCTTCTTGCTTGTATGTACATATGTATGTACATATGTATACATACATGTGTATGTATAAATATGTACGAGAGTGTGTGTGTATATGTAGTTGCATGTAAGTTCTCTAAAAGTATGCAAAATGAGACCTTGACTTTAGTGTGGAAGGTTTTAGTTTAGTGAACCCAGATGACAAAAACCACATTATCATGTTAGCCAATTATGTTGTGAGTAAACTGCATAACATTGAATTCTGACAGGTTTGAAAAACAGATTTGTTAAAGGTATGAGCGGAAACAACAAAAGCATGACTATTTTTCAACATCACAGATATGAGAAGAGGACATAACTGGGAATTACTCAGCTAATACATGGAGATTAATCTCCTGAAAGATAATCACCTCTCATCACAACCTAGGAAGATGCTGTTGAAGTGTAGGCAGTTAGGTACCTCTAGGGATGACTTAGCAATGGTGTTTTATAGCTTTACACAAATGTCTCAACTCACTGAAGTCTAGATTAGCCATTTGTTTCCTATTCTTGGTAATTAATACTTGAGATTAATTAGCTTTGAGATCACTGCAGAAATTGCAGCTAGCTTGCTGGTAGTATGTTCCCAGCGTCTTACATTAGATAGCTTTGCTTTATTATCCAGGTGAATTGCATTAAATCTGTAGTCTAAATAATAAGAAGTCAGTTGTGTTTTGTTTTTCCTTCTGCTCACTGATATAACCTTAGTTACATTACTCCAATTGAAGAGATGTAAGCAGGTGTAATACTCATTTGTCAGTGTCTTATTTAATGGCAAGGTCACGATCCTAGTAAAAAACTTTAGAAAACTTAAAAAATAAACTACAACTATATATATGTTTCACTGCTTCTTCAAAGCAAGCTTGCTCAGAGAATTTAGTTAACTATAATAAATAATACCACATGAGACAAAATAAAGATACAAGCAGTTTATTGGGTTAGTTTTATTTTTTAACAATGAATGATTAACAAGTGATTGGGGAACTGTACATTGAGGATCAATGTCAGCAATATAGCAGACAGGTAAATAGCTGAACACTTACAAAATGTTAAAAGTGACCAAAAATTTGTGAACAGTTTTTCTTGACACATCCCCCAAATTCTTAATGACATAGACACATTCAAGGAGTTACACCCAGACCAGAACCCATCTCTCATAGGGCACTACAGGATACCCTGCTTGCCCATACCCGTGTTGGATATGTGGGTGCTCCAAATCCATTGTACCCATGCAGCTCACTTCTTTCAGCATACTAGTGTACACACAGGTGAGGAAGAACCCCAGAAGGCCAAGTGTCACCCCAGCCCCCAAAGGTGTGGGTCCCTATGTACTGTTAAACTAGGAGCTGCTCTGTCCAGCCTGGCAAAGGCCATTATGCTGCAGGGAGTCTTTGGCAGCATCATACCATTTTAGGTGCATTTCTCTCATCTCACTTTTTCAAATTTTCATGATTCTTTCATACCTCACTTAAGGATAACTCATCTTTTTTGTCTGGTTTTCTTACCCAAAATTTTCATGGTCATTCACAGATGATTGTTTATCACAACAGATATTAATCATCTTTGGTGCCATCAGTGTTGTTTTTGGTGCCATCAGTTGTTGGGTGGTTTAGGTTCTGTTTTTCTTGTTTGTTTTTTGTTGGGTTTTGGGTTTTTTTGGTTGGTTGGTTGGGCTTTTTTTGGAAGTATCCTCTCAAACATCTTTGAATATTCCACTCATATACGCTGTTTATATTCACATTCCTATCTTATCATATATTGTTACCCAGGCTGTTTTACCAAGGGAAAACCATTAGTGTTTCTCCACAAAGATATAGTGCTTCTAGTTTATATGCCAACATGTTGTTACAAGAGGAGCTTGAACTCAGGCTGCGCAGAGATCCCATCTGTCTTAGTGAAATACTGAAGTTTAGTGACAAAGGACCCTCCAGATCTCTGCAGACAGCTTAAATGACAGAATGACACCATATATCCTATATTCAAGCTGTACATGTATGCGTTGGCTCTTTTTGTGTAGTTAACCACTTTCAAATTCTATTCTTCCAGGCCCTCTAAATAACAACAATTGCCTGTGGCTTTCATCAGCACTGCATGAGATTTGTATAAGTACACAGTTTTTTCCACAGGTTGGCATCAAATATGCACAACTAATTTTTAAGGTCATCTTCCAGATGTGTTAGAAGCAGAGAAAATAACACATAGAAGCAGCTATGTCTTCAGATACTGAAAGGGTAGATACTTGGGGATTTGCTTTCTGCAGTTAAGCTCATGCATGTAGGATGTTTTTAATATTTTTTTTTTTCTCAGTACCAGAGGTACACATATTCAATTTCTTCCCTCTTCTTTATGGCACCTATGATTATGAGCCTATGTAGCCTCAATTTCAGTGGTGTTTTATTTTATTGAAAATATCCAAATTAATTTTACCGGAGTAATGTGAAGTAAACATAACGAAGAGGCTTCAGTTATTCCCAGAGAAAGGTCTGTGGAAAATTTGCAAGTGTAGCATATCTCTTGCCCTGCTTATACATCTTCTTGACAGATACTATGTGAAAAACAAAGCAGCAGAATACTTCAAGGTATGTGAGTCTTTGTTGTCTTGAGACAGTATGATTTGTGTACTGTGGCCAGTACATAGTGCAAGCATGCGTGCATGTAGGATGTCTGATGGGAGTGTACTGCAGTTACTTTCTGAGTTCTAGTTTTTCTGGCTAGCAGAACAATAACTGTCACGCACACTAAACTCCAAGACAGGCCTAAGGCTTTGCACAGATATATCTTATTTCTGTTGTTTAAACACTTTCTAAAACTTAGCCAAACTGGTATTATATGACACGGTTTAAGTGGAACTCATGCCCCAAGTATGTTGGAAGAAGAAAGATTTTATTCCTACTGTATCTACTGGCTCAGTTTGTCTTTCTTTGCAGTAGGTCAATTCAATTTTGCCAATCTGTTGTTGGTTCTTTGGGTTTTGGTGGTTTGGTTTTGGTTTTGGGTGTTTTTTTTGTGATTTGTTTCTTTTTTGTTGTTGTTTTTTTGGGGTTTTTTTTGGGTTTGGTTTTGTTTTTTTGGTGGTTTTTTTTGTTTGTTTCTTTTGGTTGGTTGGTTATTTGTGTTTGTGCTTTGCTTTTTGTTTGGGTTTTTTTTTGTTTGTTTGTCTCTTAAGTGCATTTTTTAAATTTTCCAGTGTGGTGTGTTTTGTAGTTTTTGGAAAGTTCTTCGTTCACTTGTTTGGAGCAGAATATTTGGGGGCTTTTGGTTTGGTTTTTGGGCTTTTGTTGTTGTTGGTTTTGTTATGTGTCTTTTATATCTTTGTGCGTGATTTAACTTATCAAGTACATTTAAAAGGGTTGAATGAAGGCCAGTGGAAAGAGGAGGAGGAATCACGGAACTGAACTTCTGACAAGTAGATTCAAATCTGTAAGAGGTATCAACTTTATGTTGTGTTCTCTGAGAAAAATCCAGATTTGATAGTCCATACAGAACCCTCAGCAATAAAGTTTCAGTCCTTACCTGTCCATCTTCTGATGTAGGACAACAGTTTCTGAACTATAAACATTTTATATTACTGACCACTTGAAAACAAGGATATAAATAAAGGAGTAAATAACCCATCATGGAGCGTGGCCCTCAACATCCCTTTGCACTAATGTACTTTCAGGCTCTTGGATTCATCTTACAGAACTGTGCTCTTGCACAATAGTTGCTACAATGTGCCTCTGGGCTTTATTGTTGTAAATAATTACAACCATAATAACAGAAACCAGAAACAGCAGCTTTCATTTTTTTACTTTAGAAAGGAATCTGCCTTTCAGGCATTTTTTTTTTTTTGTTGTTGTATATCACTTAAAAATCTTTTGCCTCCTTTTATTCTATCCTCATCCTTCCTTATTTCAAATTCATGTTCAAATAGTTTCTGTATCTATGTTAATATTTCATTCTTGAAAATTGATTTTAGTGAACAAAGTAACCAGGGTAATTCTTATGTTTGTGAGAATGTGAAATTTCAAGGACAGATATTTGATCAATAATTAAGCTGCAAAATAGAGTGGGCTGAATTCTATCTTTTGCTGTGATCTCCTTAATTTATTCCTCAGTTTATTGTTGTGTATGTAAAAGTTTAAAGAAACATTGGCATTCTAATGCTGTTATGCACTCACTGAGGGACTAAGAGTGATGTGATCAGTCATGATCACTGAGTTTGGTCATGAAAGGGAACACATAGAAAGTGAAAGTGGTAGTGGACTGCCTAAAAAGAGTGTAAAGATCTCTCCTGAACATTCAGGAATCGGTCTAGGAAAGCCAAAGCTTAGCTGAACCTGAAACTAAGGAGCAAGTGAAAGGTATGAAGAATTTCTGTAGCTAGTTCAGCAGCAAAAGAAGGTGTAGGGAAAATGAGGTACAGCTGTTTAGTGGACCAGGTTAGGTGGTTGGTGATGAAGGACAAGGAAAAGACTGAGGGCATGAAAGCCCCTCCTGAAGGGCCACTTGATTTCCTTCACCTCTCCCCATCTTCCTCTTCCCATCCTCCGGATTCCACCTCACAGGTATAACCTCAGGTCTTTTGGGCCCCTTTCACTTACAGCAGATGACCAGAAGCTATTTCTGTATTGTGAAGGAAGACAGGGAAAACATTCTGTGATTAAATGACTGGCTAAATGGAAAAAGACATTGCAGGAGATGCTGTATACTTTTTTTTAATAAGGCTTTTTACACAGTTCTTCATAGTATTCTGAAATCCATGTAGGATGTAGTTGGCCACTCAGAAAATGGATAGATAATAAGGCGCAAGGCTGGATCATTGAGCTCAGAGGGTTGTAAGCAACAATACAAAGGCAAAACATTGGTGTGATGATCACTGTAAGTGGTGATCATCAGAAATGAAAGTGAGGCCCTTTACCATTGCTAATGGAAATGACAGCTATCTGCCACCAAGTTCCCCTGGAGTTCAAACACTCCTAGTAGCCCCAGTCTCAGACCTGTTCCAGTCCTATGTTCTCACCTGCTTTGTACCACTATTTCTAATCCAACATTACATTAAGGGAAAAGCAATTTCCCTCTTGATTCTTGAGGTACAATTATGGTAATATCTTTCCATTCTCATGAAATAATTGTAAATATAAAGCTACAGAATTTATGGGGGTGGGAGCAGAGACATAAAACTCTGTGAATAACAAGAGAATTCAAAATCTCTTCTGTATTCATTAATCAAACTCAACTTGTAATTAGGCCACTCTCTCCTTGTCTTTTCAAATAAGAAATGTTCTGTAGTCTAGTAGGAACATCAAAAAACAAAAGCTGTAAGGAAGAGTAGGTTTGAGGCATATTAAGGCAGCATTGGTCAGTTTATAATAGAGATATGCTGTTCCTAGTCCTTTCTAAATCCAACAGAACTGCATTAGGACAGTCAACATCACCTGTGTAATCTTTTATGACCAGGGAAACAAACTCCTCCAGCTGCAGCTCAAAGGATGCTCTGAGTTGTTCTAACTCCATAAAAACATTCAAAGGATGTGGAGTGAGTGGCACTGAATATTCTTAGGCTAGCTTCATTTTTGTGGATTTCTCACTTTGCAGCCTTTCCCTGTGCCTGCAGTGTTGATCATGCCCTATTCTGACCTGGAGAAATCATAGGAAGGTACACTTGTTTTAAGAAAGGTGGTCAATTGTTATTGTTGCACAGATTGTTCTGAACAAAAATATATTCCCTTCTCATTATACACACAAGAAACTCAAGATTCAGGCAACCTTATGGTATTCCATTTTTTGTACAGTTTACTGAGAATTTTTAAAAATATGTTGTTGAAGATCTGCATTTTAATTATCCCTCATATGCCCTGATTTTTAGTTATGAAGTTTCTTGGCATATCTTGTTACATAATTGGTCACATTTCTGAAACTCTTAGAATATCCTGAGCACTACTGTGCTCCTGGAATTTAGGACAAGCATAGCTGTGTGTACAGAGTTCTAATATCTGTTTTACTGAATCAGTAAGTGGCTTGCTAATATTACTTCAAAACAGCAGGTTTTCTATGCTTGACAAGGAAGTGATTTATTTTCTCAAATCTGTTTTATTAAACACAGTTTAACATAAAATCAAAATCCTAGACCCTCTCCTCAAAGAATATAATGTTTTATGCATCAGCATATGAATAAATGAAATCTCCTTAGAACGAGAAAAAGTTTACATGGTTCCAGTGACATTAATCAGTAAATTCAGTCTTAAATGAGGATAAAATAACTTAATAACACATTAGAAGGTATAAGGTTCACTAATTTCCAAGATGGTAGTTCATTGTATTCACCTTAACGCTTTATCTCTTGCACTCCATTTGGGGAGTTTTAGGGAGGCATATAGCATGCTTGAATCCAAAATTTGGAGAAAAAGTATTCTAATGCAGATGGAACAATATTTCTAATTATTCACTTTTGCCAAGTGATCTATAAAAGATCAGCTCCAGTCATAAGTTTCATGACAAGTGGGAAAATAAATTGTGCAAGATAGGATGCAAATTAGGGACAAGGTTCAGCTGACTACCAGAATGTGTAATTATATTTTGATATGTCACAGAGTAAGACAGTCTAACTTGATTTAAATTTGTAAACTAAAAATATTTGACTGCAAAAATGGTAGGGAAAGGGTGTATAAAAACTGGTAATTCTTGAGAAATGTAAATATAACCTTGAAAAATAAATCTAGAGTAGGTTAGAGAATAAGTTTCTTGAATGCAATTTTACCTTACAATAGTGTAGTGGTGAATTTGTGATTATATTTGTCTTATGGATGATCTGGAATATCCATAAATGCATCATTGGTGGTCTGAGGGAAAAGGATTCTAACACATGACCAACTGAAAAATGTAATAATGTGCTTAATAATCCTGCATAATACGCTGATAATGAACAAATAAAAATCAATAATTATGATCAAAAGAAAATCCCACCAAACAGTAAGACTACTTAAAAAGCAATTCCAACACCAGAGGATTTTAAGGCTGGAATACAGTGTGTAAGCGAAGATTATGATTAAGAGACCTGCTTACTGAACATTTGATTCTGTATAGAGATATTTACGTGCATGATCTTTGTCTGCACACATGTAAATTGCCTATCACAATGTTGATTAATGAATGCAAATTCATCTTTTTTTAAAAGCTACTGATACACTGTAACTCAGCATCTGTGGATGCCAGAGTAATGCTAACTATGTATGTAACATGGATTTAAGAGTTTAATGTGAGAGAATAATAGCCAAACAATAGATCAGCGGTCAGAGCAGTTATACTGTGGTATTTGGTATCACCTTTTTCAACTAAAGTTAAGCTTGCCCTTAAGCACTTGATTGTCTCTTTAGTTTAAGGTTTTGTTTGTGTTATGCTGCCACAATGTTTGATGGAAAAGCAGTGTTTTATTCTCAAACAATACAGACACTAAAACATTGACCATGAGAAGACTGGATTTCTTACAAAAGGCAGTGTGGTGATGTGCAGAGGTACTCATGAGTCTTGACAACATTGTAGAAATAGCCTTTAGTCCCCCCTGCACAACAGCACTACTTTGCTTATTTGTATCTCAGCTCAGAAGAACATTGTACAGTTTGGATGCAACGGACCCAACCATATGATCTTATTTCAAGTTTACAAGAAACAAAATAGGAAGTAGAGAGATAGAGGCAGAAGGCTGGTTTGTAGAACAAAATGAAAAGATGGTAAATTTTTTAAATAGGACAGGTTGTAGGATAAACTCCTCCATTTGTCACTGGCCTCTAGGTAGGGGAAGACACTTTAAATATCACCTTCTGTTTTCTAGCAGATTTAGGGTGTTTTTTTACCCAGTTAGATTTTTTTTATTTTTATTCATCCATTCAAACTATAATGTTGTAACTAGGATATAAGAATAAGGCAGGAAACAGTGTTGAAAGCCTTGATTAAAATCAAGGTAAATTACTTCCACTAGTCTAACCTCATTAATAAAATAATTTGTTTTATCAAAGCAGGCAAAGAAATGTCTCAAGAATGGTTTACACTTGGTAAGTATTGACTCTTCCCAAGCACTTTATCCTTCATGTGCCCAGAATTATGTTTCAGGAGGAATTCTTCCTTGATTTTTCCCAGCAAAAAAAGTTAATCTCACTGGCCTGCAGTTTTCTGAAGCTGACACACTGGTCTTTTTGAAGATGACTGCAATATTTTCCTTTCTCCATTTCTCAGATTTCAATGACCTGTCAAAGATGACTTACATCAGCCATCCAAGAACATCATTCATCTCTTTTGGTACCCTTGGATGCAGCTCATCTGATAACTTGGATTTTCATGTCTGAAGTAAACATTATCCTCATCTAGTATTGTCTGTTCTTCTTTCAGAATCCTTTCACTGAGCACAGGTACCTGGGAGAAATTCTCAACGAAGACTGAGACAAAGGTGGCATTAAGCACCTCATTCTTACACATCTGCTGTCACTAAATCACCGACCCCTTTCAACACTATATTGGCATACTACTGCAGTGCTAGAAGCAAATCTTCTTGACCTTGTCATCCCTAACAGGTTTCCAAGAGAGCTGCAGCTATCTTAACAACATCCCTGCATGGCTGAACAATACTTCTAAATTTCTCTTTAGTAGCTTTAACCATCTTATACACTGCCCTTTCTTTTTTTCATTTGAATTCCACCATGAGCTCTCTGTCTAGTCAGGCTGGCCTCCTGAGACACCTGCTTGTTTTCCTGCGAGTCAGGATGGACTATTATTGTGTTTGGTTGGTGTCTTTCACAACCTTCTTGAGCATCTTTGCCCTTCAAAGATGCCTCCTCCCACACAATCCTACATACCTGTTCCCTGAAAAAGCTGAAAGCTGTTCTTCTTAAGTACAGGCTATAGACTCTGCTTATCTCCTTCATTCTCCTCAGGATCTTTAATTCCACTTATTCATGGTTATTCCAGTCAAAATTAGCATTGAGTATCATGTCCTCAACCAGTTCTTCCTTGTTTCTGAGCAGCTGATCCAGCTGTATTTAACCCCTGGTTGGAATCAGTATTTGCATCAAGAAGCTTTCCCTGACAAAAATCCTGTCATAGTGACCTACCAAAAAATGCCAAAGTGTTCCCCTGTGAGAATTTGTGTCTGTGATCCAGAATTCCTTATTTCAAAATAGCTTCATTCACCTCTTTATCCTGATCAGGTGAACTGTAAAAAACTCCCTTACTGGCTTCTCCATTGATCCTGAGTTGTGAACTCTCAAATTGTTGTCTGTCTCATGGAAGGGCTTGTGTACTTCTGAGCTACTCCTTCGTAGATACAAAAATGTTGCTAGCAAGGATTTTCTTGCTATTTTCTCAGTCCGTGAGAGACTTTTCTCTCTCACAGAAGAGGTAGCAGAGTTCTGTAAACAACCAAACACCTGCAACCTCGAAAAGTCTTGTTTATAGTATAGTAGAAAAATATTTTGACAATGGACGTTTTAGGATTTTAGCCAATCACCCCAAGGGATGGCTGATCCTTTGTCCAATTAAACTATGAAGAAAAAAGTCTATAAAAGAGTTTGTAAAATAATTAAATAAATCAATCTTGCTGCAAAATTCCTGCTTGTTGGATCTTCTCTCCTCCTCCCTATGGCTGTGGGACACGGTAATATACCTTAGGACATTTTTTTTAATACTCCTTCACCCTTTTCTTACCCCCTTTGTCCTCTTCTTGATATGCCTTCCCTGAAGAATGTGTGGGTACACACATTCTTACAATAACCATCCATTGCAATAACCTATTTTTATGAGTTGTCCCACCACAACTGAGTAATTGGAATGATGTTGTAGATGTGTAAACACATGTATGGTTGCAGTCTTTGCTGTTTGTTTCCCTGGCCATGTGCATTTCTGTGTATATAGCATGCTTGAGATGGACCTCTTTTCACCCTGTTTTATTACTCTGGAATTCTTTCCTGCACCTGTCACCTGTCCACTATTTCTTTGCTTGACTGTGGGTTGATATTTCCTTCCACATCTGTTCCCAGGTTAGAGCTCTACTCACCAGGTTGGTCAGGCTGTTGGAAAAGCTGCTCTCAACAACTTTGTCTTCAGCTCTGCAAAGGAGGGCCCTGTGGTCTAAATCCAAAATTGCTGTTAAAGACATCAGCTACACAAACCTCTAATCAATTTCCTGAAATAACTGGGGCCATACACTATAGTTTGCAAATTTTTGTGATGAACCAGCTATTGAATACAAGCTGTGGCAATATCATCATCTAAACCAAAAAGAACACTTTGCAGAACGGATTTCTCACCTGTGGATTATGTGATGATTTATTGTAGCTGAGGATTCGGTCAACAAATTTCCATGCACTCCTGTTAGATGAAAACTATATGTTTTTATAATCTCTAAATATCATCTCTGTATGCATTCTTGGTTGCAATAGGCACTGGAAGGTATTATAATTTTTCAGGACAGGTTTTAAATCTCACTTTACTTTCTCTTTGAACTAAATTGCTGCTGCTCTAAGGTCACATATTTCTTTCTTGTGGATTGAGAAGGTGGAGCAAGGGGAGAATTGAGATACTGCTGTCATGTATGTTCAACCCTTGCTGTGTTAATCTAACACTGACTGCTCCTTTTTCTCCCCAGGAAGAACTTTTTTAAGTCTCTAAGTACTATTGAGAGCAAGAGGGTAAATGTTCTGTAATGACTTTTAGGCCAACAAGAAAAAAATAGAAGTTTCTGGGAAAGTTTGAAGAGGAAAAAACGAACAAAAACCTGTCAAAGGAAAATTGCGTTCCTTTGCCTCTTGGACAAAGGTATTCTGGATATTTAGTGTAATTGGGATAATAATGCTGTATATCAATAACCAGTGAAATAATACACACCTCTAGGTCACAGTTACAATAAAATCATGCATTTGGGTAGATCCTTTGCAGCTTTGAAATCACTGCAATTCAGTTCTAAGAGATTTCTTTTTCAAGAAGAGAGGTTTAAAATATTTTAAATTGTTAACATTCCCACCAAGTCTATATTAGAGTGCACTAGAATCTGGTATATCCAGTAGGGAATGGAATTTATTGCAAAAAATTTAAAAACACAAAGAGGGCTGCCTCATTTTTCCTGCTTCCTTGTAATTTGAGTATGCTGGGACAAGCTCTTTTCAGATTTGTCCCTATGCAGATTTGTGGAATACTCACAGATTTTACCGGCTAGCGCGCAGAGTCTCAGTGCCTGAGGAAACCTGAGTCGTCTAGAGGGACGGCACAAGCAACCTGGCACTTCAGCAAGAACGGCAAATGGCAGCTGCAAAGTCAATACCACCGTAGAAGCAAAGACGTAGAACTATAGCCTTTGGCTTTGCTTAATTCCTGCAACTAGAAGCTTTCAATCAGAGACAGACACACAGACGTTTTTTGCAGAACGGATGCAGAGCCAACAAAGGCGGGGTCCCTCTTGTGCCCTCCTTTTATTCGGAGAAGGGGAAAGGGGAGGACTGGGGGCGGACCCGGGGTGAGCGGCCAATCAGACACTGCTGAAGAGTTTGAGTTACATTTGGTTTTGCCCGCGCTTGGAACACAGGAGTTCAGAGCACATGGCAGAGGCAAGTCCTGGCTTGTTTGACCAGGGAGGGGGGAAGGGCAGCTCGGAGCAGGCAGCAACACAAATTAATTCCAGTTGCATAGGTAAACTGAAACAGAATTTCAGTAGTTATTTTTCAGTACGTATATTCTGCTGCAGTGATCCAGAGGCAAGATATTTTTTTCTATGACTGAAAGATAATGAAGTTTTCTCAGGAGTAGGGCATGAAAAATTGTGTAACTTGTCACATCTTATATTAATAGACCTATTCTTATTTAAAAACTTAGTAAGAATTTGATCTATTAAAAAAATGAGTGGCAGCCAGATTCAAGGATTACAAATAAGCATCTTTAGCCATACCTGATTCCTTTCCTTTCCACACTTCTAGTGTGAAAACAAAGGACAGAAGCTGTAAGAGTTTGCAAAGACTGCTTTCTGGTGCTCAGAGGCAGAGATCTCTCATTGAGGCATGATATCTGATCCTAGCTTTTTCTACGGAAAATCAATACTCTCACAAAGGTGGTAATACATCTTTGGAGTTGGGGTATGTCTCCTCCATGTCAGACAGGACATTTTAAGTTCCCCAGGTTTAGAGAGTTAAGATTCTCCTGTCTAACCTTGTGTAGAGTGTACCACAGTCCACTGCCCTGCTTCATGCATTGCAAAAAAACCTTTTATCAAGCCATATGAAAATAATGGAACTAGTTTTGAATTATTTGAATAATGTAGCAGTCACATGTAGGATAACTTGGTTATCATCTCTGCACAGTGCTGCTTTTTTTATAGTAGCAATGTCCTTTGAGAAAGATGGTTTCCCTGCAGAGAAAAATAACAGAACTTGTCTCTCAACAGATATGCAGATTTGGCACTTATGACATTATTGGTGATAGTACAAGAAACTTCAAACACAGAGAGATTTGAGAGATCTGGTTGGGAGAAAAAAAACCCTTTTTGTTTTCATTCTTAGGTAAATTTCTGTAGTAGTTTTCTTTTAGCACTAGTGGCAACCATGCTTAGAAAAAGCAAAAAAAAAAAAAAAGTTATATTTGTCTCCTTTTGAGAGCTAAGTATGAATTCATTTTGATCACTTAAATAACTGCATTTCTGTCTCTATAGCCTTTCAGCTATGTAGTTAATTAAGCCTAACCCAAATGTCCAGTTTCTCAATTCTGGATACTTTTAGTATCCCGAATGCACTTTGCTTAAGGCTAATGTAATTCTGTGTAAATGCTATCTTTTATTTATTTACTTTTTTTTTTTTAAGGTTAAATGGTATATATATCCCAGGTCTTTAACTCGTGCTACCGCATGGGGTGTAGGGAGTATTTTGTTCTGTAAGTCAGAATTTGAAGAGTTCAGAAGTTTGAAGAAGTTGCAGTACCATTGCTGTCAAACAATGATTTTTATATAGATGATGAACAGCACTGGTATTCTGAATAATTCTTAAAAGAATATTATTGGAAATGAAACTAATGTACCTTCACATAATAATCTTGTTATTTCCTGCCATGTTATATGAGAATGATTTTTGAAAACTGCTGCCTGATTCTAAATTCTTTAAACTAAAATAATCCTAACTTGTATTCAGTGAAATATTTGTTATGTGTGTTAGCTTCATGAGTATCACTCTAGGTTTTAAATAAAATTTTAAAAATTAAAAAAAGTTTAGTTAATCTCAAATAATTGCAGATTAACCTGCACAGATCCTAATGACTCCAAAATTAAGTCCTATGAAGACACAGTTGTTTTCTCTAATTGAATGTGAAGGTGAAGAAACACTTTTTTTAATGTCTTTGGGAGGAAAAGTATTGTGTCTTTTCATTAATATCAGAAGATACAGCAGAAGTTCTTATTTCATCACTGATGCAAAATATTTTTGGTGTCATATTTGATAAAACAGACATATCCAGACACTCCAAACATCACAAATGCCATCTGGTGAGACCTCACATATTACTGTATACTTCAGCTATTTTCTACTATCTTCTGTTTCATATTTGTGTTCAGAAGTATAAGGTTTAAAACAACAGAAACCCTGGGAAAATTGACTGCAAATGTTTTTGGTTTGCTTTGCTATCCATTTTTGTCTATATGAATCTCCACAATCAGTAGTGCACAAGGTAAACACCTGTCACTGAGTTAAATAAATGACTCCCTCTAAAACCTGTGGCTGTTTACATGTCCAAATAAGTCTGGTAACAGTCTGTTCTAGTGCTTGTAACCTACATAATTCTGTGAGTCTGGATGTGTGTTTCCTGAGACACTGAGTTTTGGAGTTTAATTGGTAAGTTTATTGCAATGTGGATTAAAAAAAAATCAAAGTTCCCCCTCTCCATTTTCTAATTTTTTCCTGTTGAAAATTTTCTTAGCAGGAGCCTTGCAGCAGTGGATTTCCAAGGAGTAATTGTGGTTAGGCATAAATTATTTTTCGTCACTCTCTTGAAGAAACAGCATCAAAAGCACTAACTATCAGAAAACACTTCCTCAAGCAAAGCTTTTTACTTTCTTAGCTAACAAAATAGTGGTGCTGAGGGCTGAGGTTTTTGTTAATTTTGTTTCGGTGAGTGTTTTGTTTGGAGTTTTTTAGAGAGAGACGGGGACTTTGAACACAATATTTTGTTTTCAATAGTGGTTAGTATATCTGTTTAGGTAAGAGAGTGGGAGAAACAGAGGTGCCATTATTATGTTATTCTTACTTACATCCTTCATAAAAAGAATGAATCTAGAAATATTGTGGGTTTTATTTTATTATTTATGTGAGCCAAATTCATGGATGCATCCCAAAAACTGATCTCTGACAAAAAGCTAAGAAGTTTGATTCAGTGTGAGAAAACACACTTCCATATATCTTGAATCCAGTACTTGATAATTTCATATGATGATTCATAGCTGATTTATTAAGCAAAACTAATAGTTTTCACCACTTCTCTTCATGCCATTCATGAATTTGTATATATCACTGTCAAACCTCTCAGTTCTCTTCTCTGGGCTGAAGAATCCTACCTTATTTATTCTATAATTTTGATCACCCTAATAAGTATATTTTCTAGTATTTATATTCTTATCTATATAGAGCAGAAAGGTCAGAACTGTAAAAAATATGTAAAAAAAATGATGCACCTGCATCTTTGTTTAAGCAGAAAAATTTATTCTGTTTGACAACCCTTACTTAATACTAAGCCTTCATTCTGTTTTGTTGTTTTCTTTTTTGAGTGACACTGAACAGTAAAATTCTGGAATCTCATCACTGTGTAAGGAAAGACAAAATGCATTTTTTCTAAGTGTTGCTAAATTTATTTTATCTGCAGTCACTCAGTACAGAAAAAAGTATTCTGTACCTCTCAGATGTGGCCCCAGTCCATGACAAGCCAAACTCTCACCATTAATTCTTTCTGAATACTCATTCTGATTAGCTGAATTTTATTTGGAACAGAAAAATGATATTTAACTTCTATATTAATATGTAGTATTTGTGGCCAATACATTATAGCACCTTATAAAAGTTATAATACAAACCCCTTGTTCTCAAGCCAGCACTTTTGCATCATATCCCCTCTATTAATTCTACGCCCTCCTAAATGAACATGTCACACTAGATGTATCATTAATTACCCATCATCATTTCACTGATGATGCATAAACACAATCAGAATATTCATCAGGGGATCCAAACTCATTTGAAACAGTCTTAACTTACCAGGGTTGGGCAAAAGATGATTCCTTCTTTCTTGCATATATAAAGCACTATACTTCAGAGAGACCTGGGCATTTGTGCGTTTTCCTTGCATCTCTACATAAGGCATAAATTAGAATCAGTAGAAATGTACAGCTTGTTATTGTAGGCTTGTACATATCATGTGGTTGGTCCTTTATCACACAGAGCAGCTTTTCGATCCTCTCTGGAACTCAGGATAATTTTTTTTTCTCAGCATAGCACCTGAATATTCTAAATTCAAGGCATATTTCGTGTTCTATCACCTATAAGGACCCTTTTAATATTCAAACATGAAGTTATGTGTGAGTGAGTCTGCCATAATTTCATGCTCCTAAAAATAAGGGTGGCAACATGATGCCTGCCAGATCCTCAGAGGTCAGACTGAAAAAAAATATGAAATCACCTGTTGTTCCAGGGCTCTCTTCTACTTCAGTGCAAGGTGGAGAAAAGCTAAGTAGGTGCCAAGTTGATTCCAGGTACTGTCAGCAAGAAGAGATGAAGATTAAAAAAAATGCTCTGACTTTTGTTCTAGCCGCCTATGTGAGATAGGAAAATCAAGAAAAGTTGAAGCAGGTTTAATAATTATTCAGTTTTCTAACTGTGGTCTCATACACTGTCTTACTAAGTGGTAGACACCAATTTATGTATTTTGTTCTCTCTTAGTAAACCTTAGAATAAATACAGGATCTCCTGCTGCAGGTCTTTTTTGCCCAATATTCTGTCTCTCTGACACAGAATAGTGACAAAGAATTTTCTGGAATCTTAAAATCTACTTCAAAAGCAAGAGGTGTATGTACATATATGTACAAACATGCACTTATCCAAGTTGTCCATCTGTAACTTTTTTTATCCTTCTTCCACTTTTGCTTGTGAATTTTTCAGCCTCTTCTGTTTTGATAAGGCCTAAATAATGAACCATTAGCATTTGCAGCAGTCTGTGGATCTTTTCAGACTAATATCTTATTCCTATTTCTTCACATCTACTTGTCTTATCAAATATAGATTCAACTAACTTCGAAGAGATTACTAACACCATAACTTTGCCACAGTTACAGCCAGCTTCATTTTCTGGAATCATGTAACACAATTACTATGTAAGGAGAAAAAGAGTCAGGAAGATGATTTACCCCAACTAGACTTACTACAAGTTATAAAACCTGTAAGTACCTTTGGAAGAAGTAAAAGCATACACTTTTGTGGGGAAATGATAGAATCCAGTATTCCTGTTCAGGGAATTCTGTAGATTCTTGAAATTGTTGAGAGGTAGGTAGTAAAAAGACACAGATTTTTTTTTCCTTTTGTTCTAGTCTTCCCTTCCTTTTCTGATTCCCCACAGGATTGGGAAAAACTGGTGATTCATTGTTATTTTAGCTATTCTTTTCATGACACTACAGTTTGTTGAGTGTAATTTTACCAAAGGAGTAGTAAACATGGTATAAACCTGCTTTTATACTACTTTGGCTACTTGTTCCTTCTGTATTATCCTTGAAAGCACAGTTGAAAAGTGCTGGGGGTTTTTTAATTCTTTATTATAACGTGAAGATGAGAAAGTTGGTTGCTATCCTGAAAATAGAATAGAAATATGAAAACTATATCTTGCCTATTTTGTTTTTCCAAAACTGTCTTCTCCTACAGTGAATGCTGTAGAATTCTGCTAAAATTTGTTTTAGTAAGCTTACAAAGAAGGAATACTAAGATATAAATATTTTTTAACCATTACCTAAATCTTCAGAAACACCACCTTAAATTGAATCACATGCCTTATAATTAGAAGGAATCTTTTCTCATCAATTACAGTACCATACCATATATACCTACAAATTATGCATTAATATCTCCCTATTTTCGAATCCTTAAATCAGTTTGAAAATCCTAAAGGGATATATTTCTATCAATTCTGTACCAATTACATTATACCTATTTGCTGATCTTTGTTCCCTTTTTTCCCCAGAGGCTATTCCATGCAAGTACAGAATAGGTATTTTGCATTTTTTCCTCCCCAGTTTCTTGGTAAGTATATCTGTCTTTAAACGAGATGTACTTGTTTTAGAAGAAAGAGCTGTATGAACTGCCTGACTAGAATCCTACCATTTTACTAAGGAATACACTCGTCTAACGCTACTGTTACTTTCTTTTTTAGCAAAGGCTAGATGATTTTCATATTTATGAACTATTAAGCATCTTCTATACACTCTCCTCAGGAGGCTCAATAAAGACATGAAATTATTTCTGCCGAGATCACATTTATTAATTTCAGTCTCTGCATAAGATTTACATTTTACTGCTACACAGGAGGGAGAAATGAAGACAGGGTTAAAGGGGAGCATAAATTGTTAGCTTTTGCTAGTTTATATCATCCTCTCATACCACTCTTAGTGGTTCAGGAAATTTATTTTATCTTCCTGCAATCACTTTCCTGGATGCAGTGGGTAAACAAGAAAATGCAGACAAAAGACAAAATAAACAAACATAAGGTCATGCATTGCATACTACAACTAGTACAAAATAAACTTGAAAGATTGATTGAAGTTACTCATTAAAATACTGCTACTGCTGAAAGAGGTGGAGGGGTACCTCATTCAAGTGCAATGGGGGAGATCCAGGGTCAGGTGGTGAACTGAACTCTCTCCATAGGCATGTAGATTCAGAGCTCTGCTTGTGGAAGGAAGAATCTTCTTTGACGCATCCATTAGAGAAGATCAGGAAATGTTAACTTAAAGCACATTCAGAGAAAGAAATTTGCAACATAAAGTTTATTTGAAAAGAGTTCTGGCCAGTTTGTATTCACAAAAATCAAAGCCTAATCTGTAACTAAGGTAAAAGGATACAAATGATGTTCACTGGGAAATTGTATGCAATGGTGTGCAAGGTCTCTGTAGTAATTCTTTTGCATAACACAGAGGCAGGGGGTAAGAGGAGTTTTGACCTTCGATCCCTCTCCCCACAAACACATTTTTCACATATTACAATTGATGAAAATTCCAACTTAATGGCTGTTTTGGAACCTGCTCTTTTAAAACAAACAAGCAAGCAAGCAAGCAAACAAAAAAAGACCAAAAAAGCTATGTGTGATCCAGACAGCTAAGGAATAAACTCTTTCTCCTTAGATGTTCCTTTTTGAGGAAAGTTTGTTCTTGATCTACAGTTATGCTGAGATGGATAATTTGATTCACAGCTAGACAGAACTGGAGGCTTTTATTTCACTTTTTTTTCTGAAATTCTGCATTAGTTATGTTGTTTTTCTCAGTATAGATGCTCCACTGACGTTTTAGGATTTGCTAATAATTCTAAACTTCTTGGGAAAAATAACAGCCTTTCTGATAATAGGAAAATTGCCATTCCATAATGGAAACACCTGTACTTTTAGTAAAGACTTGTTATTCCACTTAATAAGAAGGTTTTGAACACATCTTAAAAATAAGCCCTTTTGAACAGTAATCAGAAACAACTACTCAGGTTACAAGTACTCTATTTCTGCTATGAAAATAGTCATGTGCTGTCCTGAGTGATAATAGCCTCTATCGAATTTCACTCCATAGGCAGGTAAAACTTCAGCTACCTCTGCAGCTGAATCTGTGGCCAGTTACTAAAGCAGTGTCATCTTTGCCATTCAAAATACCAGTTAAATATTGAAACTAGCATGTGATTTAATCTAGTAAAATTGGAATAGACTGTCCAAGAAAGTAAACTGGCAAATGGGCAACCAGTTGAACATGTTATATTTTAATTTGAAGAGACAAAAATGACAAGCAATTTATTTACATAAAACTGTACAAAAACAAATTAAATTATGTAAATATTTCATAAATAGAGGTGGACTAGCATTTAATACATTTTGCCATGTTTAGCATAGTTGCGTGCATAGTGACTCATAATAAACAATGATAAATTGTTCTCTGCTTCACTATCAACATCCAAGTTGCAGAACAATAGTCAATGATTAATATTACAAACAGATCGTACCACACTGAATGCAAGTGCTTTAAAATTTAGGAAAAAGTTGTCTGAAAGCATACCCCAGGTAGCTGGTGAATGTTGTCTTCTTCCTAGTGTTTATGCTCTTTCAGTCAGTAATAAAATTTAACTGATAGGCTTTCATTTCTATTGCTTTTCTCATCTGCTTCTTTTCTTAAGGAAACTGTATATTTATCACCAATGAAACAAGGAAAAATATTTTGTTGTTCAACTTCCTAACAAGTGTTTGGTGATGGCTGGATTTATGGCAAGACCTTTATCCATATTCATGATTTTTCTGCTTGACAACTTCTAGGGTAGCCTTTCAGCCAATCATTTCAATCCCATTTAAATTCTTCCCCCACATAAAAATAATGTTTAACTTTTTTTCCTGAAACTCAGGCAGCAGGCCAGTCAGAAACCATATTCAATAAACATAGTGGGTCTGAGATCTGGAATAAGCCTTAGATTTTAGACCAAAGCTATTGAACTTTCTAATACATATAAAGTTATATATTAACGCATCAATCTATAAAGGTGCCCTAATGTAAATACATGCAAAGCTCATTTGATTTTCCCATGGAAGGAAAGAAAAAATATGATTTCTATACTATACAACTAAAATGTGATGAAGGCTAAAAGCAATTTAAAAAAAATTAATTGTCCATTTTCCTGGCGACATGAACTGGTGACACCTTGCTAAATAACTATCATATAGACTGATCATATTTTTCCAGGCAGCAGAATTAAAAACAAATTAAAAGAACCCCAAACCCCACACAAGTAGTAATAAAAAAATCCTCAAGACCTACTTAAACCACAGCCTTGTGTTAATAATGCTTAAGACTGGTCCATTAACTGAGTTTGGCAAAAGGCTTGTTTTTAAATATATTATTTATAATTTCTCAGAAAATAAACACAGGTAAATATACAGGTTCAAAAAAGTTGGGAATAGCCCCTTACCCCTCAGTGTCCAAACCCAACTACCACTTTACCATAATAATAGGTATAAAAGGCACAGTTGCATATTTTGCATTCACCCTAATTATTTTTTATAGCTTTATTTGTTTATTTTTTATACAAAAGCACTCTATTTATGGAGTGGCACCAGATTTAACCTATTTCAAATAAAGAGGAAAAATACAAACACAAAATATATTTGTATGTCATGCCAGGTCAGAAGAGTAATCAGCATATTAATAGTGGCTAGTTCCACTAGAATTACTGTGAATACTTACAGTAGATAGAATTTTTTAAAAATTCTTTCACGCGCACTTTAGATCTAAGGAGATGCACACAAGAAAATTATTTCATGACTGTCTTATGTGGTGCAAAAATTGGTGAGTGACTGCTGATCCATTTAATCTGAAGGTCTACTATGACCTGTATTATTAGCCTTGTAGAAAAAGTGTCTAAGAATATATGGAACCCAGCTACCTAATTTATTTTCTTGTGTGTAATATTAAATAAAATCTTATTAAAGGAAATTCTGTTGAACATTTATGTTATGCAATTGTGTATTCTGTTGAAACGTGCAAGAAAAATGTGTATACATTACATAAGCATTTTTAGAAGCATTTTTAAACAGGTACTTACAGATTATACAAAGCAGTAACTGCTATCGCAGTCTCATAACAAAGTACTAGCTTGCATCTCTCCATATTACTTAAATAATTAAACATAAAAATGTTCAATCATTATTAATCTTTGATTTTAATATTTTCTTTCTAAAATGTGTCCATTCATCATAACTGCTATACACAAACTAATGTTACTTGAAGAAAGTAAATTTGAGAGAGGAGAATGAAAAGGCCAGTAATGGCACACCCCACTATGTGGAGAAGTGAATTCAAAAGATAAATGTGATGAGTTGTTTTGATTTACCAACCTCTACCTTAGGCTGTTTATGGTTATTTCTATGCAATTCTTCAAAGCAAGAAACTACCCAAAGCTACATTAAGACTACAGTTACTAGAGAGCCATCTAGCCATGCCTTCATGCCAGGTTAAACAGCCAGGGATCTGAACGCTTTCCCCCTCCTTGAGCTGTCCTTGCTGTGTTGTTTGATTGTCGCTTTTGTCTGAATGTCTGAGCTCGGTCCATGATTATTACTACATCATCAACTACAAAGCAATTGGTTGATGTTCTGCATGTTTTGTTGCTTTTATTGCACAAAAACCTGTTTCATTTCCTCTTCCTTTCAAAAAGCACTCACCATGAGAATTGCTACAGCTTTTGTATATCACAGTAGCTTGGACTCCTTTTGACTCATCTTGACCTCCTAGGTATCTTACCGCTGTTTATCAGACCTTTTTTACTTACGCTAAATGTTCTGAGTCTTGATATCATTTATTATTGCACTTCTCTTGGTTTTAATGCACTTGGTTTCAGGAAAGCTTTCAGTATCATCATTTTTGACATAATTGAAGCAGTTGATAAGCTGCAATATGGATGACAGACTTAGCAACCACACCTTGCAATCTGAAAAGAGGCTTTTGTATCCAAGTTGTAATGTTCTTTTGTTACTGCATTATCCCACCGTCCACCTTTTTCCCTCCCATCAAGCATTCCCATTAACACAGCGTTCTCTTATTATTTTTAAATTTTGATCTTAAAAATTCCCTGGAACTGGCATATGCAGCATATCATATGCAGCATCTGCTGCAACATATCATGTCATTACAAAAAAAGCACATCAGTTCCTTTGGGCATTCAACTGTACCACATTGGAAAAAAAAATTGTCATCTGGGCTTGTGATCTGTGCTGCTGTGCAGAATGTAACTGAAGGTGTGCTATGAGTACATGTGGTTCTTTGTGAATACATTAATGTTCTAAGTCAAGCCCCAATACTTAGCAGTTCCCCTGATCCATTGTGTGATCTTTGGCCTTTTTGTTATTACAATCTTCCCAGCTAAATGTTAGTCTTGCCCAAAATAATGAATTCAACAGTTTGTCATTGCTATCCTACAGTATAAGTGTTAGTAATTGTGTTTACATTGAAATAATCCTTACAGAGAACGAGGAGAGAAAGAGACACAGTTAGACGCATTTGTTCAATGGATAAAACAGAACCAGAGTTCATGAATCACAGGAAAGTATGCCATGTTTTTGACTGCAGTCTCAGGCTGAAGGAATTTCTCTTGCTTCCAGCCTCAGATGAGAGGTGAGAATATTAAAGCTGTGGTCTTCACAAAGTGCCTATTAATGATTATTCCTTTATATTTATCCTATATCTTTATGGTTTCTGAAGGATTGTCCCTGGTGGGGATCAGCAATATTCAGATGGTATGTTTTGAATACATTTTCCCTGACCTGTTATCCTCAACAAGCCAGATGACAAACAAACAAAATGAGTGGCTTAATTCATGCTTCTGCAGAGGGGAAACAACAGTGTGTTGATTTCTTTTTAATCAAGCTTGCTACTATGGGAAGAATTTGCAACCACAGATCTAGGAAAATAAAAATCAGCAAGGGGGTAATTAGACATGCAAGTAACAACAATGTTTTCTACATTGTACAATATAGTCAGGCAGACAGTATAATTACATGCCTGCTATGGAGGCAGAAGTGGCAGGCAGATCTTTTGTCTCTTTGGTGGCCCCCTCTTTTTTTCCTCATTTTTTCTTAAAATTGTTGTGATTTTAAGACTTTTGCCCCATTTCTTTCTTATATTATGAAAGAACTTTGTTGCTGCTTTTTAGCCTACAGGTAAACTTCTCTTCTAGTTAGAGTATTGACAGGAGATGGCTTGTATTCCCCTGTCTGTGTGAGGGGGATATCCTCTGGATTGCCTTCTTCATTTTTGCTGAAACTAGCTGCGTTGAAGGTCTCATAGGATGAGGTCAACTTTTTGTTAAGGAGGTTTCTGTTGCGATCACCCATGAGGGAGGCTTCTCCATTGGCCAGCTTTTCCTGACTGCCCCGTTCATCGACAGGCATAAAAGTGGAGAGTTTTGGCTGGCTCTTCTGCTTTCTCTCCGGAGAAGTGCGGACTGGCATCCAGCAGGAGTCTGAGTGGCCATATTCATCACATTCTCGGGTGCACTTCCCTGTTAGGGCTACATCTGGTAGAGGCCGTGAATCTGAAAATAAAAGAGAGTTGTCTTTACAAATTAATATTAAAATTACTTCCATTGAAACTGAGAATCCTTAAATTCACAAAAGGTATTTTTAAAGGTCTTGGTAGGAAGATTGCAGTAAGTTCCTCAGTAATAATTTTTTCACACTACATGTGCCCAGAGGCAACAAGCAGATCTGTACAGTTATTCTCAACCTTAATAATTGAAAAAAAAAAAAAAATGCTATTAATCCTCTTCCTGTGCTTGTAAATCAATTCCAGAAGCATTTGGCATTAGGTACTGAATTAATTTTGATGTCTGAAAGAGTAAAACAAGCACTTAATTCCATACTGCCAATTTTCTTGACATTATTAAAAATACCTTTCCTTGAATTTTTTTGTAGACAATACTCTGAATTTATGTGAAAGGATCCTGAGACCCTGTACCCTGCAAGTACTGACAAACTTACTTAATGCCCTGCAAATGAGCAGATCTGTTATTGACAAAGGGACTGAATCTTCATATAATGTAAAGCTCTGCTTGTATTTCTGAGGATTGGGCACTTGTTTTTAGTCCACAATATGTTACATAAGTTGAAAAATCAGTAATTGTAGGAGCATACAAAACCCCTTCTATGGGTTATAAACTTTATCAATCTTACAAATAAAGCTGTTCTGTGTGTATATATGTATGGTAGGGCACGGGATGAATCTGAGTGCTGCCTTAAGAGAGACACATTTTATGTGTGACTTGCTATGTTAGAAGGTGTCCTACTCCAGATCACTAAGCTTTCTGTACCTGTAAGAGCTTTCACTGAAAACCAGCAAAGTTCAGGGGCCTGCAGGATTGACTCCTACCTGTTAGCAATGCAAGTATATTTAATACTTGTATTTTGATACTTGCATACAACTGAATTTAAAAGCTACCTCAACTTTTTTAAGGAATGGGTAAGATTCTGAAACCTTGCTTTTATTCAGTTATAGTGTACTTTATGGTCTAAAGGAATAACTGAAACAGCCTACAAAGTAACGACATGATATTCAAAAAAAGTTGACAAAGGACATAAATCAAAAAATAAAATTTTCAAGTGTGTTTGATATGACTTTCACATGATATGATTTATTCCATGAAATATTTAGGTTTGTTTTATAAAAAAAAATATCTTAGAAGGAAGCAAGGAACTTCAACATGGAAACATAATCAGGTATTTCATATGGGCTGTGGCATCTTTCTACCTTCCCGCTACAACACCAAAGTTCTTTTGAATAGTAATTTTTGCCAGTAATACCATGTACCTTATAAAAAACACTGTCAAAGGCCTGCTCGGCCTTAATTTTATTACTTCTATTTTTCCTATTTCTTTTTAACTTTGGCTGGTAGATTACCTTCTCAAATAATGACAATTCCAATCGTGAGTTTTCTATAAACTGATAAAAAGAACACTGCTGAAGATAAAAAAAACCCAGACCAACCAAATAAAAAACCCCACACCACCAAAAATACTTTTCTCTTCCAGAATAAACCATTTTAATTTAAAATATTTACAAACAGGTGTTTGCAGAGAAAGCATATTTCATTTCAACATCTGTAAATTTAATCCTGATAGAATGGCAAAAGCTCTTGAAAGTCAGATTTATCTTCATCATGTCCTGATTTTTTAATACATCTAAACATTAATTTAATAAATAATTTGTTGCAGTACTGTAAAGTGTGTACATTATTTACTGCTGACAGGTGTCAACATTTTATAGAATTTACTGTACATATTCTGAAAACTGTATAAATTTTAATATTTCAATGAAATATCACTGAATTTAATGAGGAAACAGCCCTGGTGTCTATATAACTGAGTAACCCTGTATCTAAGATGTGTAAGGCTGGGAGGAGGGAACTGAGGGGTTTTTTTATTTTATTAATTTTCTTTCTCTAATTTATTTTTAACACTTTTGCATTTAGACTTAATTCCCACTTTTTTTTTTCCCCCCAGTGAAGAATGCAATACTGTGAAAACTTATCAGCCTATCAGTTTTCAGAAGACTGTGTTCTGCAGACATACACAGAAGATGGAGATGGTAACTGGAAAATCCTCTTTTTGTCAGCTAAATCAGCATTATTCTGACTCCCCTTAATGATAAGAAGCCTAATTAACTGTTCAGCTGCCCTGATGTGCTTTGATTTTTAAGCAGAATTTTTCATATTTTTACAACAGTAAATCCCCTTAAATCTCCATACACTACTCAAACCAGCACCTTATTTCCAAAAAGTGGCCATTAAACATTATGCTTGCTGCAAGTATTTTACTTACTACTCTGACATAATATTAGCGACGGCTGATCAAAGCAATTTGTCTGACCTTTATTTAAAACACAGGAATATATGTTTGCTGAAAAGAGTTTCTTTTGTTGTTGTTTGAGTTTGGGGTTTTTTTAGATTGAAACAATTAGCATCTCATTATATCGGATGGTGTCTTTTTAGCTCAAACAAACTTCAAGTCAGCAATATGTGGGTTCGTAAAAATCCTTCCCTTGCTGGTGGTCCTTGAATCATACACTTGAAAATGTACCGTTTTGCATTGTAGCACTTCTCCTATTCACTTCTGGACAAATACTGGAATTCCTTATTGTAAAGCATGAAGACTTACAGTACAATTCAGCCTTACAGTGCTGTTTTTAGAAACAAAAACATCCAAGTCAGTGTGTTGCTGAGTTTCCCTGTTGGGTTATGTGATAAACTTCATCTTTACATCTACAGAAGAGCTCAGAGAGACACTGGAAGAATACTACTAGCCCAAATACCCTGATAGACTACTCCCAGGACCACCATAGGGCCATCAGACCCTCAAAGGTCCATCTGTCCAGGCCCAGAGGAACAGATTGATGTATACTAGCAGGTAGGAACTCAAAATAAGGATTCAGGAGGAACAGCCATCTCTCTGTGTAATGGGGATTGCTGTCTAGGTATGTAGCACACATTATAAGATATGGGGGAAAGGAGATTGGATTAGCACAGGACTTGGATGATGTTTTGGGGGAGAAACCAAAGGGAAGACAAGTGAGGAGTTTAGGTGATTTGTGGAGGCACAAGAGTGGAGAAATAGAGATATAAGAGGATAAAATGGCCAATCATATGTGAATAGTTTGCTGGCTAATAAATTTGTCTGGTTATGTCCTGTGCCTGATGAACATCATCTTTTCTGTCTTATTAAACTCCTTTCTAACTCTTTGCTGGGAATGGGCTCTCTGTTATGTCTGCATGTATCGATATGGGTGTGTCCACTCTCACCAGTGGATTTTCATCCTGTCCAGCCAGAGAAGAGGACAGAATGAGGCCACTGGTGCTGTTTGTGTTTCTGTAAGGGCTTTGAGTGTCTGTGATCCGTGTGGACAACTCGGTATATATTTGGTGTATGTGTGTGCTCTGTGGATGTGCCTACTGGGAATATATCTTCATCTTTGCTACTGTTTGGACTTGGGGTATGGAGCAACAGCAGCAGCCTCATCTCCCTCAGGATGTCAAACTCAGTGTCATATGTTTTTCTCTAAAACACCTTCAATTAATGTTTGACACATACAGTTAATGCATCCTTCTGTTCCATTGCTTTCTTGCATCTGTTCTTAGAGCTTGAATCAGTACAGCATTTAAGTACAGATTTGATCTAACATGATTTGAAACTTGTTGCATTTTAACTGCTCTTCTGTTTAAAAGATTGACATAACTCCAGCACTTGTGGTGGGGGGGAGTGGTGAGGGAAGTGGAAGGAGGAAACACTTTATGTATGAGTGTGTATGTTATATCAGAAGATGGATGAAACAACCAGTGCTGTCTGGACTAAACTATTACCAGTATCTAAACTAGTTAGTAAAGGGAAAATGGGATGCTATCTATACATTGCACTTGACAACAGTCATTTAACCTCTAATTTGGATGAACTGCTGCAGCACTTTAGCTACAGAATAAGTAACTATGTTTTTGCTAATTCACTGAAACAGACCAACCCTCTTTTGCAGAGTAGAAACTCAATGCTTGGCATTTTCAATTACCTAGCCAAGGAGTTTTGAACAATCTCCAAATTTGAAAATAAAATAAACTTACTCTTGTCCTTTAGTATAATTTGTATTGAAACATGTCTATCTCTAAGTGAAATGCTTTTTTAAGTGCTTCTCAGTTTAGAAGTTAAACACTCTAGTAGTGACCCCCCTGAGAGCTGACAAGTGTAATGCAGTATGACACAGCAAAGAATTTTTCAACACAATTGGCAAATCATCAAGGGAGAAGCCCAACAGATTCCTACTGCAGTTACATATCTGGAAACCAAGTTAAATTAGTCCTTAAAATGCCCCTTTTTAACGAAAAAATATTTATCACAATGTTAATTAGTGAGAAAGATGTGTGATATTTCTTGTTGTATAGAAAGCTGTAGATTTGGGATTAGGGTCTAACAGTTTACATAGATGAGTCAAATTCAACCTTTTATCTGCACAAAAAGATCATCAGAAGACATCATCAGAAGATGTCCTCTCAGTTATTTTCAAGCATATCTTCTCATGGTGATTCTAGATCAGAAGCTGGTGTTGCTTGACAATTTTTTTAAACTTTAGTAACTATGAATCCAACAAATCCTTAAACATTTGCAGCTAATTTCTGAGACAGTGCTATGTTTTATGTTTTCCATAAAACTTCGTACAGAAGAATGTAAATGGAGATATTTTTATGTATGCTAATGTTTCTGCTGATTGTAGCTGACTGTTCCCTTAGGGCTAGTAGGATTGCTTATTATCAAAAAAGAACGGCACCTACCACTGCAGGGTAGACAGGGAAAATATGATGATCTATCTGTAATTTAATGCCAAAGAAACTAACTCAAATATTCCAGCCAAGCAGTTTTCCACTATTTTCTCTCTGCCCATTCTTAATAAAAAGAGGTTAATATATTTCATCAAGGACATAGTATTATGAACTCAGTAATCAACAAGTACACCTGGGGATTGGAACTAGATGATTTTTAATGTCCCTTCCAACCCTATCCATTCTATGATTCTACATGTTACAAGTTATGTGCTTTATTTTACACACATATTGCAGAAATATAGTCAAGAATGCACACTCTGGCTGCACTCTGCACATTTTTTAACAACCATTCTTGTACAATATATTTTATAGACACACAGCATTATTGTCTAGTCATGACATGGTCCTAGCACAGACACTGGAAAAAAATGCAAAGAGCTTTTCACTTTTTCATTTTTGTAAGCCACACACAAAGCTGATGGTAACAACAGACTTAGGATGTACTTAAGTTGGCAAAAGTTCTGTTATACTTGTCCCTGGAGATGGAAAACCTTCCAAATCAATACTGATACCATATCTAGACACAATAACTTGAACATTTGCAGAAAGCATTCCTAGCTGTAGACTTTTTTCTTGGAGGAGTACAAAACCACAGTAACCATATAGTACTACAGCAGTGAACCAGTACTTGCGTAAACCATGCAGCTTGGTCCACAAGATATGTGGAGTCATTGCCAGATGAGTTCTAAATAGTATCTATGACAAATCAATGACTACATGCAGATTTTGCTTTCCGCATTGGCAGGCCCATAATATCTCCACATGGTTCCATTTATTGAGGACCTATAAAAAGCGCATGTGCAGTTGTTCCAGCTACCGTGAGAAAAGAAAAAAAGAATAGGAACAGTTATGAAGAAAGAGACTGTGGTTTGGATGAGCCCCATTTTTTCTGCATTCTGTACACAAATATGTTCGATTCAGAAGGCCATCCAAAATTCAAGTGAAACACCATTATATGATTAAAGTGGAGTACGTTTACATGCCTTTTGTATTTAAAGGTTGCCTGTTTTATGAGCTGTGTGGTCAGGGACACAATTGAGCTCTTAAAGCATAACAAGTATTGACTACATGATCAGGGAACAATAATGCAGAAAACAGCTGAGAGGGTACATATTGTAGAAAATCACTGTTTAAGGGGGGAAAAGAAAGCTAGTCTATAGAGATAGACAGCTACAACAGTACCGTTGTTGAATTCTTGCCTCTTAATTGCAGTAATTCAGGAACTGTACCCCAGTTTATGCTGTGGCATATTCTGACATGCCAAGACACTATAAAAATACTTAAACATGTTTGAAGGCATCAGCATTTCTTTCTCTGTACCTTAGGCTAAATACAGTTAAACAGCAATTGAACATATCTCAAGAAGCATTTGGTGCCCCAAGGCTTGGACTGCTGTCATTCTGAATGTGGCATTATCGTGTAATGCAGAGATAGTGCATGCCATCTCTAAAACAGTCCTACTGGATAAAGTCAAACACAAATCCACTGCTTGAGATATGCCATCTGCACTGAAGTAATGAATATATTAATTGCTTTTGGACTAGAATAATTTCATGTATATCGTCCCCAATTCTAAAATTCTTTTCAGTGCTTAAAAAAGTACTTGATAGTACAGAAAAGTTTATATGTATATTGATTGGAATGATTAATATTCTGAGACAGGTTGTGACAGAATGATATAAAATAATGAATTCTGAAAATTTTAATTTGTTTTTTTGCAAAGGAAAAGGAATATAGAATGAAGGTGAGAATTTTCAATACTTTATTTGAAAAATGGTGGAAAATAGTAGTCCCTCTTAAACAATCCCTAAAATCAGCAAGACTCACTGCTGTGACATGTCCAAAGTCCAAATACTTAGCAGTTTCAAGAGAGACCACAGTGACATATTGTCATGGTTTAGCAGAGTTTGGGTTTTTAGTTAAAGAGGGCTCCATCAGCCACAGAAGTGATTCTTTGAAAAGAGGTGCTTACAGCTTCCTCTAGACCTGACAGAACCAATCAACTGGCTAGTTTGAATATTGGCACCTTTTTTGAGCCACTTAAGAAGCTTGAGACGCCTCTGTGATCCACGTTCAAGAACGAACAAACCCTGGGAAAGCTCTCTTGCTGCCGGCTTTTGGACAGGTAACTGGGGGCCCGTGGTGCAGCCCAGCGGGGCCGGGCCGGGCCGGGCCCTCCTCGGCGCGTCCTGGCTGAGATCTCAGCCGCTTCTGCTCGCTGGACACCCGGCACAGCCCCTCAGTGCGGGCCGGGCCGGTCGGGACACGGCCACCCTGGAGCCGTGAGGCCCTGTTCCACCCGCGGCCCTGCTCCGTGCAGGCGGCCCCGCGGCTCAGCCAGCCCCTCCAGTGCGGTTGCTGACATAAAATGCTACACCGGAACGAGCTCGGGCCGCCACCTGGCAGAAATTAGGTGACCAACAGCAAAAGGCAAATTCCAGCTGCAAGGCCTGGGTGAGATTAAGTCTCTTAGTGCTGTAAGATTCTCCAGAACAGATGAAGCCTGCAGACATCAATCCTCTCCCAAATCAGAGGAAGAGGAAAGGTGAGGACACATGAAGAAAACACCATAAAGACACCAGAGTAAGTGAAGAAGGAAGAGCTGAAACCCCGAGAGAGGAGAAAGAGGAGATGCTTCAAACCTAGAAGCTGAAATTCTGTTGTAAAGCTATGGTGATGGACTATGATACATCAGAGTACCCGCTGTAATTTCATGAAAGCATGGGGGGGTGGAGCGTTCAAACCGTACTTGTGAGCAAAAGTATCTGTGCTGAAACAAGCAAATGTTGAAGTAGCTGTGATTTGATGAGAAGCTTGAACAGAGAGAAAGTGATGAAGACCCTTGCCTCCCAGGGAAGAAGACGACCTCTGTTCCTAGAGATGAAGATGCTCCCAGAAATAAGTGAAGAGAACCTTTGCTTCGAACAGCTCATACCCCATTAGCTCAAGATTGGACCCTCGAAAGCAGTTGTGGGGAAAGCTATAAGTCAAGGGAAGGGGCTCTCACATGTGAGCAGAGAACCAACTCGGGCGGCTGTCTCGCTGTGACATTAAAGCCATGAGAGAACTGTTTCTTGTGGAGATGTCTCCATAGCATGAGCAAGAGAGACTCCTCTCCCTAAGTGAACTGAAAAAGGGATTATTATAGAGGTGGTAAACTGACCGAAAATCTCAAGGGTTGTCTTTTTATGTTGTCAGTGGGAGAAGGGAGAAAGGTGGGGGAAAGAGGTGTTCTGAAGGTTTAGTCTGACTTTTTTTCTTTCTTTTAGGTCTGTTAATAAACTTCTTTATACTCTTTTAAGTTTTGTGCCTGCTTTGTTTTCTCCTAATTCTTATCTCACAGAAGGAAAATAAGTAAGTAATGGATATTTTGAACCAAACCACTACCCTTAATTGGTGTTTCTGCCTGGTTTATGAACTGTATCCACTACACATGTTCAAAGGAATCATGTGCTGCTAAATAGTTCTCTGCAATTAAAACTAATAAAAATAAAACAAACAAAGAAAGCAAAGTCATAGGAAAATAGAAAGTTAAATGATTCTTCAACATTTGAAAAAAAGTTCATGCTAGATGAATGAAAGTGAATTAGTGAGAAGTGAAAGCAGATATGAGAGAAAACAGCACTGTTAACATACCTAAAAGGCAAGAAAAAAACAAGAGTGGAAACAAGCTGTTTTTCATGCCCCTAGTGATAAAGACCAATAGTAATGACGTGATTGCAACAATGACAAATCAGGTTAGAAATTAGAAAAATCTTTGAGGATGAATGAAGTAGTAATGGAAGGTTTCAGTCTGTAATGAGTTTTACAAATGTATAGAAAAAAATTTTCCCAGCATAACAGAAATGTAGCTAATCATACCTTGGGAAGGAAAGGATGCACTAAATGTCCTCTAAAGTTTTCCTTCAGCTCTGCAGTTCTGTTAATGTGATTGCTAACTCTCGCATACTTTGGCCTCAATCCAATTCCTAACTGCTTCTGGGTTGAGATTCTTGACTTATTCAGTAATAAATTAACCACAGACAGTGAGCCTCAGTTCAACCAGAAATCCTTTTTAGAATCCTCCTTAAAATTTTATGGTAGTAAAATTACAAGCAAAACCCAAAAATAGTTGCACCCCTTAAGTCAGCTGTTAATCAAAGGAATACAGAAACATCAAGCCTGTAATGATAAAAACACCCCGCCCACTCTCAAGTTCCAACATGATAATTTAGCATTTATAAAATCTTGTTTCCTGAGACAAAACGTATCCATCCTATTTTGCAATTAGTTTCTTCACAAAGTTAAAGAATGAAAATTGCTTCTACCTGTAGTGGTGCAAAACATATTACACCTCTGAAGGCCATTAAAACTGAAACTGGTGTAAGAATCAAAATTTCACAAGTCTTTACATCTTATATGATATTTTTGTTTTGCTTCCCTTGCATAATATCTCTCTCTGTTTTAGGGAGGAACAGTCAAATAAGATAATGCATGTATAAAGTTTTGATGGGGTTTTCTATGCTTATTAAACATACTACACCAGTCTATATAGCTACTTAACATGACTCAGACATGTAAGCAAAGGAATATTTTATCAGAGTAATAAAAAAATATAACCCAAGCAATAATATTTCTGACTGAGATTCCAAATAGTCATAGTTATTTCTATCAAAGTTACCTCCAGCAGGTTAAGGTACAATATTCTTTAACTGTTTCCCTAACTATGAAATAACTTGATAAAATTTTCTTGCCTAAATTAGTGATTATACCAGCTCAATAATATTGCATCTGTGTTTTTCAAGGAATCACCAGTATTTCACAACTAACATAAAGAATGTTCATATTAAAAACAGATCTATGGGTTTTGGGGTTTTTTTTACACTAAAAAACCAATATTTGTACTCTTATGGGCCAAAATCATATTGATCTGATGGTTGTCAGTGAAGAGCAATAACATAAATTTTGTATAACCTTATAGTTAGGTGAAATCAATTCAACAGGCTAAATTCTAGACAAAAACTAGTTTGATTACATTATAAAATAAAGGCAGTAGAAACACAAAGTTTTGTTTAAGTCGTATTTATCATGTAGTTCAGACTGTTATATTTCATTTTCTTTCACAAAACCAATTGCACATATATAATGAGAACTAAGAACTATCAGCTTATGGGATACCAGTGGTGGGTACCATACTAAATACACCATGCTGAACCTAAATTCCCCAGCTTTTAATTTTCTAGATTTAAATGTAATTGCTGCAAGACTTCTTGTAATCCTGTTAAATCCTTTGATAGCCTGATTTACTTCTGTCACTGAAATGGCAACATGTCCTTCAGAAAAACAGGACTTACTGTGGCTTCCTGAAGTAGCACAGACATTAAGATGTAGGAAACATTTAAGCCGTCTAATTGTTCTGCCAGTCTAATGCTAAGATATTAATCTGTCACTGTGTCAAATTACATACCTTTATTTTTTTCAGTAAAATGTGTCAGTGCTTAACAAACTCTGAGCTGAAACAATTTATGGGGCAATTAGAACATCAGCTCTCCTAAAGATGACTTAAGAAAATCTGAATCGAGGCTCAAAAGTAACCATAACTTCCTTGATACTCCTGCCAAATTGATAAGACTGAAGGAGCTCTAAAGGAATCAGGTAGCTGGAGGCCATTATTAGCTCACCTCAGCTGTTCCTCCCTTTTATTTTATTTCCTGGTGATAAGGATTTAATAATGTATTTTCACATCAGGAATGGACACCACGTAGGAAAACAAGTGCTCTTGCCACAGAAGATAAAAACAACATGACTTTCCCTCATCTCCCTTCAATTTATGCCCACCTCATTCAACAGACAACTTATTTTTGGAGATTCTCATGGGTATCTCAAAAAGATCTTCAAGGCTATTCTGAACTGATAATGAAAGTTGAATACATAGAAGAAGTCAGTGACACGGAATTTCAAGCTCTTTTGTAAGACTGATACTTGTTGAAGCAATATAAGTGGTTTAAATGGTGACTGATTAAAAAGATAAGCCCCCACTAAGCACATGGCCCATTAATTGTCACAAGTAATGGCAAGAAAACAATTAACAAACAAACAGAAAAACTGAACCACTTGCGCTTATCAATAAGAACTCAAACTAAAGTAATATTCTGGTTGAAGGCTTCTATGTTAACGAATTGGCTTTAAGGCAAAATACTGACTTCTTTCTTTCATATCTTTCAGTGAGTTATTTTTCTTACAGAATTATTCTGCCACATAAAATAGTAACTTGAACTGATTATCTTGATGGTACCACTGCATTTTTGAAAATGAAATGCTTCATACTGTTCTACCTTGTGCAGCAACACATTGCTGGATTCTGGATCATATTTTATACCTGCATACACAGAATAAAATATTACATAGTAGCATATATTAAATAGTACTACTGCTTTCATAAAAAGGGAATTACTCAGGTTTCCAAAGATTTTCTGTGACTCATGTAAAGTTTATTTTGTTACAAGTCAGACTCTCAAAGGTTAAACTTGAGCAATAAGTGTAAAATAAACTGAATCTCTGTTAATTTATATTATGTTATTTTCAAATGGGGGAAAGAACAAAGTTCTCCATGCTCTGCATGCAAATGATCACCTAAATAATGTAAAGCTCAGCATGAAGCAGAAACGAATAACTTGTGACTACTTGTCTTTTTAGCAGCTGTCAAGAGAAAGTTGTATTGTAAGAAGAAATATAGCAGTCATGAAGGATCCATTTAACCTTTTGTGTCACATGAAAGGAACCTTATTGGAAACAATGGAAAAAAATCACTTATCTGTTCATGTCATACATGGTTCTCTCACAAATTCACATATAAATTTGTAATTTTACTTAATGATATTAGAAGATCTGGGATACAGAACCAAATTTAATTCAATGCAGTGAATTGAAAAGTACAAAGAATACATTTTCATGTCTTTAACAGAAATTCTACATAATAAAAGACTGAAAGGAATACTAAAAACAGAAATAAAAAACAGTATTGTATTAATTCACATTTTTCCTGTCTGTATAAGTATACTTCAGAAGAAATGGATTAAATTCTATAAAATATATTGCTCATCCTCATTAATTATGAAGCATAACAGAACTATAAAATCATTCAACTCAGCAGTAAATGATAATACTTCCACTTGTCACTGGGAATGAAAATGATTTACAGATTAACTAGTTACAGACTTTTGTCTTTTATTCCATGTCAGTGACATGAGCCTCCTCTTTAGAGGAATTATTTTGGGACCTTGAGCTTTTCCTAAGAAAAAGTAGAATCTACCCTGGAATTATAGAGTCATAGGATAATAGAATATTCTGAGTTGGAAGGAATCCACAGGGATCATTGAAGTCCAACTCCTGACCCTACACAGGACAGCCTCGAGTACCACACCACGTGCTGAGAACATTGTCTAAACATTTCTTGAACTCTGGCAGGCTTTAGAACCATGACCACTTTTGTACTTCTGTTGTAAGTACTGATGATGTCTTATTGGGATTTTGCAGGGAAGAGAGAGTGTTGAGGGGTTGGTTTTTTTGCTGTTGATGTCACTTTTATAATAAGTATGTGGAAAAGTCTTCACACCTCAAAAAATGAAGAGACAAATAGAGAAAGATAGTGAATCTCTCAGTGTGATTTATGTCCTGCTCAAAGGGATTTCTTCCATTAATTTTTTGTATTGATTTTTCCGCTGTGTCTACAGATTACAGTGAACTAATTACAAACATCAGCTCAGAATTTTTCCATATTTATGACAGATTCATCTGGGTTACAGTCCATTAGTAATTAAGTATTAAGCACAGCACTAACTCCTCTTGAGCACATATAGCCGATAGACTGTAATCCTACACATGAATCATAGGGATGTTATATGAAAAGAGGTTAGTGTATCAGTGTTTATCTCACTATGGAATGAAACAGTATAATGATAATTTTTTCTAGCAATAGAAAGAACAAAACAGAGGAAAAAAATCAAGTGTTACTTACAAAGTCTAAGCTTGTCAGAAACAGTAGTGTTAATCTTTCTTGTGAGAGGTCAAACCTAACAAAGCCTGCAGCGTGTATCATAGTTATTTGACCATAAGTGTTCGATGGTGTTTCATTCACTCAACAGTTATAGGTGGTAAAGAAGTACAGTTTTTACTTTAGAAAGAGAACTGTGGAATGATAAATGTTAAAGGCAAGACTGGACTTGAACAGGGGTATCTAAGCATATTAGTCAGGAGCTATCTCTAATCCCTGTGATGAAGGTAGTTGGATTTAGTTGACTAGGTAACATTGTCTTCAGATTTCCTAAGTCATTTAGTTGAGTTGAGCATACTCTGCAACAGATTTCTTGAGATATTCCTCCAAATTTTGTGACACATTTCCCAGCCCCAAAATAAAAATGGAATAATTTTTATCAGAAGTAACTGCAGTGAAAGTACTTTTTTAGTGAATCAATTCTCTTTCTTGGTCTAAGAATGTTTAATATTGCAATTTGTCTCTTCTTATGTTGTGCAGCATGACACTAAAATTAGTCAGTATACTTTTGCTTAACGTGCTTGCCAAAGCATACACCATACCCATAAAGTTGTAAATGTCAGGAATTATTCCATTGTTCCTCTGCTTGTGACATCTCCAGATTTCTTAAGAAGTGCAGTATAGATATTTTGTACTACTGCTTCAGGGCTAACGTCTACTTTTTCCAGAATAAATCAGATAATTTCCAGCTTGTTCCATTCATTTGAATATCAAGAAGTTTCATAAATTATTACTTTTTGCTTTTGCTCAGACTTCAGTAAAAAATGACAATGTTAAGTCTGCTTCACTGGCAATGCATGACTAAATTCTTGAGAATATGTAGAAAAAGACCCCTAATTATGTTTGTTAGGGTAGCATAAAACTCAGCCAAACAAAACAAATTAACAGTGAGGTAAAATTCTCTTTTCTTTAAGAGTACATATACTACCGAAAAAAAATTAAAATATTAGTGTTTTAAATGTATTGACTGGAGGAGAGGGAAATAAAAAATAATCCTCTTGATTATTTCCAGTGTAAATCCACTGAGTAATTTCTACTAATCTACCCAATACTAATTGGAGTTGTCGTAATCAGTTAGCAGCTGCTGGAATGTTTTGAAAAGCCAAAGAAGACACAAAACACCAGTGGTTAAAGGGTCAAGTATAGGAGCTAGACAGAACATAAAGAAGTAGAAGATGAAAACCGTACGAAATCTGTAGATTTCATCTGACTTGAAAAGCAATTATTGTTGAAGCCAATAAAGCAATGTGGTATTTTGGCAATTATTATTTTAGACAAATTTTTAATAAACGTAATTTCCTTTTATTAAATTGTTATTTCCCACTATGGCCCCTATGATATATCATAGTTAGGCCATATGGTGCATACTTTGTACAGGCATTTTCTTTTCAGGCCATTCTGAATATGGTTTCCTGACAGAAAAATATTTAGTAGAAAATTGTTCTCTCTGCAGTGTTTGTCTCTGGCTCCTTTCTGAGACTGTAATAGAGGTGTCAGCTGGGATCGTAGTTCTTGTGAATGTAAAGCATTGTGCATTGAAGTATAACTAATTTATTCTTGTAATAGCTTCCATGTTGGCTGATACAATTGTTTTCTACCTGTGTCTACTGTGAAGCTGCAATTCAGGCAAAAAATGTGTGCCCAAATGTCAGTCACCTGAGCCACATTTATTTTCAGATGAGCAAATTATTCCAGAATTATTCAAAGAGCATGGCATTCTCCTACCAGAGCTGAATGGAGTCATACCAGTAACTGCACATCACACTTGGATATTTCATGGACCTTGTGCAGGAGTGAGCAGCAGAGAAAGCTGATGAGCGTATTTCATGCCTTTTGCAAACAAAGTATCTCTGATAGTGATCCATTAAATTAGGTCTAGACTAAGCATAGCAGATAAACCCACAGTCCACATTGATGGACACCAGTGATTAATTTATGAAACCTACACTTCAAGATAATTAACTTAAATGGATTGGTAAAGCATGGCTATAAATACATATATATGTGTGTTTTTATATATATATATATATATATATATACACATTCTATTTTAAATCAGAGATGAGTGGCTAGCTAGCTAAAATTGGAAACTATCTGTTTACTTTTAAATAATACAGATAGAAATCAAATGGAAAAGCTAATGTGTTCTCAAAATGTTTTGACAAAAAATACTTTTCAACATTAAAATTAACATTGATTTTATTCTGCTCTTTCTGGGAAGGTATTTTGAGACTCTTATTTTTTATTAGAATATTTATGTATACTCTCAAATCTCTTTCCCACCAGGTGTGTGAAAACTCCCTATGTATGTAACAGTGCAATAAACAACTGAACAAACTCTCAGTGCATGCTTTACCCTATCAGAGACATGAACTGTGATTAGATATATCTTGAACATTGTTATACTTATTTTGTTCTGTAAAAAGTATTTTGTGGGGTTTTCTCTGTTTCTATTTACTGATGCTTTTAGTCACTGAAAGTAGAGGAGGTACAGAAAGAGGTCAAAATTGACAGCAAAACTGAATCAGGGCTTCTCATGCCAATGAAATAATGAAAACCAGCACTGTTCTTACAGCAACAATAATGAATATAAATAGACAAAGGCTCTGAGCAGCTACTGGGAGAAAGAGAATAAGGCATCCATTTCAAGAAAAAATCTTTTCCTGCCATCACAGATAGCTTTGTGAACTTTATAAATTAGGATGCCCTTTAAACAATTTTCATGCTTCCAGAAATGTCTATGAGAGACAGGTTTCCTTATTTTCCTTTAAGCAATCAGACTTAATAGGTTGAATTTTACTTGTATTTTCTACACTTTTGTTTCTCGTGTCAATCATTCCCAGATAAAATCTGTTATCTCATCTTTGACATACCTCAGTACTTAATATGAATGCTTTTTTCCCCCTCCCTGAATTTATTGTCTCAAGCATACATATCCCTATATCTCTAGAGATAACATTAACAAAGTACCATCCAAATAATTGTCACTAGATAATAAAGATTTGTACAATTCTTTTCTCTGGTTAAAATTGTCTGTAAGTATGTGTAAATCTGCATCAGAGTAATTTATTGGAATAAATTTATCTATCTAATTTTCTTCCATATAAAATTCTGGACACTATCTTTAAAGAAAAATCAAAAAAGCAAGTTTCTTTGCTTTTATGACTGATAACATCTTCTAAGCCAACAAGTTTAAAAGTCACTGAATAGGTGCCATATCAATTTAATTTCAAAAGATTAGAAGATTTTTGTCTGTCACTATGATCTTATGGACCGAATATATTTTATACCATATCTGTTTGGAACTCAGTAGAGAAATATCTTGCCTATCATTTAAACTATTTGAATATAATTATATCTTTCCTAGAATAACGAAATAGCAATTTGTTATGATACTTATGAATGTCATCATGCTATATGAGGACAATTCTGATTAATTTACAATAATTGCATTTGTAGGGAGGTTTTAATCTGAATTAAGATTTACAGACATATGTTAGATTTTGAATTTCAAGAGGTAGAACTGATGGAAAAGGAAGAAAGAGCAAATTTGGAATAAAATTTCCTTGCTAAAGTCACAAAAACAAACTATTGTTTAATTTCTCTTTTGTTAGATTCATTTATTATGCTTCAGTCCATGAAAATTTGTCTAGCTGCAGGCATCTCTTTATCTGCAACATAATGCTTTATACAGATTTCTACAATAATCTGTATTCTGAAAACTCTCTTAGGAATTTTAAAATTACTTTTAAGACCTCAGCTACACAAATTTCCTCTCACTCCTCAGCTAAAGGAGAGAGAAAAGGCTCTAATTATAAACATCTATGAGAATTTCTCTCTGGTTCAGTTTTACCTACTCTGTCTTTTAGGGAAAAATAATACACACCTAAGTCATAGCTTTCATAAGATGCAATACATCACTAGTATATAGGATTTAGAAGTCCAGTCAATCCAAGTTCATTTAAATTTCTAAAAAGCATAAATATTTTGTTTATTCAGAGGCTAACCTCATACTGCTCTGATATTCTTTGAATCAAATATTTCTGTCATCAATGAGAAGAACAAATTCAAAACAAACAACTAAAGCTAGTGGCATGCCAAAAATCTGAAATTAATATAAAATATGATCCAGATCTGTTTCAAGGATAGCAACTGAAAATTTCAGTTGAACAGAAAGAAAAGATAAGGTCTCTCAAGATTATATGTGTTGCATCTTAACTGTATAAAGCAGATGAAGATTTATGCAACTTTAAATCCTTTGCTAAGACACTGACACCAGCAGCATATCCAAAGCATAGATAATTTTTCTTCAAAAAGATAACAGATATATTAAAGATGGTACAAAAATTTTCACTATATTTCACTGCATCTCATCTATTAAGTTTACACAGACAGAGATAACAAAACACCATGATAGAAAATACAATTTAAAGATGTGTTTGTGGTCTGTCATATAATTACCGTATAATGTATTTTTCAGCTCAAAAGTGCAAAGCTGCTGAGCAAAACTGCTCAGCTGCAACGTGTGTGTTTTTCTGACTGAAGAGTTTTAGGTTAAGTGGGACTCCTTTGAGGAAAATGAAATGCTCGATTCTCAAGAGTAACTAAACTTGTTTAACTGAGAGAATTTTCTATAGCTCAGAGGGGAATCTGTGCCCCTGCCTCTAAATTTATAAGTGACAGAATGAGACTTCGAGGAGACTGTAGAGTTTATTCCATACAGGAATCTGATGAAGGTTGTTTGGCTACATAATGTGGAAGGAAAGGATATTAAAGAGAAGTGGCAAAATGCATTTTTCAGACCTTCATACTCTATCTCATAAGTTCTTTGTTTTCACTATTAAGAATAAAAAACTATTTTTAGCTTATTACATAGTTTTCTAATAAAATAAGGCTATAGAGAATATTATTATTTTGACATGTCTTGCTGTGTTATTTACCCAGCAAGACTCAACCAAGCAGGTCATGAAACAAAGATATAAACAAAGGAATCTTATGAAATCAACAAGTACAAATTTGTATAAAGATAGAACAAAAAAATGAAGCTAAAGCTACTTATGGAGCCATACCAACTTTGCTTTACCTAGGGGTTACACAGATAAAAGTTCAGTAACCCAGAAACATAGTGTGATGAAAGAAAATAAATTCTGGTCTTACTAACAAACCTTTTGATTTAAAACTGCAGTGATTAATTTGTCGATGCTAATATAAGATTCAAAAGGATTAGTGTAGTCGAAACTTGATCTAATCCTTAGTCACAGAGCAACGTTGCACATAGCTCGGCATATAATTTTTAGGAAAAATTAGTTTGTAAGACAGATTTCTGCTATGATATACCATTACCATTTTACAAATAATATGTTTCTTCTTATTAAATGTACCAATGGCAAGTTATGTGTGCCTACATGTAGGTGGAACACAACAGACAGGCTCTAGAAGTGCACTGTGCAGTATGAGATTGCAGAGTGGAAAATAACAAAACTAGATTTTACAGGATGGAAAAAACTTTTAAGTACTTCAGACTAATTTTCACCATTTTTCTCTGTCTGAAATGAAACTGAAATACAAACTGTATACTAGACATACTATTCTATTTTGAACTTTTTTCTGGTTTTCTAGGATATTTTCAGGTATTTGCATTAGGGGATTTTATTTGTTGGGATTTTTTTAAAAGAGAGCAAAAGAAGAAGAGCATGAAAGAAGCATTTCTGTTTATAAAGTAAGCATACCTTTAAAAAAAAGTGCAAAAAGGAAAAAAAAAAGTAAATCATTAGATTTGAAAGGAACACAACCCAAACAGAAGATAAGCAATTATAGTGAAATTTTTGTAGTGTTTTGAATAGGCATTCCAGTCAGTAAATCTGTCTTATTCTGAATACTATAATTACCTTCTTCATGCTTAATATTCTGTTCATCAAATGAAAATAAAAACAAGCTAACTCTAGGTAGTTCTGCAAATCTGGCTTAAAAAGAAAAGTATTACCAACAGCTATAGTTCATCTTATCTCAAAAAAATCTATCAGGTAACCAAGACATCAAAGGACTTGCACTGCAGTTCAATCCTACTCTGTTTTTAATTATGAGGTTCTTCTCTGCAGGAAGCAATTCTTAAAGAACTGAAACAATTTATTTTAAAGGCTATAAACATCAGAAGAATTCTGTGTCATACATCCTGAAATGCAGAATATCTTAACACCTCACAGCTTGTAACAGGCACGTACACAACCCTTTTATAGGTAAAGAGTCTTTTTGGAAAACAGCTTTTCAAAATAAGATCAGAAATTAATTTCCCACTATTAATAACTGCATAATCTTATGTTAAAGAAGAAAGTAGTCTTTTATTGACCAAATGAAATTTGATTATGAAAAAGTATCATTCTCTAATACCTACCTAAGAGACATATTTTGAATTTCCCATATTGCAAATACTGAGAAATAAATAATGTTGCAAGTAGAAGTAAAAAGAACTACACAGTTTTTGACACATGCAGAAAAGAACTCATGGAAATGTTAAGATGGGGAGAAAAGTATCAAACAAACAGACATTTTCAGACTTACTTCTTTTTCTGTAAGTTACAGTACCTCACTGTTAGAAACTATTTCACTTGTTCTGAAAGTACATGTCTTCTGAGCTCTGCTACGCACCACAAAGTTAAAGAGAACCTTTTCTTTCCATAAATATGTGTCAGCATATTTCAGGAAACAAAAACATTTATGACAGTTTGCATTATTACATCTCTTTATTATACTCTCTGCCATGATCTTCAGTACAGATCATCTGCAAGATTTTGATGTTATTATCCCAGATTCAAAACAAATTGAAATGATGCACAGAAAATATTCTGATTTACAATGGTCAGTAAGAGTTACTTAGAAGAAAGTTGCACCAACAAATCATGGGTGTGTTAGCTTAATCTAGGTACAGAATTGGTATTCCCAAATAGAGAATTGCATTTTTACTTTATTTTTTATTTAATGCAGCCAATATTTCAAGTCATCATGCTTGCGTTCAAACTTGAGTGTTTCATAAACAACTTCACTTCCTCGCAGGCAGTGTCATGCGAGCGTTCTCTTTTCTTACTGAACATGGGAGAGGTCAGGAGCGTGCTCTATGTCTCTTGTTGAATAATAAGCACTCAGCTAGAAGGGGAGGTAGGGACCTGTGGTCAGATTTCAGAAAGCGTATGTCTGTCCCCAGTTCAATGTTTAAAAGGCCACAGAGAGAAAGTCTCTTTATTGCTTTCCACTTGCAGTAACTCCTAATGGTGGCTATGCAGCACATAGCTGCAGGATGATGATGGCTCACACCAAGAAATGCTCTGGATGTGAATCCCCTTAAACCTGTAACTTCCAAAAGCCTGCTTAACTGAAAAGGTCTGTGGCTTCTACTCTGATTTTAATCTATGTGCTGCGTTGATGTGTTAAAGGAGCATTTAGAACTTAACTGCTCATTTTTGCCTGATATCTGGATGTCACCAGAGCATAGATTTTCAGATGAAATGGTTTTGTAACTGTGAATCTTAACATAGATTCACAGGTAACTTTGTGATTCAAAACACAGAGTAAGTTAGATGCAAGAGATTAGCTTCCTGAAACTGCTTCTTAGGCGCATCTGCCTAAACCCCACTGCCAGAGCAAAAAATAGATGATCTTGAACTCTTCCATTTACCTTCACAAACCAGTCAAAAAGGCTTTGTCTGGCACGAAAACTGTCAAAAAAGTGCTAAGGTTTTTAATTTGAAAACAGCAAGGTCTAGAGCTACTCTATGACACAAATCATAATGCTGTTAATTAAACTCTAAAGCAAATACTAAATTTTGAGCTGCAATAATTACCAACATTTTCTCTAGGGCTCAATATCAAGTGCTTATTTCAATTAATTAACTGGTATGACACCTTCAATAACATTTCAAAAAAAAAGGTGGTTAAAATTCAGCCGAATTTATTAATAAAATCTTTGCCCCTCAAAAGACTGAAACTTAGCTTATAATCACCTTCTTCTCAAGAGATTAATAGCATGAAGTCCATAGCTATCATCTCTCCTTGCAAAATAGTCGATATTCTGCAATAAAGTATTTTAAAGTAAATATAAGATGACAACTGATTAGAGATCTGTCAGCTTGAGCAGGAAGACTTGACACTTTGTTTCTAGCTGAATTTCAAGTCCGTTATTTTCCATAATTGCATGAATGAAACTCTTGCATATTTTTCCACAAAGTGAAAGCTATGAGCAAATAAGGGCTGTCATTCACTTGTTAACATGATCTAAAAGTAACACAATGAACGCAAACCATTTGGTTGGCCAACTTTTCCTTTTGTGAACCAATACCCTGCTTTTCTCTAGACATTTTGAAAAGCTCTGAAGGATCTGCATCCATCATGATGGCTCGTGAAAAGCAATTTTTCCTCTGTTCCAGTCATATCTACTTTCTTCAGCTCATCACTAGGTTCCCAACAGTAGTCAACATCTCGCTAACCAGTATGATTAAACATGAGTTGCAGGAACATTAGAAGAAGTCTGACTAAACTGATATTCATTTAATATTTCCCATCAATCCGATAGACAAATTACATCAGGAGTTTCATGACTTTAACCCTTCAAATTTTGTCAGAGAATGTAGTGCTAGTAGTCAGGATGTACTTTTAAACCTCCATAAATATCACTAATTCGATTACTTGAAGACACTGTAATGTCAGTATTTGATACAAATAAAACAAATATTTTCAAAAAATACTCAGACTCAATTTCTCTCGCTAGAAGGTCCCATTATGATCTTCCAGATAGTTTCTTGAATGCATAAATTGAAGATTTTCCCCCTCCCAGAAACAAGATAAAAAGTATGTCTTCTAGAAAATAATGTGGTTTAGACTCCAAGAAATGTTGAGTTTATTAAGTCCCTTGGGTGAACTGTTATAATTATCCTTTCTCTTCCTCCTTGGAAGAGCTTGTTTTGTCTATGTATAACAGAAACATACAAAACTGGAAAACCTGTCCTATCATATAAGTATACCTATTGCAGTATCTTTCCTCTTTCCTCTTTACTTTCTTATTTAATGAAAAACTCCACTCTTCTGAAAAATTATCATTGCTGAAAAAGAATCTGTTGTAATGTATTTCCCTAGGTTAATGGAAAGATCTAACCTGGTAAGCAATTTTGAGACCTTGGCACATATTTTTGGGCTCTAAAAATTATTTGTAAGCCGACAAAGACTGCATTGTTGGCTGCAGGTTTTTTTTTCAAAAGAACCCAAGATCTTTAGAACCCTTTTTTTTGCTTAAAACCAAAGCTTTCCTCCTGTTTGGGAAAAATCAACATCTCAGTGGTCAATGTTATCATACATACTTTTTCGAAATATTTTTTCAACTTTTATTTGCACAAATAGTTTTTCTATTTTTCTTACCCCTTTGTTGTGTCTGAGCTACGCGGTTCTACCACAACAGCTTACATGACAGACAATAGGCTTTAAGTTCTCTTAAATGTCTACCATTTTTCTCTACTACTAAGTTAAAAAAAAAAAAAAAGAGAAAAGGAAAAAAAGAAGCAAATAATAAAAGGAAAGGTAGTGGTAGTTTCATCACTGATTAGTCTGAAAGCCTTATTACATTGTTACAGTACTCATAGTATAACAGATTCACTATAAATATTCATTTAAGAAAGGCATGGTATCTGAATATTATAGTATACCTAAAAATTGATGAATACATACCTCATTAAAAAAAACAGCAATGTAACTTTTTTTTTTTTTTTAATTTAAAGTTTCCTTTAGAATTTTCTGTTTAAATAAAACACTAATTTTTACCTGTGGATATTAACATATGTTTGATTACTTTCAATTTCACTGAGTAAAACAAAATCTGCTGCTTAGAGCAGATACGTACAAAATGCAGTTTTCCAGCAAAAAACTGGACAGTGAGGCAAAAGCCATTAAAAGCTTTTAATTCATAACCAGCAATTAAGAACTATTTTTCTCATTTAAATAAATAAATGTTCTCCAGACAGTATGCTGAACATTGTAGTCCCACATTCACTTTTATCAGTTTCTAGAAAAAAAACCCTCTGCCACAAACACATTTCTGCTGTATTATAATACATGAAATAATCTACATTTTATTCCTAAGGCTTAGCAATATATTAAATTGTATAAACATAAAAAAACCCTTTTCAAACAACATTGAAATCAGATTCTGTAAAACCGTGTGGGGTAGTATCATCTGACAGATACAAAATCTAAGAACAAGATTCTCTATTTCTGTACTAAATAAAATCACAAGCAAACGTTTCACAACCACATTTTAAATGGCTCTCTCTTGTCCCTCTACCAACAAATATACACACTTCCTATAGCCTATTTCTGTGCTTGTTTCTAACTTTCCTCTACGCTGGCATATTTTTTGCTTGAGTTGGCACCAGTCAATCAGTACTTTTGTTCTTCAGCAGCTCAAGCAGCAGCAACCAGGGCAGCCACAACAGACACAGTTCTGGCAGCTCCTAATGTGTGCCCCTGCCTTTTATTCAGATGCTATTTACACAGTGTTTACATGTGGACCACGTAGCTTTTACAAAGCTCAAAGCTCAGATTTTAAATGGAAAGCTTATTAGGCACAGGAGTCCCCAAAATTAAATCATAGTAAGTAGCTACTTAAAATGTTTGGAAGATAGAATCCAGAGTAATGTACTTTTATACACAAATAGTGCTAATCTAAAGGAAAAGAGGAAAATGGAATAGGAAATGCAATCAGTGAGATGGACTGGACACGGGAAATTTATTGCTACACCATTTGTCTGCTGTAGAAAAAACCCAAATCATTCTTGTTTTAATTTCATCATGTATAGGTAATTGTGAGCATGCAGAACAAACAAAAACATGAAAGCAATTGCCTTAGCTAAATCTCCAAGAAACATATATCGAAAGGTTACAACATATTTCTACTGTTAATTTTTAATTTCTGTCCCAAGAATTCCAGATGAGCCAAGTTGGTCTGCCTTAAAAACCAAGCAGTTTCTTTTCTGTCCTAAATTTTTATTTCCTTTTTTTTTTTTTTTAAATCTTTTTAACATGGGATGTAGGAATGTAGAGTTTAAAATATGCATTTTGTCTCAGACATGGAAATTACTCCAGGTTGGGTGAATTTCACCTGTAATAACATGGAATTCTGTCTAGGAATTAAGCTATGAATCTTATTATCAATATTTCCATTAAAAACTTTTGTGTTTCTATGAAGTATTCTCATTAGGGTGAATTGCATTTGCATTGTACTGCTTCATAATTTGTGCTGAACTAATCTTTTAACAATTTTCTGTTTCCTTTTCAGTCTGCTTGTCTTCAAGTTCTGTACCGATAACATAAACTTTAAGAAAACATAAATTCCTTATTCCATATTTGCATTGCAGCGGTCTCCTCTCTCTTTCTCATCCAGTATTGCAGAGTATTCATTTAAAAAAGACATAAGCGCACATCCTGCAAATGTGAACCTGCAACAACCCCCCGAATCCCAGAAATGCCTGCAATGTCATTTTATTCAGAGCAGAATGCTACTAACAGAGTTACCATTTCTCTATGGTCTTAGCGCACACAGTTCACAAATGTAAGCAAAAGAGAAGATATTACAGGCTGAATTTGAAAAATCTGCTTTAGGCTGCACTTCTATTCTCTTTACTCAGATTTGCAATGTCCTTGGAACATATATCCCTGAAACTGTGTATGGAAAGGTTGAACAAAGAAGGAAAAACTTTGATCATTAAAGATAAATGCAACAAGTCTTTAAATTTCTATATTTTCTTTTGTTGAAAATTTTAGTTCCACTCTGCTTTAAGCTGTTTGGCATTAGTAATCGATGATGTTTTTGTAAGATTAAGGTTTCATAACTGATAATATTGAAAAAATATTGCCTTACAATTTGGATTATTAATTGCAGATTAAAGTTATTTTAATCATTCCAGAGCATGCCAGCATTCCAACCTTCTTTACCAAATTATTTTTTTCTGCATATCGTTGTAAGTAAAATAATATCAAATATGCTGAGATGTGCATAAGCAGTGTTTTAACATTAAATTACTTGAAACACTTGACTAGTTGAACATTCAAGGGAATGAGGTAAAGTCTATTTACTGTAAAACACATCTCCAGGAGGGGAATGAAAGTATATTAGCATTAGGTTCTTTTTTTGGTGACATCAGCTTTAAAACCCTGAGTTTTTTACATGTGTAATTCGGAGCAATGCCTATGAACAGTAGTGTAGGAAAACTCTTATTTTGCCCTGCTCTGGAGACGGTGGTTCAAAATCCAGTACATAATTAAATATAAGGGATGGATGTAGCTGAGTGGTTAATGCATGTAAAATTTCCTTTGACAATTCAAGTTTAAATTCACTTTAGTTCTTATAAATCTTGCAAGAGTATAATTGACTTAACATTTTCTCCAGTACACCTAATACATTACTTTCAATTCTGATAGCCAACACCAAAACATCTGGGGAAGACTGGGCTTTTGGTTTGTTTGGGTTTTTTTTTTTCCCCAAATCTTTCAGCTGTAGCCATGTGTGTAAGCAGTTGATGACCTAAAAGAATGATCTGTTAATTTCAGGACAATAATTGCTAGTAAAATTAATCTGCTAAATTCTGACACTATGCCACTAGGATCATAGGTAAATAAATTACTGTGTTGAGAATTATATATCTTAGGTCTGTTAAACATAAATTTTATACATGTCTTTTAATTAATGGAAAATGGAAAAAAAAATGATATTGTCTCCAACTATAACTTCACATTCTCTGTTTTGCTGACTCGAATCCATAGTTAGTTCCATTGAAACTGAGTGACTTCATATTGCCGTACTTTCTTTCTGCTGCTCATATCAATTACAAATATAATCTTGAATTCAAAATTAATTTTCCTTTTTTTAAAATTTGAGAATTTGTCTATCACTTTGACTACCTATGAATAAATTACTTTATATAAGTGCATGTTCAAATTTTTAGTGTTATAGTACATGTATTTAAGTAAATATAAGGGAAAAAATGCCAACTTCCAGATGCTTATTTTAGAAAGTTAAAAAAATTCACCCTTAATATAAATACATAAATAACAACAGCAGAAAAAAACACAAGCACCAAAACTTTTAAAGAAACTCCATGGAAATTTATGCTTCTTTTGATCAAGGTAGAGTTAATATTCTTCACAGTAGCTAGGAAGCGGCTATGTTTTGGATTTGTGCTGGAAATTCTCTTCATTATCAACACTGTTTCCCACAGAAATTCTAAACAGCCCATACCAGTTACCATGAAGAAAATTATCTCTACCCCAGCTAAAACCAGCACAATAGCACAAAGATATGCTAGACTTTTCTTTACCTATTAAACTGTCTTTATTTCAACCCCTGAGCTTTCTCACATTTTCTCTTCTGATCCTCTCCTCATCCCACTGGAGATGAGTGAGTGGTTGTGTGGGCCCCAGTTGCCAGCTGGGGTTAAAACACAACGAAAGCAGAGAAAGGACAAGTTTTATGTCAATATCCTGTAAACAAAGTCACATATACAACCCTGACATACCATTCACGATTGTAAATTTAAATACTGAAGACATTTTCTTCTTATCGAATTTAATGTGAGTTTTCAGAAGAAAGAATTCTAATTAATTTTCCTGATGTTTATCAAAAAACCCAACCATTTAAGCAACAAAGCAAACAAAACAATGCAAACTATCATATCATTCCACATGAACATTTTATCAGATACAGCAATAATTCCTTCCTAGGTTCTATATTTAATTATTTTTAAGGTGTTTTATTTTCTCAAATAAAGGTTGCCTGTTCCAACATTTCTCTCAATTTCATTTTCTGCTTTATATTCTAGAATGAACTGAATTGCTCCCAAACTCTCTTTAGAGAAAAGTCAGTCATTCCTGTGTTATCAGCAAGACATGCATGTTTCTCGGATCTGCTGAGTTTTACTTTACTTTGTCTCTTAAATTATTTACAGACTGGTCTACCCTGTAGTTTTGTTTTTTTTTTTTTTTTTTCTTTTCTCCTTTGATAATAAATATTTTAGCATTCAATCACCTCTTTCTCAAAATGGAAGCTTCCTTTTTGTTTGCAACATTACATTCTAATTGTAGAAAATTCACTCTTGTTGATCAGTGCACTCTGTCACCCCATCTCACCATTTCTGCCTTCTGGTAGACTGTGTAAGAGGATACAAGCAGAGGAACACTGCAAAACTACCCCACCTTTAATAATTTAACTGATCTGCTGTTCTTCTCTATTTGATAAACTCAGCTTTTCTGTGACATTTAAAATCCTTTTTAGTGTCTAATCAGTGATTTTACAAATCCATTTTCTTACGAGTAGCAAATGCAAAGTCTATATTGAATCTCATTTTCCACTTTTTCTATTCATAACAACTGCACTCGGAAAAAATAAAGTAAAACTGAATAAGCCAATGGTTTTCACAGTTTTTGTATTTGTTGCTATAAAGCAGGTTCTGTTTTCATCATGAGGGCTAATGTCTCGAGTAGTTGCCAATTCTGCTTTGGCAATGCCTTGTCTCTCATTAGCAAAAGCCTAGGTAAGCAAAGAACACTGCCTTCTCCAGGGACTTCTCTTATGGTTTTCACCTCTTTCCCATCTCCTCCTATCATTAAAATAAAATAAAATAAAATAAAATAAAATAAAATAAAACTAAACTAAATTAAATTGAGAGGAAAATTCTGGTTTGCAACAACATTTCAGGAAATGTTCTCTGAACTGTAGTGTGAGAAGAGATTCAGAATGGCCCCGCTAATATACTAAGTAAATTCAACTTTTCTTATTAGGAATTCGGAACTACCAGCATTCAGAATTTTTTCTTTCATCTGCATCTGTTGCTGTTAACTTAGCCTTTTTTTAAATACACATATTTAAAAAAGTATTTATCTGAAAAAGAAGTGTGGTTATTGTCTGCTTATTTTGGTTTTTTTGTTTGAACTCCTGTAACATGTTTTTGTTATATAACAAAGCTGATTTGCCTCCCGGTGGTTCAGTAATATCTTTGAACATTAAGAATGCTGAAAAGAAAATGCTTCACACATAGAAGGCAGAGGGGAAAACAGGTGTGAGAACTCCAAGCATGTCATGTGGAAGAGCTTTTCCAGTGCTAGCAGAAAGTATTCACTTAGGGGGAAAAACAACAAGTTAAAAACAAAACAGAAAAAATAAAATACTCAAACCCAGGGATAGCTACCTCTCATGTCTGTACCTTTAAAAACTCAAATGACACCATGAGGAAAACAGTTTTGCTCTCTTCACTCTGCAGTGAATGCAGGAAGTGTGCATGAAAACGTCAGGCTTGAGTAATACTGTGAATATAATTACATTGTAAAGAACTGGTACCTGCCACTATCTGAGCTTCATTAAGATCTCTTCATGTCAGATTCCCAATCTAACTGTCCTGTGCAAATGCTGAACATTTCTGGATATCAGTACGTACTAATTAAGCGAAGTAAAAGGGAAAACTGTACACATCCTCGCAGTACATCATGCCACCTTTATTTCTGAAGCTTATCTCTGATTTTCATTGATTTTTCCAGCATAGTACCCTGAAATAGCAGGAAAAAAAAGCAGGGAGCGAAGAAACAACTATCCCGAAGTTTCTTCACTTTAGAATATCAGCAGTAAGGCAACAGAAATTCAGATATACTCAGAAACCATGAATATAAATGATCAAGTACTAGTGAAATTTAAATGGTGCATCTCTAAATTAAATGTAGTGCACATTATATGATCTGAGTTCAAAAGCTCTGGTGATAAGTACAGACACCCTTTGAGAACTTGGCAGTGAGACCCTAGTGGAGATATCAAAATGATACCATGCTAGTCGGGGAGATCAAAATTATTTCTTACTTCTTCCTTAACTCAGGAGAAGAATCAAGGCATGAATTCAAATGAGTTTCAGGTTTTAGGAAAATCCGCTTCAGTGTCACATTTAATTTTACTTTTCTGTCATATCAGTTTTCAAGGAACAGAACTAAGATCACTCTTCTTACAGTGCTGTTGTCTTGGCATTTGGTTACTGCTGCTTTAACTTTGGGGCATGAACTATTTTGAAAACTGTAATCTGAGACAATACACAAACTAAAAGTGAAACCCCAGTCTCCCAGATACTTGAAATAGACAATGGGAATATTTAGATTTTAGAGGCCATGGGACCCTAATCCCATAGACATGTTGACACACTGAGCCACAGCTTTGTATGCTGCCTTAATTAAGCATTTCTTTTCTTTTTATTGATTGCAATAAAAGAACCAAAGGAGCAAAGTGGTAAAGTAATTGAAGGTACAAATGCTGAGCCAACCAGAACACTGCAACCCAGAACTTCAAATGTTAAAAAGGAAAGATCACCACTACACACAAGTGCAGGTTATTCTTTTACATTTTTATCACCATGAAGTATCCCACTAATTCTTCATTCTCTCCATCATATTAGAAATCATCTTGCAATCTGTATTTACAAAGGCTTTATATGGTGAAATTGATATCTCTACCTTAAAATGACAAATCCAGAGAATAATGGACCAAACTTTATCAACAACAGTTGTCTGCAAAAGGTTGGAAATATATGTGATTGGATGTTATGTATCATGTCCTCTTTAAAACAAGCTGCTGAACTAGAATCTGTACTGCAGAGTGGCTTTTGTAGTTTATTCCTACTGTGTCTTCCTAAGGAGAGCATTTTGAAATGCTTATCCATAACATAGCAATAAGGTTTCAGTAAAGTGGAGCAGGATGGAGAGGCAAAAATAAAGATGTATATGACAGAAAAACATTCTCATGCTATGAATACATCACAGCTAAAATATTGATTTCCCTTCTGTCCAGTCACACAAAATAAGCTGATTCATCAAAATGCTGACTGTATACGTCATAAGACGAATACCAGATTATTCTTTTATTACACTCACTTGTGTTTTATTTTAAATTCTATTAGATTTTATTCACCTGACTCTTACTCTCCCTTTTTTATCCTTTGTAGCCAATATTTTAGTAACATCCGTTAGTAAGATCAGGGCTCTAAGGCAGAATTTGTACAAATACATTTGAAATACATTATCTCATATTTTTTTTTTTAAATATATATTTGTGGGGATGTCAATCTATTTCTAAGGGTGAGTTAAAATATTTGCCTTAGTAAAAGAGTATATGTACTGAAAATATACAAAATTCATATTTTACATGCTCAGATGGTTTGTTTTACACATATATCAGATATATAACCATCCACAAGGGTGGCAGATACAAAAGAATCCACCTATAGTCTGGATGAATGCCTGCAGACTTCAGCAGTGTTATATAATAAGGACATGGGCAGACAAGTTCTAGGGAGAAGAACACCTGGAAATAATGAAGAGGACTTAGAGTGAATATATAGGTAAATGAGATAACACTGGTCAAGCCACATCCCTGACCCCACAAAAGGAATAGATTTCCTAGTTATCTACACATGCTTAAATTAATGAGTTCAGATCCTCATCTGGTTTTGCTTTTTTTAAAAACAATGAAGCCTTTCAATCTCCAGTGTTATTTGAGATCATGACTCACAAATGCCTGAATAAACAGTCTCTTGCCGGCACAGTTGGCTCCTGAAGTCAGTGATACTGCTCCGTTGTTAAAAGCAGAGCAGGAAGAATAAGTAGTGACTTGCGTGAGATACAGTTCCTCTGCTCTTTGTTCCCAAATTCTAAATTGACCTTCCAAGAACTCTCATCTCCAAGAAATGTTGAAGTTCATCTTATATAACAAAAATGGTTACTTTTCCATATTACTATCTCAGAGAGCATTCCTAGTCCTCTATTGTGTCTTTTTTCCACCTGAAGTTTGCAGACTATTCCCAGATCTGCAGGTTCTTCCTTCAACAATGCAGACGCTTGTTAGGAGGGGAAGACCAGCACATGGATTATCATTATGTAGCTCTAAATTTTCATTATTCCTGCACTGTCCTGGGCTCTACAAATGACACAAAGAGAAATGTTGTGGAAGGGACCACATTTCCTATTACATAATGTACATAATGTATCTATTTCTACCTCCTTTCTCGAACAGGACAGGGATGAAATCAGGTTGTATTAAACTCCTTCTGAAGCATCCCTTTCATCATACTCCAGGTACTTTACAGGTGGTTAACTTTGGTCTATTCACTTAAAGTGCCTCTTTTACTGTTGCTTTTTCTATAATTTTTGCATGGCATATAGAAATCAAGAAGGGCAATAAAGATCAGGTTATACTACTTCTGAAACAGGTAAATAAAACACAAGAGCAAGTCAATAAAATACAACATTACAAATCACCAGTACAATATCTAACAAACAGGATTATTTATTTTCTTTTGGGATTTCATCTAAAAATATTTACTCTACCAACCTAAAGAGCTGTATAGTTCCAACATTTTGAGAGTACCAAACTGCCACAAACTTGAGAACAGGAGTTGTCTTAAATTTCGAGATGAGTAATAGATAGATAAAGATATTTCATGTAAAGGGGTTTTACTTTTTTTCCTGGTGATTTTAACAAGAGGAGGAAAGTATGAGAAGCTGTTTGACTACTGTGCATAAAATAAATAAAATAAATGAGTCAAGTCTTTTTCTTTCTGATACTCACAGGATCTCTGTGAAAATTGATAGATCAAATCACATTTGATAAGCTTCTCTCAAGAGTATAATCTCTTTCCTGCTTACAAAATAACATATGTTCACTTTGTTTGACACTGCATGCAGAAGAAAACCTACTGTAATGTGAAATTTGGAGCAATATACCTCATGTGGTTAACAAAAACACTTGCAAAAAAAAAACATTAAGAAATAATTAATTTTTGGTGGGAGGGCTGGCATTCATGATATCATTTTCTTCCATTTCTACTGGCACAAATTCTAACTCTATTGACTTAAATGCCCTATTTTTAACTTTGCACAGACAAAAATAAAGTCAGGAAATGATTAATTATAGCTGCAACAAAGAGTTATCAGGCACCACTTTTGGCATAATGAGGCCTCTGTTGCATTAGTGTAAACCAGTTGCGCTTTTTTCTTCACTCCAGATAAAGATCTGAGCAAACTGTCAATTGAAATCTAAAGCATAATGCTCATAGGTAATACCAACAGTAAGCAAAATATTTAGTGCTATGAAGTTGGTGACCGTAAGTGTTCTTCCCATGACCCACTAGCTTAAAATATTACTATTTAGAAATGCCACCATGCAGTTTTTGCTCCAGGCTTTTCACTTCATTCTCTGTGCTCTTTAACAATGCAAATTTAATGGTAATGGTAATGGTAATGGCAAATAGTTGTATGGAAAGATAACAAGCAAACACACATCTCCTTTGGCTAAAGGAAATATATTGCGTCCAGTCAACTGTCTGCCCTTTCAATAATGAAGTAAAACTACTTTAAACAATAAAAGGTTATGAATAATCAAAATTTTGTTAGAGAAGAAAAGAAGACACTTATGGATGTTTCTAAGTCTATAAAATAGAGGGCTTCAATACTGCAAGCTCTTAATACCAAATAGTATATAAACTGAACAGGGGTATGTCAACAATCTAAAAACAAAACCTTGCTGTCAAAATATTATAACTTAGGTACATACAGACATAAATAATGACATATTTCAAAACATTATCACATGAATGGTTGATTTACTAGTAATTATGGCAGCAAAACTTTGCATTTTGATAATCTGAGGACTTTCATGACGATTTGATGACCTAAGTGAAACAAACCTTCTGTCTTCAAATGTGTCTGTATTCTGTGATACAGAAAAATTTGGCTTCCCTTTGCCAACACTTCTGAATTCACTGGAAGCTGAACAGCAGGGCTAATATAGCACTGAGCCCTACTAAGAAGCCATACTGAGGAGTGAGATGTGTTAGCTTGGAGCTGGCTGCACGCTGATGCAGACACTGAGAGACTGATCCAGAGCAGAACTGTACTCTGCTCACTCTGAACAAGCTCAAGCTTTCCCACTGCCTGCCCCCACCCAGCCAAAATCCTGCCTGCTGTACTGCAAGTATCATCTGTAATTAACATTTAATGATTTCTTTCTTTCACCAGGTAGACGAATTCCTATTGATCCTGAGTTTAAAGTCTTTCCCACCAATAAACCACCTTGATATTCTACTGTCTATATTATTTCAGCATTTATGATAAAAAGAGAAAGCATTAGAATTAAGATTAGTCTGAAATCTTTCATTATCTCTAATGAAAATAAACAACCTTGTGGTGACAACATGATTTGAATTTTGGAGAAAGCAGCATGAGAATAAAATTTTTGTAGAACTTTTTTTCCAAAACAGGAGAAGCATTGCCTTTTAGATACAGTTTCAGCTCTGCTTAATTGCAGTATCAAGGAACAGACCTTTGTGTCATTGATAGCATTTCCCACAACTAACTTTAAACATAAAGACATAAAGATAAATCTCCTCATGACTACTCTACTGTAGAGCTTTTGCCTAAAAATTGTATTTTCTGCAGTTTGAGCTCTGTAGCTTTTCTAGATTGTGCTGCTCACCAAATTTTTCACCATTAGAAGCATCCTCTATTACTGCATGAGTAGATTCTAATAAAAAGAAGCCATATAGACTCTGTAACATATTTTTACAGTCATTTGTCCTCAATCCTCGCCTTTGGTTACAAAAAACATAAGTTGAAAAGGGGCAAGGGTGTGGTTTGTTGTACAAAGGAAAAAAAAAAAAAAGAAGGTAAAGTTGGACTTTTCTTCAGCTCAGGCCATGGATTATTAATATTCCTGAAACTTACAAGAAAGGCCTTATCCTTCCTTCCCAACAGAGTAATTTTCACTTTATCTGTGGACAGCTTTAAATGAGCTACGTGTGGTAACACTTAGATAAAAAGTACCTTAATGCTATGTATAGAGAAAAATTTTGTTTACCTTGAATTTTGAAGAATTGCATTTTTTAATCAATACATATGTAATTTTACTCTCAAAATTGTTGAAAGAACATTATTCTTCTTCTTGCAAGAGAGAAATGATCTAGCTGGAATTTTATTATAAAATGTTCAGTTTAATTTCTAAAACCTGTAATATGGAGCTTACTTGACTTTCCTGAGTCATCTAGTTTTAGCTTAATTTTATAATTAGAGTACTTTTTCTAATAAAAACAGTAAATGCCTCATGCTTCAAATCAGAACTTTTTTTCTGTCATGGGTTTGATTGTCATGGGTTTGATATTTTCTTGTCTCTTAAGTGATCTCTCACATCTCTACACTAAAATAAAGCCATTTATTTCCACTTTCTGATCTTGTATCATATTTCTTAATGTTCTGAGCTTGCTATTCTTTTGCAAATTGTCTTTTACCTAAAAACTTTCTTAAAAAGATTATACAAAAATGATGACACCCTGTTTGATCAACTAATTCAAGTAGAGTGGAAGAATTGCATCATACATGTTACAGCAAATCTTCTTGCATATACCTTTACAATATTGTTTGTTGTTTGCTTTGGGCTTTTTTTTGTTCCCAAGATCATTTGGTTTCTACTCCTATCTTCTAAATATTCCAAGTCTCTCTCAGAATGGTATTATCAGATATTTAATAATAATACAGCCTTCTTTCATTCCATTTTTTAGTGAAATTGCTTATCAAGTCCAGATTTGGGACAAATCTCTGTAGACTATTACACTAAAACTTGGGCAACTGTTCAGGAAATAGTTCTCCGACCAGCTCTAACCTGCTTCAATACCAGCTTCAATGGCCATAGTTCCCTAAATTTCTTAGAAGAATATTGTGCATTATTCAAAATCCTTGTGTATTGGGTCTGGCTGAGAGGGAGTTCATTTTCTCACAGCAGCCCTCACAGTGCTGTGCCATGCACTGGTGGCTGGAAAGGTGTTGATAACACACGAGTGGTTTGGGTACAGCTGGGCAGGGCTGGCACAGCATCAGCACTGTCTCTCAATATTGCCCCCTGTCACCAAGGGGCACAACCAGGCCAGCTGACCCAAAGGGATAACCAAAGGGATATTCCATACCATATGTTGTCATCCCAGATATAAAAGCTAAGGGAAGGAGGAGGAGAAAAGAGGGGGTGTTTGTTATTTACAATGTTTGACTTCTGGAGCAACTGCTACATGTGCTGAAGCCCTGTTTCCCTGAACATCTCTTGCTGATGGGAAGTAGAGAATAAGCTTTCTTTCCTCTTTGCTTATGTGCATGCAAACTTCCACTTTTTCTTGATTAAAGTGCCTTATCTCAATCTATAAGTTGCTTTTCATTTTATTTTCTCTCCCCTGTCCAGCTGAAAGGGGAGTGTAGAGTGGCTTGGAGCGTAGGTGAGTACTTGGTGTCCAGCTAAGGTCAACACACCACATCTTGAAGAAGTAAAAGTGTATCACACCCACCACCCTCATTCACAGTTTTACATTTCTCTAGTTATTTGGTAGTGCTTTCAGCAATGGTAAAGGCAGTGGTCTCTGAATAATTTATTTTTCTGACTGAAAATCAAACTGCAGGGCAGGAAGAACTGAAAGAAACAAAATAGATGATTTAATCCATCTGGAAGCCTAAATGCTCCTGATACTTTGTGGGCTGGTGGCTGCACAGATGAGATTAATCTTGGATGATAAAGGTCTAGTCCTAGTTTTCACATTTCAATTTACAATTAAAGAAGAAAAGTAGAAAAGAGTAATTCCATAGACAATTACCCCCACGAATTAGAGCTGCCCTCTACCTTCTTCAAAAGTTCTTCGAACATGGAAGTAGAATAACTTTCACTGCTTTAGTGTTTGTCAAAGGTCATGTAGTTCAGGAAAGGGAGGTTTGAAAATGGTAAAAATATCTGGCTTTATTCAGGCTAAAAGGTCACGTATCATAGCTCAGATGGCCACTTGGGATTGGCTCCCCCAAAAGTCTTCTAATTATGATGATCATAATTATTATTAATAATAATAGCTTGTATAGTATGTATCAGAAATCCAACTTATTAATTTAGAGGTAAGTTGTAAAGTCCTTCACAGATCCAGCATAATTTAAATACAGTTCAATTGCATCAATAAAGTAGTTTGCTCTCCAGAATTTAGTGAACAGCTTTTTGCTTCTATCTTAATGCTTCCCTACTCTGTTGTGAAAGTGTTTCCAAAAAAGACTGCTTCCCCTGCTGTTTGGGGAAATGTATCTATAATGTCTTGATCCAAGCGTTTCATATTCAACAGATGGTAATGTTGGCTGTACATTCATTCTGGTTTCTCTGAGCCTGAGTGCTTAATACCTCTTTCTCTGCCAATCACTTCCTAACTAGCAAACGAATCCTGATCAGACATGTACAGTTCCTGGTATTCTCTCTCACCTTTAGTGAACACTGACACCTTCAGACATGATTCTGAGAGTTGTACTTTTGATCTGCCAGGTGAAGGAGGAAGTCTGTTACTTTGTTCTTTAATCCTGAGTATGGGCAGGGGAGAAGAGAGGTCTAAGTTTCTACAGAATTAATATTTATTTCTTCATCATATCATGTTCAACAAACCTGTAATTCTACAGATTGAAAAGCTGCCCCCTCAGCCAGCTGATCTTTTAAACCCAAAGACTGAATCATATTGTAGAGATGAGTTTTTCCTATGAAACAAAGTTTTATTTCTAAATCTGAGGAACACAGGGGAATGAAGCCATGGGCTTTCCGTAACGGTATTTCAAATTTTGGTGGCGTTTCTTGTCTTTTTTAAAATTTGTTTTTACTTCTTATTCAACCAACTACTACATAGATAGAGAAAGAAAAAAATATAATTATACAGTTTTCAACATGAACAATACTGCTCTAAACTGGATTATCCAGAGATTTCTTGAACCACAAGTTCTATGTAACAGAGTTTGTAATTTTTTTTGTTTGCATTGATGTTTTCCTTTTCTTTTAGATCCTTGACCAAAGTTATTTTTAAATAAAATGGGAATGATATCAACAGTTATTGTCCCCTTTTTCTTTTGTCTATACAGGAAATAGTGAGGCAAAGCATTATCTGCTCATATTGATTGCTATATCAAGGTGGACCTTCTTGTTGTTGTTGTTGTTGTTCTAGGATTTTGTTTGCTTGGTTTTTATTAGGTTTTGGGTTGCTTTCTCTATTTATTGGAGTTTGGTATTTTTTTCTAAATTCATGCTAGTAGTAAAATCAATCCAGAAAACTGAAAGCAAAGACAAAAATGCTAGTCTCTGGGAAAGAAACAAATCTGTTTGGTTAATATTTCTAAAGCCATATATATGATTAAAAGCAACTCATGTACATGCTTGTGGTTTATCAATAATATAAGGACATCTCATAAAATCCATAAGGAAACAACTCTTTACAGAGAGAAATGACTTAACAAATAAATATATGTTAGAGATACAATTTGAGGAGATATTTCATCCAACCATTGTTTCCTGACATCATAAACCATTTTTCAGATTGTTTGTAAATGGTGTGAAAAATGAAAAATAATTTTATGATGAATTATATATTTTAACAACTACAATTATAAAATTATTAGCCTTATTAATGATATATAATACTTTAACAAATATTACTGTCACTCCTCCCCAGATTTTTGTTTTCTTCCTTACCAGTTCAATAGGTTGAATTTACTTTTACTTTGTAAAAACAGGAATCCAGTAAACTAAAAAATTTTGATTATAATACTGGACTATAGAATGGGGACGTGAAAACATTGAACACTTGGTTAATAGAGTAGGAACTCATTTTTTGTTTTTCAGTGTTTGGTGCAGTATATTCTTCCACTAAGATTAAGTCTTATAGTACTTAAATCTACTTTTCAATATAATGAACTTTACTGTCATCATTAATTAGCAGTATTACATTACAATTACATTAGAATTAGCACAACCACTACTACTAAGCCTTCAGTATTCAGATTTCTAGTAATGAATTAGCTTTCTGGGAAACATGCAAAACCAGTGTGCTCCACACTGTGTGTCTCTAGATTAAAGATCTAAACAGGACAATTTAGAGGTTTTGAAGCTACTGGGGTTTTTTATAGGCATATTCCACATCTTAAAAATCTGAAATTTGAAGTGCTGTCATTCTAGACTCCACAGAAGCCACTGTTTCTATCTATTAAGATCTAGATGAGACAAAATTTCTATATTAAACACTTAATTCATTTTGTTTTTTCCACTGATGCTTTGAAATTTTGCTTACTTCAGGAAAAAATTTCTCATTCACAAGTTTCAATTGCAATTTTGTATTTACCATGGAAGAAAATTCACAAGGATAATTTATGGTTTAAGGATATATTTTCTTATTGTTTTGCATATCATATAATTCAGATGAGATGTTATGTGTCATCATCATAATCATCATCCCTAAGGCATTTTACATCATTATTCAGGTATGAAAAAATAGAGTATTTCAAACTGTGCAGCTTGCCAGCTTCTATTAGAATTCATGGCATTTGAGTTCCAGTCCCTGTTTAGTGAATATTTCAGAATACAATTTGTGTATTCATTATTTTTAGACTTTCCAGCTAGAATCCTGAAATCTTCTCATTTACATTCTTGCCTTAATGGTGGCTTTTAAACTCAATACTATTGTTATGTACTGGGATTTTCATTATTAGCAGATATTTTGCTATCTCCCCATTTGAAAACTGTAATAATGGATTAATGAAAATAATCACAACAGGATTTTTGATGAAGTCTAGAGGTTTGATGTTGCAGCGGGGATTACTGCAACAAGCATATTTCAAACCAGGAGTCCCGTGGAAACGAAGTATATATGGACAGATTCGTGGTAGATGTTTCAGAGATGTTTATTTCTCCAGCCGCATGGCCGGGGCTCTGCTCAGGAACTCCGCAGTCACAGGACCCCAGGGTCCTTGGCCACACCGGGAAACACAAACCAACCAATGGGAAATGAGACTGACCAGGGGCAGGGAAACCCCGTGTCTCCCCCCCAGGGCCCATCTCCCAGGGCTACATGGCAGGGGAGGAGACCCCAACAGTTTGACTTCAAATAACTTTCTTGCTTTTTCAGTAACCTGGAGGAGGTGAAGGGAGTGCACTGTCATCAAGTTTGTAGATGAAATCAAACCATGGGACCAATTGATATGCTTGAGGGCAGGATGGCCATTCAGACGGATCCAGGCAGACTGGAGGAATGGGCCAGCAGGAGCCATATGAAAATCAAAATAAAGAAATGTCAAGTGTGAAAGCTGGGAGGGAAGAGTCCCTGAGTTGATACAGGGTGGGATTTGATTGGCTGTGGTGGAGCAACTTTGGAGCAGCTCTGCTGGGAAGGAGGTGTAGATGGCAAGGTGAGTGTGCGTCAGCAGTGTGTCCTGGCTGCAAAGAAGGGCAAAAGCATCCTGAGCTGTACCAAGAGCAGCACAGCCAGAAGGTCTATAGGAGCGATTAGCACCTCTCCTCAGCACTTTTGAGACGGGAGTCAAGGGTCCAGTTTTGGATCTCTTGCTCAATATGAGACACTAGCAAACTGGAGTGAGTTCCACGTAGGGGCACCTGTCCTGTGCAGAGAGGCTGAGGAAGCAGGAAACTTTGGAGGGCCTAACAGCAGGCCCCAAGTACTTATGAGGAGGTCATGAAAACATGAGAGTCAGACAGCTCACAAACACGGAGAGAGGGTAAGAGATAATGGCCAGAATTTGGAACAAGACAGAATCCACCTGGATATAAGTAGAAACCTTTTGACCCCAAGGGCAGTTGAGCAGTGGGGCAGGCTGTACAGAGAAGTTTTGCCATCAGTCTTTGTCCTTGAGGGTTTTCAAGACCAGACTTGGTCTTAGACATAAAGACCTAAATAACTTATCTGACCTCATAGCTGAATAAGCTTTGAGCAGGAGGCTGTACTAGAGACCTCCTGAGGTTTCTTTCAGTCTGAATTATTGTATGATCTCATGATAAAGAATAAAGCACGCTGATACACATGTATGACCTTCAACTGCTGAAAAAATATCTCACTTGATTGAGGAGATAGAAATAATTGTCTCAATAGTGATTCTTTGTATAGATCCATTAGGTAGCTTGCAGTATCATTGCATTTGGGAATATTAATGCATACACAAAAAAAGTCATTAGTGTACATTTAAAGCCCCTGTATAATGAAGAAGAAGATAATTTCCCTTTCCATTACTTTTTGCTCATTTCTTTCTATCCTTAGAATTATTGAGGTAATTTGGGTTGCTATAACAAAGGGAAGATTAGACTCTCGAAACTAGTGTCAGTGAAACTTGCTGTGATAATGCCCTGTTTTATTATATTTGGTTGCCTACAAAATACTAGCCTAAATGATTATTTGTACTAAAACTTTCTATGCTATAAGGACTCGGCATAGTGAATAATAACACAAAACACAGATGTGATATCTGTTAATTATATCTTAAAAAGTAACCATCCTTTGTTTTTCTTTCTATTGTGGAAGCAAACATCAGGTCCAGAGACCCTGCTTTGACTTCTGGCTCTGCCGTGGACTGTGCTTTGGACTGGCAAGCATTGATATCCCAGTAACTGGATTTATTAGTCTGTGAAATAAATCTTTTCAATTCAACATATAGAGCACTTATTGGAGCAAGAAGTAATTTATAAGAGTGCTATTCTAAGACCCATTTTTAAAACTTTATTCCGTTCCAACAAAATATTTGGAATGCAGAATATCTAGATTAGGTTAAATTATGAATTTATGTTACTTAATATTTTCACCAAGAATAAAAATATTAGTGATTACATATTTCTATGTTCATTTTCTTTTACTCATGATAGAAATTTTCCTATTTATTAGAATACAACACATTCTCCATTCATGTGTTTCCTTTTCCTACACTAATGAGCAAAAAGCTAGTTAAACAAAATACAAAAATAAACCCTCTAGGGAAATAATTTTCCCACAAGAGGTTAATATCCCATATTCCAGACACAAGGGCAATTATTGTATATTAACACCTTGAGAGAACTTACAACAGAAAGATATTAAAAAGATCTCTTACGTTATCAGAACACTGGTATATTTCATTACTATTTTCAAAGCAGGTATAATTATTGACAGTAAATGTATTAATATCTGCTTACTTTGTTTTTTCTGACTAAATTGTCTGAAAGACTGTGTTCATAAAAGTATCACAAGGTTTAAAATAACATTTGATGCAGCTAAAAATCAAAAACAAAACAGGAACAAATTTGGAATTGGTACAACTTTTTATGTATCCATGCTGAAAATTTTGTTTTTCATTTTTAATTCTCCCATCTGCTCTATTAACATTTGTACATACACTAAATAATCAAACATTTACTAGAACATTTTCTATACTTTCTGCTTTAAAGGTTTTAATAAACAATTTGAAAGCTGTCTAGAAAGGTATTGAATCACTTGTATAAATAAATGCACTTTCTGGACAGAAAAGCAGGATACTAAATACAGGGCAGGACATTAATCAGGATATAAGAGTATTTAAGTAAATAAAAAGCATACAAAGAAATTCTAGTTGTCTTTCATAGACCTCTACATTTTTTTATACTCAGATTTAAACCATAAACTCTAAAAAACCTCTTGCTTGGCTCTTAGCTAGCCTAAGAAGTCAGTAGGTAGTCAAGTGGTCAAGAACAACATGATCTTGAGATCTGCTTCTGTTCCTAAACAGACAGGCCTCAGGATAAACAGCTGGAAGTCTAGCTGAGGTTTAATCCATACATTTCACACATTCCCTATAGCAGCAACAATGCACAATCAAGGCATTTTCAGAGCACATCTGCAGCTAAAAAAAAGTCATGGTGGCACTGTGCACATTTCCCTGCACAATTCAGTGTTTTCAATGGTTATTAATAGCACTGGAAAACCACATTCAGTTACTTCCTCTTCTCAAAATATAACCCTATTTTCCAGTCTTCAGCTATTCTGAATTTAGTGTTTGTGCACTTACTCATATTCCTACCTGATGAATGTTCTGTATTGCATTAAAAAATATTCATCGTTTTCCTCCCCCTGGCCCTCATGGGAATAAATGTATGGCTCTATGGGTTAGTAAGTAAGAAGATATTCCTGTTCTTATGAAAACTAACAAATTACATATTGAAATTGGTCTTGAAGCACAAGCCTTTTTTTTCCCTCACAGTAAGAATTCTGGGCTACAGTGACATGCGATGTAGCTCCAGTGCTCAATCACATGAATTATTCTCAGCCATACAGTAAGTTGCCGCAGAAGAAATTGCACTATTCCATACAAGTGTGCTCTGTACCTGTCCTGCTAGTTATGCTCCCAAGGACTAAAGGACTATTTTAAAGCCACAAAGACAGAAACAGGAAGTCAACTCGTGCCATCAGGATTCTAAATGCGATAATTGGAGAATGAAACATCTTCTCCTTTCACCATATTTTAAAAATGATAAAAAATGCTCCCGACAGTTGCCTCGAACAATGACCTTGCAGAAGGCATTCAAGCCTATGAACACTTACTGGAGATATGCATCTCAATCTTAAGTCTCCCTAACCTGAGTAATTCAAGCACAATTTCTGTTACTGGAATTGGATTGTAATGATCACCTTTTGGGAAACTTCATGCTCCCTATTACGGGAACAGTGGACTTCCTCTGCAACAAGCTACATAAAAGGTAAAGAGCTATACGCTTGCCTAAATATCTCTTTGTATCTATTCCCGTGTTTTAATTGAAGAAGCATCAGGGTATTTCACGAAATTGTATGGCCTTCCTATATATTTAGTGCACACAGATATAAGGAGCATTCTTTCTGCTCACTAGGGATTGCAGGAAAAAAAGGAAATCCACAGCAACATTGGTAAAAGCTTATCTAAAACAGTTAATCTCATACAACTTGCACTAGATAGAAAGTAAGAATGGAAGAAAAAGCAGCGGGCTAACTCAGGCTGACACTATAGATCATTAATAATTTTGGAGCAAAAATGAATAGTGAGTTCAGTAACTGGAACAGAGACTCCTTTTAGACTCATCTGCTGGCTGGGGAGCTGGAGAGTAAGGCACAGTCATTCCCAATTAAATGCATGACAAATATTTAGAACAATTTGAAGTGGTTTGAAAGGGGAATTTTCCCTCTAACCTGGCCACAAGATCAAGTCTCTTCAAAAAAGACAGTTTAGAAATTCCTCAATTTCATCTGAATCAGGACCATACTATGCCACTGAATTTCAATCTGAAAAGGTTTTGTTTGTAAAACAGCATTTGAATATTTTTTCATATGCCACCCCTTTCAATTTCTTCTTGCAATCCAAGTCAGGAAGAGAATAAAAAGATAGAATTAAAGGAATATGTTTTCCTTAAACTCAAGAAAGTTTCAAATTTATATTTGGTTTCAAAAGAAATAGTTGGTTTGTATTTCTTTATCTTAACTAAATCAATTTGTAGATTCTTGAAATGAATCAGATCCTGGCACAGGATAAGAATCCTTCTGTAACTCATTGTAATTTCATACTCTTATGCTATTCAAATGACTCTTTGGAAACAAGGAGAGAGATTGTGCCTCTTCATCCATTCTAGTAATGGGAGGACAAGGAGTCAGAAAATAAACCATTCAGAACTTTTTACCCTCATTAACAGAATCAAGAAGATTCTGTTAAAGAACAAGTCACAAGTCAGTAACACTCCCCAGACTGCCCCCCACCCTCCGCCCCAAAACCAGATGATTGCTTTTTTTTTGCATTACACAGTAATGCAACTCATAAAACTAATTAATAATTTTTTCATAAAAATTATTCTTTATAACTCTTTTGCTAAGCAAACACATCCAGAAGGGGTAACATATAATTAAATACATTTTTGACCTACAGTTTTGCTAGATGAAATGTACCTCACAAATATAATGTATCATCAATGATAACAAAATTTCTCTCTTAATACCCAATAACGTGTTAGCATTTCAGTACATCTAATTTAAAATCAAGATAAAGTTTTTTTCAAAATTACTGTTGGTCATTAAAATAAAACTTCTATTAAACATGTATATTTTAATGGCTAACCATTGTAAGGACCACCTTGGCCAAATTTAACTTCTAGCGGCTGGATCTTGCTGTGCTTTATCATTATCGGGGGGTTTCTATTTTTTTTTTTTTTTAATCAAGATATAGTTAATTTATATAATATATATATAATTTTTAAACCAGCTCTTAAATGTCTTTTAACACTTACTTAATTACATAAGATATTTTTTTCCATAAAGGCACAAGAAGAAATTTCATGTTTCATGATTGTCCACAGAAACAACAGAACAAAATATTCTGCTGCAAGAGAAAATGAAATTAATTGTATTTCAATTCCAGTTATAACTAGAACTCACCAAAAAAGTGTGCTTTTTATCAGCTACAACTTTTTTATTATGTTTCTCAAAATAATTATTCCACACCATTTACTATGTCTAAGCCTGTATACTCTCATGAAAGAGAGACTATAGAAATATTTCTATGTACCAGCAAATTTTTAATTTGCTTAGCAACAAAGGTTTGCTTCTTTTCATGTTTGAGTTACAGAACTTTTTACTTAGTAAATGAGAAGCATGCCTTTTCTTTGAATTTATGTTTAGAGAGATAGTGGTATACTTATTCCCAGGAGTAGAATCACAGTCAGGAATAGAGTTCAGTCCACTCTTCCTATCAGGATCTCTCATTATGCTTGATATTGTGTAGGTGAGGGTCTACTATTACGACTTTTAACTCAGGAATTTTAAAGGAATGTCAGTGTCTGAAATATCTTCTCCAGTCAGATATGATCAAAGAGAAATCAGTCTCAAAGCCTCTGTTTCAGATACCATGACAATCAAACTGAGAATGAACTTAGGACAGTATTTCTTTAGTAATATAAAACCAGTAAAAATTACATTTATTCTTGGCAGGTGGCTTATATTGGCTCTTTCACTGGGGACAAAAGTGGTGCTTGTCCAGATCCCACACATGCAAAATTTTCTACCCATTTTCCGTGCTGACATACCAACTACTTCTTCACACCACCAAGAGTTATTTCAGATGGAACAGCATCAAGAAGAAATGTATGAGAGCAGGATTTGAGAAGATGGATAGAAGTTTACAAGACCCATCTCCCTCTCTCCCTCATGATATACATATATTTATATAGGGAATATTTTTATAGGGAAAGGAATAAAGACAGTGTGAGAGACAAAAAAATAAATTCTACAGTGTTCTTAACCCCAAGGAAAAAAAAAAGGCTTTTAAATCTTTCTTGACATTTTTATTCGATGATTAACTTGTGCTTTGGTTTCTGAAATAACTAAACAAACAAATAAACAAATTTAAGAGCTGTCTTCAATCAAGTACCTTTCCACAACTTGACACTTTGAAATAATGGTCAAGTCATTGTGATTCAGAATTAAATATATTAATTATCTTGTACAAATGTTACTGTATTCAACAGATTATTGAAAATTTTAGCCACAGGAATGCACATCCCAAAACAGTGACATTAAGGGTTTATTGTGAACAAGTGTACTTTGGACTATCTCATCTACCTAAAAGGGCTTCGAATACATTTTTAGGTCATAGTTGCAAGTCATCTAGAAATTTATATGCTCCTGCTGTCATATTATTTCTATTTGTAATAAGACAATAAATAATTTTTTTTCTCATCTTTTACCTTAATTAACCCTGTGAATCAATCCTCCAGTAAGTTTAGGCTTGGCTTGTAAAAACACAAGCATCTGTGTGCTTGAGGATAAAATCTGGAATGCAGACTCAGCATCAGATCAAGTAATGAATTAGCTGCATTTGTAAGCACAGAGATAAGCATAACTGTAAGCTTAACTCCACAGATGTGAAAACTAAGACATCATTCGACAACCCTCAATGAACATTGAAAATATTCAAAAACCTTAATTTTAAAGCTAAAGTTAATGGAAAAAAAAATATTGACAGAAACATGGATTAATTCTGACCTGGAATGAACTAGATATTTTGTCAGCTGCCAAAACTTAATTGCCATATAAAGTCTATAATATCCTTTAATTTATAATAAACATTGGTAGACCATCAGCTACAGAGTATAAAGTACTAAGATTTGCCTGCATATTCCTGGAATGTCTGCGTTATTTTCTCTGTCTACAAAAGTAATTATAGAGTGATATCATCATGGATGTGACCAGCTTTATAACTAATCAATGATTGTCAACTAATACTCTGCAATAGCTTTTTCCATAATGCCTGTCTCTTACCACACCAAGTAATAACGATTTTCCTTCATCTCTATGCAAATTTTGTTTCAGATAATCAATATATCATCCTGCTTGTAAAGACACAAAACTCTCTACCGCCTACTTAATGCCATGAAACATATTTTCAGTGAGAACTGACAGTCTTCTATCAGATGGCTATCTTAAAGTCTGAATGGACTATATGAATGGATAACTTGCTCCAAACAGATTAATGCTAAAGCTTCTTAATGCCCTTCTATAGAGAACATGGAGGGATATTTGCTCCTCATAAGGATCTAAAACAATTCTGCTTGTGAACAGGCTTTGAATTACTTCTCTTCTGTCAAACCCATTTACCATCCCCACAGACCATATCTTTAAAAGCAAACACAGAGAAGAAAGGCTTCTCAATTCACTTCCAGAGATCTAGGTTTTTCCCTCAGACAAAAGGTGAGATTGACCACATCTATAGCACTTAATACAATCTCAGATAAACATTGCATAATGCCCTTTGTTGAAGCTTCTATTTATTTCATTTTGAGATTGCAATAATGGGAACTTAATTTAGGATTATTGATTTGAGATTTTTTTGGTCTATTAAACCAGCACTTAGAGAAATTCCAATTTCAAGACATGTAGATGTGAATTATTTTGCATATTTTTCAGTACTTTTCATTTTTACTGGAAATACTTAAACTTTATTAAAATGTCAATATCACTATGGCTAAGAACAATGAAAAATAGTTTCTCTATTAACATCTGTTACTAATATGCCCATTTAAATCTTAGTTTACTGTGGAAAAATCTATTCCCTTACAATAACTATCACATTTATATTATGTACATTTCTGTAAGTATTTCTGTGTGCGTGATGCCCTTGAAAAGATCAGTCCAAAACACTAAAAATTTCCATTAATAGAGCAGCATATCCTACAACGATACCTAATTTAAACTGGAAGTATTGCATCATATAAGATCACTGAATGTGATGAACTTTCCCAAACTAGTTTGAAAAGAATTAATTATCAGATGTATGTTGAAATACTTAGAAAAATATTGCTTTAATGAAACAGTTCAAATATTATGTTTTTGGCTGATTTTTAGTGTGATAGATCAATCACCCTGTAATAGACTCACTCTGCCAGACAAACACATGCTGAAGAACATTTAGAACCAAAGAAGCATACTGGCCCTTTGACAAAACTTCAGTTCATTTGTTCAGTAATTAGAAGAAAAGTTTTGACTATATAATGGTTAATTTACCAGGAAACTGTAAAATAAATATAAATAAAACAGCCTTTGTCTTTCATAGGGCCATAGCATCTTTGTTACTTTCATAAACTATATTGTAATCCTGTAGAATTTCAGATTTTGCATTGGAGTCATTGAACACTACATATATAAAACTCTGCACTTTTCCAGTGGTACTTTATAAATGAATATATATATATATCCAATTTAAAATTTGCAAATTCATTCTTTAAATTAAAAAAAAACTAAAAAAACCCCAAAAAAACCCAACAAGCAAACCACAGAAATTCCAGGCTGGAAAGGGATTTGCAGAGTGGAGAACAGGGGAACAGGAAAAGCAGAACTCTGCATAAACAAAATATTCTCATAAGTTACACGAGCAGCAAGACTGGGCCTCCCAGCTACTTCTGTCTCACACAGTCTGACACACACAGAGGTTGATTGACCAGTGAAGTTATGCTTACTTGAAGGAGGGTCACAACTGACCTGCAATCTCACAAATTTCCATGCTGCCATCAGCAGTCTGTAATATTATCATCAGTAGCAACAAGAATAATTTTCCCTTTTAAAAGCATACAACTGTACACTCACTCTATTCACAACACTCTGCTCTTCAGATATGAGATATAATGTCTTCTGGACACATTCATCTCCTTTGTGTGTAAATATTGTTTTTTATTCTGTCCAGTAGCCAAAATTTATATACCAGGAGAAAAGTAAAATCCTGCTATATTACCACTGAATAGCATGGCATAGGCAAAGAGGAGTTATTACCAAATAACCATCACTTTCTATTTAGCAAGTTTATTTCTCTTATCTGACTTTTGTATCTTGACGATATTCTGTTGTCTGGCAAGCCAAACTATGATAATTGATGAATTTTTTCAATTAGGCAGCGCAAAAATAAAGGACTAACACCAATGTCTGGGGCATTTAGAAATGAGTCAGTGGAAAATAAATTTCATGAAAATCTTAGCCATAAATCTAACCTACCTAAAACCTGCATTCTTCATATTTTGCTTTGTAATAGAGTAATTATGCTTTAGAATCTTCATGGGAACTATAAATATGGGTTTCTTGATTTACTTCAGCTGACAAATTGTAAATAAGAGGACAAAACATGGATGTCTATGCACAAAGGCATAACTTCATGAAAGGAAGGAATTTTAAATAGCAAACATCTCATTAATGGGTATAGCATCTAGAGTTTTGCATGTCTGTAAATCATTTAGAGTTGTATAAAGCCTAGTTTCTTACCCCCTACTGTGTCTGTTTTGCGATGTTCTACTAAGATGAAGATCCAGCAGCTCAGCAATTGTGCCATGGAGTAAAAACAATGCTTCATTTACTCTCTATGGCATGACCTGAGTCCCTCTGCCAAGTTTTCTTCCTTTCTTTCTCCATAAACAATATCTACATATCTAAAATGTAACACAAAATGTAAAAAGGTGCCAGCAAGCAAGGCTCAATATTTAGATTTTCTTTCTTCCTCAAATGAAAAAACAGGATTTAAAGTAAAAACAAGGAGAGATTGCTTTTTCAGCTTTGAGTAGCCCATTAAGCTGAAGTGCATTATTGAGCATGAAGATAAAATTAAAATGAAGGGAAAAAAAGGAGACAGAGAAATAAAAGCCCCATAATGCAAAAAAAATGGATACCACACAAATGGAACACCAGATGGATTACAGAGGAAGGAATACGAAAGTTAAAACAACACTGGTATGTCTCAATGCAGATGTTGTCCCTTCACCTTTTCCCCACCTTGTCATCTGCAACTCCCTACCTACAGAGCAAGTCCTTTATCAATGCAGTAATAAATTCATATGTGCAACCATCTGCCTAGCAGATGGGGCAGGTGCTGAGTATCGTCATTCACCAGCTTCCACTGGCACTTGTCATGATCAGGAGTTAATAGGCTTCATGGCAGGAGGTGAACCATGTACACAGCAGGAACAACAGCACGTTGTGCCATGGTTGTTCACCCAGTGTCTCCAGGGAAAAAGAGGGTGGTGAAGGAAGGAGGAGGCAAAGGAGATAGGAATTTTTTTCTTCTAACATGTCATTATGTAGCAGCCAGCAGGTGTTACCTCAACTTGTTAACAAATGTTACCGCTCCTGTCCAGCACATCCCTTCCATCTGAGGGGTATACCTTTGTACCCTGAACTTGCACAATGAAATTCTGAAATTGTTAACGTGAACTTATGAGCCAACACTCCTTTTTTTTGTTTTTGGTTTGGTTTGGTTTTGTTTTTTTCCAAACGTGACAATATTAAAAAACAAAGGAAAAAAAAGGTAAGTTTTCAAGAAAAGCTAGGGGGGAAACCCCATCTGATGGTAATCAGCAGCTGCAGAAATGATACTAGTGGTAAGCATGCAAAAGGTCCATAAAAGAGAAGAAAATTTTCTTTTCTTACTTAGATCTGAATTCCAATACTTATTTCTTACCCAGACTAGGTAACACTGAGTTTCAAGAACAGTCTCATTTTATTCCTCTGCAGGTTTACACTTCCATTATGCATTTGATGTAACTGTCAATAAAAAGTTGACACTTACTGTAAGGAATCCCCACAGAAATCTGGGAAACTTCATAGCCTGTGCAATGTTTCTCACTGAGGTGTCAATGAAATCTGCTGGTGACTTACTGTCCCCACAGAACAGCGCCAGAGGATGTGAACTGTTACTTAGCACTCTTTCTGTAACTAGAAACTATAGCTCTCATAAGCTGAGGCAATTACTTTCTCGGAACATTTAAATGATTGATTACTGAGAGAATTTTTCATTTTGAAAGATGGTGAAATAAACAGCACTCAAAACAGAAGTCTTAACTGTGGAAGTGTTTCTTGATATTAATGAAACTTATTCAGTGCTGGTTTGTTTTGGGATTTGGTTTCATTTTTTTTTAATTAACGTATCTTTAAAATGTTGGGTTTGGGTTTTTTACTTGTATAAGGTTTTATCACATAAATTTGATTTTATAATGGACAGACTACCATCTAACAAAAAATTATTTCTTTACCAAAGGCAGGGCATCTTACTGTATTTAAATTTACTTTACAGAAAATATTGTCACCTTAGTTACACCAAATATGTTTTGCAAAACCTCTACTTTTGATACCAGTGCCTTATTTTGATTTCCTCTTGCCTACGGAAAGCACACATCCTCCAATGGAGACCAGGAATTACATGCTTGAACACTGGGTAGATTCTTTCCCATAGTATTGTTCCAAATTTTCACTACAGTCATATCATGCTTTGATTCCACTCCTGAGCACTTCTTTCCTGTATAGCATGATGGCTCACCAGAAAATAGTCAGCTGGAACTTGTACAGTTAAAAAACTTTCGATTAGAAAACAGCCATTTTAGTGTTTAAACACAATACAGCTGAAAATTATAATATTCAAGCCTTCCTGACATCCCAATTGCTTTGTAGAAAGCTTCAGTTGACAGATTCGACATGTGAGCAGTCTTTTTTCACTCCCAAATATCTACATACACATACAACTATTGTTTATATAAAATCATAAACACACACAATTCATGTTCCCTCAATATACTTCTCTGCTGATTTTTCTATTAAATATATTGATTTCAAAAAGCCTACGTCCTCCAAGGAAAAACGTACAACTACCAACTGGCAGCTGATGCAAAGGAGGAGGAAGTAGTCAGACAAAGGAAAGCGGTTTCTAGATTGGGCATCCAGAAGTTTATTATTAATAATATACAGAAACATTTTATACCATGCAAAGTACTGAATAGGACTTCATGAAGTTGCCTGCAAGTAAGGATTGTCAGTGTATTATCAAGCTTTTTCTTTTCTGTTAGCTCATAAACATCTGCAACTAATGCAAATTCTTGCATCTATTTCTCATAATAGCACATTTATCTCCCTTCAGAGTCATACAAATATACTCTCTAAACCTCATAAGTATGCAGGCTCTGATTTAACCTCATTTTGTTGACTGCTATGACCCAGAGATAAAAGCTTGAAATCTATACCAAAAAGATGAGCAACAGCTGTTGAAATTCTGAATTTATCAGCCCAAGAAGGAATATATATTTTTTTTATTTATGTTGCATGCTGAAAGCGACACAAAGACATTAAAATTTAAAACAGAAATTGGGTGCTAGGAATTCAGTCAGAGGAGAAAAATGAATAAATAAATTGTTCCACTTTGTCTGGACCCTGTGGCATTTTTAGAAAGCAGATCCAGAAAATAAAAAGGATAAACCAGTGAAGAGCAGATCATGAATGGAGATGGAAATTGTTTCTATTGATTTTCAATTTGTTATGGGCAAAGGAGCTCCTAAGACAGGAATTATGTTTATAAAAAGCAGGTTCTGAGTCATCAAGAGTTTCTACGCACTATCCAGGCAAAGGTTGTTTCTCATCTTTTAGTTACTAACATTGTCCTCGTGTGAATCCTTATAGCAAAAGAAAAGGGAGAAGAAGTGTAATAAAAATAATAATCACGTCAAGCATCTGCATTAAAGAAAATGAGGGGAAAAAACCCTTAAGATTAGTGATATAAAATCAAAAATAGTGTGAATTGTATACAGAACCAGTGCTATCCCTTTGTAATATGCAGGACTAATACTAATATTATTTTGCTTCCAGGTAGAACTAGAATCCCACTGTGTTAAGTGTTACACAAAGAATACAATAAGAAGTCTTCATGTGAAGCCTTTTTCAGCAAGTAAATTATGTAATACTTTTTCTAATAATCATTGGTTTTTTGTGTAAAAGTCTTCGCAGAACTGGACAGGAGAATCTTTCAAATCTTTTGCTGTTTAGCCTGCTAGAAGAGTTTGAGCTGGGATCATGTTGGTAGACTGCAATAACTGCTGCGCCTTCAGGTTTATCAGGATCATAGTGCAATGACTCTTTGATCTTCTCTTATTTAAACCTGAGACATTAAAGAACTGCAGCTACAATAGATAATTACTATTCTCCTTGCATTCTTGAGTTTGCAGATCGCTTCACTCTGTAAGACCAAGACTCAGTCACGAGGGCTGATTGTATCCTCATTTACATTTATGTACACTTAGAATAATTCCACAAAGGCCAGTGAAAACTTACTGAGGTAAAATTGGTGTGAAGTGTTTTGTCAAGTGAGACATAAATTCATGGGTTTTGTGTAATGAATTGCCTCATCTGCAAGAAAGCATTTGAAATTGGAACAATTCATAATGGACAACAATAATGCACTATGTATAATTTATTTTTTTATAATGCAGTGGCTTTTTTCAGGACTGTTTCTTGTCTCTTGGATGCATTATTTTTCCTATTTCTATTCTCTTTCTGCTTTATTATTAAATGGTTACAGTTTTGCTGTCTTTCTTAACAGCAGGACACAAAACAATAGAATTTAAAAGGCTTGGAAAAAAGATAACATTTATTTGCTCTTGTCCAGAATTTAAATTTCAGTCTTAAACACAAGTCACAGAAAAATATTTTAGACATCAATTTAGAAACAGTACACTATACACTACCTGTAACAATTCTAAGAGACTGAACTGAAAATTATATAGGGTCTTCCCCCTAATGAGAGAGTTGTATGCTTTCTTACTAGAAGCAACTGAAATAAGATGACTTCAGTTAAGTTTACCTGAAACCAAAGAAATTTTTAGTATTAACTCAATTTTCCCTAATGACCAAGAGTATCAGGAAAAATTAGTAGTCTCTGATTCTATATAAAATCTAATCTGTCTCTCAGTTTTCTATAAGGACATCCCTTGAATATGAATGGCCACCATGGTGAATAAAGAGAGAATGAAGGAAAGTATTGCAAACTGTGCCACATAAGTATTAATACTTTAAAAATATTTCTAAATTAAACTGTGTATTAATAATTTTTTTTTCCCCTAGGACAAAGGTGGGGACACCACCATGCTCCCCTCAAAATACAAAAAAAAAAAAAAAACAGAGGAAGAATCAATTCCTAGAACACACTGCTTTCCTTTAGGCATAGGAGGTGCTTTTCTTCTGAATAGATGAGATTCCCTTTGGCAACCTTTTCCCCAAGAATCACATCGATGCAATATACTCGGCATCACCTTGTCTAAGATGTGTACTACTTCCTAAAAGGTAGATATACATATCGGACAAAAGGAGATAACATATTGGGCCCCCATGCACAATGTTAGGGAAAAAAAAGAAAAGCAAACTAGCAAACAGAAGCCACAGAGCACCTAAGGTGAACAGGAAGATTTAAATAAATAGGTGCCTAGAAGTGAAATTCAAGGTATGCCAAATGCATGTATTTAAAACATTGAAAAGGAATCAGAGGCAAGTGTGTTTGTCTATTCCTCTGTGTGAGTGATCCCTCTGCTTTCCAAGTGACACAATATAAGACCAAAGCAATTATGGCTGGGGACTGACACAGCTGTTACAGCCAGGTTAGTGATCATGTACTGTGCTATACTCTAAGAGTGATTAGTTGTTTCCAAAGATATTTAGCATCAGATTACAATCAAATTTTTTACCAAAAGTGTTGTAAAAACCAGACTAGCTGCATTTTGCATATCTAGATTTTTAGCATTTTAGATTTAGGAATGTGCTCTCTTTCTCCTCAGATGATCTCTTTGCATAAAAATATACAAAGTATCACAACACACAGATATAAATATGAAATAAACATGAAAATTATAATAATCAGACTCTTTCCCCACTCAGTAAGACAGATCGAGGATATAATGAAACTGCCTGATTTTCTGTCACCTAGCAATGATCAAAAAACTGCAAAAATCATACAATCAGAGGTTGGCTAAGGTTGGAAGGACCTTGGAAGTTCTTCTTGTTATAAACCCCTGCTCAAGCAGAGCCACCTACAGCTGGTTGCCCAGGAACATGTCCAGATGGCTTTTGAATTTCTCCAAGGAAGTATACTCTACAATCTCTCTGAGCAAAATGCCTTGCTATAAAACTGCACAGTTTCATTTGTTTCACTCTGAATGCATCTTGAAAATTTCACCTCAGGTTGCCTTGCATTTATCATTCCCAGGATTCTGCCATTATAAAAAATTCATTTTCATTTGAGGAGGGAAACCCCCCCACATTTTGACTAGCTTAAACATGATAATGGATTTTAAAAAAGACTATGTAAATCATGATTTTTTTACCTGAAAGACAAATTGAAGAGCCACAAGACAGGAAGAAATCTGAGAGAAAGAGGTTTGTTGCACACATTCTACCAATAAAGCTAAACATTAAACTAGCCTGTAGGAAGAGAAATATTAATTTCTAAGTTATCCAACTTTAACCATCTTCCAAATGATACAATAGAATTACAAGAGCAAAAGTCCATTACTGTTGCATGAAAACAATTTAACTTTACTATGTGGGGCATGAAAAACATTGCAAAGCAACATATGAAATAGATAATTGATAATTACACAGGTAAATTTATTAAAGAACAAATGAATGATCAGATCAATTAAATATGAAATTTTATTATGTGGTTAAGCAAGTCAGATCTAAACAGAATTTAATTCTGACGTGGCTTGAAGAATATGATCTTTTGAAAGTATATTGAAAGTATATACTGCTGAGAGGCAGTGCTTATAGAGTTTGAAGAAGAGAAACATTTAACAGCTTGCAAAACATTTTCATACAGGTACTTACAACTTTTGAGTATATAGATTGAGATTAGGGGTGGGGTAGGAGAATGTTTTTCAACATTCTGAAAACAGACACAGGCATTCAGCAAACTTCGCTAACAAAAGTATTTGTGTAGTTTTTGTAGATTTTACAAAGCACGGCTATACTTTTGAGAAAGCATGAAGAATAACAGTGTAAATCAGGAAGCAGCCAAACTTTAAAGAGTGTTAACAAAACAATATCAGATACTTGTGTTGCAAGTGTTTGAGGAACTGCAACTAATTCAAGATTTTGAAGGTAGGAAACACACTAGATGAAATAAGACACGCTGACAAGATACACCAGATCAACCATGTGAAATTATAGCAACACATCAGTTCATTTGGAACAGAAATTGAAAGTGTGTGCATGTGCTATTTCTGAATATATTCTGAAATAATTTAACTCCTTAATTTCAAAACCAATTGATCTTATCTTGTAATAAAGACTACATCATTCCAGTTCAAAACTTAAGGTATACTCAAAATACTTGGATTAGTATAGATAGATATGGGGCAACCATACTACAAGAAGAAAAAAAATCCAACAAAACACCTCAGGGAAGTTAAATAACACATATTAGCATGGATAGCTGTAAAATTATGCTGATGTAACTATGTAAACTCATGAATAAAAAAAAATATGTTACACAACATGACCTTGGCTCTATGACTGTGCCATAATTTTTCATGCATTTCCATCTTTGTCAGTCTATTACTGTATGTCAAGCAAAGGTTCCCTGGATGTTCAACAAGAACTACACTTGTAATAGTTTTTGAGAAATTCTTTGACTATTTCATTTTCCATGGCATCCATTTAATATTTAATCAGAAATATATTTAGTAGTGCATATCTAATGATAACAACTGCTGTGCTTTTTCTTAATTTGTTTGTTTATTCTTTTCAAACATGTCACACAACAAAAAGTTTATCATTTTCTTCTAGAATTCTGAACTCAGTCTGGTAGTTCTACTTTTATTGAACATTTTCTCGGAGGCTGTACATTACAGACTTAATACATAAGGCTAGTATATGCCTGAGAAGCTTGCTGTTCCCTGACTCTTCTCTTACAGATGTACAAAGCCTAGCCTTTCTGTATATTTCAAGATACACAGTGAACATGATGCAGCTGAATTTCCCATGACAGAAATATCTTAAGTCATAGATTCATCTTTGTTACAGCATAGAAATAATCATTTCAGCTTCACATCTCATATTCAAACTGTGGATCAGAAAACAATATTCTGAGTCAAATAAGGACTCCCAAAACCTTCAAAAGAATGAGCATATGTATAGGATATGCTCCTTCACTTCACAAGAAGTTGAATTGATAAAGCAAACAAATGAGCAAACTGCTTAGGGAGGGAGGGTGTTGTGTGCGTGTGTGTGTGTCCGCATCAGAAAAACAGGGCAAACCAAACAAGGTAGTGTAGTCTGCTTCGTAAAATCAGACAAGATAGGCACATTGCTACAGAGGATGATTCACAACCTAAGTGCCAATAATCGAGTCAAAACTACACTGCTATGTTCCAGAACATCCACTAACTATAGTCAGATATAAGACCCCACTGGAAGCCTGGAATCGTACAAAAAGTATGTGAAGAGAATCAAAACCCACATTATAACAAATCAGGAAAAGTGCTTCTGAAGTTAAAAATAGATAACTTGTTCACAGACCTGAGATGATAAATGACCAAGATGATAATAAAACTGAGTCACAGAATTAACATTTTAAATGCCCCTTCTTCTTACACAATAAACAAGAGATAAGAAAAATAAACAACTCATCTCCTCACTCCAAATCTACAAGATTTTACAGGCATGAGACAGAGGGAGGAGCTTGCAAAAAATACTACAATGAAAAGATTGCATCTGGTCTGAAGTCAAAAGTAGCACAAAAGGTTAAATCCAAAAGGAAAAAATGTATTACTCTAGTCTAATATGTCGTTCTATTGTAGGTGAATGCTAAATATAATTTTAGGCTAAGAAAAATTCAATGTCATTATATTATTTTCATGCAGTAATAAAGAAAAAGAGTATTTTTACCAGCTCCTGAGACCAAAGCACAACCGGAAACACTTTATTCAGACTTTATGTAATTTAAATCACACTATAAAGAAAATATTAGTGGGCTATGTCTTCCACAAAGATTGATATAAACAGGTAGTGGAGGTAAGATGTAAGCTAGGGATTTATAACTATTGTTTTAGAGACTTTCTTATGATATTAGAATATTTATTGAAAATGTGCTCATCCACCTCCTGCTGATGCTTTTATACTACAGTACTTTCTTATGGTCTTCATGATTTGCATGTCCTAACACTGCTCACTGTACAGCCAATATACACACACTTATGCCCAGGGTAATATAAGATTCCTATACAGATGACTTTGGAATTATGAGAGCTCTATAATCTTCTCTGTCATCTACCAGTTGCTAAAATATGCTTTTATTACAATGGATTTAAAGACTATAGTGATGTACCAATATAGGTGGTATTACTATTAACATTGTAAGTAAAATATCAATGTCTAAAAGGAAGAACACTAGCAACAGAATTTATATTTTATATAATTTATATGTATAAAGTAAATGCATTTTTTAAAATTATTTTTAGTATATCTGCAATTATACTACCACCTAATGGTAAAAGATAATTAATATAGGACACAATTACATAAAGATGCCCTGAAAAGCTCTGCAATTCAAGCACTTGCTAGTAGCAACATTCTTTTCAGTCTTTTACAGGTCTCTTATTTCTCCTGCTGTTAAGACATGTTTTGCACTCCTTTGCCCATACTTCTGTCTTTTCCTGCAATTTTTACTACTTCAATTACATATACCAGTCATGGATTATTAAGTAGTCAAGCATATATCATTGCAGATAAGGTCATATAAGTCCTGTGTTCATCAGTGTGGAAATTTCCTCATACATTTAAGCTAGCAGTTGCTTTCAGCTATAAAATTCCATTTCTACTTAAAATAGAATATTTTCTTTCTTCCATTTTATTTTTAGGATGTATTCACTTAAATCTGTAGTAAAGGATCTAGAGGGTGGAGTCTTGCTGGATAAGCTGAGCCAGAGCAGCAGTATGTGCTTGTGGCAAAGAACGCCAACCACATATCCATCTCCACACTAAAAGCACCAACAGCAGGTTGAGAGAAGTGATCATTCTCTGCTACTCAGCGTGTTATAGGAGGGTGCATACATCTAATTTCCACTTCCTTAGTACAAGATAGACATTCATTTAATGTTTTTTTCTTAGAAGAGGCACCAAGATGATTAGAGGACTGAAGCATGATACAAAAGGAGGTACTTAAAGATTTTGGTTTATCTAGTCTTAAAAAGTGAAGATCAGAAACAGATTTCATTGCAGTCTTCCATTACCATAGAAGCCTAGAAGATAAGGGGGGCAAACTTTTGCAGACCCTTTGACTTTTGTTGTTCCTTTTCAGCACAAGAATCTATGAATCTTGGCTGCTCCCTTCTCCTTAAGGGTGAGGTGCCACAACTAAACAGCAGGGAATATGGAGAAAACAGAGTCAGATTCTGCCGGAAGATACACATTAAAAAAAAAAAAAAAAAAAAAAGACAAGAATTAGGGCACAGAATTTGCAGCAAGGAAAATTTCAACTGGGTATTAGAAAAAATAAGTCACAATGAGATGAGTCAAATAATTGGAAGATTATGTACATGCTGTGAAATATCCATCAGTGGATATGCTTGAAGCTTGACTGAACACCAGGAACAATGGAAAAAACTATTGTCCTGACCTGCCTGAACTTCTTGCTACATTTTCTCTCAACTTATATCTAGCATAATAAATGAAAAATGTACAAAATTTTTGCCCAGCTTTTTTGTTAGTATGACTCAGCACCACTTGCTTCAGAATGAAGATTCCTATTTGGTTTTTTCCCTTCATGTGCATCACATATTATGCTACATATAAGGGTGTTTTAGTCTAACCCCATCTGGCACCTAAGTACCACACAGATATCCACTTGTTCACTCCTTCTTTCCCCATTTTCCCTCCAGTGGGGTAGGAAGGAGAATCACAAAAAAAGTAGAACTCATGGGGTGAGATAAGAACAGATTAACAATTGAAATAATAAGAATAAGAATAAGAATAAAAATAAGAATAATATAAAGAGAGAAAGAGGAATAAAACCCAAGAAAAACCAGTGCTGGACAATAGACTTGATCATTACCTACTGACCAATGCCCATCACTGAGCAGCAATCAGCCCCTCCAGGAGAACTTCACCAGTTTATAACCTGAGCATTACTGAGCATGGTTTATGTTATGGAATATCCCTTTGACCAGATTGGGTCAGCTGTCCTGCCACTGTTCCCTCATGGACTCTTGTGCCCCTGCTCACTGGCAGAGTAGGAGAAAGTGGAAAGTCCTTGGCTTAGAATAAGCATTGCTCTGAAACTGAACTATTAGATGATTTTCAACATCATTCTCACACTAAGTCCAAAACAGAGTAATGTACCAGCTACGGAGAAGAAAATTAACCCTATCCCAGCTGAAACCGGGACAAAGGAGGACATTTTTGATGAGTGTGGTGAAGCACTGGAAAAGGTTGGCGAGAGAGATAATAGATGCCCCATCCCTGGAAACATTCAAGGTCAGGTTGGATGGGGCTCTGAGCAACCTGACCTAATTGAAGATGTCTCTGGGCATTGAAGGTAGGTTGGTCTTGATGACCTTTAATTGTCCCGCCCAACCCATGATCCTATGATGACAATTTGGAAGAAAACAAAATAAAATCACTGCAGAGATAGAGCTATTCTTATTTTGCCTAAACAAATAAACAAAAATAAACCCCTAAATCCTACACAAGGATGAAAAAACTTGTTTACTGAAACCTGTTCCTTGATAAAACAAACTGCAAGGAGGTTTAACCTCAGATAAATTGAATGCACATCAATTAATTCAGCTGCAAATTAAATTTCTATAAAAATTTTTATTCTGTTCATGATTGTACACACATTTTTGAAGACTGATGATAAAAGTAAAAATATGACACATAACCAATATTTTAGTCTCATTTTATATTTCAATTTTTTATTTACAGTTATTAATCTGTATTAAAATTAAACTTTCAGAATAAGAGCTTCCATGATTTGTGTGTAAAAGGTCAAATATGTGATTAATTTGTCAATTCAAGCAATCACTATTGCCGTTATAAAACATGGATCTCTTTTTATCCATTTTAGTATGGGGGAAATATTCCACTGATAGCAACCACTTTCAAAAGCTAAGCATTAAACTGAATACACTTCAACCCTTTTCTCCAACTCTCTGTCTCAGTATCTGAAGCAAGCAACTGACCACTGAAGTTCTAAATCAAGTTAAAAACAAAAATTCCAGTTTATATAATATATTAATATAAAAAATACATTTCTCTAACATCTGCATAATAACAGTGTTACAAATTCAGCTTAAATATAAAAATTAGATTTAAAAAATTAATTATAAAATATAGGAAAATGCTAATCAGATGATACAGAATATCAATATTACATAATATCATCATTTTAAAGAAAAAGACTACTTAGATGAATAATTACAGTCAACTTAAAATGAGCTGACATCTTAAAAATTAATTCATCTGCATTTTGCTTTAATTTCTCCTATGCCACATGCAATGCTAAACAAGGCAGGAACTAAAATATGTGCTCTTGAACGTTTTCTGTTTTATAACCTCTGTTTTTAATCTGGAACATACATCATGTACTTGGTTGTCCTTCCTGTGTACCACTGCCTTCAAAATTCTAAGGGAGCACTCTGTCTTACTCTGTTGATGTCTGTAGAAGATACTTTGTTAAGACAACCTTCAGATTTAATGTTTCTGCAGTATCTCTTGGCTGAAAACTCAGTGTGCACTTGGCTATAAGCATTCCCTTTGCTGCAGTGCAATAATGCCCTTGTTTGATGAATTAAGCATCCTGTCATTTTTAAAGCACAGTTTGATGTTCTATCCTATGAGTACAGTATGTAGAACTAAGATCAACTGTTACTAGTGAAAGCTTGAGGCTTATGACCACTTCTGTTGAATTTACCTTTCATTCCACATAAAGTAAATGAGTTGGAATTAACAGATCTGTCCTTGAAAAAGTGAACAGGAAGGCTGACAAAGTAATTCCCTGATAATCACAGCAAATTAGTCTTGAAGTTCACTGACATGGAAATATCCTTACTGGCATCAAGCCTGAGGAGTAGACGTAATCCCTTATCGTAAAATTGTGATATTAATTGGGAAATCTTAACTAAGGAGAAGTTCTCTTTCTCTTTTTGTTTATTTTTTTTCTTTCTGTTTTTATCCTGGTTGTGTACATGTACACAGTATATATGCACATTAGTCAAATTTTGAATACATATCCACAACTAGAAAGTCTACCCACATCTTTCTTTGGAGCTGTGTGTGAAAAAGAACAGATCCATACCTACCAATTGTGAATCTAAAACCATTTTATTTTTAAAGACATAACATCTCACAATTACACGAAACCAAAATGTTGCCCTCTAGACATTACAACTTCTTCTGAAAGAAGCCTAAAAGCCTGTGTTGGGGCAACAGGCCAAAAGCTCCACTCGATGTTGGTAGAAGTAATAATTTCAGATTTAACACATGGATCTTGAAGCTGTCAATCTCACACTAGGTACTAATGCTGATGAAATGACTTAACTGCTGAAGAAGCAGCAATTGGATCATTACAAGACAGACATGTGTGCATGTTCCAAAGTGTTTTGTAGTTGTGCTAGTATTCCTGGTTTGAATCTCCCATATTTGTCTCCATACGTGTGAGACCTTAGACATAGCAGTACAGTAAAAAACCCCATGACTATGGTGAGTCACACAATATTACAGAAGCACGACGTTCCTTTCTACATTGTGTACATGTGGTATTTTGAGTACTCAATAATGGTGCTATTAACTGCAATAGAACAAACTTCATTATAACGTTTTTGGGGATTTTTATGATTGGTCAGTTTGGTTTGTGATGGTGGGCAGGTTGCTTGTTTGCTGGAGGGATGTGTGAATCGACACACACAGATAATCAGGGTGACCACCAAACCACAGCGGAAATGCGAAGAGTACATTTATTTCTGTACCTTGCTAACAATGTCAGGCTGCAGAGAAACACGGGAGCACAGTCTCTATTAGGCTCAGTTCATCCTAGCACCCAGCAGGGGTGGAGTCAGGGCTGCTGCCTGCCTCAATATAACAAAAAACTTTGCACAAGCAGAGTTTATCACAAGGCTGTGCTTTTATGATCTCACTGTCCCTCCCAGCAGGAGGCTCTAGCATGCCTGGGAGACTGTGTTATCTCTACACAGGAATTCTACTTCTCAAAACAGGCAGAGAATGAATGACTTAGGCATGACTTAGGAATGACTTAGGCATGAATAACTTACCCACATTCCTAGCATTCCCAGCTGCAAGGTGGGAATTTCACTTGGAGTGAAATTAATCCCTCAACAAATCTTCTTGTTTTAACCCTTTCCTCCCAACAGGGAGTGGGTTTTTTTTTTGTTTGTTTGTTTGTTTTTTCAAAGAAAAATACTGGAAGTGGTATTCTTACAGCTATTTCTAATAGTTACATTGGCAGGAGTCATTCGGAAACCAAAACTAATATTTTAAATTTTTATGCACCCAAAGTATATCCAAATTCATGGACATATGTACAAGAGTTTACACATCTGCTACATAAGTGACCTCTTAACTATGCAGAAAAGTAGAAGCCTGAATATATCAACAATTGGACAGAAACAAAAGTCTGAAGCCTGAAAATGCAAGGCATTGTGCAACACGAAATATTTTTTGCCTTGCAAAACTTACAGTTAAGATAGAACAGTCAACATAAGTAGGCAAAACACAGAATGGAAGTTAATTCCACCAGGGTTAAATACTAAGACAGTGTGCACTAATTGATACCATAAAAATACCCACACCATATGGGTTGTACCTCAATGCTCTCATGGTCCAAAGTTAACTGCTACTCTTTAGTTCTCTGTTTCAAGCTTTGAATCAGAGTGACCTGTAAAGCAGGCTTGAGGTCCATTAACACTCAGTTAAGTTCTCTCTCAACTAACATCTCTCAACAAATTTTTAAAGATGCAAATGTAAAGAACAGTCAGTACAGGCAGAAATCGCAGAACATATGTTCACAGAATCACAGAACTGCTTAAGTAGGAAGATGTCTCTGCAGATCATATAGTCCAACCCACCTGCTCAGAGCAGTCACCTACTGTAAGCTGTTCAGAGCCATGTCCACCCAAGATTCGAATATCCCCCAGAATGAAGACTCCACAACCTTTGATTAAACAGTTCCGGAGTCTGATCACTCTTACAATAAAAGTTTCTCATGTTTCAGTAGGATTTCTTGTTTTTTAATTAATGCCCGCTGTTTCTTGTCCTTTCTCAGGATACCACTGGGAAGAGTCTGAGTCTGTCATCTTTACTTCCTCTAATCAGGTATTCACACAGTTTGCTAAGGTACTCCTGAGACACCTTTTCTCCAAGCCAAACCATTCCAGCTCTCTCAGTCTCTCTTCATATGACAGATGCTCCCACCCTGCATATCATCTCTGCTCTCCTTTTCTCCTCTCACTTCAGTACATCCCTGTACTGGGGAGCACAGACTGGGACACAGCACTCTAGATGTGCCTCACCAGTGCTGAGCAGAAGGGAGGATCACCTCCCTCAACCCACTCGTAATATTCTGCCTAATACGGTTAAGAAGGCTTTTGGCTGCCTTTGCCACAAGGGCATGTTTTCTGGTTCATGTCCAGGTTGTCTGCCAGGACTCCCAAATGCTTCTCTGCAGAGCTACTTTCCAGCTGGCCAGCACTCAGCCTATTCTGGTGCATGGGATTAATCTTCCCCCGTTGCAGGACTTTGTATTAAACATCATTTGGCTTCATGAGATTCCTGTTTGCTCATTTCTCCAGCCTGTTAACGTATCTCTGAATGCCTACACAGCTACATGGCATATCGGGTGTATCTCATGCATATGAAGTTTTCAACAAAGTTATGAATTCATTGAAGAATGTACCTCGCTGAGTTAAAGCACATGAAAATTAGCTGGAGTTTCTTTCTCAAGTTGTCAGTTACATATGGCAAACTTCAATACTAATTTAGGGTTTCCACCCACCCCTAAACTACAAAAATCCACAGGTCCCTGATCAATATGGAATACAACCATGTCTTGAGTTACCATGAGTATTTGGTGCTATTGAAAATTATCATAATTGATGATGATATTATATTGACTTAAGACTTTTATTATGCTGCCCATAAATTGTAAAATTAAGTGAACTACCTCAGAATTAAAAATTTCCTATCTATATATAGTCTAAGTTCCAGAAGAATATCAACAATTTTGTAGAAGAAATTCACATCTTCATGACCAAGATATATTCTGAGATACAGTTAAAAAAAACCCTTGCCAAACTACATACACATACATCCTTTCCCAAACAAGTTTCCTAGATCATCATCATAAAAATGTAGAATATCAGGAACTTTAAAGAATAACCAGATAAGAGATCCTGCTATGCCTTTTACAGCTCTAAATTCTGAGAAATAATTACTTGTCTACGTAGATATATACTCAACATAGTTTTTGCAATAGCCCAATACCTAATTCAGTTTGCTTAATCTACAATTATATGATTTAAAGCAGCCATTGGAATCCTCGTCTTCCTTCTCCAAATAAGTATGCCAATCATCAACATATGGACAACAGAGCTTGACACAGAGAGAAGAAACTGGAACTCCCCAAAAAGAATTCACATCTCTGACAATTTGACTACTGAAAAAAGAGAAGAATGCATCTTCTCTATCCATCTATTGAAACATTGGGTTAAAGCTCTTAAATCGAGGTGGTGAATCCTGTAGTAGATGAACAAGTGTGTGACCCCCACAGTTACTTCTTACTGACAAACTCAGGGCAGTTTCACTCAGGATGCTACCTTCCATGAGTTTTCTTCCTTAGCAGACAACTGTATGGAGGCAGGCGTAAATAGCTCAGACATGACAAAAGGTGTGCTCCACAGACATCAGGTTCTCAGACAAGCTGGTGGGTGGTATGATACACTTTTGTAGATCTATGGCCAGATGCTCAGTCATATTAACACCCAAATATCTCTGAAAATTATAGCTCGATAAAGCCAAATCGAGACAAGGTCATTCATAAGGTGTCTTCAATGTCAAACTGATAAGAGCAAAAGATAAAAACACTGAACACTCAACATTTTTCATCAGATGGATTTCATCACTGAAACTGCTTTGAAAACTAAAGGCCAGCATGTCAATGGAGTGTCAAAGACTTCCTGCAGAAATACAAGATTTAGGAGAACAGTGGTAAAACAATAAGAAAGGTAAAAAGCTTCATCAGAAGTATACAACACATGAAATACAACAATGGTTAAATAGAACAGAAAAGGTAAAACACAGATTTCACTACAAACACAAGAAAAAAACAGAAGAGTGTGAAAAATCGTGACTAATATGGAGAGTTTTAGAATCAAGAGTTGAGAATGGCTTGTCTTTGGGGAGTGAGAACATCTCATACAGTCTTTAGACCAGCAAACTGCACCACTATAAGTATTGGGTTATTTATGTTCTCATCTGTAATGTATCATCTGCCCATTAATTATCTTCCATAAAGCATAGTGGAAATTAGCTGTGCAGGTAATTTTTGAATGGCATTACTATTGAACAAGAGAGGACAAGGTTCTTATGTTTTAAAAACAGACTGTAATGTAAAGGTTAGTAACTGGTACTCTGCATCTGGAACTGATTCACAGTCTGTAAATAAGAATATGAACAAAATATCCCCATTTCATTATCCCATTCCAACACAACTGCAATCAACACACAGACCCTCAAGATATGTAAGTAGCACATATCTGAAATGAAAATCTCTCTTCTAAATGCTGTACAGGTATATTTGTACCGTGTCTATTAGCCCTTGTCACAACCTCAGGAGAAAAATAAAAGCTACATCAAACCTCATGCTTTCCATATTTTCCACTTTCAAAGGAGAGGACAAAAAAACCTCTTACTAAACTCCCAACACAAAATTACTCTGATTACCCTTCCATGAAATGTGCTTAACGTTTGCACTTACTATTCATCAGACATTCTTTGCTAAAGAAGGACTTGTTCTTTTCCAGACAACTTCTTTATTAAAACCAGCAATGGTGTTATCATGTTTACAGCAGAATAGAAGAAATACAATCCTTCTTTGTCATGCCAAAAGCAGACAAATAATCAATCAGGTTGCGATTAACAGAGAAATTCCGTTATCAGGCTTTCTGGCCTTGTATTTCATAAATTAGATAGAAACCACACATGAGAAAAATGTTAAAAGTTCAACAACTCTACCAGCTAAGGCTTGGTTGTTTACCCTGGTACCCCAAAGCAGGAATATTTACAAAGCTGACAGATCCAGTATCCCAAATGGAGGAGTTCTGATGATCAGGAAGACTGGTGGCTTGGCAAAGGTAACATAAAATAACGTTTTAAATTAGCTTTGTTGTTTCTTTTTTTACTTTTTATATCCTGATGAGCTACTCACATTTCCATAGATAACCAAACCTTGCTTCACAAACAGCAATGTAGTTCCTCTGCCTTGTTAAGTATTCATTCATTCATTCATTCATTTATCAGAAACATTTTTAACTGGGGGGAAAGTATGAGAATTTTTAAAATTATTTTGTTTTCTTAAGCACAATCTTAATCCTGTGGTTTTGTTCAACTACTGAATTGCAAAACTATGCACAAGTTGAGATTGCACATACCTTAAAGGTATTAAGCCTCAAATTATATAAGCATATGCACCATGTAACATTTGCAAAATCTTCTGTCAGTAGGTGTTTCGACTTTTTCTTTTCACTACTTACATGCAACTAACAGTAGGTAAGCCAAGTAGTACATAAGCAAAGCTTAAATTATGTTTTCAGGCTGTTACTTCAATTTTAAAACAGAATTGGTGACAGGTCAATGGTGACTTTAGTTAGCATAATTCTCTTGCTATCATTCCATGGATTCTATACAAGAAGGGATTTTTGTGCAGCCTACAGCACACTGAGGAATGTGGTTTTCTATCTGTCAAGAATTTGTGACCATAACAGTTAGTACTGACTGTATTTTGACATGCTAAGCATGATCATCCTTCTTAGAAATGAGAAGAATTTCCCAGAAGTATCCTGGTTTCAGCACAGTTCTATGCTGTGGCAAAGTGAGTCACAGTATTGTAATCTGGTCACTACAATTTCTACCAGGATTCAAATACCTACTTTGTGATAGTGTCATTGATCACTCTCAAAGAACACCTCTCAAGCAAACCAGCAACACAGTTTTGTGTATAGTATATATCCCAACTACTGCTGAAGGAGAAAAATTGGCAATTTGTTAGTCAAAATTTTTCATGTCCTTTTTTGACATGTCTGAGTAGAACAGAGTAATCCTATGCAACAAATAGGGCTTTGCTTCCAGAACCTATATATTTTGGTGAAATCTATTGCATATGAATCCTCTTAGAGGCACTGTTGCTCAATATTTTTTGTGATACTTCTTTCCTGCCTAATAAAATTGCTTCAGTATCTTCAAACACATTGGCCTACAAGTACCTTGGAATATCTTCTAAATGACAGTGTCAATACATAGGAGCTCCCTGGAAAGAAATTTTAATCCCAGTTGTGATTTTTAGAGGTGTTCTTTTCTTCTTTCTTTTGTTCTTTTTGCTGTGTAGGAAGGAATTACACCCTTGCATCATTAAATACAAAGAGCAAACCAGTATCAAAATTTTATCCGAAGAAATATCTGTATTACATTTCAGAAGGGAAAGCAATATTTAGAGGGCAAATATTTAGTACTCTCTAAAGAAACCAGGTTTACAAGCAACATCCCAAACTGGCTATCTCAAAGACAGATCCTCCCAAACCAGTAGCCATTCCTAAAAATTTTTTCTGTGATCTTTTTTGGTAGGCAAGACTCATCTAGTTAAACTTAGACATTTATAAGCTGCATTTCTGGAAATAGTTTTTAAAAAATCGAACTCTGTTTCCAACCTGATTTTTTTTTTGCTGTGACAATGGATAGTTTGAATTCAAAACTCTATTTCTGTTTAATGGGCTCTTGAGAAGAACAAATTTGGGAGTGGGGGGGGTGGGGGGAATGCTTAGTTAGCACTTCCTATTTCCACAGCCTTAAAGTTCCATTCTAAAGAAATATAACAAAGGGAATGAAGATTCACAGGTCTTTAAGAAAAACATTGTCTCTCCTGCTAAAGGTACAATTCTTCAAAGCTCACTTTGTGGCACACACAACCTGTTAGCACTCTAATGTTAAGTACCATCTAGTTGAGAAGGAAAGAGGAAAGCGTTCTGGAAAAGTTGCTGATTTTGTCACATAGATAGTACCCAAGCTTGTTTACACTCTAAAGAAATCAAGTGTTGAAAATGTCTTGATTTTTATAAATTGCAGCATAGGCTTCCAATATAAAAGGAATCTAAGAGGAGAAAGACTAATAAATAACCCTTGGTACGTCCCTGTCCACAACTTTCCTATATGCGTAAAAATAGGTGGCATACCATATACCACAATTGCTTATATTCTTGCATGTAATTCTAAAGTGCATTGGAAATTTCTGTTAGCAATGATATTTTCAGAACTATCATCTTCACTACCCTGAAAATGTTTTTGTGTATGTAGATTTCAGTACAGGAGAGCATATCACGGAAACATGAGACAATAGCTACCTTGTACACAAAAGTCTAAGTAGCCGATACCTAGAAACTCACAGAGTTATAGCACAACACTTAAGCTAGTGAAAAAAATATTATATTCTTTCATCTATATTTTGCTTGGAGGGAATCCTACTACTGACAGAACCTAACCCTTGCAAAGGGATAAAACCTGTAACTCTTTAACAGAAGCATTTACTTCTTGTAGTGCAGGCATGCAGGCTCTTAAAGGAGTCCGAGATTAAAGTTTCAGTAATATCCTTTGAATTTCTTATCAGCTAATTCAGTAGCTGCCTGACTCTTTTTGTCTGCTAATTGTTCAAGAATTCATTCTTATTCATCTCTATTATGCATTGCATAGGAGACTGAGGTGTTTAACACAGGACTCTGAATACAGTGACAAATTTTCTAAAGGTTTACACAGCACCGTCATTTTCTAGTTTCAGTCCAAAGTGCTTGAAATCTTCCCAAGTACATATCTTCCTTTTCCTCTTTGCCTTTATTATTCCTCCTGTAAAATGTTTGTTTTCAGAACATGGACTGAAGTTGCAGTAATTTAAATCTACAGAAATTTTTTCTTGTGTTTCTTTCTGATAACAGATAGAAATAGGAGTTCAAACCACATGGTGATCCCAGGACTGTCAGGTACAAGGGGTACTTAAGTATATGCAACATCTGTAAAACACAAAAAATTATGGAGTTCGCATAAACAAAAAACCATGCACCAAACTCTTATATTTGAAATATTATCAATAACTAGTATGGACTTATTTGCATTACATTATAAAAAAATATAAAAACTGTAAAATAATAAAAAGTGTCCATGTACTGCATCAAAACAGACAAAAAGCATGGTACTCAGTAGAACTTACTTGGTGTAAGCAAGAAAATTTGCAGGTTGGCAGGTTTTATTAACTCAGTTCTCATGACATGGTAAAGCAGCAGGACTATTTTAGACTTAACTTGATCTTGAAGGCATCATGACTGCAGTTGTACGATGCTGAATCTGACCTAATCATCCTGGCAACATGAGAGCAGGCTGATGTCATCTGCAGCATGGTTCTCTACAAACTGGTTTATCCACCAACAATTAATAAAGAATTGACTGTTTTAGAAATAGATACGAAAGCTGTAGTTTGACCCTTCATTACTTGAACTGAAGTGTTAGATTCTTTTGGTAAATTACATTCTTTCATGTTATATTTATTGAAAGATACAGCAGAAAATAAGTTAGAGTGGGAAATTGCATCAGCTCTTAGTTTACTACAGAGATCTTTACAAAGATGAGCAATGGTGATTTTCTTTTGTGAGGGAAAAACTATTTAACAATAAAAATAAATAGATGTTATCTTTTTAGACAATATTTAATTAAACACTTTAATATGTCTGCCTGCATTCTTTTGTGCTTCTTCATTGCTACATAGAGGAAAGAAAAAAGGGTGTTTCCTAGGCTCCTTATTTGTGTGCTGTTCTAATACTCCTCACAGAAGCAATTTGTTTTAAGAGACATACTATTTGTAGCTTGACTACCACATTACGGTTGTGTGAAGAAAATTGCAACACACAAACCTCCTTAACCTCTATTAGTCTTCAGCTGTATGGAATGCATTTTAACCTGTCAGATCTTGTGTTCCACTGCTCTAAGATCAAGCCATATGTAATATTCATCAGTTTAAATAATGTCAGAGACAAACACTATTCACAGCAACTTCCTCAAAGACTGAAACAAGTAGCTAGTGTTGAATATTATAATACCATTTGTTATCTACCTCAGCAATAGAGAGAGTTCATTATTGGACAAATTAGTTTCTAAGTTACTGATGCTGAGCCATAAATAACTGGAACCAACAGAATTGTTCCTAAACATTTTTCTGCTGTGCTTTTACATATGGTAACTGCTTGGAATGGGTAAAAATTATGTATTTCAGGAAACATTTTTCTTCCATATATATTTGTTTCTATCACATTTACTGAAAGCTATATAATATCAGGTTGATCTTGTAAATGAAAATGAGGAGACATAACTTTCTTTAGCATCTCAAAAGTTTCTAATGACAACTCATTTTTTATGAAGGTAGTGGTTCTGCTAACACCACTGTTTTGAAAGAGCATAAAGACACTAGGTACATGCTGCAGTATCTTATCAGGCAGTTAAATTAAAAACAGTAACACAACAGGATAAGGTGCATAGTTTTCCTTCATTAAAAAAAAAAAAAAACAAACAACAAAAAAAAAAAAAAGAAAAAAACCAAACGCAAACAAAACAAATAGCCTTAAACAAACAAACCTTGCCATGCTACCTTGTCTCAAACTACAAAAAGAAAACCAATGGTATCTTTCCTTTGTAGATGGCATGAACTGATACAACAGTGAAAAGCAGGGACTTCTGCACTGGCACAACAGCTGTGTTCCCTTTGATCAGGTAAGAAATTCTGTCTCCTAATAAATTCATAAATGCCCTATTGATCTAGAAGGTTTATACACAAGATCAGTACAAATTCATCTTTAAATACTGTCCCAGCTAATGAATGCTGTTATATCCCTCAGCTAGCCGGAGTTAGGGTAAGGATGTAGGAATGGAGCCAATAAAACATGGTGGGTAGTATTAGCTTGGAAGGCAAGAAGCAAAAATTCTAAAAATTACATTTTTTAAGTCACTGTAAGAGGAAAATCTTGTGTGACTACCTGCATAAAGTCTCATGTCAAGTCAAACACACTCATAATTAATCCTACAAAAGCTGGTAAAACTACATTCTAAACCAATCCTAATTTTTTATAACTGTTGTCTGCCTACTAAGTGCTTTTTAGCCTCTATTACACTTCTACTGCAAAATAGCTAAGAAATTGAATTTTCACAATTAACTAAATTAAAACTTAGTCACTATCTGATTACATCAATCCTACTTTTCTTACTTCATTCTTATTAAATATTTACTATCTGCTTCTGGAATTTTACACTGCAATGACTGCAATTTCCCTGAACCTCCCAATGTTTTGTACTGTGCCTGAGGTTGGAAGGAAGCAGTGAAGGCTAGTATTTCTCTTGCTCCCTTTATAAATTTTCTCAGAAATTTCAGAGGTACAATACTCTCTCAATTCCGTAAACAGAATACAGGCTTTATGTACCATACAGGTTATTTCTCTCACCTCATATTGCTTATAAAATGAAGAAGTACACTGAGGATTGAAGGCTATCCACAACTGGAAATCAGTTTGTGTAAAATAAAAAATATGTTTTCATCACTGTGAAAGACTGATTTTATTACAAATAATTGTTAATACCTTCTAGTTATACTTGTAATACCATATGCTGTAGCATTTTTACATCTTACTTCGTCACAGGAGTGATGAAGAGGGATACTTAAATGTGTTATAACAACAATGTAGAAGTCAGGTGAAGATGAAATAGACTTCTTTCAATTTTTATTCTGGTAAAATGTGACCCAAAACAAATTAAATCCACACACAGTTCTTCACCTTTGAATCTAGTCACTTAGGAAATAAGGCAGGAACATTCCTTTGCATTAAGATTATTAAAATAGGTAACTCTCAAGACAGACTTCTATTTTTATTCTTTTTCTGAAATCTATCAAAGGGGCTGCATACTGACTATTTCTAACAACACAACAAACAATACTAATTGACTATACCCAGTCTGGTTTTGCAGCTCCATTGGCATTAAATATTTACCTTGGTCTTCTGAAAATTCAACATTTTAATGAACACCTTCATATTTTCCCTGACAACTCCCACTGTCTTACATCACAGAGTTTGAAAATAGTAGCAAAGGCTAGTGTTTCCCCCATCACATGAAAAATTATGTTCATATCTGATAAGCTGATGCAGAAACAGTAGTTTCATATAATTATGTCTCAAGTGACTTTAAAATACACACAAAATTCCCAAAGAAAAACAAAATAATACAATGACAGATTAAAAAAAAAATTTCTTCCCATTTTAAAATGCATACCAGGATTCTTACTTCAAAGCAGTTTCAGATTTGATCATTTCAACACAGTCATTATGGAGGAATAACCAGGTGTAAGCATCCCTTTTCTACTCTCTGCAGTAGACACCCTATGGTAGACTCAGTTTCAAAAAGGCTTCTACATTCCAGAGGTAGGTGAGAGGGGAGCAGATGTAAAGCATACCGCTTGAGCAAATGCCACCTCTCACATTATGTACAACTTTGCTACTCACAAAATATTAGCTCAGACTAAACCTAGATTTCTTAAATTGTCTTCCTGAACCAGAAAGTTAGAGGTGATTTGCACAGATGGAGACCAAGAAATAGAATGCAGTTCAAGATATGACCTTAAACAAAGCTGGCTGAAGCTTGTAAAATGCAATGAAAAAAAACCAAAACAAGCAGAACTGGAATTTCAGAACAAATATCACAGAGAAATAATAAAACTCATTATTACATGAAAATATTTTGTGTGGAAGAGAAAAAAGATAGCCTGCAATGCAGAGGATTCTGCTTTAATTTTTGTTTTCTTGCACTGGGGCAGTAAGATATGTAAAAACAAACACACATTCCAGGTGGCTAAGGCAAGCATACTTATTCCTAATAGATTCAAGAAATTGTTTAGTACCAACCTCACTCCTGTGGAAGCAGAATTATCCCTGCAATACTGCTAAGGTCAATGAAAACATAAGGTGCCTGCTGTGCAAGTATCATTGCACAATCAGAAGGGCCCAAGAGACGCACGCTAGGTAAGTGTCCCTGTCCACATTAAACCATCTCTGGTGATAAATTGTGCTTGTGTAGACATTAGAAGGACCTTAAGTAAAGCACAATTACATGGAATTGAGCAGTAATCGAGCATAACTAATTCATAAACAGACAACATATACATCGTAGTTTTGTCAAATCTTGCCATCTGTTGCATATGTTGTAAGTGGAAAAATAAAAAAAAAAGGACCTGATTTTTCCCTTACAATGATCAAACTCTTAGAATTCTTTTATCTCCTTTCAGATTGTAATACACAGAAGTTCATTGATTTAAGGCCACATTGCAAGTTTCTGACAGCCAAGAAAAAATGAAAAAAAAAGAAAAGATTATCATCTGAAAGGATGCCAAGTATTTGAAAATTATTTAAAAAAATTAAATGCCTCTTTTCTTCTAATTTTTTTCCAAACTTTTTTCAAACCACACTATATTAAGAAACAAGTACATTATAAAACTGTTAGTAGCATGTTTTATTTGGTGGCAGAAAAAACCTCTTTAGTTAGCAGTCAAATACAAGAAGACAAGTTAGTTCTCAAGGCTCCCATATTCAAGAAGAAAAAACACAAACAGTAATGTCTTTACATCCTTTTCATTATTTTTTTTTTAATCACTGACAGTAAAGAGTCACTTTAAGCTAACTAAAATTAAACACCAAATCTATTTACAACTTTATATGAAATTAAATTAAATAAACATGTTGCCATGGTTTTCCCATACCTTGGAATTACTTCAAAATCTTTCACTAAGCACATAAATATTTCTATAATATTTGTTCATATATGCATATGTATGTATGTGTACACACATAAATACATACACAAACGTATTCAAAGTCATTATTATGAATTCAGGTGGCTTAATGTAGCAGACACGCAGGAAGAAATATTTCTTTTACCCTTTCATCCCAGCAGATGCCTGGGGAAACCAAACCAGATAAGGAAAGAGCACAAGATAAAATATTATTTTTATGTGAAAGTAATGGGCTAGAGTTTTAAGCTGAGGATTCAAGAATGAGATGTTGAGGCTGCCATATATCTGTCTTTCTCTATACTATCTCATTACTTAATAAATAACTAAAGAGAAAATAGAATTAGAAAGAATTACAAACTGAGAAAGAACATTATTGTACCAAGGAGTGTTTGAATGTCTTTCTCACCATTCACAGTTTTGCACCTGCCACACTGGGCTAGGTGAGTCAGTACAGTAGTTTTTAGGCCTCATAGTCTGGTAGTACTAATAAAAAAGCATATCTGTTTACAGAAACAGATTATATGCACAGTGTCTGATTTTTGGTGCCTACCTCTCCAGTACCTGATCAGTGAAAAGCTGTAAATAAAGCCATCTGCTGATGTCAATACTTTTTTTGAACCAGGTAATCACTTTGCCTGCATTAATTGTTGCTCATTTCTGTCCAAAGTAATTTTTCAAGGGGATCAAGGTGGTTAGGATGGGAAGCTCAACAAGTTTTGGCTTCCAAGTTCCTTTAAAAAGAGCAAAAACCGGTTTTGGGCAAGGTAATCTACCATGATATTCCCATTTACAACTAGCTAAACAAGCTATTAAGTGTATAGTGTTCAAGTTTTACAGGCCTTGGTTTCATGAGGAGCTTAAAGGCAGACTCAATTCCTGCAGCCTCGTGTTAAAACAGCCCCATTGTAGCCTGAAACAACTGGTGGCTCTAGTTAATTTTAACAGATTTATGACGTGTTATAATGCAGCTGTACTATTGTCAGGATGGCATTTTCCATTATGCCAACCCATTTTTATTGATCAGCTTTTGTTTCTGAAAGAAAATGGTTTCTTCCAGGAGTAAACAAGTTCTTTATACAAGAGAGCACACTCAATGTCAACCTTTAGGAAAAGTTGCTGGTTTTAACACCATCTCTTAGTAATAACATACACAATGTCTCGCAGCAAACTTTTCCTAACCAGACTGGAGGATTGTGTACTTGAGACATCTTGAAGGTTAGGCTAGCTTATGTTTTTCCAAGATGTTTGAAACTGACACATTACACTTGTCTGTCTACACAGATATTAAAGTCTGCTATCATATTTGACATACCACAAAACTTGAAACAGAAAACAGTTAAAACTTAAAGTTTTTTAAAGTCATACCCGCTGTAACCTTAGCCAACAGATAAGTAGGCATAATCTACACAGTGTGATACATTTATACCGATGGTCCTGAGAGGATGAATGGTACATGCAATACACTGTTGTTTGTACACACATATTTATACATGAAAAACCATCCGAATAAAGGGTTTCTCAGACAGAAAAGTATCTAGTTGAACTGCTGTTCTGAGACAGTGGGCAAAACCACAAGTACATCCACCCTATTTCAGTCACCAATGCTGTTATAACACTTTCTAATTCAGCATCACCTCATTTGTCACCTTCCAATATCTTAATGTTATCTTTCTACTAGGTCAGCAATGACTTAAAATGAAAAAAACTATGGTTCTCAGTAAAGGAAAAATGCAGTATTTTCTTTTCAAAGAAAATAGAATCTTCCTATAATATCTCCGTAAGGATTAATGTGTGTATGCGATATGTATTTTACTTCATAGCATTTTTGTTGTGCCAGCAAAGCTGCCCTTAAAATATATTTTACTAAGAAACACCTTCAAGGCATTGGGTTCCTTGTGGGATCATTCATATACTTCAAAAGAATTACGTACAGGATGGATGTGGTCCACATTATCTGCCACTGGCATTGTTTACCTCCAGGTGGAATTGAATTCCCTGAACTCTGAAGAGCAACATAACAGTTGTAACATATGTGAAATCAGGTCATTTGGCCTCTACCTATACTTTAAAAGATAATTCATCAGGAAATTATTTTTAAAAACCCTTAAAGTTGCTAGGCGCATAAATTAGTCATATTTTTCTGTACTAAAAAATATGAATTTTGATAGTTTTGAAGAATAAAAAAAAATCACTGCTTTCATGCTGTCCTACTGTCTTATCATTTCAGGTCTTATATTTTCCTGTTTACTATTTTCAAATGCATCTCAATGTGTGCAAATACATCAAAATATACTATAATATAAATATTCCCTATTCTTACTAAGAATTTAAAAATATTTTATATGCTTTCATATATTCTTCCTAAACAGTCTATTATACCTGTATCTATTTTTCCCAGAAGACAGTAGAAGTTACACATTGGTAGAACCACATTACTACTGTGGTAATTTTCCAAAGATCAGGAAAATCATAACTTTTAAAATACATGCTGATGGTTCTTGCTAGTGTTACTTTTTTATAATTACAAAAACATTTCTAAACTCAGGAGTTCATGAAAAAAGAGGCTGCTTTAAAAATTTAATACAATTCTTACTTCTATTTTTAATTCTATAAATTAAGAAGGTGTAGTTGCCAGGGATTTTTTCATTCTGCTGGGAGGCTTACTGCATTGAGTCATCCCTACAGAAAACCACACAAATACCAGATACAGGGAAAGGGAGGAGACAGTATTTTTCAAGTACAAATGACAGTGAAATTAACTCATCTGGAAGCAGAAAGCATTAGTCTATCATAGTTGTGACATGAAATTTCCCCTTGAAACAACTTAAAGGTAATAAATAAGAACTGTTTCAAACTGAAGCAAAGGAGAATGAATGAATGAATAAATGAATGAATGAATGAATGAACAAAAAAAATTTTTTGTCGGTTCCTACCTATTTCAAAGGGAATGAGGGGGCAAGGAAGAGTGGGAGGGTTGTAAACTGTTCCCCCAGTAATACAGAGGGAGACTACATATCGTTAGGACAGGAAGAAAAACAACAAAAAGTTTAATTTGCAACAGAATCATTCACAGATCATTCAGAACATTTTCACAAAAACTGAGTAGGTCAGAATATGTCTTCATACTAAAAACACATCTTTGGTCTTGCTTGTTGCTTAATGATTTATTTCCCTCAAGGGTGGGTTCTCATTTTGGGATTTTTTTGGGTTTGTTTTTTTTTTTCCCTTTCCTTAAAGAAACAACCAATTGCATCCTCCTTTAATGACTTTTAGGGAATCAGCATCTGGGGGTTAAAATTATTTTGAGCTGGGCGCACAAAGGGCCATTAGATACTATGGGAAATATTTTAATTTATCTCCTCTTCCAGCTGTAACCTGTTAATTAAAAATGGAAAAGAAAATAAACAAAAAACTAATTTATTTTTAAATATGAATCTTGATATATGACTGGCCAATGAAAATCAAGATCCTTGTTTTCCTGGTCGCAACACATGTAAGGAGTGGGGTGGGGACTACAGACCCAAGCGGTTCAGGTTTTCTTTTGAGCACCGGGCTGTTGTTTCCAAAGTTACATAATTGTGCAATCAAAACAATAAGAACTAGGGGGATGGCTTTTTTTTTGCTTTTAAAGGAGCAAAAACTCTCTCACCTATGCCTGGCAGAAGGACATGAGGGTTCTAGCCCATGTGCTGTTGGGCACAATACTGTGCAAACCTTTCACTCAGACTGCAATTCCTACTTGGAGTCTTCTGTTTTAAAGAAACAGTGTGTGACACATAACTCTCCTCAGAGAAGCAAGAATGATGGCAAGAGATGAATAGCTTTAGACCAGCACCATCAACTCCAAAGTGTCTGTGTCTTGCAATTATCTTGAAAACTGTGATCTAGAAAAGGCACTATGATGTTAACTGTGCCAATACTTCAGGGCTCTCTCTCTATCACATCTTCAGTCCCTCCTCTGAACACTCCAGCATGGCATGAAAAATCCAAACACACATAGAAACAACAACATCACAGTGCCTCACAGAAGTAGAAAACCAATTGTGCTGAATGACTTATTATTCAACAGTAATTGCAAAATCATTTCAAAATGAGACCAGAATTGCTGTAGCTATTCTTGAGTTTGTCTGATTCTCTTTATTCAATTCCTGTGGTTACCCAGGAAGCATTAGAGTAACAATAGACATATGGAATGAGGTGAGTGAGGTTTTTTCAGATTCTAAAGGAGGTGAAAACATCTAAATATGCTTAGCAGATGTGGTTGACACAGTGTCCCTGTATCCGGATGTAAGTTCTTAAATCTCGGGAAAAAGAATAAAAGATAGCCTTAAGGACATCGTATGAAAGTTATTCAGATAGATACATGCACTACATTTGCAGTGTAGCTCTAAATTCACAATTACCAGATGCCTTTCAGTCAAAGTACGGTCTCAAACATGTCTGACAAGAGTCTAACCACCCTCACCACTGCATGCAAACTTTTTTGTAACTACTTTACTCTTCATACAAACTAAGCTAATTTACAAAAATAAAGAATCATCCAGCTTTATGGGGAACACATCAAATATTTACACTGTGTTAAACAATTTCCTCTGGGTGACAGCTGCGGTCAGTGAACTACAATAACTAATCTGCTATGAAGATTGTTTATGCCCCAATGGATCAGAAGCTGACTACAGCTAGTCCTCCAGTAGAACTTGATAGAAACAGAGGAGCAGCTGCTACCAGGCCAAAAAAGCATTCCTTGAATGTACAAAAAACATGTTTTCTTGAGAAGCAGTCTCCAGCTTCGAGTATATCCGATATTGCAGTAGAATGCAATCTTAAAAAGTAACCAGCAACTTTTCCTACTTCAATATTTCTCATTGGTTTTAAGTATCACGGAGGACTGTATTTTCTGTTGTTTAGACATCATTTTGCACTTTTGCTTGAGAAGACAAAAATCTGATTATGTTGCACTAGAATGAGAAAAGGTTTCCCCTCTAATCCTGCAAAAAATAGTCAAACACAACTTTTTGCATTAATTTGTGAGTAAAACTCACAAAAGTGAGTCCAAAAGCAATAAGGGTCAAAGCTAAGGGTATGTTTCTTTTTCCATTTTTTCCTCATTCCATACAAGATTATAGAAATGTAGTTTAATGTACTTCAGGCAATACTGTTGTGGTTTAACTGTCAGGCAGCTAAACATCACACAGCCACTCACTCACAGTCCCCCAGTGGGATGGGGAAAGGATCAGAAATAAAGGTTGAGATATAAGAGTTTGATAGGACAGAAAAGGGAAGGGAAATAATAATAATAATGATAAGATACAAAACAAGTGATGCACAATGCAGTTGCTGACCAATCACTGCCCAATGCTCAACCAAGCCCTGAGCAATGAGCTGCCATCCCCTGTCCAAATTTCTCCAGTTTTACTGTTCATCATGACATCATAAAGCGTGGGATATCCCTGTCATTAGTTGTGGTCAGCTGTCCTTGGCTGTGTCCCTTCCCCACTCCTTGTGCTTCCCCACCCTTCTTGCTAGTGGGGTGGTGTGAGGGGCTGACTTAGCATAAGCACTGCTCAGGAAAAACTAAAACATCAGTGTGTTGTCAACATTATTCTCATCCTAAATCCAAAATACAACATTATATCAATTCCTGGTAGAAAATTAATTCCATCCCAGCCAAAACCATGACTAATCCACAATGCAAAATGGAAATATATTTAAAAAAAAAAAAAATCCCATCAACAAGAGGAAACATGAAAAGACACTTGAAAAAAAAAAATGGGAAGTGTGTCTGTCACTGTTATAATTCACTGAAATTAAAAAGGTAAATTACACAGATGTATCTGTATGCTCAGGTAGTGTTTTGATTCATCATTCCCATTGACTTTATCACATTCCTTAACATTTCCAATTTCTCATGTACACTTAGTTTGTATAAGTCATTGTTTTATACTTAAGATATTTTAAGTTCTTCCAAGAGAGAATAAAATAAAGAGACATAAGAGGACTAAATGGATTTCACTTACTCACCTGTAAAGTAAACATAATGTTTAAAATGCAGTTTGATATTTGTGACCTAAATTACCATTAATAGGGTTTTGTAGTGACTTCAGCAACTATCTCTAGCTACAGTCTGAACACAGATAATTTTAAGCATGAAGGTATCTAAACTCTTCCTGTGTTCTGCCTTTAGGATTTGGGATTAAGTATGAAGTGTCACATAAACACCATCCTTTTCATCTGTCTATTAAATTGCTCGACATACAATGCCCTGGATTACCACATCCTCTCCTGCCCAAGGAGACACGTATTGACACTTCTAAACATCAAGAGTGCTCTCACTCTTACAAGTCTGAGACATAATCTCTTTGCTCACATCTATCTGCTTTCCAGGAAACATAAAATCATTAGGGAAAACAGGGGAATTTAGCTATGCCTAGTTTTAAGACCTATTTAAATTCTTTTTGTGGGAATGTAAAGATCAAATTTATTTATTATTTATTTTTAATAAATTTAAATAAAGCATTCATTGAAAGAAGGGCTGAGATCCAGGTCTCCTAGCCAAGCCCACTCACATTTCTCTTTGAAACAATAATGCTCCAAAATACATCAATGTGATAAGCAGTATGAAGATTAACTGTGAAGATTGTGTTAGTCCTAATGACCTGCAGTCCACCCAAACAATACAAATAAAAGGCATGATTTCTTTTCATTTGTATGATATGCTTTAAGAAACAGTATTTCGCACAATTTCTTAAAAATGGTTTAAACAGTGCAGCATAGTTGTTATCCTTGTTAATAGAGTATTTTTTGTTGTTTTACAGAAATGGCAATATGTCATCAGTTGTATCAATGCTAGCTAAGGCTTGCAAATCCTTAGGCTAATTTACTCTGACCTAATCCTCATTGACTACACTAGGAACTGTGGGGGTTTACTTTACTGAACATAGCAAATACCACTTCCAAGTTACTGCCCTTTTCTGTAAATGAGGATTATAATAAACTCCCCAATTCATGCGAATATATTCTCTTGTTTACTTTGTTTATATTACTGAAATGATTTGAGGAAAATGGGATCAAATTCAACATCTACTGAAGTGCACAGAAGACTCTCCATTCTGTGCTTCTGGGTGATATTAACACTTACACTTAATTTACTAATGTTAATGGCAATGGTCCTAGTTTGGCAAGGTCCATAAACATGAAACAAGCTTTAAAATTTATTGGCTCCCTCAGTGATTCGACATATTCAAGTATATATATTTTTAAGTGAATCTGGCTTGAAATATATGGGAAGTACTATAGTGTGTCTTGGATATTCTGTAGCCTGTAACATTGCACACCAACATGTAACTGGTTCCAACTCATCTCTGCCACTGCATCAGTCTGCATATGGGTCAAATCCTAGAAAAGGACCTTTCAGTAAACCCAGGTCCTCTTCTAGGATGCCTGGGAAAGTACAACATATCATAGTGCTGTGTGGTATAGTACAGACAGGAATATTAGCAACAAACTGTAAGATACAGAAATATTGATTAGGTAAGTCTTACGTAAGAGAAGCAGCAATAAATACTTACTGGACTTTTTTAGAATTGTTAGTTCAATTCACCCATATTTCATTTTGAAAAGTATAAATAAGAAATGTCACAGGTTTGAAAACATTTTATTTCTTTCTCTGGAGAAAGACTAAAGCCATATGTTTCTTGTTTCAGTGTCTATTGTTAAAACTTTTCATTGCTCTAAACCTTTAACATATATTACAGCCATAAGGCTTTTCTTTCAGAGATTTTCAGATTGTTTTTATTCCAAACCTCGAAACAAATCTGATTTGTAATTCTTGCAAAAGTCTTGGTGAAATACATTTGCTTATTTTTAATGTTCAGATGAAATTTGGTAACAAAATGTTTTGTGAACAGGGCAGTGTAACTTTACACTACTACATACAGGCAAGTGTCTTACTTCATTTAATTGGATTTAATCTTTATTTTAGGATTATATTTTCAGAGATTGAATCAAGATGTTTCTTGTACTACAAATAATGTGATTCTTAAAAAATATCCCTAATCCATAGCACTTTACCATAGCTGTTGCCCTTGCAGAAAAATGTGTTCTCACTAGAGGTCTTCACATACCTTTCAATAGAATTTAGAATTAGCAGATTTGAAGAACATTTGGTCTTTACATTGCCATGTATTCCCCTGACAAAAGTGTTTATTCAGTATATCATCAATTTAAAATCAAAGTACATATGGAGATTTATAATTTTAAAAGGTGTTTTTTATTTCTTTGGTTTTCTTTTGGGTCTTGGAGTCATTTTTTTTAAACAATTATGTAAGAATATTATAGATCCTTAAGTAGGTTTTAAGATCAGTTTTTGTCATTTTGGTTGAGCAATATTACCAAAAAAGGCAAAACCTTTCCTAAACACTGTCTGTGATCCTAACGTGTATGTGAACAAAACCTAACATTCATGGATTCTCATTGATTATTTAAAAAAAAAAAAAAGTTTATTTCTGGAGAGATACTATATTCAGATTTGCTAAAAAGTGAGACACACAACCAGAAAGCAGAATAAAGTTACTCCCTTTGAGCAGCATACAAACAGTTCTGAATAAAGCACACATGTAACTGGTGTAATGTGACACAAACAAACCTCAGCAGCCATATAAAGAATGGGTATGAAATATCCAATTATGGTATTGAAGGCTCTTTCATTGAAAAAGATGCTTCAGTTGTTTATATTGACTTCTCTTACCACATTATTAATGGAAAATACAACATTAGTGTACAGAAACACCAGCGTATACATATACAATTAATGTTCTTTTTTCCCCCCAGTTTTTGATACAGATTTCAGAAATTTTCAGATTAAGATATTACAGCTTTAGTTTATATGGACAGAGAGTTAGAGGACAACACAGAATAAGAACGGAGACTAAGAAAGTTGTAATTTCCCTTCTCCTTATAACTGTGCTGAAAAATGTTGTAGTTTCCAGTTGGTGCCCTGTACTTTGACTTTTTCCTCTAAATACTCCAAAGCCAATAGAAAAATAAAGCGTGTGGCACAGCTACAAACTGCCCCTCTCAGTGTGAACACCTGTGAGCTAGCCAATCATTCAATATATCATGTGGCAAAGTTTGGGAGATCACAATTTCTCATCACAATTTCGCTTAAACTCAGATTTGGATACTTATAGCCACAAACAGCTTCACTGAATTATATATTACCAGGAGACATAATAATTCATCATGAGCAAGGACTATGTACCATGCTACAAGAAATACTACTGGTTAGTATTTCCACTGATTTCTTTAATAAAATTCAGATCTGATTACAAACTGTCTTTGTTATTGTAAAAATAAAAATATTTTCACTAATATTCATAAAATCTAATGCTTCAGGACATGTAAAAAGAGAAACTTTTCACTCCAGTTAGATGAGCAATACCAGCTGTTACTTCTGGTTTTACAAAAATACTTTTTTTTAGTCAAAGCTTACTTTATTTGGTACAGGAATAATTTAGATTCTAAAGCCTGATATAAACTGATTTATTTATCCAAAGAAATCTCAAGTAGGTAGTGGGAAGCAGAACATTACAAGAGAAAACTCAAATTAGATCCTTTTTTAAAAGTCTCTTTTGACTGCACTAAATTAACTCAAGAAAAAAAGTCATGGCCTAACATTTCTTCAAATCTGAAACACTTTCAAATAGATACTGAGAAGTGATGGCAATCTCAATTTCTGTTCTAAACAAATAAGTAAAATACAGAACATGGATTTGGATAGAAGAATATTTTTTTTAATTAAAAAGAGTTTAATTTTTAATAACTGCTCTCCTCCCCCCCAATGAAAAATTTCAAAAGCTCAACAGAGCTCTGTCAGACTATAACAGATGAAGTTTTACAAACTATTTTTCTTTCTTCTGGTAGATACAAATGAAATGAGGTCCTAGTCCTGTGAAACACTATTCACATTTTAAATGGAGCATAGTAATCCCAATTCCCATTGACTTCAAGTGCTCATGTTAAGTATTATTTGTTGCGCAGAAACATTTTTCAGTCTCAGGAGGTTTAAGCTCCACTCAAATGAATAATATCCATTTTCCCTTGCAACTGATAGATTCAGGGAAACTGTTCTTCATGCAAATTAGGTTACACCATGAATAGAATTAACCTAAAACAAAGGTATAAAAAAGTAATAGAAAGCTTCTCTTCTATCTGTAGTTCAAGTACAGGGGTGGGAAAATTATATTTCTGTTCCCTGGGTGAACTTCAGTTCTTAATTTGGCTGCTCTAAAAAACTTACCACAAACTGTAGATCTTAACATCATATGCAGAAAATCCTTGAAGTATTGTTTCCCTCTTTATTTCAGAGTAGCAACAAAAGAAAGCAACTTAAACATATATTCAAGCATCCCCTACTAGTATTATAATTTCTGGCTACCTTTTCTCTTTGCTTTATTACAACTTTTGTTTTCTTGGAAGCAAAAAAGTGAAAATACAGAATCATAATCACAGGGGAAGTGCTGATAGATACTACAGTTCCTAAAATATCCAGTCCATTTCCACTTAACCTGATAGACTCTCCAGCTCCCTTTAACTTCCACGGGATTATAGTTCTAAAGTACAAGTAAACACATCTGAAACCATTGTCTAATGTAACTCTGAACAATACTACATATATTCTTATCTCACCCTAGTGAGGAGAGGGCAAGAAAAACTCTTTCTTCAGTCTTTGGAGAGATTTGCCATCAGCGGCAAACAGAGGAAACCAAACTGTCTACAAGAAGGTAAACACCACCCTTAGCCCATTCTGCCACCATCACACCACAGAAGCAGCTCAGCCTAATAAAAATGGAGGATTCACAATAAATATAAGAACTGGAGAATGAGTGTTACATATTTGCTTTGACCAGCTTCTTTTCCATACTATGTCCATCATTATCCAGTGTCACTTCCACCATAGCACATAAATTTTATCCAAGTCTCGGCATAAGAAAGGAAGCCTCTACTCCCTTTTCTTATGGTTTAGGAATGGCTTATTCTATCAGGTGTCTCACTGATTGTCCCATTTTACTCATACTGGCACAGCTACATACAGCACTAATTACGACTGCATTCTACTTAGCAAGAGATGATGAGGCTGCATTAAAGATGATGCTCTTCAAAAAGTCTGTGAAGAAGTGCAATCTAACAGTTATTTCTTAATTCTTTTTACCTGTATCTAGTGCAGGTGTGTCCTAATTGGCATACTAAACTCAATTAAGAGGCTAGGAAACATGCCTGCCTCCAGTTAAAACACACAAGGAAGGGCATGCATCATGTCTTTGTATCCTCTCTGCGCAGTACTGAAACATTCAAACACACATTCTAAAGTGGGTGGGAAAAAAAAGAAAAAGATAAAGGAAGAGAAAGAGCAACATAAAAAAAAAATTCCAAGAGAAAGTTTGAAATGGTATGTTAAATCATTGAGTATCAGCTAAAAATGACACTATCTTTCAAGAAAATATTACGTTTCTTGTACTCCTGATGAATTTCTCATGCAGAATATTTATCAATGTATCTTTAGACATACACTGGTTATAATGAGGTAATTGAGCTCAATATTGGAAAAATATCATTTCACTTGTCTTACTGGTCCATTAACATGGCTTGTATCCGAGTAAAAAATTGCTGTAAGATTTGCTTGAACCAAAAAATATTCTTCATATTTCCTCTCTACTCCCAAGGATTCCTTTTTTACTTGCACATCTCCATATGCACAATATTCTAAAAGTTAACACAGATAGATATGGCTGTCTTGTTTTCTCATTACTACGACCACGATGTTTTCTAAAATATTATTCAATTATTATCTTCAAAGTAAAACAAATATTAGCCTAAACAAGCTTCTGCAAGTGCACACAGTACTGGGGAAAAGAAATCCTTTATCCATCAGAATACAGTTTGGCAGACCTAGCAGTAATTTACAGACACTTTTAAAATGTGCAGCTACTAAATCACAGACAGCCTGTATGCACTTGTTCCTGGACTCTGTCTAAAATTTCAGGTTTAAACTCTCCTTTGTCATAAATATGGCTTAGTCATCCCCACTAAAATATTCAAAAACATTTCTCAAGAGAGGCTGTTTTAAGTGACCTATGTTAGATGAAGTTTGGAGGGATGTTCATCATAAATGAATTATTGACTACTATAGAGGTGAACATGTTTATCATGTCTTTCTCCTTACATTGATATATTGATATGAATTTGTGTACTTTAGTCTCCAGGTATAAGATATTTTTTGAGAATTGGATAGCAGGACATGAGACTGAAGCACTAAATGTGCTATGAGAGAGGAAGTTATTTTCTGAGGTGCTGCATGTTTCATCAGAGGGTAGGAACTGGACTAGACCAGACAGAAAGGCGTTCGGATTACACAACAGTTTCGTTAATATCACAATACACATCTTTGGGCATCATTTTCACAACATGAAAGCCAGAGGTCTTTATGTATTTGCACAAATAATTTAAAAAGTTGGTCATGCATATTTAATATCTATCAGTGCAAAAATTTGTTCAATTAAATTTTTCTGACTGCATTTACAAAAGTAGTGGATTGACCTTGGTTCTCAACTCCATGAAAACCATGCTGTTGTGCTTCTCTTCCAGGAATCATTTGAATAAAGAGAATGGGCCAATCAAAGCCTATTTATTATCTTAGGCACTAGAAAAATTTATTATCTGTGTGCAGATAATATTTAATTTAATTCATTGATAATATTTAATAATTTTGTTATTAATTTTTCTCATTAGTTTTCTAAATGAATGCCAGAGAACTTCAAAGTATGGAATCGACTCATGATAGGAGAATTATGTGTTAGACCAGTACATTATCTGTGTATCAGAAACATATTTCAGCATTAGACTCTAGAGGATTCAAAACTGAACAAAACTGAGATAGAATAACAATATAATTGAGAGGGGATAGGGGGGGAATGTGGGAGAGGGAAAAAGATTTTAAAAGACTTGTGAGAAGACAGGGATTAAAAACTTTTTTCTGGTATTTGTAAAAAGATACAACAGAAAGCAACTGGACAGATCAGGAGGCAAAAGCTCTGCCAGACTGTGCAGGCAAGATTAGAAAAACTGAGCCAGTTTATTTTCTGAGAATTGTTGCACAGTTTCAAACCCAAGCAGTGAATAAGGTTAAAGATAGTGCAGCAGTGCCAGACCATGAGAGAGTGGACAAAGAATTTGGAATTGAGAAAGTCAGGCAAAAAAAAACAACACTTTTTTTTAAAATAAGGTACAAGTCTTTGTATTAATATCTATAAATATAAACCCCTTCATCAATTATATGGCAATGAACCAAGACCATATGAAGACAGCATTTGGACCTTGTACCCAGATGGATCACATGTAAATTTCTGCTGCTGGAAAAATTTTTCTATAAATAGCACTATGCCACATTTTATATTTGAAATTAATCCTGATGGCAATGCATCATCTAAAAGGTCCAGGGAACAGTAAAAAATAATCTTTTTATTAGTACATAATAAGGAAAAAAGTTGTTAACTCTTTTTACAACTAATGTTTATATAGAATTTAAACTCCTTAAGCTTATTTTTATATATTAGTACCCTCAATTTTTTCTATTAAATGGTTATGCAAAATGGTTTTCTTCCTTCTTAGCGCCTCCCACTATTTTTCAAAAATGCTTTGTTGAATGTTTTTATGCCACATTTGCCTGCCTTTCAAACATTATCATGAACAAAAGGAACTGTATCAAGCAAGCCCAAAGCTCTAACCATTTAGATAGCTGATACAGTAGACTGCCACCAGCCTTTCTCCCAAATTACAGAATAAACCAATAATTTTCCCCGTTGGAGTTAAATCACAAGTCAACACAGGATGAACTAGAAACTCAATATTGATATTGTATCTGCTACATACAGTTTACGCATATTGTATATGCTGCATACAGATTTGAAAGCTGCAAAGGAAAATAAAGGACAGGGTAACAAAAGAATATTGCCCCCCTGAAAATCTCACACGGGAATAACAATTTTTACACTATAAAAATAGTTTATTTTATGTTTCAGAGATAGAATCATGCCTTAATAAATTTGGCCAGTGGTTCTCAGCACCTACATATCAGCTAGAAATAAGACCCACATAAGATCCCTTAGCTTAGCAGAAAACTCAATGCAAGCTTAAAAATCTGCAATTAGAACTTACTCTGCAGAAATGAAAACAAGGCAATAAAAAGAATAATTTCCTCGCTTTGTCAGTTGGTGTGAAAGACAAATGCAATTGGCATCCATCAGTTCTCAGAAGTAAAAGGGTTTCTTTTGACTAGTGTCTCTAACAGTAGTAGTCAGTCAAAGGGCAAAGGAAGTAAGTGCAGCTGAAACAATCACACTGAAAATAACATTGTCTACAGCTTCAAAAGGCATTCCCAGAAAAAGTAACCCTTGGGTTTTAAACATGGTTTTTTGCTTGTAACATTCCTGACCTATTCCAGGGCCATATAAACCAGCTAAACTCAGTGGTATAATTCTACTGGAACAAAAAGTTGGTTTAATTGCAGTTTAAAATACTTTTCCTCCTTTCCTGATCTTGTCATATCTTTAAAAAAACCAAAACCAACAAACAAAAAACCTCCCAGTAAGATAACTGTCTACTATTGTACTTGCACACTAATTTCTTTTAAAGGTCCAAGGAATGTTTCAGATAGCATAAGGTTTGGAAAGCCTCTGGAAAAGGGAGGTGAAGTTGCCTGAACACAACAAAGCATAAGCAATACTTTAGTTAGTACATCTGTTGAACCATAGCACTGTCAACATCAAGCACTAGAGGCTAAATTTCATTCTTGGAGAAACCTGTCAAAGAAATAGCCCAACAAGTAATATATCAAAAGAGAAGTCCAAGTTTTCTAGATGATAGGATATAAAACTGAATTAAAAGTTCAAGGTACTCTTTAATATGAACAAGAGCACTTTTCCCCACACCTATCTTTACTTCACACAAATAGATTTTTTTCTGTTGGTGGTGTGTCATGAAATTGCACGTCAGTGCAATCAAAAGCCATCTGATAAGTCTACATTTATTCTATTATTCAGGAGAAATATGGAAGTGTTTAGGTTTTCACCTAAGCTCAAATAATGTTTTTAGTGAAAGAATTTGGTTTTGCATATAAATGTGATAATCAGTTCAACAAGAACTATTTAGAACATGTAGAGCTTAAGTTTAAAGGGAAAAAAATAGAGGAAGAAAATGTAATTGCTGTAGGGAACAGAGTTATAAACAGAGTTATGTTCTTCATAAGGTGTAGAAACAACTATAAAATAACAATTTGGATTAATGTTACAAACAAGGTTGCTACACAAACAATACTCTACACCTCTAGGAAATTCAGAAATAATTTATATAGAGAAGGTCTGGTCAAATTAGCACTAATCTCTAAAAAGAATCTTCCAGAAGCAAAAATTCCATGCTTCTTTTAATCTGATTTATTAGTATAGTCATTATTTTGGTGTTATTGTGGTGGGAAATTTTATTTCAAATAAATGACAGATATTTTTTAAAGAAACAGGGGTTTAAGTATAAAAAATATCAAACAGTAATCATGCCTTTCTAATTTAACAATAAAAGTAAATGTTAAAGGGACCTTTAGAAAACAGGTTTGTATACACTGTAATATACATCGTGATGTGTTTTTTCTAGATCCATTGTACACAATTATTCCAATTGGTTTGTTAACTTTTTTTAAGCTCTCTAGTAAAGTTCAAAATTTGATTTTTAGTTCTGTTAAGCTTAGAAATATTTTGATATCAAATTAATTACATGCTTCACAGAATGCTATAACCTACCTGCTACAGTGCTGTGTGGAAATATCACTGTTTGTCAAAGTACATAAATAAATCCTGATTAATTCTATCTGCCTTTTTTTTTTCAGACTAGCATAAGATATCAGAAGACAGTCTGATAAGAAACATTATATTTCAATTTTACCCTTGATTTCTGAGCATCTGAATTTGAAGCGCCTTTGTACATAGAAAATACAAGGTCTGAAAGGTAATGGTTATGGATCCACAGCCTCTGGTAATTTTGTCTATTTTGTTCTCCTGTCCATGACCAGAACATGTTCACAGGTGTAACCAGCACTGAGTAAGAGTTGATGCAATTTTGTCTTGCACTGCACTAGTATAAACTAGAAATGTATAAATAAAAATATATCCATCTTAAGTGGAAGAAATATTCTAAAACACAAACATAAGAAAAAAAGTAAAGTTAATAAAGGTAAACAATAAATCATAAAAATATATGAAATTTTTATACTCCTCACTTCAGGCGATCAAATCCTTTACTGTTCCTGGGACAGTTTACACAGACATCAATCAGAAAAAGTCTAGCCAATTGAAGTCCTGGTTTAAATTGTTCAGTGAACCTCCTTCTTTTCACTCTGCCTGCAGACAGCATGTTTGCAAGTTCTTTCATCTTGCACCAGGCCTACTACACAGCAATGGCCTCTGCCTTTGGGCAAGTCATCTGCCAACTTGCTAAAATACCTTGAATGATTTAGCAACTTTCTTACATTTCTCATGGGGCTATTAAATCCTATCTCTTTTTCATAACGCACTTCCTTGTAGCTGGCAGTTTAATTATTTTACTGCTAAGCTTTTAAGTTCATCTGCTGCACCCTGGGAACCTCACAACATACTAAGTGTTAATGGGCCTTTGCCCAGGCGCGTCAGATCTTTGTAGTTGTTTGCATCATTCTACAATTACCTGCCTGCTTTAAAGATAGCGTGTATCAGTCTTGAAACTTCGCAGGCCTTAAGAGGCACCTCATTGAAACCTGATACCTCTTCTAAAATTCTGTTCCTATAGTGCTTTCTGAAAAGTGAGTCAGAATGATTCATGTTGTATCCCCCAAAGAACGCCACCTTTCCCTCTCAGTGTAGTTTTGTACATGTAGTTGAACCTGTTTTTAAGACAAACTTTTCTTTTCAAAGGCAAATTGTGTATGCATTATATCACTGTTCTGAATTGTAGCTTTATTTGTAAAAAGAAAAGATTTAGTCTTGTAAGAAGGCACATAGGGAAAAAATACAATACCTAAATACCAAAAAAACTCAACTCTTCTCCGATTTTACCCTGAGACTAGACGTATCAGTTTTATGTATAAGCTTTACAGGAAAAATATTCTTAAACTATAACCATCTTATTAAATCTAGCATGTTCTACAGGTACAATGAAGCCCAAACCTCTTCTGGATGTACTTAGCTTACAAGCAAACCCTGTTCCTATACACAGGAAAGAAAATAATTCCTCCTAGCCAAAAAGCTATTTTTACTGCACTAGTCCTAGATCGCTCAGTTTTGCTGTGTTAAAAAGAAAAGAAGAAATCAAACATTCCTAATTCATGAATACTTCCTGACCTCTTTATCTGTATGTCTGGTTTCTTTGTGGCATTTCTGTTGCAATAATCCAGCTCAGTGCAGTCCAACTGAGTAAACAAGAGAATTCATATGATACCTATCTAGTAACAGCCACTTTTGACTGGGCCAAAGGTATAATTGCTGCAATCAGAGAAATCAAGTTAGAGTATAACACAATGAATTATAGAATGGTTTGGGTTGGCTGGGACCTTAAAGATCATTTAGTTCTAACCCCTCTGCTATGGACAGGAACATTTTCCAGTAGATAGCTTTGCTCAAAGCCCCATCCAACCTGGCCTTGGACACTCCCAGGGATGAGGCAGAAAACAAAAGTATTACAACAGGATAGAGGACACAATTATAGAAGGAGGACTACAAAAAACCATAGTATTTTTGAATTTGCTCCATATTGCCTGTTGACTCTCTTTCCACTTCTCATTGACTTTCCACTTTGCATTTAATATAAAGCAACTATTTTCTAGTAGCAAGTTTTGATATAGGTTTGGATAAATTCTGTAAGTCTCACAAAATTGAGACTACTCATAATATCTTAGTAGTTATCTAGGAAACTCCTATAAAAATATTGTAGAATACCTTGTCATAGCTACTTTTATTTAGAGTTGATACATTAAAATAGTAACACTACACTCTGACGTACAATTATCTAACCCTTTTGGGGCTACAACTATTATATGAAGAAAATAGGATATAAAAAATGCATTCAGAGGGAAAAAGATCTGAATTATAAAGGAGTTTTTTGGCCTGTGATTAAAAATGTTAAAAAGGCATTTCAATCTTTACAGTTACACTTTACAGTTACACAGAATGTGAAAACTGTGCAAGCATCAATTAACTCCCGGGGAAAAAGATCATACACATATTTAATAAATCTGTTTCATTGTTAGATAAAAATTAATACCTCTTCTCTCAATTGTCCCATGATGAAATTTCTGGGAATTCATTAAACATGAACCTTATTACTAAGCCGTTTTTGTCTTTAATGACAGTACAGGGTTGTCTAGCATTCTATTCATGATTTTTCTCCGAAAGAAACTTTTGCTGCTCAGTCAGTATCATCAAAATTATTTTACAATTAGAATTTAAATTGTATATTTCAGAGTGTGTCAATGTATCATTAGGAACTTACCTAGCAATGAAATACATTTAAAAGAATAAATCCTTCCAAACAATGTTGAGAAAGAATGATCACTACCTAAATTTACTTTCAATTACCATTTTCTAATTATCATTAGGAGTAAAATATTTATTCAGTACGTTATTATATATTAAGATATGAAATCCATTTCAGAGCCTGCTTTAAGTTCTTTTCATAACAGTAGTTTCCACAGAAGAATCATTGTTTAAGAAGAAAGTAAAATAGCAAAGAAACCTCCTAAAACCAAGTAAACAAATGAAACCCCAAATCCCTCAGTATTATGCATATTATGATGCCATTTGTGGAAAAAAACCCCAAACTTTTTCCCCCAGAAAGCTGTGCATCACTAATATTCCTTTGTACAGAAAAGGTTCTGCCCTGCAGCCCATCTACTCTATGGTAGCTAACTTTCTCTGTAAATTTTTTTCTGTTTGTGATAAAAAGTAGCTGGTGGAAGTAATTTTACATATTTGTGGATATAGTATGGTCCAGTTAAAACATAGATTGTATTTTGTCCATTCATCCTGATGAACACCTAATTTGACAAAGTGTTCAGTTTACATTACCTGATATCTACATCCAGAACTTCAGTGGGTATCTGTGGAAGTGTAATGGGCTGCATGAGAGTATCTTAAAAGATAGATCTTGCCAAGAAACCTTGCTGTATCTAACTGTGCTAGGACAAAAGGATGCCTGCAGTGTTAATTCCAACATTAGGGAAGTAGCCTTCCTTGACACTTGCACCTTCCATTTTTCTTCAAAAACACTGAACTTTCTCCTTATGTTTTTTGCACTGTGAAATAAATAAGTGCATTACTTAATTTGCCTGAATTTAGTATTCTCCTAGATTTTGAATAGTGACAATTATCTGGGCAGCTGATTATTATTTGGTACAAACACATTCCCAAACCTAATGTTGAATTAAGACTGCATTGTGTAATGCCCAAGCTGTGTTTCTCTAACCTTAAAATAAATTGTAACACTTCACGCCCCTTAGCCTAAACCTCAGTGCTTCAAAAGAGAATTATTTCAATATTTAGAAAAAAAGTTTTACCTGAAATAAGGTAGTTTAGGTTGTAAGTTTAGGTTGTATTCTAAAAATACAGTCTTCCAGATGTCATATTGACAGATCTATTTTACTTAAGCAAATGTAAGGCTAAACTCTACAGCAACCCTTTGAAATATTGGCTGAACAAAAAGAAAATGATGAAGAATCCTTTGGAAAAATTGAAACTGCTTTTAATTTAATAAGTGTTCGTGGTGAAATAAATAAATACTGTTCTAGTGTTTATAGCAGTCCATTTAGGGATCACTAATTTTATTACTTTAGTTCTCTCTGGCAATTAAGAACTCAGATAGTTATGGCCAGCATATGAAATAATTGAACTGTTTTCCCTGCTCTAAATTAAGTAATTTTCACTGGAAGAAGAAAGAAAATAATTCAAGCAATGCTGAATTAACCTTACACATAAATACATTGTGAAGTTGTCTTCAATTTATTTAGATAAATATTTGTATTTTAAAATCATCCTATGAAAATTAGTAGAAACTACAGTTACACCACATAAAGAGAACTAAGAAACCTCAAACCTTACATTATTTCCCTAATCAGAGGAATCTTCAGTGTTGTCAACCAGAAATGAACCTTCACAACCCCCCTCTCCCTTATGCCTAGGAATAAGAGTCCTACAAAAGAGAAAGAATAATGAAAGGAATCAATCCACAACCTTAATAAAGACGGGGACTAGAAAAGAGACCAAGAAGAGATAAATTCCCCTTGTCTGACATTATCTTATTTGCCTCATGTCTTTAACATCTAAGGAACTACAGACACACACACAAAAAACTTCCATGTGTGATGACAAGAAAGTCTCGTGAATCAAGATTCAAGAAAGACTTTTTAAGTTATCAGGGGGAGGGGATCCCTCTAAGCATAATTCAAAATTGTTTACTTCAGCAGAGAGAGGCAAATTTGCAGTGCACATCCATGTATTAGAAATTAATTATTTTGTGGCCTCATTATGTAGAATAGATTACTTTACGTCATTATGTAGAAAATTGAAAGGTTAAATATTATAATTAATTATCATTTCATCATCTAAGAAAATTAAACCAATGTTAAAGAGTTAACTTTAATTTTGAGGGAGAATTTGAAAGTATCTCAGTGAATAATCAAAAGCTTCTTTTGTTATACCTGATATCCACTTTGCTAAAATAAAGTACCACTGGACTAAAAACAGAGTTCCTATCCAGCAGCCTTGATTTTAATTCTTTGGTTATAAGGAACATGAATAACACTGGTCGTTTCAGATCCACTAAAAGTGAGCATCAAGACCTGCTTTTAGTCCTGGAATTTTTTCAAATTTCACAGCACAAGTGAAGCTGTTTCATTGAACACATAATTCATTTACTTCTGTGAAACACTCTGGGTTCTCTCTGTATGAAGCAAGACCTTGCCTTGCATTAGTGGGAACACTTAGATGACATCACTCCTAAGTCATGTCCATAAAAGAAACAATTCAATTACTTGACATTTATTTTTCTTTAATTGATTGTATGTTTGAAATCTTATGCAGGTAGTGTAAAAATTCTATTTTATTGCTCTTGTCTTGCTGGATTGAGGTAAAAAATAAATTACTCAAATGTCTAAATGAGGTCTATTTTTTCATTGCTCACTGATAATGTTATGTTCCTGGCTAAATGCTTACATTAAAAAGTATTAAAATTAATTAAGGAGTATGCTTTCAATTGGTGATACACAGAAAAATTGCTGAAAACATTTCCTGAAGAGCTTGATTTTATGTGCTCACTCTGTAAGATCTCGTGTTTAGTGAATCTGGGGTCAATCTGCATCTAATCTGACAATATGGCAGTTTTTCCACAGATTATATGTTCCCAAAACAGAATGAGACCAAAGAATTCCTCATATTAAGCAAAACTGCAGTATGATTCAGTTATATTTGACACTAAAGAAGCCTACAGGCTACACCAGAGGTCTTCTTCGTAAGATCAGCCAATTATGAAAGGACTTCCTTTTCTTAAATAATTTCTTCCTTTGAAAGGCCATCAAAACTTTGCAGAATATGACTTAACTTAATCTGCTTCTGTAAATGAGAGTAGTGCTATGTTACCCCATAATGTGTGTACAGAGTAATGTATGAGTGCTATTTGAAGAGGACAGAAAGTTGAAGAAGCACTTGCCAAAGCAAGCCAGAAGCAAGTGTCAGTAAGATGTTGGGGTTTAACACCAAATTCAAGTTGTATTCAGGGTGTCCATATTGAATTATATGGAATAGTTTGGGTTGGAAGGGACCTTAAAGATCACCTAGTTCCAATCCCCCTGCCATACACAGAAACACTTCCCACTAGATCAGGATGCTCAAAGCCCCATCTTGCCTGGCCTAAATACTTCCAAGGATGGGGTATCCACTATTTCTCCGGGGAACCTCTTTCAGTACATCACAACCCTCATAGTAAAACATTTCTCCCTAATAGCTAATCAAAGCGTACTGTCTTTCAGTTTAAAGCCACTTCCCCTTGTCCTGGTACATTCTCTTGTAAAAAGTCCCTCTTCAGCTTTCTTGTAGGCCCCCTTTAGGTACTGAAAAGCTGCAATAACGTCTACTTGAAGCCTTTTTTTCTCCAGTCTGAACAATCCTAACTCTCTCAGCCTGTCTTCATAGGAGAGCTCATTGGAGCAGTTCTTGCTTGGACACCTTAGGTGCTCAGTGGGGAAAGTCCTTTTTGAAGGGAAGGCCAGAGAAGAATCTCACTTAATGGTCCAGAAATCACAGGAATAAGAGAGAGCTTTACTAGAGTAATGTCTCTGCCTGTCCATTGTTCTTTATAAGGACAAACTATTCCATAGGTTTGTAGAGTAGAAGGGTGTTAACTTTTTTTACTCAAATGTCTAGAGCACTCACCTTCATTGTGAAAGATTCAGTTTCCAGTCTGTTTCCCTGAATATTTAATGATCTAAATAAAGGTGGGTCTGAGAACAATGGAATACGGTGATTGTTGGGTCGGGGGCAGGGCAACCTCAGTTCTAATGCAGAAAGCATGGTGAAATACCACTTATCTTGATGACCAGCCCAAATGAAAGTAATGGAAGACAGATTCAAAAGGAGTTAGAACAAGTATATGTGTTCTCTACCAATAATTATGAGACTGGACTGAAAATTCAACTTAAAAGATACACACACACACACACACACCAAATATTGTGAAATTCATGATAAAGTCTGGAGAGTTGGTAAGGCTGGTTGCAGCACCTGTGAAAGGTTAGTTAGCACATACACTTATAGGCATATTACAGAAACTTGTAGACACACTACAGACGTACAATATTTGCATATAAAAGAGACAACATGCACTGCTGCAGGCACACTACAGGTGGTAGGTATTACAGCTATAGTTAATGCTTATCATGTAAATAAGAAATTAGACCGTTTCCAATTAAACACTCTAATAAATGAAAATTTCTAAACATGAAGTAAAATAAGTTACCCCATTAGATGGCTACAAAATTTGTTGTTTACTACCATGTATCTGTGGCTTTCTGCAGTTGAGAAATATGAAGAATTTATAGCTTGGTATTTCTAACGTAAGGAAATGTTAGCCATCTTTTAACTGCAATTGCTTGATTTTCCTGTGTTATCTTTGTCCAAATAATGCACAGTTTTTTGAAATACAGTTATAGAAAGCCATTTGCAGAAATTGTCTACCAAATATTACAAAATATGTTTCAGATTAATCAGAATTTATCCGTTGACTCAAAGTGTTTTATGTTCATTTAAAATAGAAAAATAATAAGAACTGTCTAATATAACTCACTTTATTGCACAAAGACATAAAGAACAATTATTTATTTCACAAGACATCTTGCACATTTATCTCTCTGCAAAACTTCTGGGAAAGACAGATATGACTGAGCTAGTTTAAGGGGTAACACAGAAAAACATGCATTAACACTACCATTGCTGTAGATAGCCTGCAGGTAAACTGAGGTCTTCCATTCCCAGTTTCATTTGGTATCTTTAACTCTCAACGCCGAGGGTAGGATTTTCCAACACTAAGTTCTAGCATTGAAATGATCAAAGCTGCAGTAGTGTTTAGTGTTGCAAATCTCAGTCTTGTCAACGTAGTATGCTTCTGTGGCAGTTCCATATCCAATATTATAAGAAATCAAGATTTTGATTATTTGCCTCAGAATTTGTACTGTCTTTTCATAAAACGAAATGGCTTTGGCTGAGCAAATACTGTATGGATACCAAATATCAAAACAAGTGAGAAATACTTTAGTTTGTTTTTATCTTTTGTATCTTCAAGCCTAGATTCATCCAATACTAAATGTTTATGGAACATGAATATTAGAAAAGGGATGGAATATGACAGTGCATATGGAAAATATTAGGTTTCCTTTTCTATCTGAGTTTTGTTTCAACTTAATTCTGTCTAGAGTGTTTTAGAGTTAGAGCTGAACAGTTAGAAAAGTGACAGTCTTTATATATTGAGTGTCAGAAGTAACCTGTTATATAATTCAAAAAATTTCACTGCTGTTTATGCTTTTATTTTAAATGTACAGTGGTGTGTCCAGAATTGGATTTATGAGTCGGGGCTTTTTTAGTTAAATGCTTCTATTAGCAATTCTTCAACTTTTTCCTAAGGAAGCTCTTTTAAAATGACTAACATCTTTAAAGTGATTTGGTATTCCTTAAAACATTTGGTGACTTACAACTTTATAATTTTATTCATATAAAATGAAATTATATTAAACAGTTTCTGATTATAAGGGCTTTCAATTTGGGGGCAGCCCATTTTTGCTGATTTGGGAGCTCAGCTTGACTTCCCAGGTTTTCTTAATTCTCAGAACCCCCACCAACTCAATGAGTATTTGGGAATGCCTAAGAGTTCCAAAAACATACCACAAAAGTCTTAGGTTAAAAAGGAAGAAAAAAAACCAAAAGCAAACAAAAAAATTTAAAAAACCCAAACAAACAAATAATAGAAACACAAAACCCCAAACCCAAACAACAAAAAAAAAATTAAAAGGGAAAAACTTATCACACCAAAACCTTATTAATATTTGAACATATGAAAATTGAAGGCTTCTCTTAAATCTGTGTGCTGGAGTGTAGTAGGTTCTGTATGCTGAGTGGTAAATCATAAAAAATTAGTTCAAGTCCTGTATTCTACCTTATTCTTTGAGAAATAACATATATTTTTTTTAAATCAACAAGTAATCTTCAATGTAAAAATCCACACAGTAGGGAGGTATGTGGGCTTTGGGAGACACACAGGTCTCTGCCCTTTATGTTTCTGAATACCAAAATAGAAAAGATGCATCAAATTCTTTACAGATTTTTTTTTATTATTATTACTAGATTTTGGAGCAATATCTGTATGAAAAAAGAAGCAATATTAAACTGCAGGAGCTTTGCAGACTGTGAAAACACTGTTTGGAAAAATCTGATCAAATTTGTCTAAGGAAAGGCTCAGGGGTGACCTCATCACAGTCCTCAACTTCCTCAACAGAGGTAGAGGAGAAGAAGATACTGATCTCTCAGTGACCAGCATCAATACACGAGGAAATGGAATGAAGCTGCATCAGGGCAAGTTCAGATTTGTAACAGGTTCTTCACACAGAGGAGGTGGGCACTGGAACAGGCTGCCCAGAGAAGTGGTCACAGCACCAAGCCTGCCAGAGTTCACGGAAGCATCTGGACAGCTCTTAGTCACATGGTTTATTGTTAGGGATTAGAACTCAGTGAACCTTATGGGTACCTTCCAAATCAGGATATTCTATGGCAGACTATGACTACTTTGGCAGACTTTTACAATCTCCTTTTTTTTTATGTAACACTAGGACTTCATGGAAAAACTATCTGAAAAAAATAAAATTACCTGTTTCACTATGAAATAAGAACTTACGAAATGTTATTACTTTACTAGTTTATGAATGATCTCTATTACTAAACATATAAATCTTTATGTATTTACAACTTTGCCATGACTGCTTAAACCTACCCTATTATATAACATTTAACTTTCCTTGTGGGAAAAAAATAAAAAAAAAACCTGTGTGCCAGAACATATTTACATATTTATATATTGGGGTTTTTGATTTTCATTTTCTTAACAATATTTGGTATGTGTTACAGATCTCAGAAGCTTCCTTAACATGGAAAACAGCTATGATTATTTTAAATCACAAGAAGGAACAGTTTCATTACATTAGCAGTATAGCACAACTCTGTAATACTGTATATCTACAGACAAATGCAACTATGCTGTATTTGATAAATGAAGTCACAGTAATTGGTTTCAGGATCTTATTCTGGCTAAAGCATACCCAGTGACACTTTTGGATATGAAATTGCATATTTCAAAATGTCAATTTTGTTACAGTTCCACATAGAATGCATACTGATTACTGCTACTTTATAAATATAGGTGGCCTAATAAAATCAAAATAGTCGCATTAAACCACTGTAGGTTGTGAATTTTGTCAAAGTGCAATAAAAATAAACAAACAAATAAATAAATAAATATACATATAGTATAAAAATTACTAACCTATTCGTTTTTCTTCACGAAGAATGAGAAAAATATTTTCTAAATGTGGAAGATTTCACTAGCTGTGTGACTGAGATCTATTACACCTTTTTACTCTTGAGTCTAGAAATAAAACTAGGTTTATCTTTAGCAATATCAATGGGGTTAGATTTTTCTGAAAACTGTTATTTGAGATCTCTGTCTTGTCATCCACTGTATCGATTGGTACATATTTTGAAAGGAAAAAAGACAAACTACTATATTAGTATTATTAATTATGCAATCTAGATTAAAAATGAAACAAAAAAATTAGGTAAAATTTCTTCACTATTATTTTTTTAAGAGGACTGTGTATAAAAATTAAAGCTCTTTCTTCTCAAAAACCTCAGCACATTTTTCACACCATTATCATTTGCTTGTGAAGTTAAACCAGTCCTGTATTATTTTAAAATGCCTGGAAAATACAACTTATTCTGAATTTTTGCTTAATGACCTTTATCCTAATTCTATGGAAATGGCCACTGAAAAAATAAAATTAATGGGAAATTAAAATAATCAGCAGTATTTTCCATCATTTTTACTGGTGTAGCTTTTTGGACTAAAATTAGTGGGGTTGAATTTGAGATTTGGTGGGACAAATCCCACTTCTGGAGTGCAACTACCGATGGCTACAGAGACAGGGGAGGAAGGAGAGATAAAAGGGTTCTCCTCCACAATAAGAGCTGGATTGAGTATGAAGATCTGTCTCTGAGGAAGAGCCATGAGCAGGACAAAAGCCTGTGGATAAGAATCAGAGATTAAGGTAAAAAAGAGAACCAATGGTTGATGTCTACTACAGGGCACCTGATGAAGGGGAGCCTATTGATGAAGCCTTCTTTCTCCCGCTTCAGGAGGCATCATGCTCATCTGCTCTTGTCCTGCTGGGACACATCAACCACCCCGACACCTGCTGGGAAAGTAGCACAGCAAGCTGCAGGTAATCCAGGACAGTCATTCAGGGCATGGAGAACAACTTCTTGAGCCAGGTAATAGACAGGCCTACCACGGGGGAGGTAATACTGGGTCTGATGTCACAATTAAGCGAGGTAAATGGGGATGTCGAGAGGCAGCCTGGAATGCAGTGATCATGCACTGATGGAGTTTGCAGTCCTGAGGGATATGACTGCAGCAAAGTTAGACCCCTGAAATTTAAAAAAGGAAACTTCCAAACCTTTAAGGAGATAGTCAGTAGGGCCCCCTGGGAGACTGCCCTCAGGAACAAGGGAGTGGAATAAAGCTGGCACATCTTTAAGGAAATCCGTAGAGTGCAAGAGCTGTCAATCCGCAGGAGCAAGAAATCAGGCAAGGAAGGTAAGAGACCAATATGTCTGAGTAGGGACCTGCTGGTCAAATTAAAGGGAGAGAAGCAACTGCACAGACAGTGGGAACAAGGACAGGTAACCTGGGAAGAGAACAGAGAAGCAGTTTGATTGTGTATAGATGAGGTGAGAAAGCCAAGGAAAAGCTGGAACTGAACCTGGCAAGAGAGGCAAAGAATAAAAAGAAGAAAAGAAGAAAAACAATGTATGTTAACAACTTTCTTGTCTTAGTCTTCAATGACAATCTCCCTTCCCAAACTTCTTAAGTGGTTGGACAGCAGAGGGACTGGGGGAAAAGTGCTTCCCGCTGTAAGAAAACATTGGGTACATTGACCACCTGAGGAACACGAACGTGCACAAGTCTATGGGACCTGATAAGATGTATCTCAGAGTCCTGAGGGAATTGGCTGATGTAGTTGCCAAGTCACTCTTCATGATATTTGAAAAGTCATGGCAGTCAGCTGATGTCTCAGGTGACTGGGAAAAAGGAAACATTGCATCCTTCTTTAAAAAGGACAGAAAGCAGGACTCAGGGTTCTACTAGCCTGTCAGCTTCACCTCTGTGTTTGGGAATATCATGGAGCAGACACTCCTAACAAGCTATACTAAGGCGCACGAGTGACAGGGAGGCAATTTGAAACAGCCAGCATGACTTCACCAAGGTCAAATCCTTCTTAACCAAACTACTGGCCTTCTATGAGGGACTGACTACATCAGTGGACAAAGGAAGGGCTATAGACATGGACTCATGTAAAGTCTTTGACACTGTTGCCTCACAATATCCTTCTCTCTAAATCGCAGAGAGATGGATTCCGTGGTGGACTGTTAGACAGATAAGGAATTGGTTGGATGATCACATCCAGAGGGTAGTGGTCAATGGGTCAAAGTGCCGATGGACATCAGTGGCAAGTGGTGTCCATCAGGGGTCCATACTGGGACCAATGTTATTTAACATCTTCATTAATCACATACATGAGAGGATCGAGTGCAACCTCAGCAGATTTGCAGGTGACACCAAGTTGAATGGTGTGTTTGTCACACCTGAAGGATGGAATGCCAACCAGAGGGACCTAGACAAGCTTGAGAAGTGGTTTAATGGGAATCTAAGGAAGTTTAACAAGATCAAGTGCAAGATGCTGCACCTGGGTCTGGGCAGCCCCCCGGTGCCAATACAGCCTTGGGGATGAACTGGAAAAATATTTTTGCATTATATTACTTCCACGAGAGTTCAAGACAGTTTCACAACCATCTTATGTGATGGAAATAACCTAGCGTACACCATAGTATCATGCAATTCATATAAAGAGACATTACTGCAAAGCCATAGAGGGTGGTTTTCTGAAATACTGCATCTTTACTTACTGCTCTTCATATGAAGATTGTGTAAAGGTTTCAAAGGGTGACAACGACTTGTGGTTTGACTTGTGAAGGTGAGCCTTTGCTACTATTAGACCCTTAGCTGGAATTCAGATCAGCAAACTCACATTGTTTTCAATTTCATCAATTCCTTTTCCAGCACTGAAACTTGTAACACTGATGAGTTTAATACAATCATCTGTGTATTTTGTGGCAGAAATTAAGAATGACCAATCAGCTATTCTGTTTCCATCTGGTCTTGCTACACTTCACAGGATGGTGGCATCTACAGTCTGCAGTTTCACAGTTACTCACTGCACTGCCTACTACCATTCAATGGTCACTCTTTTACTGAAGCTAAGCCTAAACTACACCCAAAACAAATTGACACTTGCTCATAAAAACATTCTCATATTTATGTGTAGTTTTATTAAATGAATATTCTAAGTAAGAGCTTGTTGCACTAAGGCACCAGAATGAAAAAAATATAAAATATAGCATGCATAGCTAAGTTCTAGGCCTTATTTATCACCTTTCATAATACAGAGACTAGAAGCCCAAGCCCAAGACTGTTTTACTATTTATTGGCTCCTCCCTTCCAAATCCACATCAATTTAACTTTGTTGCTCTTATGATCTGGTCAGAAGCAGACATATTATATCCTACAGTTAGACAAAATGGTGACACACCCCTTTTTTAATCTCACAGAAACATCTCATAGTTTATCCTTTCTTCCTTTATTTATTTCACTTATCTTTCTTCAGTTAATTTGTTGTAAAAGAAGAAAAGGTTTCATCATTTAAATTACTTCTGACAATTCATTAAGACAGCATATGTTACTAGCTCTTTTTACAACATATTGATGTCTCTGCACAGTTGAGTGTAATTTGTTGCATTGATGGATTTAAATACACTTATTGTTCATAAGAATACTTTTACCTCTTTTACCTGCTACCACAGTGTACTTGAAGGGTGGGCAGATGTAGAGTCAACTCTTGGTATGTGACTGGCAGCTGTTCTCTTTTCTAATGAAGAACTACAGATCACAGGTAATAGAATATACAAAATATCTTGATCTAAATGAAAAGCAAAAGATCAAGGAAGCTAAATGAAAAGCTAACATGCAATACCTCATTATTGCCTGATTCTTTCCTTCCAGGAAGGAGAGTGACTAAGCTCCTAGTCACTTTTTTATTCAGAGCGAGTATACTCATTGAGTTACCATGTGCTGCTCAAAGGCAAAGTACAGGTGTTTCTTAACATTTCAGCGTCCTGTGATTTGACACCACTGTGTTAATGTGATCAGTCCTACTGTTAAATGCATGCAGTATTAAAAACTAAGAAAGTTAAGTAAATTAGACCCTCTGGTGTTCACCTCAAGTAATCCATTACTGGACAAGGAATGGGTTGATGAGGTTAGTCTACTGAAACTCAGGAATTTGTTGTTCGTTGCAATTGTAGGGGGTTATCCTCTGATTGCCAACATTTACAAGAATCTCATAACTGTATTAGGAAGAACTATTATAGCATTAAATGGATATTGGTGAAATTTTGCTTCTGGTTTAGCTACATTTTTAAGTAATATTTTTATTGCCAAAATAAAAGCAAGAATAGACAGCAGACAGACGCATACAATGTAGACTTGACAACACAGTCAAAATACAAACTAAATTTTTTTATTCAATTCACTTATCTGTGTTCAGGAGCCTATCTTTGTCTAAATGAGAGGATGCAGTTTTCTTAACATTTAAAAATATCTTGAAAAGAAATCCATTTTCTTACTCAGATACAGGATTATGGTTTTTCATTGTACAAACTATTCTTAAAATATTTTAAGCAAAATGTTGGTTGATGGATTAGATCTATCCATTTATTTTAAATCAGCTAGATAGTGATAATCTCTTGTAGAGAAACTTGGGAAAAAAAATCATAGGGATTAGGAAACAAGTAGTTACAAGAACAGAAAATGGAAAAATAAGATTCAGCATGAAAATGTAAAAGAAAGTAAAAATACTCAGAAAGGGATATTATGTAGAAAGAAAAATATTGGAAAATACATAATACCATAAGAAATGTATGTCATGAAACAAAAGCCTGGTATGATTTGCAGCTGAATATATAAAGTCATCCCATTATAAAAGAAACAGGATCATATAATTCTATATATGACTAATTAATTGCAAACAAAACCTGCATTTATTTATGTGCACTAAAGTGACTGGAACCATAACAGCAAAATGTCACTTCATATATTGTTGTATCTTCTATACACATGGCTTAAAAATACTGAATTTGTGTAAGTTAATTATTCAGTCATCCAAGTGAGCTGATATTCATATGATGCTAAAATCATGGAGACTTTTATTGAATAAATATTTAATCAAAATCCAGGTAAAGAAACCCACAGAAATAAAAATTGTGAAATTGTGGGCCAGACCAGTATAAAAACAAGTACAGCCAACATTTTTACACACTGCCATGCAAAAGAATAAATCATTACTGATGAGAACTCTACAATGACACAAAACACATTTGGGGAATTCTATTTCCAGGTATGTTGGTTCTGTGAACTAAATACCTACTACCAGCGGGGGAATGTTACACTTTTTCCTGCAACATATATTTTGTCTATCTTCACTTAAAAGGAACTCAATCCTCATGTTACATCACTGCTCTGCAATAGCAAAGCTTGTTAAGTCATGGCAGTCAGCAGTTTAAAGAACGCTCTTGCATGAAGTAGGATCCATACATAGATATAACCAAAGTCCAGAACTGTGAGAGTAAAAACTGGTTTGGTCTTTTGAAGCACTTCGTGTTTTAGCCTGAAAGTTTTAAAACACTCCTCCAGGCACGCTCAGAACTACACTGGTTTTGACACGGCTTGGTATGTATGAGCGAAGTGCCTAGCTGCACCTTATCAGTTTCTGGAAATCAGGTGTTGTTCTGCCTACAAGAAGGAAAGCATTCACTCCAACACGGGTGAGAAAGATTCAATTCTTAGTCAGAGAGTTTTAAACATCATGTCTTCATTCCCCAGTGATGACACAAAAACACCATGTCTAGTCTACTTCTAGAAGCATTGTCTCTTGCCAAAGTTCGGACATTTTTAGTTTATAGGTCAAGCTATTTGGGCAAGACAAAGAGTAAATACACAAAACATGGTTCCGTATGAGTCACTAAAACATCTGACTATATCACAGAGGCAAGAATGGAAGTGAAAAGGGATCTTGTTTCATGTCATCTTAGTATTTTATCCAACTGTGGGATACACAAAAATAGACATGGGAACAGGAATCATAATCTGAGATGTTCCCTTCCCACACCCAAGTACAGAACTGCTCATAAATATTATTACTTTGTCATTTCATAATAACTCTAACATGAGGAAAGAACTTGGCAAACTTAGTGAGCTAGATTTTGATGTAATTTATCTGAAGGCTAATCCAAGCCCATCTCCCACTTCAAAACAATTTATAGTAGTAAATTAAATAAGCTTAATAACTAACATAATCAGATCAAATTCAATGACCTAGTTTTCTTCTTTATACTAGTAATATCTTGAGGAATAGCACTTTAAATGCATTTTATCAGGGAAGATTCTGATATATTAGTGAATCAGAGGAGAAATTATGTTGCCAACTCAGATAAAGACCAAATAAATTTTTCATCTGTGTTTGCCACGCACAACATAAATTCTGAATGTATGTCTCAAGGTGCTGCAGAAACATTAGGAGGTGCTGAGGTATTGTGGCTAGTTTATCCAAACTTAAGCGTACACCATTTGAAAATAATTAATCTGTAAAAAATTCCTTTTTTTTTTTTTTTACACCCCCAAAGGATGAGGACAAAACAGCTGAGTTGTAAAAGAGGATTATAAAGAGGATTATTAAATTATTCTGTTTCCTCTATCTGTTTAACCATGCTGGGTGGTCTGCCCCCCAAATCGGTCTGCTAGCTATCCAGCTGGCAAGTACAAACCACTGTCTGTTGAAACTACAGCACAGCTGTATGAATGCCATGGATTCTTTTCCTGCACGTATCACGTCCAAGTTTCTTCACCTACTCTGAGCTAGAAGGAAACTGCGTTAGACAAATGACAGAAACGACAGACATGATGTGAGTTAATGTTTCACATACTCATGGCTACTTACTAACATCATCTTTTCTTCCAAAATCAAGAAAAAGGCAGTAAAATAACATAACAAATACAAAAGCCAGAGACCTGTTCTGATGATTGTGCTTGTACTTTAGCTGTGGTTTAGAGGAAATTGTAAAAGTGCCTGAAAGCAAAAAGCCAAATTTCTTCACCCTTAACTTTCACATTAGTCTAAGTATTGCACTGAAGACTAATATGGACTGTTCATATACTCAACTTAGTTTCATCTTTTGGGATTCCAGTGCACTGAGCTGCCCATGAGAGAAAAAACTTTCACAGAGGAATTGCAAGTCATATACACACACACTACTTCACTGGTGTCCAGAAAACACCCAGCAGAGCTGAAAAATTAAGTGTATGATGCTCATTCAGAAATGGCAAAGCACCTGTGGGATATACATATTATGAAGGTTCCATAGGAATAGATGCAGGAAAAAGAGCAAGTAAACAAAACATACAATTTTCTTTAACTTAGTTTTTTTCTGTCACTGGGTATGAACTGAAGGCAGTCTTTCTGCTATGATAAGTAGTTTTAAAATGTTGACCGTAAAGCAACAGAAAAAAGAAAATGGTTCTTAGATAACCCACATGGCATCATTTAGTCATGTGGGCTAATCTTACTGGAGTAACTGATTGCTGGGATTTCCACCCATTTTTTTTCCTCCCCTTTTCTTTTGAGAAAAAAAGATTTGTAGACAACAGCAGGTAGCACGAATAAACTACAAAGCATGAAATCTGTCAATAGTGACCACCAAAGGAATGCTGCTCTTCTGGCAGATAGAGCAGATGGCCAGATAATGCAGTGCGATTAATAAAGAGAAGCTCATAAGGCCTGAGGTTTTGCTGGATGCTAGAACAGCAATGGTTAGCAAGTTAATGCTATTTTGATTTGATTGGGGTCTTCTATGTTGATCTTTCTGAGTGGCGGATTTATGAATTTTTTAATACCAAGAGTGATAATCTATTATATTCAGGTGCTTACTCTGCTTTGTTTGAAGTCAGGAAGTTATAATTCAGAGTTTAGCATTTATACTTATCCATTTCTGAGGTTTATTTTTCATTTTAAGGAGCATTCAACATTAATAATTTCCAAGTGTACACTGATTGTTTAGCCAATTTCTACTATTTAAAAGGACAAGATCAGTTCCAATTCCATAGGTCTATCTTCTCTGGAAAATGATACAGAAGGGTAATCTTCAAATAGACATTCATTTAATGCAAAATGATATCCTTTAAGAGCAAACACATAAGTATTCTCTTTATATTAGGAACACTCTAGTTACCAAAAATATACTCAGGTCAGCTAGAACTTTCATTAACAACAAGTTCTTAAAAAAATACTTAAAAGATATTTATTTAACTGAAAAAGAGATATATTGCTAAGCCTGATGAGAAACTGAACATGTGTCATGTCTGTAAAATAAGAAATCCAGTGTTGAATTGGAAATTACACTTTATATGTTACTATAGAAAAAATATGTAAATAATTAACACATAAAAGTTTATTTTTAGAAAAATTTTTCTAGAAAACTAAAATGAAAAGTAGAGATACAAAATAAAAACTAAAGAAGAATGGCACAAGAAGCATTATGATTACTTCTGGTTTATGCCACTTGTATCATTACATCAACCAAAGATGACTGCTTTCCTTATCCCTTTCATATTTTCTCTTCTCAGATGCAACTTTTGTTCTTTTATTCTTATTTCAAATATGACACACCTTTTTTTTCCTTTTTTTTTTCTTTTTTGTGTTAGAAAACTCACTGTACGATGTGTTTCCTTCACACCTGAAGATAACAGCAAATAGAAACATAGTTTATTGAAAAGACTGTTAAGTTCAGATGGAAAAATTAGGTATCTATTTTGCAACTAAACACTTTTGTAGGGCAAATTTCCCAGCTGTTTATGATGGAAATCCTTTCATAAGGAGGATTTACTAGATGACCTCTAAGATCCCTTCCAACCAAAACAATTCTATGATTCCAGGACATGGAAATCCTTTCATAAGTGGTGTAAAGAAAGTAAGCATTTTTCAGGAATTATAATATTAATAGATTAAAGGAAACATATTAAAGGGAAAACTCCCGTTGACCCTCTTTATGAAAATAAAAGCCTATCCACAAGTATTTAATATTTTACTTTTGTAAAGATCTGTCACAACCACAGAAGGTTGTGCTACCAATGAAGTTATAAGATAATCTGAGGAAACTATAAAGAATTATATGCTGGGTGCTCTTGTTCTGTGGTAAAAATACAAGCTCATTGAAGTGAAGATAAAAGTCAGGTCTGAGAAAGCATAAATCAGCGTCCTAGTGCTAGACTCTCAGCTGGGTGGGCAGAACCCTTGCTCTCTGGAAATTCTCTCTACTTCATCTCACCATTACTGAGCACGTATTACTGACCCAGTCCCAGGGAAGGGACTGTCCTTACTGTCCCAGGGAAGCAAAACTACAATTTGCCTGAGATTGTAGCAGTCAAAGATTGCGAATATTATATCCCAGCCCAGCAATTTTTTATTAATGTTACCCAAGACAATCACTTGTTGACACTTGGTAATTTAGGCACTCCTGGGGTTTGTGGGAGTCAGAATTTCAAGACTCTGCAAAAAAATAAAAATACTTGAATCCCAGTTTGTCTTTATAGCTAAATTCCAAGCTGGCATAAGAGAAACCCATACAGATGGCTTAGAAGATCTTAAAGCAAGCTAAATGAATCAGGGAAAAAAAAGGGAAGGGAAATATGTATTATGAGAATCCTTCTTTGCAGTTTTGGGATTTTGTCTGACTCTAGAGCTTAAGGGTGTAGGAAGGCAGCAACAGTGTAATGACTTTGTATATATCCACCAATAAGAGTATAAATGCTTGAAAGATTAGATTCAGCTGAGTTGTTTTGAAGCTATCAGTGACACTTAAATGACAGATGAGTACTTTAAGAAAGGAGATAAACAACTACATATCTTTGAAGAATCTTAGCTGTGGTTGGTAGATATAACTATTTATCATAAAATAATTCTAGAAATGACTGCTGCGTTAACAAAATAGCCTTCGAGCAAGAGATGTTCCTTGCTCTACAAGTGTTCATATGAGGCCTCTATCTCTTCTTTCACAAGAATATTCTACTACTTTTTATCTGTAAGCACAAAAATCTTGGCAGTTAATTTTCTTTCTCAATTTAATGATAAGAACTTATTTTGCATCTGCCACACCTAATTTCAAGCCTTTTAACTGCCAACTCATCAAAAAGTCAAAACAGGAAATGACTGAATTTTTATTAACACACTAACTCGTTATGCAAAAAGTGAAACACAGTGACTTTAACTGGATAAAACTTGGGTCAACAATTTATGCTCCTAAAAGGCTTATCTTCTCATGCATATGAGCTGGAAATGTTCATCCAGAATACCATAGAATTGTAGAATATCCTGAGTCGGAAAGAACCCACCAAGACCATTGAGCCCAGCTCCTAGCCCTGCACAGGATAGTCCCAAGAATCGCACCATGCACCTGAGAGCATTGTCCCGATGCCTTGGACAACATTTCAAAGTGACTTCTGATATCTCGAGATTGGAAAATGTAGAAGTGCTACAATTTAACTAAAAAAGAAGTTACTCATCTTCCTTTTTGTTTTCTATAAAGGGGAAAAAGTGTTAGACCAAAGGCTACCTATGTCATGGTAACTAATTATCGATCTGTAGAATCTGTCATTAAATTTCTTTTCTAGAACTATTAAATAGTAATATTTAATTTAATGGCCTCAATAGGAAAACTAGAATAACACACAAAGATAAGAAAATTTGGTTTTGTCTAGGGTTTATTACACCAGATTACAGTAATTTATTTATCATCACTACTACTTTCATACTCATATATCTCCTTCATATGAGAAGATGAAGGCTTATTAAAAATTTAAAAACACATACCAACAGGAAAAAAAAAAAAAAGAAACCAGGAAAAGCAAAATAAAACTAAACAAAATTACCCCAATGGATGCTGATATAATAAGGACATTTCAGAAAGTGTCCATCTGACCTTTCTGGTAAGCCAACATGCACTATATTGAATGAGGATCAGGTCTGGCTAAACAAATAACCTGACTGAAATTTTCTGCAACTCATTAGCTGGTATTAGTGCAGTGAAGGCCATGAAAATTGAAACATGGTTCATTAACTGTGTGTGGGCTTTTGACAAGCAACTCTGATATCTGTGTTCTCTCTGATGACCAAGAGTAATCTGCACTGCAGCAACCTGATGACGTGTTTCAGTGCATAGCCTATTGACTACCTGCTGCTCAGTATGCTACAGATGATACTTTAACAATCCACAAGAAGCTAGGAATAGACAGGAAAGAAAAGTCTCTCATCTCAACTTCAATCTGCATTACCAAAAAATCAGCAAGTTATTTGAATGAAGTAGTTCAGGATAGTTCAGTCCATAAACCAAGTACTTTTTCCCCTCCTGAAATTCAGAACCAAACTTTTGCTTGCAAATAATAAACAACTAAGTGAATTAAATTGCTGCTACTAAGAACATAAATTAGTTTGCTGGAGGACATCTTAAGGTTAGTGAGAAATGTGATGCTTTTCACTGAAATTCACTGTGGGAGGCCAAGAGGTGGTGGTTATATATTGAGATAGAGGAAGTTCTGACTACATGAAAGGAAAAATAACCTAACTGAAGATATCAACAGTGGAGCCAGAATCCCAGTGAGGTTCTGTAATCCGTCCTTAGAGATTTTCACGATCCAGTTGAATACAGTCCAGATCACAGCTCAGTCTGAATTCAGAGCTGATCATACTTTGAGTATGAGGATGGATTTCACAAATGCTCTTCCACTGTGAACCAATTCTACGAGCAAGGGAATAACAATCAAAGACTTCGGAAATTTTAGAATATTGTTTTGTAGATGTACATTCTATATGTATAAGTGTATAATTCTGACTTTTTTAAAAATAAACAAGGAAGCATAAGCTCAATATGAGCTATCTAGCACCCAAAAAAGGGATTAAATAGTTATTTAATCCTCTATTGCAAACAGAGAAAGGCAGATTCCTACAGAGAATAATTCAGACATGAAAAGTTTTGTATGATGATCAAGTTCTGTGTTATGGAATAGCTAGAAACATTTATCTCTACTTCAGTTTTAGACAAAGACAATTCAGATGACAAATAATAAATTAGAAATAGGCAGTATGATTTTTACACTGCAGATAACAATGATAAAGTAAGCACAAAGTTTTTATATGTAAAATGCTTAATTTAAAAAAAAAAAACCAACATAGCTGTAACCAAGCTGTAGAATTTAAATCCTATTGGACTGAATTTGTATCACTAACAAATTTTTCACTCAATATCTCACTGTAGTTCTAATTATGTTCCCAAATTCTGAGAGTCTATATGTCTTTTTCCCCACAAGTTAATGTTTGCCTGCAAAAAATTATTGCATTAATTGTTGTTTCAGTTCCAAGGGTACTTAAATATAATTATATAATATAAATTTAACCCTGATTTCTCAGGCACTTCTGGCTCCAGGAACATATTATATATATTTTTAAATCTTCCATATTGTTAAAATTATTAAAAATGCCTAAATTTAATATGATGACAATTATGAATCAAAGACTTATTATCATCCCTCCATCTCTTATGAGTTTCCCAAATGATCCACTTTTTTTATATACTCGCCACCACTGCAAGCCTTTCTAATATATTAATGACTAGTATGTTATATTTGAAACTAAGTATTCTGTGAAATGGAAAACATTTATCCAATTTCCAGAAAGAAAAAGAAGGAAAAACACAACCAACCAACCAAGAAACCCCAACCAACTGAAAACAACAACAAAATCCTTCATATGTGAATGATTATTTTCAAAATATTAAAATAAGCTACTTTTACCATACAGTCTCAAAAAGTTAAAAGGATCTCATGAACGTTCTAAACATTGTCTTGGAAACCTGGCCATTTTCATGTAACCTTTTTTAACACCCTTTTAAAAACATAATACAGTTCCTTGACTTACTTGACTAACAAGTGCTTTAAATGATAGAACTCTACACTTTTTCTTTTCAAATATAACTATTTCAAAATTGCTTCTATACTGTGATATTTGATTATCATTTTTAGGAAGTCCTTGCTCGCACATCATAATAAAAGTTGTCTATTATAATAAAGATATTCAAGAGTGATTTTTCATGGTGCTACATGGTGGGAAGATGAGAGGAAAGAGGTTTAAGATAAAAGACGTTTCAACTAGAAAACCTTTCACAAGCCTATTTCTGTGAAACTCACAGCTCTATTGATCATCATTGGAATTTGTATCCTGCAATCAGATTTATCATCATTATCAGCAGACTTATTACAGGAGAATTAACTGGCTCATACATAGAAACAAGGAGATGCAATGCAAGAATCCGTCTTTGATTTGCTTCCATATATAATCAAACTAAGAAGAAATTGAATCTATTTCTCCAGTTGAGATCAGGTTTAATGTCAATAAATCTAAAGCGAAATTCATGCTATTTTTAACCTTCTACAGAAAAAGACACTGTTGAATGTTATTTTTCAAAGAATTTAGAGATGTTTATCTTATGTTTTCCTAGCATCTGTCTTAAGTACAATAGGTTTCCTATGAATAACACATGCTATTCTAATATATTACACTCATTTAATAAAGATTAACAGAAAATACTATCTTGAAGTTCCTTTTCCTCTCTACTAACTAACATGTCTCTAACACAGGCTACACAGGAAAGCATTTAAAATAGAACTTGAAAACTGCTTCCCAGATAAAGGCTTTTCTGCCTGCTTATTATTAGTTTGCATCATATTAAATCGAAAATCTTGTTTTGAAGTTTTACAGCTACTACCAACTTAGTTTATAAGTCTTAGAAGCTTTACGCTTGTGCAGCATTGCAATGATTTTCCACACTAGGACCACATGTTGAAAACCAAAAACTCTGGAACAGATCTTCAAATAAACTACTGGAGTTAGTTTATTATGTTTTAAAGAAGATCATTTAAAACCTAGTTGAACCATCATCAAAATAACTATAAGCTTCATAAAGTAAAAAGGTATTGTACTTATAATTGCTATAATAATAAAGTTCCTAAATAAAGATTTGCAGAAGTTGGTGTTAACATAGAAAAGTTTCTTCCTGCCTGTTTTGTAACAACTTGGGAAGAGAATGTATTTTACTGAGCATAACTGTAAGACAAAAAATGATCTTAAAATAAATTTTAGTGTCATCTGTGTAATAGCCTGAAGGATTAGAAAAAGAGTTAGTAAGTTCTGCACTGTAATTCTTCCCCTTCTTATGAGTGTTAACAAAATCTGAGAATTTTGTGTACAATTGTAAAGTTGTTGCCTACTCATTATTAACTCCAAAAACTACAAAGCAAGAATGATGCTTTGACAGCACTTTGGAAAACTTTTTTCCTTATTTTAAGCAGCAAGTAAGTTTTAATCGATGCAGATACAAAGCACCTGCTTCTGTCCCAAAGTATAGGGTCCTTACATTACTATATACACCTCTGTTAAAGCAGAGAAATAATGATATTGTTATATCTCTTTTAGGAAGTGCAGCTTAAGACTTCTTAATACACATTGTGCAAGTAATTGGATAGTAAAGTTTTATCATGCTTTGGAGCATTAAATATAGTTCAGGAAAATAAAAGTGGAAAAAAACATTGCATCTTGCTCTGATAATCTTGCCAGACAAAAGTATGTGAGTGGAAGAAATGTTAAGCATGTGTATTTTAGATCACTGTGTATTCATATAGAATTAAAAATTGTTCTCTAATATGCATTTGATGACTTGGAAAAAAAAAATATATTCTTATTCTCACACATGAAATATGTCGCATAGAAGTTAAGAAAGAATAAAATTGACTTAAAGAGGAGTTTAGCAGTTTTCTACAATGATGCCTTCATTAGTGACATCTTTATGCTTCAAAATATGTGTTTGTGGGATTGTTGGGATTATTTGAGATTTTTGGTGGTGGCTTTTTTTTTTTTTAAGTGGGGAGAAGAGTGAACCTAAATAATTTGAAATTACCTATGGAAACATTTCTGTTTGTATGTTGTTTCTGCACTTGCAAACTTGGAAACAAAGAAACTCAGTATCCTGATAAAACATACTCACTGAAGAAATATTGCATACCACCAGCGATCGGTTCTAAGATTTTGAATAGTAAAGTTTAAAAGGTTAGTTGGGAGAAAGACAAGAGAAATGCAGAGTATGATCAGTTACTCAATCAGTAACATGACATAATACGCAAGCAAACTCAAGCATTCAGTGAAAAATCTAATTTTCCATTCAGTAACCAAAGTAAAAGTATTTGCTGAAGAATTAATTAGGTAGAAAGTTAAGACATGCATAAATCTTTCTTAAGAAAAGTATATGCTAGATACATCATGTACAAGTTTCCCAAGAAACTTAACCCATGTAAATGTAGTTGGCTTTTTGATGCCAAGGGTAATGAGAGCTTGAACAATCTGCTGAGTAAGTGTGGGTCACCTAAGTTAGAGCTGTCTGGAGCCACACTGAAATAATTTTCTTCCAGGATAAAAATCAGAAAAAACAAAACAAAACCCCAAACCAAAACCCAAACACATTCTCATCCCTGTTTTCATATCTGACAGGTTTTGTATAACTCTTAGAACAGAGATTACACTAGTACAACCATGTTTGCAAAAAATAAATTTCTACCTCAATTTATCACAAACTATAGGGAAAATAAGAAAAAAACCCAAGCAGCAATATGTAACCTAGAAGCACTATGCAATTAATTAACTTGCTTATTAATCACTAGTTCAGAAAAGTCACATTAATTATGTAGATATCGTCAACAGTAAATAATAGGTCATTTCAGGAAATAGAGACAAAAGCACAGAAATGCACTCTATCTTCATGTCTCTCTTCAAAAGAAAATAAAAATTAGCTACATTTACTGAGATATGAAATCTCTAATGACTTTTAGCCTCACAACAGCTTAGTCAACATCTGGCATGATATTCTACACTTACAAGACTTAGTCTTGACTGACTCAATTCAGGCATGAAGCCAAAAGAAGTGGTAAATCACCCTGCATCTCATCCATCCAATGTAACATCAGAATTTGGGGGAAAAGCTGTTTGTTTAAAGCCACTTAAAAGTAACTGAATTAAATTGAAATTTTCATTGTTAGCAGAGTCATATTTTGGCTAAAATTTAAGTTATAGCAACTGTATCTATTAAATAACTAATGGAGCATGTTAAATGAGATGATACTTCAGTGAAGAGGTCTCTCCTGGAGACAGTGGAAATAATTTATGGTCATAGAAAATGTTGGTATAGTTTTCTCTTCCTTTTCTTTTATTTTTTTCCCATGAAAATTCTACTGTCAGGACTACTCTGGAAATTATTCAAGTCTTTTGAAAAAATGCACAGTGAATACCCACAACCATAAAGTCATTCTGACAGAACAGATACATATGGCTGGACAATTGATGTAATTAAAATAGCAACTGCCTTAAAGGAGATCTAAACATTGCTGTCATAAAACAACAAAAACCCCTGTCAGATTACTAGTATGACTACAAGCTTTTCAAACTTATTTTAGGGTAATTTTTAACTTAGCCCATATGTCTCACCCGTGTTATTTCCTTCTGTAATGCAACCAACAGTCAAAACTAAAACAATTACAGAAGAGAAAGCCTTCTGTATATCCACGTCTTTATTTTTCTTTCATAAAGGTTTCAGTTTGAATCTGTAAAAATACAGCTACATAATTAGAATCTTGTTTATGCTATGAGTGGACCTGAACAGTTCAAGTTACTGGTGAAACAGCAGTAACTTAATAGTCTGTTTCTCCAACATAAGCAAGAACTTTCTATCTGAATAAAAAACATTTATACTACAGTATGTCAGTAGTTGTCTTGCAATTTTCAGAATTCTTGCCTATTAGAAATTAAATATTTTTCAACAGACACATTCCATGTACCAAACATATCATAGAGACCAGAACTTTTTAAGACCAAAACCTAGTGAGCACCCAAATACAGAAACTTGCACAAAAAACAAATTAAGTAGATTTGGCCATCTTGAGAGTCCAAGAAAGACAAATTTATGTCTGAGACTAATTTCTGTAAACAGAAAACAAGCTGCTAATATGAAATTATCTTGAAACATTATAACCATTTTGTATTTCAGAGCAATACTAGGATATATTTTTAAATTTTACTCCTCATAGTTTAATATAAGGAAAGACTAAAAGGTGTTCATAGCTTACTATCCACAAAAATTAGCTGTAGGTGACTAATTTGTATTCCACAGTGAGGAGTAACTGCCCTCTGAAAGATGCTGTAGACAACTTGTGCATCACCGTGGTCATATCCTTACTCCTGGGAGATACTAAAGGGACCTGCAGCACCTTTGCTGTCATGTCCTTCATGTAGATGGTTCTATTCCTTAAGTATCATAACTACCTGTGCAACTGTGCTCCCATGGGCAGTTTCATGTAAGCATTTTCTTTTCATGGTATGATAAAAATAATTAAGTTAAAACTTAATTTGGTAAACTTTTGCCATGGAAATATTATTCCAAAAAATGATAAAAAAATATAAAGAGTGCATTTTGATTTGGATTTTTAGCCAGGATGAATTTAAGTAATTTTTTTTCAAATTCTGATAGTTGAACTTTCAATTTAAACAACATACGGGCACATATTTTGAAATATGACTTGAATTATATATGTGCATATCTTTCTACACAGAGAACAATTTCAAAAGTCAGCATATACCAGGATTCATTGCCTTAAACTATTTCTGATACCAAAATGGGATGACTTTTGGTAAGTGTTGTCATCTAAAAGCAGAGCACTGCATATGCTGTTTGATCTGAATACTAAGATTTTAAACACTAAGAGTGATTGGAAGGTTTGTCTATTGTTCTTTAAGTGTATTTTTTCAGACATTTTCGTAGAAAAACCCCTTCATTTTCTACTCAGAGAGCCTAACTGACTAAAAATATTCAAATATGCTCTTTGAAGGGAAATGTAAATCTTTTAAACATATAAAACCACCCCCCTGTGCTCTCCCTCCCTGTGACATATTAAAAATGAGCTAAAATTGATAAAGTAAAAAAGTAAATTAAAAGTAGATTATGTAATAGAACTTTATTTCACTTCCTACTTTGAAATAAGAGTTGCTTTACAGAGATATCCTCAAAGAATCCAGGAAAATCAAATTCCTTTCCATTTCAGATGTAATCAACAATTTTCGACACAGGGTTTTCAATACCTTCTGAAATACTTCTGTGCATTATCCATTTCACTGGAGCATAATCTAAGAAATTACTGTATTTTATGAGCAGTACTTCAGTAATGCCACAGAAGTAAAATATTTAAGTACTTCATAGAATCTTAGAATGGCATAGGTTGGAAAGAGCCTTAAAAAACATGTATCTCCAAGACCTCTGCCATGGGCAGGGGTACCTTTCACTAGACCCAGCTGCTTAGAGCTCCATACAACTTGGCTTTGAACACTTCCATGGACTGGACATCCACAACCTCTCTGGGAAACCTGTTCTAGTGCCTCTCCACCCTCTCACAAAAGGGGTTTTTCTCCAATATTTAAACCTACTCTCTTTCAGTTCAAAACCATTCCCCTTTGTCCTGTCACAACATGCTCTTGTTTCTTCTACAAGAAAACTCCTATGCCTTTAAAAGAGTTGGTATTCTGTTGGTCTTGGTTGTCCAAAATAGGTTTTTACTATGTATTTTTATGGGTTTAGAAGCACATCTCAACTATGTTTTAAGAAAGATAAAACTTCAAGTTATCCTGATATTAATTTTTTTATGAAAACAACATAATGAGTTATTCAAGCTTTGCATTTGAGGAACTTCCAAAAAACCAATAATAATTACATGCCTTTTATGTGGAATTTTTTGATTCTTTCATCACCCTTGTCAAATCTTGCATACTAAGTTATGAGCTTCTGAACGCGCAGTTCAGAAATCAGGACTCCCACCACCTGTACAAGAAACCTACCTCACAGGACCACATTTCTTTTGTGTTATTTCCTCCAAGTTAATGAGTTTTGTATTCCTTTCTGCATTGTGTCCTACCTTCACATGCAGAAAGATATTTAACCCAACCCTACTGGCTTTCCATAACAGAAGAAAGCAAGCTTGAGGAAATTTCAAAGAGAGTTTCTCTATTTCCTGTGTAAATACTCTAATAATCATTCAGTAAACAATATATTGTTATAGTGATATAAAATATGGTCTTGTCTACCATTCTCTTCCTATTATTTTTAAATAATCTATTTTTATGAAAAAAAAAAACCAGACAAACAAGCAAAAAGAGAAACCCAAAAAACAACACCAAAGCCCACCAAAAATGTACTTATGATAAAGACAAAAATCAATGCCCTTTTCATCTACTTTAGCTTACTAGTGTAACCTTAAAAAATTGAGGCACTTTAGGTGTGCCCAGAGTGTTATATTGACTACTTCTGGAGAGCTCACTTAGCTCCTGTATGGTATTTTTGGGGTTTTTTTTGGTTGGGCTTTTGTCATTGTTTTGGTTTTGTTTCTTTGTTTGTTTCTTTGGTTTTTTATTTTGTTTTCCCTAGTTAATTTTTTTTTTTTTTAGGGTTACATTCACAAAACACAAAGATCTGGGTTTGGAAGTCTACTCTTGGTTTCCTGAAAAGAAAAATATACAAGTAGCTCTTGTTCCTAAGTCTTCTATTAATTTTAGCTCCCATGTCACTGGCCTAGTTTGTGCTACTTCTTTTCAATGGCTTTTAATGTCTTTTTATTTGAGTATTTCCCATACCAAATTTATTACAAATTATTAATAATATTGTTTTCAGAAAGACCTGGCTGAGTGTGGTACTATTCCCCCTTATATGTCTTATATATGGCCATTATTTTGATACAAAACTTGCATGATTTCTAGAGGGCTTCTTATGCTCTCTGACTGAAATGAGAAATGCCACTATTACTTCTCACCTTGTTCAGTAAGAAAGGAAACACAAAAGTGCAAGCCAGCAAAATTATTATCCTACTTGTAGATGCTAGAACCCTGCAGGGAGTTTCAGGTTAATTACTGATGACTCACTGGGACAGCTGTGGCTGATTACACTCGACATTGGATATAAACAAGTAAGAAGAACAATATTCTTCTACAAGCCCCGTGGTCTAGGTACAGGTGCTGAGGGAATGAATTACAAAAGCTAGTATTGAAACCAACAGAAAAGAACAGAAAGGAATGCTGGCTCTACTTAGGTTGTATGGTTGAACCTGGCTCCCTCACAGCACAGGTTTTTGGCTCACCCCCACATGTTATTCTGTGGTCAGGTGAATATTCTAGCTGGAAAAACAACCCAACTCAAACTCTTTTATTGGCAGAAGCCAGGTGCAATCATTATCTTTCAGTAAAGTCATGTGCTTTTCTGAGTTAATAAACCTGCTTAGCTCTGCTAAGAGTCTCTCTTAAATTGCTTGGTTTTAGAAACTGGCAACCACAATGCTACGCTTTCCTCAAACCATTTGTAGAGCAAAGTAGGATTATTCACTTACACGCGTAGTAATCTCAGCTACAGCTTGGTGATTGCTGTTGTCTCACAGTCCAGATTTAAAAAAAGTATATTTCTAATTTTTTAATTTACTCAATATAAACCTTTCTTCTACTGTGTATGTTCTTTCTCTACAAATATATATCTAAATACACGCACCTACATTTACATGTTACACATGGACTCATCTGTGTTAACAACTCAGCTAGAAGACTGCACTTGTAAGTCTTCATCTACAACTTTCTGAACCATTTTCCAAGACTGAATTTTGATATTACCTGCCAAAAGAAAAACATAGGGGGAAATAAAAAGGATGGCTTGATCTCACATGTCATAGATACAGGGAAAGGTCATCGGTTTGGTGATTGCTGATCCAGGAAGACTTGAACAACAAAACATTTTTTACTTAGAAATTTGGATTATCTCATAGCCCTGGGATGGAAAAAACCTTAAGACATAAAGAAAAAAAAGGGATGAATTGACTGATATTTTTCATCTTCAAACTTGAAAATGTTTCTGTCTATCTGACAAGAGAGCTGTAAAAATTGGCTTTCCTTTTATGGTAATGGCTTTAAATTAGCGCTCAGCAAATTTACAACAAGAAATATACAATAAAGTTGTTTATGAGAGAATGGGACTGCTGAGTGGGAGACCTCTTCCAATCCCTACAGCCTCTATTTTATGAAAAAAATAAATCTCAAATATAATATTTTCTAAAAGGGTATTTGCATCTAAAGCACTTTTTATTGTTGTAGTTTCTTTCAGTAAAGCTATGCAGCATGAAATAAATGTTTCCTATCTTTTGAGAATGTTCTTATTCCAACATGATTTCAAGTACGTATTACATTGAAAATAAACACTAGTCATGTGAGAATAAGTTTCATTGTTTGATGAGAAATTTTAAAAAATCTGAGCTTTAGAAATACATTCTGAACCAGACATCCTTAACAAAGAGATCTGGAAAACATAATATTAAAATAAAAGAAAAGCTCAGACAAACAATTTAGAGTTTAGATCTGGTTTTCTTTCCTCTTTATTCCTTTTATTTTCTCCTTACACACAACATTCCATTGTGTTACATTAATTTTTTTTGTAATTAGAATAGAATAGTTGTAGTAGAAATGGATAGACCAACAGTTATCATCTAGTCCAACGAAAAGTTAAAGCGTGTTGCTAAGGGCATTGTCCAAAGACCTCTTAAACCCCTAGAGGCCTGGGCATCCACCACCTCTCTAGGAAGCCTGATCCAGTGCTTTACTACACACTCAGTAAAGAAATGCTTCCTAATGTCCAGTCTAAATCTCCCCTGGCATAGCTTTGAAACATTTGCATGCATCCTTGTCACTGGATCCTAGCAAGAGCTCAGCATCCCCTTTTCCACCTCCCCTCTGCAGGAAGCTGCAGAGAGAAATAACTTCACCTCTCTGCCTCCTTTTCTCATAAAAATAGACATTAGGGCATGATCCAACAAAGAAGAGAATCAAGTGATCTGCAAGATCTTATCTGTAGTTACTACTACACATCTTTTCGTGGTAGATTTGGTTAGGACAGGTAGAAAGGAAAAGCTTTTATCTCTATGTTAGTTTTTGCTCTGAAGTTTTAAGTTTCAGTTCTCTAAACAAATAGGTAAAAAAACCTTATAAATTATTTTTTATAGATGTCTCAATTTGATATTAGTGGTTTGCATGACATTTTGCTGTGAGTCAGGAGCCACCATGCAGTGATATAAATATTTCTCCTGCAGCATATCCTGCTGTTTTATTTCTGTACCCCTGCAAGGCTAATAAGCTACATGATATATTATCATCATGAGGTGAGGCTAACACTCACAAGAGACCAAAGTATTTTGCCATTTATTATACTCAAAGCCAAATCATTTCCTTCACTATTAGCATAATTAACTATTGCCTACAAAATCCTTTATAGAACAAGGAAAAAACGTCCAAAGGATTTCCAAACCTACAAAGCTGTCAGATGTAACTACAAATTAAAAAAAAAACATTGGTTTTCCTGAGAAGAAAGATACATTAAAAATAAATGGAATTTGCCCTTCACGTATTTTTCATATAATATTAAAAAAAAAGAAAAAAATTTAGAAGTAATTATACAATGTAAAGTTAACTGTGACAATTATGGTATTTCTCAAAAAAATAATCCACATTTTGAGTAAAACCCTATAAGAGAGAGATAAAAAAAAAGAAAGGAGTGGAAAGTCTTAAATCCTCAAGAGTATGCATATTCAGAAAGCTATTAAAAAAATATTCTGTATGCTATTTTTGCCTGAAATATGAAAATTATATGTACGAATTTTTTTCATACATAGAATTCAGTTCTGGATAAATGAATTATTTCAATCATCTGTGACTAAACCAAAATTCCTGTATTTTTTTTTTCAGGAAAAAATCCAAAAGCCCCCCATACGCACCCCCAAAAAACCTTCCACCCCTCTGAAACTACCCCCCAGCCAAAAAACCAACAAAATTTTAGAATGATGATGTCTTCTAAGAATTCAGGTTTCTTGTAATGAAATTTTTTGTTGTTTCTTGTTTTTCTTTCTTTTTTTGGTTTTTTTTTTTTTTTGGACTACCTCTACAGAAGGATTGAAAACTACCACCTTGAGCATAAGAAAATCTTGTAAGGAAGCATTTTATATACATAAAAATGTAGAAAAGTAAGTGAGATTTCATCTTCATGAAAACAGTTGTAATTCTGTCACCAAGGTTGTGATAAGAACTCCCATAAATAATTATATAATGATAGGTTTATGGTAAAGACACACTGGGAAAGATGTGCGTATGATCTTCTGGAAGTAGAGCACTATGTATCACTCAAGGAAAACAGACTAGTCTAATTCTGGAGAAAGAAGCATTAGAAAAACTTTGCAGCGCAGATGAAAGTATTTATGTGCTTGAAATAAATAAAATCCATTTTCTTCTAAAAAACTGCATTAAGGAAGCATTTAATGCATTTTTCTTCTACTTTGGATTATGATTATTCTTAGATAGCTGAACTTAACCTTTGAATGAATGTAAAAAAATAATTTAAAATGCTAGATTTATGACACTTTAAAATGTAAAAAGAAGTATAATTCTAACATAAATATAAAATGCCCTTTTCATCCTCTCCAGCTAAAGAATCTCATTTATTATAATTAACATGGGAATGTTACTTTTGTTGAAGTCATTGTCACATTAGTGGTTATATTGTTGTCACATAATCATCTGCTGCAAGTTTTTTATTTCTTATGACAAATATAAAAGTTAAGTGATAGAGCTATGTTGGCTAATATGTTTCTGGAAGGTATGCAGAAGACAGAGTATCTTTGAACTTATTAAAACCCAAACTGAAATCAAAGTCTGCTTTTCTGAAGCACAAAGAGGCATCTTCACTAATACACATCTTCACTAAAGGCACGGCTTTTTGCTTTGAACTCCAACATTATCAGTGCATAATCTACCACTTTAACAAAAAGCTTAAAAATATATTTTTTAAACATCTAGAGGGATGGTTTAACATTGTCTTACTTACAGTATTAGCTATTTATTCACGTGTAAGAAAAGGGTAGTTGTTCCTTAAGCCTTAAATGTATTAAAACATTTATCCAAATAACCTTCATTATGTTGCTAGCAATATTACTCCTACAGATTACACTAGAGGTAAGTTATTGCTCAACAGGTTGTTTTTACCCAAGCACCTAAATTACAAACATTTCTCCAAATTCTGGAAACTACTCCATTGCATGAAATTTCAGTCAAGCTTAAGAAAGGAAAGGCCTTTTGGAAATGTTGCTGGAGTAGTGGAAGCTCTGTAAACTTCTTCCCTCCTGCTCCAGATACTAAATGTACTTTTTACCAATAAAGAACTTCCCGTTGGGGGGGTTGAAAGAACAGCGAGGCTTGGAAAGGGTGAGAGCAATTCTGTTGGAATTAAGCATTGCCAATCAACTTTTAAAATCAACAGGATATTAATGTAAAGCTTAGCTTATTTAATACAGTTCTCTCAACTCTGAGAAAAAATATTTATTATGGAAAATGAATGTATTGATCCATATCAAACCTCTATATCTCCTTTTTCTTCACATTTAATATTTTTCTCCCTTCATTGACAAATTATGTGCTTGCAAATCACCATGAATATAGAGATTTTTCAGAAGATGTGAATAGTCTGAGTAAAGGTTGAGCTTAATCAAACTAAAACTTGGAAGTAATTTGAAATTGGCAATTATCAGCAGCTTTCCCTTTAGGAAGCTCACTGATCTTTACAAAGAATTTCCTATTCATTTTATGAAATGTATTTTGCATGTTTCATAAAGAATTTTTTTTCGTTTTGTCATACTGGCTGTGGCAGAGCTGAAAGCAGAACCTAGACCCTCTGTCTCCCAATATCTATTCCCAATCATGCTGTGAAATGAATTCCTAAGTTGGACTCAAAATTGGAAACAGCTTATTTCTTGCTGGCACAGCACAATGCTTCTCCTGCAAAGATTGCTATTTGGCTACCTGATTTGCTGATTAATCACTGACATTTGAACATAGGTGTCATTTTATTTACTCGTAAATAGTTGTCCAACTTTTGATTTTTTTAAACCTATGATTTGGTCCTGTTATTTCAGAAGCATTTCTGGTTTTATTCTCTCATTCACCCAAGGAAGGGTCTTTTCAAGACAGTTCTGCTAACATGACAAAAATAGTTCTCTCTATTTAGCTATAGCAGTAAATGCAAAGATTTCAAAGACTCTTCAAGTTTAGATTTCAGAGAGTAAAAAATAAACCAAAACTTTCATGAAAACTCTTACCTACTAGAAAATTGAGGAAAACCTAAATAAATAGGTCTCTATGTGCTTTTCTTAAAGATAATTTTATAAGTATCTTAGGGATCAGAGCTTGAAAGGCACATACGTTTGCATATTTTTCCAGATGTTTCATGTCACAAAACATCACAACTCTCACTAAGGTCAGCAGCATTTAGTATAACACTAAAAGAGAAAATGTCACATTATTTTGTAACTGACTGTATACATAAGAAAGACTGAATTTAAAAATATAAGGAGTCTTTTTCCATAATCATATGACATTATTTTATAGCAAAAAATCTAATTATAATTATCTTTATTAATCATTACAACTACCTACATATTTTTATTCTCTGCTTCCCAGGGGAGTCTCTTGTTGCACACACAAAAGTACCAGCTTGTCCAATTTTAATATTTTTGCTAAAGTCACACCTGTAGAAGTTATGAGAAAGTCATACACAAAGACCCTTCCTTCAGGGGTTATGAATGAAGCACAAAAACAAGGAAAATAGGCATGAAAATATGTGAAGTTAAATAAAAAATATCATAAGTTTGTATATGTTTATATATCGTTTTGAGGTCAATCAAATGTCTGATTTTCTTATGGGGGCTTTCAGTTAATTCTGACAGTAATATTCTATTGTATATGTGAGCATCTCGAGACTTGTAGGATTTAGACGATGTGTTCAAGCACACAGTATTTGGTCCAAAGTGTCTGTAATCCAATAAGCATAAAATGTAACATGTTTAGATATTTGCTACAATTCTACACCCCTACTGATAGCATTAGTTACAATCTTGTCATTTGAAACTCATAAAAAATGTTTTTTCTGGTTGAATAGATACTAGCAGTGTTTTCGTGATATCTCAGTATAAAATGCCAGTTAAGTGAAGAGCATTTGTAAAATACAGAGCCTTAAGGATGGAACTATATTTAGCTGTTTATAATGGTTATAAATCCCTTCTTTACACAGTTATAGTAATGTGAATGAAGTTTTAATCTATTTCCTTATAGCAGAATCTCAGAAATAGTGCATGCTTATATATTTTATCCCTTTTGTGGAGTATAGTTCCTGTGGAAAAAGAATTGGCTATTGTAGCATCGTGCTGAAGAAATTTTAGTCCTGTGTGAGGTATGGAAAGGCAAGAATAACTCAAATTTAGACTGTCTAAATGAGTTTATTGTTTAATTGCTGTAACGTGATAATCCCTTTGGAATTACTGGTGAAAAAGATGATGCAAGAAAATCCCAGAATGTCCTCTCAGTGCTCAAGACTTTTTGAGATTTGGACACCAAATTATGAAGCAGAACACAGAGACTCTTTGCTCTCCAAGATTATGTCAGTGAACATAGAATAAAAGTCAACAAACATTTTAAAAGGCACTTTTAATGGAATTTCTTCATGTTCAATTGCTCTTTCAAGACTTGTTTGGAAACCATATTGTATACACTTATGTGTATATATATGTGAATTTCTATAATTGGAAATGATGGGATTACTTTTTGAAGAGGTAATCAAGGCACTGGAAAATTCACTGAACAAGAGGATTTCAAGAAATATTTGTGAGAGAAAATAGTGAATCAATATGGTAAAATTTTTGAAAAATATTTATTTCAGCAGGAGATCAGAATTGATTGAAAATCAAGAGAGTAGAAAAACCAATTTGTTTATTTCTTTCTGTTTTCCACCCTTTCTTGACAAAGAACAACTAACATTATTTTCAGCTAATAGAGCGCAAGCACTCCTGAGTTCCAACACTAGAAAGTACCATTACTTTCCAGGAGGAAACAGTAAGCATTCCACATTGTAGTATTACTAAAACACTTCTTTGCATTGAGGTGATCCGAACTTGTTCACAAAACAATATTTAAAATTAGATTAGTATAAGTGCTAAGAAATATAGGAACCAATTATTCTTTGAAGCTTATGCCCTAACTAGTGTCCTTCACTACAATTATATGTGAAACGGTTTTAATCCACTGCTGAGGTTCAGCCCTATGTGGATTTTCTCTTTCCACATAAACCTAATGCTTCTGGGAAGTGCCAGGTTGTGAGTAGACAGAACACTCTTTCCAGTGTTAGCTGTTAGCCAGCCCAAAAAGTAGCCCTTGGCAGCCATTGCCATTCAAAGACTAATGGACTTTGTATCAGATCCTTTTTCCTTAGCTGTTCTTTGCTCTCCTCTTTCGTTAGCTGACAGTCTCAACAGGATGTTAGTTAATGCTTGTGGGGTCATGAGCATCTCTCCAGTAGGCAATATTCTTGAAGTGCTAGCATATTTTATACAAGCCAGTTAACTGTCACCTGAGAGTAATGACTTTCTATAACTACTGAACTGAACTTGATTCAATTTTTTTACTATTTATCTTCACAGTAATAAACAAATTTGTCTTGTCAGTACAGTGTTTTTGCTTAAACCCTTCTGAAAAGGAGCTTTCTAAAAGTCTGTTCCATGTGACAGGAAATACAACAGTACTAGACAGAGGGGAGAGGTGGTAGAGAGAATATTTTAGTTTTGTAAGTTCCTTAAGTTCCTTAATTAACATAACATGCTTGATACTATTTATCAAGAAATTTCAGGATAACATCTTTCTTTATGTTTTGGAAAAGTTTTTCCACTTAAAATTCATAGCATGAACAACAGCATGTGGGACTCTACCTGGTAAAACCTAAAGGCAATTTTTTCCTTTTGAAGAGAAAAGCAAGAGAAAAATATTCACTTATCTGAACCTTTGAGGGCATCTTGGGTTTTTCAGCATTTTCTCATTATTATTTGTGAGATTAGATCTGATTGTGTCTCAAGTTTCCATATCTATGCTCCTGGCAAATGAGCTATGCCTCTAAGCAACATCCTTTTTTAGGAACAGTGTGCTGTGGCAGTATAGAGCCTGTCCTCTGTATAGTCATTTATAAAATCTAGGATATATTCCTCTTTGACTCTCACAACTATTTTGTTTCATCACACTCTGTCCGTGAGCTAGCTTCTTATGCCACTGTATTTCTCGAAGTTTAATTCTGCAGATATGACCATTTCCAGTATAGGAAGAAACAATGGGTGGGAAAAACCAATTCTATTCATGCCCTTTGCACACTGCTGTTGAGTCCCTCATATTGGATAAAAAAACCATAAAGACATTTTGGTATAATTTAAATTTGATTTTTTTTTCCTATCAATCTTTCCCCTCCACCCTTGGTGTCATCCAGGTAGAGAACTATGGGCAGAATATATTATTTTAAAACTTCTTACAAAAAACACAAAAGATAACCTGGTGTCAAGGTTCTGAAATCCTGTTTTTCTTACAGCTTTTCTCAGGCCTATGCTAATTGCTAAAATACGAGAGGGCTATCCAGAGCACGCTGAGAGTAGAACCAAAGTCCATGCTGTTTCTCTCCTCTGCCACTTCATTGTACTTCTGTACAACACCACATTGGAAAGAGGGTTTCAGGAAGGACGTGAGTCATCCAGGCAGATTCCGTGACTCTTGAATCATACTGTGCAGGTTCCTTGCATATTGTCAAATGGATCAATCACCATTTTTTAGTTCTCCAGGGTTGCTTAAGTTTTTTCTTATATGCTTTACATGCCATTACAAAGTTTATTTCATCATGCTAGTACAAGCTTTCAATAAGCATGAAAACACATAATTAAGAAGGAGGTCTCATTTTAACTACCTTTGCCTACACATTTTTTACCAAAAATAATTTAACTGAATAATAAAACTGCATTAAATACAGTATATTAATCATGCTGTGGGGCATTGAATCGGACATCCTCAAACACAACTAGAATACTTAGATTTCTCGTATTTTAAAAATCAACATATGTAATAATGTTACTCATGTTTACTCCTCTTTTGTCCACTTAACCCCCCATAGCCTTAGAAACTACTAGAAACCTAGGAAAAAAACAAAGTTAACTCTTTTATTACTGTCTCACATACTTGAATAATGGCTGTGTATGAGACAGCTAGAACAAGCACATTTCCAGATCTGTCACATCTACTGGTATATTACAATAATCCCCATATTATTATTGCAATACATAACAGACTATGAAAAGAATGCTGGGATAAATTATCTAATTCATTAGCAGGGAATGATGGCCACTATTAATAGAATTAGACATTGCAAGATGTTAATAAAATAACATACAATACATATATAAGTTTATCTCTCAAATACTTCGTTAAAGAAAACTAATAGGTTTCTATTCTCCACTTAGAGAATAGAAGTTTCTGTTATTGAATAACAACAGTAGAATGTAAAATTACATCAATTGTAATCAATTACATCTTTGCCTTCTCTTCGTAATAAAATTTGCAATGTCATATTCCACGGATAATATTACTTTAATATCTCATGATAATGTGAATATCATTGCACTGCCTCAAAAAGGGACAGATTCTCCTCTTCAAAGATGATATGAATTAATTGTGAGCAGAACAACTACATGAGAAAACCACTGACTGTGCAGCTGAAATAATTTAAAGATAGTAAGACAGCAGGACACAAATACCACACACTTTTTGAATTAAAGAGATGTAATTTAAAAAGCCTTTTCCCAGAATTATCTCTATGGACACTACTGGTCTTTATAGCACTATTAAAATTTCAGAAAAAACAGAAAAGTCCTTGGATCAAGAAAATAAATCTCCCATGAACCCTGGGGGAGAAAAGTAACACTTTTGTGGGAGATAGTCCTATGGCTTGTTTACATGCGATTTTAGATAGGATACACTTCAATTTTCTTCCCTTTCTGATGAAATAATGCAGATTGCTTAGTAAAAGAACAAATGACTCTGCAGGCATCATTAGGGTTGATTCATTCCTTAGATACAGCTAAAAACCAGGTTAAAACAAGCAAGTTGAAGAAGCTCGTATGGGCATGTTAGATTGCAAGAGAGCACACAACCATCAATATAAATTATCAGTACAGTTCTTTCTTCACTGCATTTACATTTTACTTTTCCTATTATCCAAACAGAAGTTTACATTTCTGTCTTAATTTCAGCTATTTTACATGTTAGAAAAAAGTCCAGATTTGAATTATCCACCAAAATAATCTTTTTTTTATTTATTCATTGAGAGATGTGTTTGTTTTTTCTTGAAAGCCATATAAGAATGGACAGCCCTTTTAAACATGAATGGCAATTTATCTACAATAAGAGATTTGAAACCAATATTAATAGAATTTATTACTCTAGTCTACAGAAAAAGAAAACAAACCACCTTATAAAATAGGTATTACTAAAATACATTTTTTACATAATAAATGCTGACTTTTCTTTTGCTTTTATCTGTGCACAAAAATTATATTGGAGCATAAAACCCCTCCTTATTTGGTAGTGGGGTTTTTTTCTTATTGCTGTTCCTTGCCCAAAACAAGCCAAAAAGCCCTGAAATATCATTTTAAGTTAGTGTACAAAAATTTGAAGCAATTTCTTAAAAATTCTAATGTACGTCTTCTTTGAGCATATGACATGATTTTTTGTCTACTTATCCAAGGTATTTGAGTTGGCATTCACATTGAATGCTGTGTTGCTGTTGAGGCAAAAAAAGCAATATAGGTGATACTGTAGTAATATTCAGAAATGGTTAAATGCCTGAATTCATATTATCCTTGGATTTAAATCCTCTTGTCATCATAGAAATTGTTCCATTTCTCTGAAAATCAGTTATAAAATATAAATATAAAATAGAACTCTCAGAACTGCAAATGACACATATCAAACTGGGGCTTCTAATTCCTTTAAATACCTTTCTGTAGATTTTGGCATACTAACTTTACATTAATATTTGCTGAAATACATAAGAGACGCACACGCTTCCCTTCAATCTTTGGGGTTTAAACCTTTTAAAATAATAACTGAGTAAAGGACTTCAAATACAACAGAAAATTTTAGTATGAGTACAAAGCAACACATTCTCTTAAAAAATCCCTGTCTACTGTTCCCTAACAGGCTAGGAAGTTCATTTTTCCTTTGTCCAATCCAAGACTAATGGGACACACAATCACTTTAATCGCTTTCCTCATTGGGGAAAAGAGATATTAATAGTTGCATGCAATGGAAACTGGACAAATTTGAGTATGTAAATCCATAAAGATTACTAAATCCACATTACGGGGCTCAGGGAATCAGAATTCCCAACTGTTGATGTATAGAAAGCTACTTGGAAAATAAATCAGTTTATCTGCCCTGCTATACTTTCCCCTGAGCATCTTATTTTGGCCACCAGATGATCTTTGCTCTGACCCTATACATTACCTGGATCTCCCATATATATGGGATACATAAAAAATTCTGAAGAAGCCTTCTGTAGAAGGCTGGCACACAGGAATCCAGCCACGAAAACGAACCTTTCCAGATTATTGTTGGACCTGAAGAACTAAATTGTGTAGCAACTAGGTAAGCACACTTCCTTTTATAACTTTGAATTTACACATCAGCAGGTTAAAAAAAAATTTCCTTCAAGAAATCTTTTTGAGTTGCTTAAATAAGATACAGGCTGAAAACATGTAAAATTGAAGTTTTGGATGCAAAAAGAAATGCAAGACTGATTCCTTTTATATGTTCTTCTGTGTTTTGCACAGTGAGCTTTACAGTTTACAAATCTCTATTAAAAATTACATGATTTTAAAAAGAAGCAAAAAAAGAAGTGACCTCATTTAGAAGTGAAAATGCAACTTGTGAAACTAGTTATAAATTAATAACTCAGGGCAATACCTGTCTGTTCTCTGGCCTCGTACTCCACTTTTACTCAAACTGTTCATGTAACAAGAGTAGTTAAAATAAAAATTTTTGTTTATGACATAGATGGGCACCTGCTGGCTTAATACACTTGAGATTTGAATTTGTTTCCCTATTTTTAAAATCAGATCTTTGTGAATGTCATGATTCCTTTAGGTTCAACTCTGTGGCCAATTAGACATGCTCATATTCCTTCAGTCCAAGTACCCCATTTTGAAAATACAGTCAGAATTTTGTTCTGAATTAATAATTTGTATGTAATAATTTTAAAAATGGACCCAATGAAATTATACAGTTTATTCTCTTAATTTTATCAGTAGGTTTTGGGCTTATTTTTTGTCTATAGGAAAAGCTACTGATTCTAAAACATCATACCCAACACATAAAGATTTGTGACAAAGACAGTTGTAAGATTATGTGTTTTATAAAGATAATAAGGTATCAACATTTTCTGCAATGTATATTAAATAAAAAATAAACAGAAGAGTAGTTGAGAACCAGCAGTAACGGGAAAAGTATTTTCCACTGAAATTAAGATGAAATACCCATATAAAGGACTTGTTTTGGACCTTCATCATCCTTGAAGATTTGAAGGGATAGAAAGATCTAATGTTGTCCAGGAAACTGAAGAAGCTTACATTAAATACAGCCAACTGGGAAATACAGTATGCTGAAAGAATTCCTTGGAACAGAGGAAAAATAAATTTCCGTTGAATCTTCACATCAGATTTTTTTCAGGAAAGAGCCTGCCTTGGATGCAAAGGTTGCTAAATATTCCATTCATAAACCAGATGTCTGTTCTTCCTTGAGTTTGTAAATTTTGGAATGCATTTTGCCTTCCCATCTACATTCAGGACTGCAACAGTATCAAAGGGAGTTCTGCAATCTGCATCAGTGGGAGGCTGCCTGAGCTAGCAGCTGGCACGGAAGACTTGGACAAAAGCCTAACTTCCCTAAGTCAGTTGCAAAACCTTCATCAAACTGGAAGTTGATGTTCAAATTATTACTTTTTGAGGGGTGCACAAAGTTTGGATCAATTCATAGCATGACAGGGGACATACTGCTTTACTTTCTGATCATTTCGTTCTCCACTTGTCAGTTTAGTATGTTCGTTCATATCCACCTCAGCAAAATGATTTGAAATTCATAGAGGCAGGTTATATAACTGCAACTGCCTAGATCTCATGAGTATTTGCAGTGAGAACTGACTCACTGAGATTTGCACATGTGTGCACACCCACATGCTCATACAAACCCTTCCCTTACTGCATCATCCTAACAGATACAACTGCAGGTATGGTTCTTTAAAAATACAAAGTCTTCCTCCATTTTAAAATTATTGGTCAAAAATTGATGGAATGTAAACATGGAGTTCCTTTTTTAAAGGGTAATAAAAGAAACCAAAGTTTTAGTACATGGCATTTCAAGTTATCTGGTATCAATAGGCTGTTTTTAACAGTGGTGAACAGCTATTGCTGTATATACTTTCTTTTTAAGAGCAGGATACCGAAATCAAGAGTGGAGGAAGAAATCCTATAATATGATTTTTTAGAAAAGAGGCATATGTTATTCAGTCTGCAGCACAAAAGAAGCTAGAACAAATACAATGGGAAAGCAATAGAGAGAACACCAAGAGTCATACAATTCTATTCAGAAAATCAGAAAAGTGCTGAATAATTTGTTTTGCTACCAATGTGTGGGGGCTGATTTCCAGTACAGAAATATTCATTCCTTTGATTCCAGCAGATCCAAGCATATGTTCTCTGAGCAGTTAAAATCCTGATCAAGTGTAAAACAATTCACAGCAATACTCAGGTACACTTCATTAATAGAACACAGAAGTTGTTATTTATCTGGACAGTCAAGGAAAATAGAGAAGGTATAAAAAATACTATTCTGGTGTCTTCAATGAGAGCTACTTCGGATCATATTTGGCATATATTTGGGGCTTTACTTTACACTGTGCATTTGAAGTACAATGTAAACATAGAACAGTAGTTAATATACAGTAAACCTTAGTGCAATGACATAAAATGGACAACTGAAAATAATTTCTCAACTTTGTGTGATAAATTATTGGCTTAATAAAGTGAATTTATACGTAAAAAATATATATCAGCACTAGGAATTTAACACACAATATATTTCCCTCATTTCTATTACAAGTATATGTATATAACACTTCAAAATACAAGTAATTTTTAAAGAACAGGCACAATATAATTTTAAAACTTAAAGTATTAATGTGCATATAGGTTATCAAACCTATTCCTCTTTTTTTATTCCTAGTTTTGTTGAAAAAACTCACTAGACATATAGGGTAAGTCAGCTAAAGGAACACAGTAAAATATTAGAAATGAAAAAAATCAAGAAGAAAAGCAGCCAGTGTACTTCCCAGACAGGTTCCCTGCCTTACATAAGACTACCTAGTGCATCAGGGATTCCTACACAGCTTGTCTTCTGTCTTACAAGCTGGGTTTTTTTTTTTCCTCTTATAAAATATCTTTTCACAGATCTCATCAGAATTCTGTATCCTCAAAAAAACTTTGTTCAAGATATAATTCATCACTGAATATGTATGTGTTCAGTGTTAAACATTACCCGTGTATGTTGCTAGTGTTAAAGAATCCAAAATTCATTGTGTGCCTAATTATAAGTTAAGATTTATCAGAAACAAATATAGGAATTCTTATGTGTTTGTATTATATAATAATTTTTGCAGCACTTTCTTGTATTTTGAGTTCATGCATGCAGGGTGACATTTAAGAAAAAGTAGATGCAGCAACCATGACAGAATAAAAAAGAAACCAACCAAAAAAAAATGAACTGTTACTGAATAATCACTGCATTGAAAACCTTTACTGACTCAGCCTCTCAGATGGACTACTTACATCAACATTTTCTGGACACAATTTTAAAAACAAAATTACTCTCATGCAATTTTCAGGCCTGAATTCAAGAGAACAGAACATTTGAAAATAATGGGAACTACGAAAATGCAGTCATTCTCTGAAATAAATCAGTGAGTGTCTGTTTGCCATGTTTGCAATAAGGACAGTTAAGTCTTCAAGAACATTAAGCCATGTTATTTGCACTGCAAAAAGCTAAAGGAAAATAGATTCTGTAAACACGGGTTCTCTAAATTAATGGATTCTTTTTTTCACACTTTGGTCCGGAGAACAGATTAAGAATCTATTTCACAATTAAAAGTGAGAGAATGGTCTTACAGATAAAACTAATTACATTTATTAATTGTCAAAATTCACTTTGCATTTTTAAGTCATCATTTCCTACATTATGAACTCCTTCTCTATACTGATGGTGGAACTTTGACACTTGCAATCTAAATCTGAAATTGTAATTGAAAACAGAGCATATATCAGACTGTATGAACCAATGTAACGCACTTCTCTTCCTTGCCTTTTACTTCTTCATGTGTCAGTCAGAGAGTAATTTATCTTTTGATTTCTTTGTGGGAGTCAAGTAACTGAATCACAAAAGTTCTGAGCTCCTTTTTAAGCTCTGCTCCTTACTTTATCTGTGACTTCAGACATGTCACTTAATCTTTCTTTACTCCATTTCCCTCTGCAAAAATGGAAGCTGTAAACCATTCCCTTATTTTCCTTCTTTCACAGAGATGAATACTCTTTTCCAACCCTATTTGATATTGAAACATGGGCTAACTTAAAATTCTCTGCTTGCAGATCAAAGTCATGTTCATGTAGACGTACCTGAGCTAGCTTTAAGGCAGGTATCTCAGGTGTGGCAAACGGTCTAATTAGGCCTGCATGGAAACAAATCTCTACGGAGGATCATACAAGCCATAATCTACAGTGCTGCAGTTTCACCACTATACGTACCTAGCTAAATGAAACAAAAATTAAAACTGATTAAGCTAGTACATGCATAAATAAATAGTAGGTATGCAGAAATCAGGGGGTAGAGAGAAGGAATTTAATGAAATATTTCTAAGAGAGCTGCAAGAAACATGAGAGAGACCTAATAGAACTAGGTGAAGGGTAATGAAACAGAGCCATGAAAGCTCTGTTTAGAGATCATATCTGTAATTAATAACATAGGAATCAGTGTGAGAAGGCTGTCTTCAAATTGTGAGAATACATCTCCAGCTATCCCTACCTTCGCCAGAAGAAATAGAGCCTAGGAAGATTTAGAATTCAGAGGAAAGGTAAATTATAAGGCAACATAACAATCCATACTATTTAAAAAGTTACATGGAATGCTTCCATGCTCTTTCTCATAATGAAATAAAGGAATAGTCACTAAAACAGTTAAATGAGAGTCAGAAAGCCGAACCTGAAACAATTTTGGTAGCCTTCAGAGGATTTCGCTGTTGAAAGACATCCTCCAGGCCAGTAACTTGGCTTGTGATAAATTAGTGGATTTTTAGTACAACTACTATTGTTATTATTATTTAGAAAATCACATTCTGTATATTAACTGTTAGGGTCAGGAGGAGAGGTAATTCTGGAAGCTTCTGTCACAGGGGTTTTTAAAACTTTCTTCTGAGATGTGGTATTAGGCATAGTCAGAATGAGAAAGCTATGACAAAAGATCAGGAAACTAATTTACCATGGTAATCTATTTGCCCTTGATATACAAATATGAATGTAATGAAAATGTTCTTCAGAAAATTATTGTACAATTTACATTAACACAGTACCATTCTAATAGCAAAATCAGAGAAGGCTGCATATATGAGCAGAATTTCCTTGTAAGGAAAGCTCCAAGGGCAGGGGATAAATTAACTCAGAAGTTACTTTTGGTTCTGCAGATTTTACTAATTAACAAGATCTTTGCATACTGAATTTTCACAGTCAATCTGCTAACATTTCTTTTTTTCTTTATTTTTTTTCCTCCTGCATCTGACACCACAGCTAATCAGCAGAATAAAACTTCAATCTACATCTGACAGTCATGTAGGCTGGTAGGCAATGTACCGCATATTCTAAGAAAATGAACCCCCTTACCCCTTTTTTTCCCATATTCCAGTGTTTTATTCTCAACTGAGAAAATGTAAAGAAGGTCTTAACAGCAAACAGAAAGTTGAATTTCCTATTTACTCGACCTGTGAACTGAACCTTCTTAAATTTGCCTTAACGGTAAAGATTACTTGTTTTCCTTAGTCATCTAGGTTTGAAAAAAATTAAGGAAATGCATCAGAAGGTTTCATCTACTGTGCTTTAGATTATTATTTCAAATTCTAAAATTAAGGAAATCCAAAGCAATTAATTATAACTGCATTGTTTCACACCAACTGAAATTAGATGGTAAATATTTGAAGTAAAGATTAATAGCCAAGATCACTTCCAAAATGCTGTTTCCATGGAAAATCTACATGAAAATACAGTATAAATCCTGATTAAAACCTAACCAAGCCAAAAACTGCAGATTACCTAGATTCCAATTAAATGTGACAAATGAACACTTGACAGACTTCAATTCCAATTATATTTCTGTCAGAATGGTCCATTAATATTGAAGACTACATTATCAGAATTTGACCAATACAATTGTGCTTAAAATAGTTAATATACAAGTGGACTTAAGAGTCATATTACAGAAAACTCTCACTCAAATATCAGGTATTACATATATGAAGTAAAAAAAGTACATTCCATCCTGTTCCATCATTATTTATAGATTAATGTTAACAGAAATTTCTGGAGGCAGATCACATGCCAGTGTTGAAATCTTGCTTTTAAAATGTGACGGGAAAATCCAAAAGCCTCTAGAGTATAATTTTCATCACAACATCACCTACCTTTTAAAGGTTTCAGTTCAAGGTTTTATAAAGGAGGAGGAAATCTTGATTATTCTATGCATGTCTTACCATGCAAAATTTTTTACTGGAGATTATTTTTTTCATTCACTTTAATTCACCATGAACTAACGTATTTATCTATGTTTCTATTTATTAATTATAGAATACTATTTTCAAAACCAAATCCAAGAAATTCATCCTACCAAATACAAAATAAAATATTTTCAAAAAACAAAATCATCTAAAATATTTTAGTTATTAGAATGCAATTCCAGTTTTTGCATCAATACAAAAACTTTAATTATTTTGCTTTAATTTATGACACTGCTCAAGCACTCTTCATTTTCAATTACACTTCAGTTAGTGTGATCTTCTTTTTCATTGGCTATCAAGTGCATTAAAAATTACATCCATTTGTTAATCTACAGTTTCTCCAGCTTGGATCAGGCATATCCCATGTTAAAATATTTTCTGAACTCAGAATTTCATGTCTACAAATCTTCTACCTTGCTGCATGTCCAAAGTAATTGACAAATTGTTTAATTTTATTTTCCTAACTACAAAATCTCACTACAAAATAAACAATAAAATAATCAGCTCAATTTAGGTACAAATTCTATAAGCTTTTTTATGAAATTTTTTCCAGTAACATCATTATCACTTTATACCCCTACCCCATCCCCAGAAAAATGAAATGTAAACAAATATATTAATATAAACAACCAAGGAGAATGTATAAAAGCAAACGTATAAACATACGTAATCTAATATATCTTTAGATGGATAATACTATCTTCCTTTTTAGTCAATTTTTTTTGCTATTGGGATATATACTTTAAGCATATGTAGACTGCTGTAGCCATTCTTTAGTAATAGATACTAGATTTGGAAATATCTTACCATGAAGAATAACATCGTTTTAATGGTTTGACTTGTCTCTTTCAGATAAGACAAAACCCCAAGAACAATTCAGTATTGAAAAACTAAAACATGCACTTAGCCACACTAATCAATTCATTCTATAACGAAAAAATACACCACCCTTCTTGCATGTACCCACCTATTACAATGGAATTAGAAACCCCATTATTTATTTGGTTATCAAAAATCTGTACACTTTGATGTGTATTAATTTATTTTGTTGTTCCTGGGCACATGAAAATACAATGGAGTCAGTCTCTGACTTCAAGTCCAAGAACTGGAGAACAGTGAAGTATTCATGTTTTATAAAATATGTTTCAAAAAGAATAGGTCTTTTTGGTTTTTTAATCTCAAATAGTTTTAGATAGAAAGAAAAGCAGAACCTAATCTGAGACTCATATTAATATTTTTTGGTTTTTAATAGTAGGAGAATTACTGTGGAATAAATAAGTATTTAGCATTTTCCCCTTTTACATAAATGGACCCTGAATTTAAATGAGATGTTGTAAAACTACTGAACAAAATAAAGTGTGAAGAAAAGGAAAGTAATGTTCTATTCTAAATAATGAAGAATGGACTTGACATTGGGTTTTATTTTGAAAACAGTCTATACAACATTTTTGGGGAAAAGAGAATTCTCTAGAGTGAGGTTTTAAGATGCTATTTTCTTTTCCTGATGCTATATATATTACATTCAGGGAAATTTCCTAAGTAGTTTTTGAATCAAAAATGGTAGGAAATGAGAATACATGTCCTTTATGGTCTTTTATCTAAAATGAAAAGTATGTAATTTTATTCAATTGCCATTTCCCCAGACCTCTACTGATATTTTTTTTCAGTGTTTTAACTACTTCTACAGTATAGATTTTAAGTCATATAAAGAAAAGAAAGTGCTGTTTTAATTAGTGGTGTTATGTTCCATTATTTTGTATACCTGCATTTTAACAAACTTTAAAATCAAATCATTGCAATTTTATTTATTTATATATTTATTTATATTTTTGGACTGACCTTTCAAAAGTCTACTTAGTATCACTTGCTAGTGAGATTATGTGTGTGAATGTTGTGTTTGCCCCTACCATTTTCCATATGCTCTGCCTCACCAACACTGCCATCCGGCGTAGTCCTTTCGTAGTTGTCCTCTGGGAGTGGAAGGGCACCCAGTCTTGGCCCTGATGAACTCTTACTGCTTGGTGTTTCTGACTCCTCCAGACCGCTGTCATAGCAACTCTGCAATGACCCTTGATGCGGGTCCTGAGGCTGACTCACAACAGAAAACGTCACTCTACGAAACGGCTGCAAGAGAAAAGATTCTGAATGTCACTGGAAAGTACAGTCTTTGAACAACTGATTCTCAAAACATGACTTAAGCAAACTAATATTTTAACATTTACCAGTTAAACAATTTTGTCTACATTAAAGCAAATAGAAAGTACAGTTCTTACACAAAAGGCCACTGGACAGAATATGCATGGAATTTTACTGCAATACATGGTCCAGAACCTTCACGCAGTTTATCATAGTCTCCTTTCAAATGGCTACATGGGCTATGAAAGCTGGCTATAATTATTCGTAAATTTTTTACACTTTCTCTATCAATCAGTTGTAATAAGTTGATCAGATTTAATATCAGACTGCATAAAGGTACTTGACAGTGTGTGTGCATGTATGTGTCAGATTGTGTGGGTGGGTAAATACGCTCACCTGTAAACTATGTTGTGGGTATTATGAACATAGCAACACAGCCATAAGACTTCTATAAAATCACTTCCTGTGTTTCTGAAAGGTAGTTAACATGAGAAAGGGGGGAGAGGGAGAGGACGGAGGGTGGAAGGGAAAAATAAGAAGGGGACAAAAAAGTCTCTTAGGTCCTTTGCCATAAAAGTCAGCGCCTGGAGACAGGGTGTGTTGCCAGCTGACTTAATAAAGCCTTTAAAGTACCGTGAGCACAGCTGACACAACACGCTTCCACAGGGACTGTACAAACATGGATTGTTAGAGATTTGTATTCATTCAAAATGACAGATATTACTGTTGCTCTGGAAGCCTACATGCTGAACCCTGGCACCAATGAGAATCCCAGGAAGTGGGAGAGTCAATCCTTCACATTTCAGGGGACACTGAGGGCATGCAGGATTGTCAGTCAGTAGGGGATTCTCCTAGGATTTGAACTACACTCAAGCAGCAATGATACATTTAAAATATTTTAATGATACATTTGTAATAACTTGCTGTCACAAGGTTAGAAAACCACAGAAAAATGTCTGGTGTTCTAGCAAGCACCTTCTGAAACAAACACCAATAGGTCCATTTTATAAGACACTATGCAAATTTTCCCGTGTTTAAAATGGGGTGTCTAACAGCACTGTCCTTTGGATTCAGATGTGTTTCAACCACGATGTTAGGATGAGACATAGGCATACATCACTCCCACTGGCGACTGTAGTCACCATAGGATGGAAATATATATCCAGGCCAGATGGGAGAAAACAGCAACTGCAACCACACACACAGGCTCTGCAGAACAGAAGTCTACATCAGGTTTACAAGTAGAGGGGTAGGTGGAGTTTCATTTTAAGGGTACAAAATTCTTCTGAGGGTACAAAATTTTGAAGATATAAAGGTATTTAGTGCTGATGGTAGACAAGTTGGACAACAAATATAATTCTGAACCTTCCTGTCACAAGTAGATAAAAAGTTTAAACAGGTAACTGCTACCAGAAATACTTTACTGTAACTGTTTTATGGACTGAAACTTCATGCTGTAATCTGTAACTATACATCAGTTACTACTTCGTTGTGGGCCAATGACACAGAATGTAAATTTCAGCGATTTGAGTTCACCTAGACCATCCCCTAGGCTATTCCTGAATATCAAACTATTCTGGCAGTCATATTTGCACCAATGGAGCTGAGACCGAGGCCCCTTGGCATCTACACACATCAAATTCACAAAGTCGAATTAGGGTTCCTTACTGGCTCGACCCCAAATTTCCTATAGCAGAGTCTCAGGTGTCCCAGTCTTTAAAATAAAATGCAATAACCATATAAATCTTGACGCAATAACCATATAAAAAAGTAACAATTTGAGCTGGTACCTCTGAGGAGGGGCTTCAAACAGAGGAAACTCTGGGCTCTTATCCTCTCGTAGTCTAAGTGCATGAAAGTCTTGGGCTCTTCAGCTTCTGCCATATCACTGAGTGTCTGGTCACCTGGATGGGTGCAGGTCCCCATGCCTTTTATTATGCTAAGGCTTAGCTATCTGTGGCCTCTCACCTTGTGCTCCCAACACCCAGAGCTCCCACTGCAGCTGCTCACCAAGCTACCTGTGCTGACTGTATTCCTCAACACCAGAAGGACTTTGCATCATCTACAGTTCCTGCAAGAACAGTGATGTAATTTAAAATGGAAATTAGAAAAAAAAATCATCAAATATTTGGAACTTTATGTTCCATTTCTTATCGATTTTTTGGAAAGCAGTCTCAACTAGATCATAAGAACAGAACACCTGTTTATCACATCTGTAGCTACCACAAGAATCATAGCAAAGTTACTTAAAATAAGTTTTGGAACAAGCTATAAAAGATTTAGGAGCATTCTGTTCATCTTCCCATATTCTTTTAAAGCTATATTCCTTACCTAGTTGGCATATAGGGAAGAGATGTGACAGATGCAAAGTTGAGCTGTTTTATAGCTGGGGCTGAAAATTCCCTGAGAACATCACTACATATCCTCAAAACTAAAAGAAATGTTATGTACTTTTACTAAGTTATTAAGAATAGTTTTTAAACAGATCTGGGTGCTACTCTTGCTTTTTTCTTAAGTGCTGTACTGAATGAGAATTATCTAACACAAAACTAACACACAGAGTATTCAGTTGAGTAGAACCAATTCAGTCCTTTCCACAGAATATCAATGAGAATGACATAATGATGATAAAATTCTTTCTGAAAGAATGATGTGCATGTTAATCATAATTGTGCATGATTTATTGCACTTCTACTTTTAGTAAAAACATCACAATTCTGACCTTTCTATTGCATTACTTCTGAGAACCAGACCTTCTCAGGAAAATGTGTTGCAAATTTTGAATGCATCCTGCCTCATGGAATAATATCATGGCCTGTCCTTTTCCAAAAAAAAGAAATAGACTTGGATCATATTATATGTTTGTTATCTGCATAATTAGAAACACTCCATGTAATTAATATAAAGAATTTTAAGACCAAAAAAAATTAAATATCTGTATTGCAGTTGACTTTCCCTTTCCCACACGTCATCATCTCTGATATACAAATTACCATATTCTTTAGACAGTTTAATATGGAAAAACATTTGTCAGAGCAGAACTATCAGTTATAAAAGATACTGAGTTTTTATATACTTTGCATATTTGGGCTAAATTAATTCTGGAACCTAAATTTTACACCCAAAAAACTAGGACATCTTAGAGATAAAGTTGATGAAAACACAGCAGTATGGGAGTTCTATAAAATGCATCTGAAAAAACCCTGTAATGCATGTGCATGTTACTGTTCATGAAACTCATAATACTCCTTTAATTGTTACTAGTAAGAGCATTTAAGTTAAATGAGTTTAAATCTCTGTGAACTAAGTTATAAGCACCAGAATACTAATACATAATAAATACTACTTATGCATCAGTTACTACGAGTACAATAAGCTCCCCCCCAAAACCAAGGACTTTCTTCATATACTCTAATGTTCATTTATATCCAAATCTGCAAAAAACAGTTAGGTTTCACATAAAACTTCATACTGATGAGACAAAAAAGAGGGAAAGGTGATAAATACCAGGATTAATATTTACAAAAAGTTATAGGTAAAATGCTGGTTTTCTTATGCACTTATAGCCATGCCAAAATAAAGATAATAATCTGCATTTTAACAAGCAAAAACAGACTACATATTAAATTTTGTTCTACCATTTATAAAATTACATCAGTAATTTCTCGGAAAAATGGACAGGAGAAATTTCCAAGTGCTGACAAATTAAGACACCTACCCATGAGTGGAGAGGGTTATGTTTAGCTTTATTAATTTTCAATGCACAGCATTAACACAGCTGCATCTGCCACCAGTATGAATCAACATGGTAGAGCTACTTTTACCCAAATAAGTCCACTAGCTGTTCAATTTGTCCATCACAGAAAAAAAGCAACCTTAATCTTTTATTAGTCCTTTGGTAGGGGTAGCCCTTACAATATTCAGGTTTAGTAAGAAGACAGTAGGTTTGATAATTTTCACCCTCTGAAAACTGGTATCATATTTTCTGAGAACAGCATAGGGAGTCATTCCTAATTATATCTGATCTTGGAGATTAACAGATCACAGAGAAAAGATACACCTTTTCATTATACCTCAATAATCACTGCTTCTTCCTTGTTTCAACTGTACTTCTTAAATGGGATAGTTTATTTTCCAATCATCCATAGGAAAAAAACCACTGCAATTCCAAAGACACATACTTCCTGCTATCTGTAGTAATTGAGCCCTATTAACTTATTCTATGGTACAGTGTTTATCTTAACCTGTGTTAAATAAGTCATCCTTATCCAAGCTGGAAACTAAAACTATATTTTTAATACATGAAGAATCCTAGTTTTGGAGCTTGACATTAGGGACAGAGTTTGGATAGACTTGGTGAATGGCAATATATCCATATAGCTCCACAAGACTTAATTGTGACACTTTTTCACCATTATGAGATATTTCTTTCATATCTTGATGTTTGAAGTTTTGCACTATATTTCCTGGTATTTCACACTGCTCATGGATTATAATCTTTCATGGTTTCTGTATATCAGTTGCTATCAACATTATAAACATTGTCTGTTCAAAAATGTCGGTGCATTTGAACTACAGTAGTGTGGTGGCAGAGTAAATCCTTTTTACATTTAATTGTTCAGAGAGCTAAGCTTGCAACCATCAACCAGTTCTCAGCCAGTTGCTTCACAACTTATTCTGTGTACAAAGTGAACACACTAAAGAGTAACTCTCTTAATTACTTAACACTTGGATAAAAATAGTAAGACTTCCTGGCCTTCCTGCGGTCACAATACCTACATCTCAAAACCATAAGGACTGAAAACATTATAATCAAATGTAAAATGCAATTTAAGATGCAACTTAGTGACATTGCTAAAGAATTTGAGTTACATTTGGTTTTGTCCGTGCTTGGAAGAAAGGGGTTCAGAGCACATGGCAGAGGCAAGTGTCTTGGGGAGGGGGAGGGGAAGCTCAGAACAGGCAGCAACAACTTAGTATGTAGAGAAACATTAAAAAATTAGCCTAAACTGAGAACCAAGCTAAAGCAATCTATACTCTTTCAAGTATTTCTACCGGTTTGTTCATCATTATCTTGGACATTACTCAAACCCCTGGAACATTAGGAACTAGGGTTCTTATTTTTCCCTGACTCTCAAATCAAATGACTTTCCACTTCAACGACGTATGGTATCCTGGGGTATTTGCAGGAATTTAAGGTGGCCTAAGAGCTAGCTGGAGATTGTCTAGTCCAACTCTCCTGCTCTAAGTAGAGTCGGATAGAGCACTTTGCCCAGGGAGATGATCATTCAGGTTTTAGTATCTTCAAGAATGGAGACTCCATGGCCTTTCTGAGCAACCTATTCCAGTCTTGAAACTCTAATGATAAAGGAGGTTTCCCTTAAGTTTCAATGGAATTTCTGTATTTTCTGTTTGTACCAAAGCGTGAAAAGCAATGGTGATGAGTCGGGCCTAAATAATATAATTCCTGTTAGCTTCAGAAAGTCAGTCAACATCAAGCTGCTTGTAAGACAAATACAGTGACTCTGAGATGTGTATAGGGTAGATCTGAAAAATAGGCAGAAGAGATGCATCAACTGATCACATAAATTCAAAGTGTTTCTTTAGCACTTGAATTTTGATACAACATGTCATTATCCTTTTCTTTCTATTCATTCTTAATTGCTGGAAGCTTGTTGGAAGACAAACAAAATATTAATGAATGATTCCTATTCTGCATGAACAGTTTCAACCCACACAACTCTTTTTCCTATTCAAATCACATATTTCTACTGTTCTAAACTTCTGTCATTGCAGTTAATATAAAATTGACAGGAAATTAAATTAAACAGGCATTATTTTTTCAATGAGAAGACTGAAACACCTGAGATTAGTACTAGAGCAGCAGGCTAAAAGAGGAAAAAGATGCTGATAAGGAAAATGATGGGTTGGGGTTTTTTTATATTTAGCAAAATGTAGTGACAATTGTAACTTTCAACAGGACTTGAATAAAATTTAAAAAAATATTTTGATATTACAGCTCTGCAACAGACAGCACCTGTGACAAACAGTAATTAGCTTAGCTATCCGGCAAGAATTCTAGATACAAGAGAAGGACTCTCCATAATTATTTTCATTTATTTTGGTTTCACTTTTATTAATTTTACTTGCTGTAGTGGTCTTCCGGTCTTGTACCAGAAGCGTATTTTGTTTGTTCTGTATAAATTTGAAATACACATCCATTAATATCTATTTGTTTAAGCCCAAGGCCACATTTTAAGATTTGCTATTCAGGGATAATATTTCATAATTCATTTTACATTACAGGCATAATAGTGTAACATTCAAACATACTTTATGCCTTTTAAGTTTAGTGCTTTTCTCAAATATATTTTGTTTCCTCTTATCCAAACTTCCTTTCTGAATCAAAATAAGGACTTCTGAGCAGGCCAAAATTATTTTTATTCCCCTAGCAACATGCATTAAATAAATTCCTAATAATTCTTGTCTCTGTTATAACTAAGCAAATAAAAGGCCTTCCTTTATTTCAGTGAATATCACCAAAGAACCAATAGCACGAAGAACATCTCTTACTCAAAGATACTCTCAAAGATACAACACTCTTTCATGATAGAATCTTTTTATTTAGAAAAATTGGAATTTAGAAGGCTGGTAGGCCAATATTCTCAGTATATCATCAGAGCCCTTGCTAGCTATTGAAATGTGAGCATAAAGAAACCAAGAATAAATGAGAATCTGCATCAGAGATGGTAAAAAAAAATTGCAATAATATTTTAGTTCACCTAAGTTATGGACTCAGAAATTAATCTCCTTATCATCCCCAAATTTGTACTTTGCTATCTTTGGAAGGAGTACCATGAAGCAAGTACATTGGACCATTTGCAGCAAATTCCAAAGAAGGAAATGGTCCAAAAGCCTCCATAGACAGCTTGAACTAGAAGGAGCTCAGTTCACAGTATCAGACAAGTTGTCCACAGTAAATCTCCACAGAATGCATATAGTATGAAAATAAGTCTCAGAGCCCACTGTTTCACCATGCAAATCAATTCCTCTTGTGCCATTCTATTTGCTATTGTAGACAGAGACAATTTTTAAAAAATTTCTTTCTCTTTGTTTTGTCTCCCTGCACAAAGAGAGGCTTTTCTGCAAAGGGAACTTCGCCAGAATGCTACTGAAATCACAGATACAAATAGCTAAAGCATATATGAACCTTTCAAAATATGAAGCCTTAGTATTAGCAAATCACTGATGCACAAGTAAGGTCTTCTAAGTAATGTAAAATATTCCTGCTGCTGAGATGAAATATTTTGGATAAATCTAGAATACACCACGATGTTTTGTATAGAAATGGTTAGCTAAAAATGAAGAAAACTGACCATCTGAAAAGTTTTGAACTATTAATTCATACATTAAATCAAAGTAGAAGTCTTTGTGTCTTAAGTTTCGCCTATGAGCTGTCATTGTTAAAAAGGTTAACTATTAATATTATTGAGAATATTTTGGTTTTAGTTACTGTTCACAAGTCTCTAGCCCAATATGAATGTAAAAGTCACAGCATCAAATTTTAGGAAAATTCAGCAATAACTCCTGGAAGAATAAGATCAAATTCTAAATGTATATGAATGTATAAATAAGGCATTTCAAGTTTAATAGGGAAGATATACAAATATACTCAATACAGATACAAAGATTCATTAATTTTCTGAGTGATCAGATATAAGGATTTTTGCACTGGTCACCAAAATTGTATTGATGATGACATATTTTCCAAAATCTGCAGTTGAAATGTTTTCCAAAATTAGGTATCAATATATCAATTCATCAATATTTTGCATTATTTTTATCTACAATTCCTCAATGTTTGTTTACTGTTTATTCATCTAAGTTGTCCAAATTTTTCTTTAAACTTAAATGTCTTAAGTTTAAAGGCATAGTGATTTTTTAAGGATTGACAGATTTTCTATAAATTGGACAACATAAGATCAGGAATAAATTCTCTGATAGTCAACTACATTTCTCTACAAAAATCAAAAGACAGAACTCTAGAACTCTATCTTATCTTGGAAGATGTTTAATAGAATGGAAATATTCTTCACTAAATATAGAGGAATTTAAATTAGCTACATAATTTGAGATCACTCAAGTCAGATAAATTCAATCTTGATGAACACTGTAGCTATGCAAGTTATAGTAATAAACATGCCACAGGCTCAAAATACAAGGCCTTGAAAGGGAAAATAATTAATTTTATTCAGAAATTTGATATTTGGAAAAGTACTATAGATTGTGCTATATAGCAGAAAAAAGAAGACTTGAATGAACGTAAAAATACAGTTTGTTCCATTATTTCGTTTAAGTCAGGGTTACATACACTTTCATTAAGACAACTAGATTATTGGAAAAAGTATATTTGAATGAGGTAATTGAAGAGGAAACTGATAAAAGCTAGTCACAGACAAAACAATAGATGAGGTTCATGTCCAGAACTACACTCCAAACATGTTTATCTATACAGCCGCCTTATATAATTAAAACTCCTTCCAAAGATGTGGGGCTATTTGTTAATGTACTTATTTTTTCACATATCACATAGAAAAAACACTTTTAAAGTGTTGCATTACTGTAAAAATAGAATATGCATTTTCTTCTGTTGTAGGAAAATGTTTGAAGTTCAATGGGTATTTCAAAAAACTAATTAAAAGGAGACATTTATGTGATAGCAAGCTAATTGTTGTAAAAATAATCAAAATACGCAAAAGGAAAATATATATATTATTTTTAATTAATAAATTAAAAACCTACTGATATGTAGCTATTTCTGGCTATTTTCTGTTATGGCCATCTAGAACACCATGACTGTTGCTGTAGGTTGAAAGTTACTCTGTAATTGTCAGTGATAGTATTCACAGCAAATTGCTTAAAACTACTGAAATGGGAAACTATTACTTTACACTTCACTCAACATGTTAGTAACTACTTGAGAATATAGTTAACAAATTAAGGGTGCTTTAAATGTACAACCTTACAAGAAGTACTGATATACTTACCTGTGGAACTGATTACAACCATCGACTTTTTATGCAACTATTACTGAATGAGAAAATAGTGTAATGTCACAGAACATGTTTGTGCCTTGATTTCATTTTTTTCTCTTCAAAAGTCTAGTGGTGAAATTCTATTAAAATGAACTTTATTTGGCTTCAGATTTGTCCCCAAAAATGAAATACATATGTTAATCACTCAAAATATTTTCTTCATACACTTTAAAAATCATCAAAGAACTTATGTATCTGAATAAAAGTCAAATTAATATGAATATGGTAAAACTTTATAGATCTGTTTTTCATAGAGTGTTACTATCTATAGGTTTTAATATTCAGGCTAGTTGAAATATTCTCTAACTGGTTCACATTAAAAAAAAGAACAACTTCTCAATTAAAAACATGGCTATAAATGTCAGATTTCACCACCAATTTAAAAAGCTGAAGTATAAAACTTCAGGTACGTCAACCATTATTATACACCAATATGTTATGCAAAAATACTTTCTTCTGTTGACAAATGCAGGATGCCCTTCATTGATAAGAACCACAGACTGGTGCAAAGATTCCCTTTTAAAAGATTCAGGTCATTTGCTTCCCTTCCAAAACCTTTTCTGCACATATCAACTGTAGAAAAATTCACAGATATTTCTTCAGATTGGTTATTTGTTTATGAGAAAGATGCACTAATTTTTGTTAATAGGAACATGTATTTGCTATATCTCATGTTCCTTTAATCATTTTAAGGCATTCTGAAAGTAAGACAGTAGAAAGAAAAATACTCTAGGCTTAATAAATGGCTGGTTTTGATTGAATGTCTCATGTAAATAAAATAGACAAAAAAGGATTCATGACACATTTTGTTATGTGGCTGATGAAGGATGAGTTCAAATTATGGTTCTCTAAACCCGACAGTTTTAATAGTCACTGCATAGTCATCCCTGTCAATCACATTTTTAAAGATATTTTTTGATCATAAGAACATTAGGAAGATTGTTCATAGTCTCTAGAAAGTTCTACAAAGAGAACACCAACTGGAATTCATATTCTTTCATTTCACAGCCACAGACCAAATGGGTAACTTTTAACATCACAAGAAAAGAGTCTGATTAATTTCCTGGAAGAAACTACAGGCCCAGAGAACAATACTGCAATTGAAAGATGATTAAAAGAAGTCCACGTTGTCTTTTCAGACATCCCAATTCATTCTTACTCTGCAGTCTCTCAAATATTCACCTAGGAATGTTTTTAATGCTGTGACTCTAATTCAAGACATTCTGATGTTTGTTATCAGTTCCAAAGAAGTTTTAAATATTAAGATGTTATTAAAAAATGTGACAAGGCAAAATAAATCTTCATATCTTCTACCATTAAGAAGCGTCACATAGAGATGGAACGTTTTTGCCTAACCACCTTTCTCTCCAATACCCAAGTATGGGAAGTATTGAGAGCAAAAATTACTTTGGACACTTGATGCAATTCCATTCTTTCATTGTACAGTGCCTTGCAGAACATAAAATGGAGGGATAAAGGACGTAAAGTTTTGGGATAATTAGGTGTCACAGAAAAAGAGTAACATTTGACTAAAGCAAAAATAGAATGCAAATAAAATGTAAGAATTTTTCATTTTAAAGCTGAGTTTTTACTGTGTTGTCATCCAGAAAGAATTTAGGATCATAACTTGAAAATATCATGTAATTGAAAAAGAGTCACCTACTCCACAGGCTTAGGCTGGCCTGCAGGTTCTGATAAACTGCAGGGATAGCAAGTACTGGGATCTTCACAGGACATGGTCATTCCTAATATTCAGCAGGGAAATGACAACTCTTCAATTTTCTCTCTGAATATAACAGAAAGAGCCTTTCTGGCAAGGAATCTGAGCATAAGTCTGAACTTTTGTTGTACATCTACACCACAAATTGTTTTGCTGTTAGAAGTCACCCCAGCCAGCTCTAAGTGAATTGCACTGGAAGGCTGTTTGTGAGCTCCTTAAGTGCTTTGCATCTCTGTTTATGCAGCACCATATAGTTGAATGTGTACAATTTCCACTTTGAATGCTGCAACTTTCAAGATTAATTTCACTATTTATTCTTCCTTTACTTCATATGAATGAATAAGATTAGAGAGGTCAAACTCTTGGCTGATATAAATCAATGTACTCTTGCTGTCTGACTCCAAACGTCTGTTCTTTCCCTAGTTATACCAAGATGATTTTCTTTTTTCAAACAAAACAACATAATGGGCAACAGTATTGTCATGGCTGCAGACAGTCTTGGATCTTGATTGTATGAGGCATCACGCACTTCATAAAGCCAGCTGGCATTAGCAAAACACTTTCTGGTCAATGCCCTCTAAAAATAAAACAGTTTCAATCTCACCAAGAGCAGACCCCTATTGCAAAGTCCAGAATTAAATATTGCTCTCCCATTTTGCTGCTTTATTCCTGCCACTATGCCATCTGGCCAACAAAATTATTTAGCACTGCATCAGCTTTATGTCTGTAACTTTTAAAGCACAAATATTTATATTTGAGTTTTGTCCAAAAATTCTCCTAGATAAGTGGTAGAAAAAATGTTTCGGTTTCCAGCTCAGGTCAAACAAAGCAAAAAGTCTGGGCAGATGTAGGGGAATGGAACTTAATTCAAGAACTTTACAGTGAAAAAGAAATTCAATACTTGTGCAACTTTTAGACAGATTTGAATAAATAAACTATAATTGATTTTTTGCTGATGTCTTCATCTTAAATGACATAGCTTTCTCAGATTGTTCCATATGATTATAGGTTATTGGATCAAAACAGATGTAAAGCCACAGTCTGTGTAGAATCAAATGCATAGCTCTTATTCAGAACTCTGAATGGAACAGTTAGATCAATTAACTTTTTGTCTTCTTTAATTTCATGCCTTCAAAGATAAAATTGTACCTGTTTAAATCATTATGTAAAAGGTAACAGAAAATGCACCATTTTCTAACTGTAAAATAATTAAGTGATGTTCATGTAATTGCATTTATCACAGCACTCTTCAGCTAGAAGGAATGAAGTTGAAAGGAAAGGAAAACAATGTTGGAAAGCCTGGGTTTAATACCTGGCTCTGCACAAATGTCATGTTTTTCTTTGGCAATGTCTTTCACCTATCTGTAGATTCAAAGCAAGGATTACCCTTTATCTTTGTATAATGATTTCCTTGACCTCATAAGCAGACTTTGTAAGCCTATGGTAGAGACTGTTGGGAGCACAGATGGGAAAAACTGCACAAGTTAATGTAACAGAATTTCAAATAACTGAAGACATTTCAGGGAGCCACCACAACCCTAAGAATCCAGAACATGGGGGATACAGCTGAATTTTTTATGCTATGAATCTTCCTGGAAACTGGAACAAAAATTTATGTAAATTTCTGGCCAACACCACTACTATAAATATGCAAACATATCACTGACAAAGTGTTTCCAATACTGTATATCATTATGCAGATTTCTTTCAATTGTTTCCAAATTATAAGCCTCTGCAAATAAACACAGCAAAAATAACTAAAGGTAAGGGGCACACCGGCAGGATTTTTACAAACATTGACTGTGTCCCAACTTCAAGAATATATTCTGAGGCTACTCTGGCTCAATGGAATATACATGCTCTCAAAAAAGCTCAACTTCACTGAACCACAAAACCAGCTAAAACAAGTTTCTGTAGCTGCACAATTATGCTAATACTTCAAATTCTAATTTTAAGATCGAGCTTGAGCTCATGGGTATTCTTGATCACTGTCCTTTAATTTAACTACCTAAATAGGGCATGAGAGGCATCTAACAACATGGCAAAAGTAGACATTTTTTGATGTATACAGAAATACCTGGCAAATCACAAGGAAAGAAAATAACACTTAAAGTGTTGACAGACTATTCTTTAAAAAAAAAAAAAGTCAAAGTGAAACATAGATTTAGAGGAAACATAAAGATTTTAGTCATAGGCTTGGGACTTCAATAGTAAGTTTAGGCCCAGTAAGGGTTAATCAAAAATAGTTAGGAGAGCTGGACCTGAAATAGAGTTTTAGGTGCTAAGTAACTGATTACCAAATAACTGATGATCTGTCATTTGCATGTTTGTTCAGCTGTGCTTAGAATAATGAGCAGAAACATTGATAAGTTGGTGTATAGAATAAAGACAATTACCAATTCCCTCCCTTTGTGGGAGCCCATCCAAAAGTCACGCACGAAGAATCTTAGAGGCCACTAAAGTAATTAGAATTGTTAAAACTCAGAAAGGCAAAAAGGTCAAAATGAGGAAGATGAGTTACTTCATCTTTTTTGGGACCACTGACCCAATTCAAGACCACCGACTCAATTCAGGACACACACTACGCATGCTTAATGACATTTAAGCTCATTTCCATACGAAGCAGAGAATGGGAGGTGTCAACACTATGAATATGCATTTTGTATTTTGGATAGTCATAATATTTGGAAATAAAAGGTATCTTCTTTGCTTGTATCGGGGCCTGCGTCTTAGGGAGCTATCCCACGCAGTGCCTGGCGCCAAATAAAACATACACTTTCTAACTTTAAACTGTTAGAGAGTTTTTGTCCGTCTCAGTTGGATATCGATATTAGATCGATATTCAGGTTTTTGGTAAATCAAAAGTACAAGAAAACTGTAAGAGATTTTATTTATTTTGACTTACTTTTATATCCCATTTTAATGTAAGAAAGGAGAAATGATTACTATTAGGTATGTGAATATCTGCAATATTTCCTCTATAGATAAAAATACTTACAGGTTTTTGGTAAAGCTGTAATTCCTTGAAACAATTTAAAGTATATCTGTTTTTAAGAACATAACTTTTTATAACACTGACATATTTAATTACATTAAAGCTGAGTTGCAAGTTTCCTCTGCAAGTGGTCTGGACACCAAAATGTCACTTCAGGGCAAACTTCATGCAGGTGTTTGTGAAAAAATAAGGCAGGACTTTTGAAAGAATTTAAAACATTGTTTAAAAATAAAATGTTTTTATTTCTTCTTTCTGAATTTGACTGGGTTTTATGCTAAATTGAGCAATATATGTTTTGAAAGCATGTTTATAAAAGATAAATGCTTTCCACAACTGTTTTCTTAATTCTATTTTTTCCCCCCACAAATTTTCATTTTGATAAAAACCTTATCTTTTCAGATAAATCCCATGTTTTTTCTTTTCCCTATATTTTTCTTCTCCCTACTTTTTGTAAGTGGAAGAACCCTACTGGTTTTACAAGGTGCCAGAACCCCTATAGTTCAGTGCCCCTGCACAGAACACACATGCAATAGTACTAATGCAGTGAGACTTTTTGGATAGAAAAGCCCTCTCTACTTAATCCTATAGAGATAATAACTCACACAACTTTATTTAAAATATACACATACAACCTTTATGAAATTTCATAAATCTGCACACACACCCTGGGCATGAATCATTTGTGTAATCCCTTTTTCTGTATTCATTGTTCTCATGCTTCTCATCTTCTTACTTTCATATGAAATCTTCTGTATGTTTGAGATGTTGGTCTTTGGATAAACTGAAAGGACAGTGATAAAGATTACAAAAGCCATAATCCAGCTGTCATCGCATTCCCTATGGTCAGATGGATGTATCTGTCAGACACAATCTGAGATTCGTTTGTATCTTAGTATCAAGGATAAAAATATGAGAAGGCTGAGCTCCTTTAGCTTTTATGTGATTTTTGCTATCTCAGGTCTATGTAATAAGTAGTCATAGAATCACAGAACGTTTGAGGTTGGAGAAGACATTTGGAGGTCAGTCATCTAGACCAATCCTCTTGCTCAAGTAGGGTCACCTAGAGCAAATTTTCGAGAACTGTGTCCAAAGAACTTTTGAATACCTCCAAGGATAGAGACTTTGCGACCTCTCTAGGCAACCTGTGCAAGTAGTCAGCCAACCTCACAGTAAGTGTTTCCTGATGTTCAAAGAGAACCCCCTATATTTCAGTTTGTGATCCTTCCCCTCTATTCAGCACTGGTGACACCTCATCTGGAGTGCTGGGTCTGGTTCTGGAGTAATATAAAAGACAAAAATATAAAAAGAAAAAGACAGCAGGAAAAGAGCAAATCAGATTTCTGACTATCCACATACATATGTCTTGCCAAATAGTGTTTTGTTGATAAAACAACTTATGGGCTATGTGTATTTTGAATTGCAGTAAAACTCTTATGAGATTTATCGGAAAATTCTAAGCAATATAAAAACACAACTATACTGACATAAAAGGTGCTTAACATGAACAAGCATATTTTCTAGCTATAATGCAATTATATGGTTATGTTTTTACTTGAGAAGTTCAGAGTACTTCAAAAGTACAAATTATTTTAAGTATAGATAATTATTTATAAATTAATCATTACCTATTACTTCATCGGGGAAAAAAAAAACCTAAACAACCAACCTACAGGATGAGAAAAGTAAAGTGATTTCCCTAACTAAAAGGTTCACATTTTTCCTCTCTGAAAAATCTGGGTACATTTGAACTATTGCATTTGGGGGGTATGCATAGCTTTTTAAGGTACTATAACTGTCATATTTAATGGACATACAGAACCTTTCCATGTATGAAGAATATACTGTGTAACAATTGACATAAGTACAGAATAATTCAATGAATTATTTTTGTGATGTGTTTTATGCTGATCTATCCAGTAAGTCAAGATGCTAAGTGACCGGATTAAAGCCATTGCCGATCACACAGAAAAATTCTTCTTTTTGCTTGCTCATTTCATGCTTTTGATAAAGTAAGACGTCAGAAACAGTGAAGAGAACTTTCAGGAATGTTAAAGCCCTTGCTGTGATTACTGTATAAGGTATTTATACTGTATAAGGTCACATAATATCTGAATATAATTCACATAGTGAAATTTATACTGACTATTTTAAATTATACTTCTCCCACTTTATCATCTTTACCCTGCACATTTAACAAAAGAAGCCCCACTGGTTCAGAGGAATAACCAGTCATGATACTCAGTGGTAAGGGAATTACAATACCAAAAGGGTACCAAAAGATCAGGTTCAAATCATACCGTCAAGAACATACTCCAGAATTCCTGACCTCTAAGAATGTGACTCCCATGGCATCTATGAATCTGGGAAATAATAACTGAACTGACATTGCCAATTCCAAATTTCATGACAATACTGCAGGAAAATTATTTCTAATATAATGCTTAGGCTTCACAATTCATTATGAAAAACCTGTAAATCAACCAGTATCCGCTGCAAACTAAAAAGAACATGTACAATCAAAAATACAAAGATGAGAAACCACATTCTCCAACTAAACACAACGAATTACCTTCTATACCAGCTGGTGCCCCAAGGTGTGCTCTCATGGCTGGAACAATAACATTAATTTCAACAGTTTAGATGTAATGAAGAAATGGAAAAAGATCTGAAGTGTTCTAATCTAAAGGAGGAGTTTTTTACCACTATTGCTTCCTTGGGACTTAAGATGGAAAGAAATGCAGCAAGTTCCTAACACATTCAACTAGTTAAACAGGTCTACCTGAGTCTGGACAGATGTAAGATATTCTTCTGATAGGATAGTCATGATGGAATGTAAGTGGTAAAGTTGAAAATCTGTCTGAAACTTCTAGGAGTGTTCTCGCAGAGTACTAAAGCAAAGACGTGTTAATGGTTTTGTTTATAGTTATCAAATTATTGGGCTTGTTAATGAATCTTTAGTACATACATCAAATTCAAGATATTTATATTTGTATTGTATTTATACAGTGTCACCAATGACATGATGGAGATGATTCAGTAAGCATTTGATCCTGCGTATAAGAGATATGCAATGAAGTTTCTAATACTTAAGATTTCTTTCATACGCACATATTTCCAAGTCATCTTATCAGAACAGGAGATTCTCAGAATATTATTCTAAATTTGAATTGTTAGTTAAGACAAATGAACTCCATTGATTCATATTAATCTCCATTTTGGATGCTCGTAAACTGATATTTCATGATCAAATCCAGAATCAGACTTGTTTTTACTTAAGAAGAACTACACTTGACAAGGAAATAGCAGATTCAGTCACATTCAGACTTGAAAAAGGGATAAGAAAGTACTGTGGTGACAGAAAAATTGTATTACGGGCACATACATTATCAATACAGATGGCCGTGTTTGCTGTCAAATACTGAAAAATGCTAAAATGGCATTCAATCAGAGTAGAAATATTTGTAGGAACCAAACTCAGAAAAAGCTATCATTCGAGTGCTTTTCCATAGTTCTGAAATATAAACTCATTAGTCACTTGTATACTTTCAGACATTTTGTCAACTGTTTGAAGCTGTTACCTGTTTACTCAGCAATAGTACAATCATAGGTAGTTTCCTCTGGTAATTTCTGTCCAACATTTTTAGCGTTCAGGGTTTCACCATAAAGACAATTTTGGACATAGCTCTTTTGCAGTCAATAAGTACCCATTCTTCAAAGATATCAAGTTATTGTCAATACTTAAACTTTCTGAACAACAAGTTTCTGACCAAGTTATAATTTTTGACTGGGCTATGACATTATAATTTAAGAATAATTCAGAACATGAATAAATACCAGTAAGTTCTGTTTGCTGCATGAAAGTAATCATACGAAGCAAGCAAAACACAAAATCTTCAGAGCAATAGAGGATGCTTTAATTCATTTAACTTTTCGTGTCATAAGACAGTACCACAGTGCATTCCTCTCTCCAAGCCTGTTGATAAGTAGTCAAGTTTTAGTTCTGACAGTGGTCTTTCACAGATGGTCAATGACATCTCTTTTCCTGTTCAGTTAGTGGCATCACCAGTTAAGACAAATATCAAAAAATCATCCCTTTGTGATACTAGAGTAGGATCCTTGACAGAAATGGGGCATGGAGACAGTTTTAGAAAGGGATTCTGGTATTCAGCACAATTTAAATCAGTGTGACTTCACAGAACTTGCAATCCTGTTGCAAGAGCATGAGTAAGGTCAAAATCAGCCTTCCTAATTGCAAAGAATCTCTGCTTTATTTAACTTCCTATATCTACCAAGAACAGGCTTCCCAATATGTTCTCTTCAGTGCAAACATAGCAATGCTAGACTGAAAGGGTAGTGACAAGGGTTCTCTTTCTTTAACTAGCACTCCAAAATGTGAGAAGACAGTTAGGGGCTGTACAACTAGTTCTTCCCAAAGGCATCAGAGAACAACCTAGAAATCAAAAGAGGAGGATCAACTTCCGTTCATATTCTCATGGAAGAGTAATGGCTAAAGGAGGCTGATTTCCTCTTTACGCTATAAATGACAAGAACATTGGTTATAACCAATAGTGAATTACACTCAAACCTCACAAGAGATTGAATATGAGAATACTTTTAGGAGCTACAAAGGCTTTGAAAAGCCACAGAGGGCTATTAGAATTGAGATATCTTTGTACAGGTAATATTCATCTTAATAACTAATCATTAATAATTAATAACACAATTTTTACCTCCTAGTTTATATAGAAATAGGTGAGGATCAAAAGAGAATTTGTTCTGTGTGCTAGTCTACACATGTTGAAGCCTCTCTAGCTGGTTTTCAAGTAGAAGGATTTATTTGGGTTTGACATATCTACCATTAACTCTGCCTCTCAATATAACGATAAATAATGTTTAAAAAAAAAAGGGAGAGAAAAAAGACCAAGTGAACTACTGGATTTTAAATTCCTGAAACATTTGCAGTAGCAAGCCGGTACATTAGTTGTTCTTTCCAGATCGCTCTCTCTTCAAGCCATTGTAAATTGGAAGTAAACCCTTGGCAGCAATATGCCTTGAGTCTGCACTAACCTGTTCTCCAACATTTGAGACAGAAATAGGAACACTTAAATTTCAAGTGAGCAAGCACTGTAACAGGTGTCTCTTGGGGATGATGGGTCTCTCGTAAGTGAGCAAGTGAGTGCCTCCTAGGGGTTTAAGGGGCATGGTTAATTATTAACCTCAGCTACTGCAATTCTCCGCTATTTAGAATGCATGTTTTAAAATTCACAAGGTCGGAAAATATCTCTGTGTGGGTGGGTGTCTGAGTAGGCTCTCAAGGGGAGAGGAAGACAAACAGTGTTGAGAAATACATGCATTTACGGAGGTGCTGAGTGCTAGTCCTAGGAAAAACTACTTTAACTTCAAAGATAAGTAGTACTATAGGAGAGACATTTAAAAATGTGTAATGGAAAGAGTAGTCAATGATTTTTCTCCTGGAGTTATCGTTTTGTTTTTGTTTTTGAGAAGAGTGACTAAGAACACCACTAAGTTATTTGTTTAAATCTGCTGCAATTTTAGAGAGTCTTTTTCCTGTGGGTTTGTTTCATACTCAGTTCTATTTCCTTCTTCATGTGCATTTTATGGTAACATTGATTTCTTGTACTATTCTTTGGAGAAATTAGCATGCACATTCTGTCCCAGAGCTGCAATAATAGACTTCTGGGTAAAGCAGCATCAAAAATACGACTGGAAGAATAGTGAGCGGGGCTGCACACAGAATGCAAAGACAGCAAGAGAAGTCCTGGCATGCTTAGTTATTGATCTTGAACCATCAAAGAAGGCCCACAAAAGACCTGAAAATCTTTTACAAAGTTGAATTATGAAAGTGATTTTTTTTATGGTCTTCATTAGAAACATGAAAAGGGTAAATTACAAATCTAAAAGAAATTAAAATGAGTAATTTGTAAATTTTTACAAGTGTTTGACACAGACTTCTTCTTCCAGTCTCGTTGTCTTGTTTCAATGTAATAATGCAAGGTGTCTGTTAAATATATATTGACCCAATCTTAGCTGTAGCAGAGATTTGCATTGATTTTTATACCATGTTTTCTTTTCAGAATAAATTTGCCATGGAAAATTCGGACATCTTTAGTTTCAGAACAATTAAAGCATGCTGGTTTTGAATAAGTCAACTGGCTTGGCTGCTTATTTTATTTATAATATAAAAATGAAAAAACCTATTTCAATAGTAGCAATAAAAATCAACGTTTTGTTTCCCTGAAAAACATAAATATTAGCACACTTCTTTGAACTATTTCAAACTTAAAAAAAGACATTTCCAATAGCAAAATGTTCCATGTGGAAAATTCTGGAAACGCTCCACTTGATGTAATATCTTTGTAATGCTACAAGTATGCCATCTAGCCACTGAAAGTGATTTTATTTATTATAAAATTATTCCAGAGATCCACTCATACACCTTGTATTTCCACAGTCTTGCAACAAAACACAAATAGTGAACAGATGAGAACAGGAACACTACCCTTAGCCATGTCTATCTAAAAATCTCCATTACTTTTTCATTCAATCCACAGTCAGGATTCTTAACAGTATTAATAATATTATTCATATTGACAGCATGTACTATCAAAGAAACACTTTTTAACATTAAAACAAAGTATTCTGTGTGTTAAATGCATCTCAGATTAATGCTGCATGAGCACTGTAGGTGAAGAGAAATGCATACCCATTTGGGATGGCAGTGATGAATACAGGATTTTTCATGTAATCAGAAGCTGTAATATGTTCTTCTGTACATGTTATTGAATCCAGAAAATAAGTCTAAGCCTTTGTTAAGAGCTACTGAACTATAATGGCAAATTTCTTACATAGACAGTTTAGGTCATCTGAACTGGTGAAGCAAGCCAGTTATGTAGGAGATGTACTAGGTAGCTGATAACCCACAAATGTGTATTACATGATATCTGTTGTTATTCCTTTACACAAAATAATTAGACAATTTTGTATATCAAGCTTTAGAAAGAAAAAAAATGGTGCAAAATCATAATGGCTAAGTCATCTTCATAAAATAAACACTAACTTGGACTTCTATGATTTATTCTCTTTTTGCTATGGTGAGGACAAGCATACTGATTATTTCAAATGGAAGTATAAAATCATTGTCTGGATAAAATCCTTCAGCAACATGGTCTCCTGGCAAAATATCCTGTAAGTAAAATTTAGTTTTGAATGCCTCAAGCTCTTTTATTTTTTTGATTGAAAAGGCTCTAAAATAAGGAGGAGAAGAATGTAATATTTTGAGAAAGATCAAAATGCTGTTTCATAGGTCCTGGGAAAAATTATTATCAAAAGTAGGTGGTCTGACCAGCATGTAGCAGAAATTTATGTATGTAAGAAATATCAATAGTAGTATAAAATTGCACCAATAGGTGACAAACTGGAACTGCTTTCTGATAAACTTCAATTGAACTAATGAGATAATAACCAATTTGAAATGCAAGATGAAAAAAACATAGTTGAGTGTCAAGGCCTATGCAGACTGCCTAGATTTCAGGAGAAATCAAAAACCTGTTCCACTTGGAAAATTTTCATTCTAGTAGAACTCTTCATGCTTCATAATGGAATTCAAGGGATTATATTTTCTATTCTGAGTATTTTAGCAGTCATATAATCAGGTATTATTGTGAGTCTTAATGACTGCAAGCAGGATCAGTTCATGAAAAAATTTCAGAAGTTGGTCTTTGAGAATAATTTCATTGGTCATTACATCCTTAAAGACAATATTTTTTTATCTTTAAACCTTGATTACATCAAAACCAGAAGAAACAAGAAAATAGTATATTATTTTATCCTCCTGTGGAGACAAAACATCCAGACTTATTTCATTCCCCCCTAGAATAAAGGATTTGAAATCCGGAGTTACTCCTGAAAAGCAAGTGAACAAACAAACAAAACCCAAACTCCTTAAATTCTGCAACTGAGATGAAAATTTATGGTTGGATATGCTGCTTGCTACAGATGTTTCTAGAGTAGCGTTGATTTCTAAAGTGCTGTAGAAATCTAAAGTGCTAAATAAGAATATTGGTATTATCTTACTCCAACAATTTTGGGTCTAGAAATTGGAGGCTGCATTTCAATAAGGAAAACAACGTTTCACTATGGTGCACTAGCACAAAAATAGTAGTATATTTTTAATTGACATTACTATTTTATCATTGCTTATGGGCCTCAAGTTCTATGTCAATGTTCTAAATACTAATGAGGTAGCCTGGTCTTCTGCTGAGCACAGGGAATAAAAATACAAACAAGATAAGTAGAGTAAGTATCCTCTGCAGGATCAATATGGATAAAGTGACATGTTGAATACATATCACTGTAATTCTGGCTAGTCAGCTATTGTGATTCACTCTTATGCTGACTCAGTGCTTCAGAATGAATACTGCCTCCCTCCCACTCCTCTCTCTAGTGCTTGCCAAATCCCATTAGGAAATGTATAGCAATTAAGGTTAAATAACACCATGCTATCCCACTCTGCCCAGAAGGTACTCCAGAATGTCTCTGAAGTCAAGTAGAAAGGAAGCCTCTCAGTTCAGTTCCAGCAGAAATGCTTAATATCTGTGAGGAGCAAGATCTGGGCTGATCCCTCCAGGAAAGTGAGCCAGGAACCCAGGGTGACTGACGTAGGCCAGGCAGTGACAGCACTGAGAGGGAGCAGCCCCATTGCACCTTAGCCAGGCAAGCAAAGAAGGGTGGTAACATGAACAGGTTCTATCAACAGCACAAGGAGAATCAGGCTAATGCCAACTATGATCAGTCCAGAAAACCCAAAAACAGATTCATAAACAGTCATATCTGAGCTGAAGTGGAACTCGTGGGCCCACTTGTTTCAGATAAATTGCTGTACTAGCACCTAGGATTTAGTGTTGCTGATGAATTTGCCCCTATCATTTCATAAAACCAGTCTTTTTTCACAGATTTGATGTGAAACAACAATCTCCTGTGAAAATTTTGAAATAGATGTCCTTTATAATTTCATGTCCTCAGGAACAAAACTTTCAAGCTATATATTAGGAGATGTATTTTTCTCAAATAGAAAGGCTCTAGCTACCAAGGCACATTTTTTTCAGTGGAAAAACCCAAACAAACCACTGCTACATCTGCTACAATATTTTACCTGAAACAGCCAGCAACAGAAGCCTTACTGCACAAGCAGACCACAAGAGGTCTTCTGCTGTTTTGACATGCAATGAAAGGTAGCAGATTGGACCCCCATTGGCATGGGGCAGCAAAGGCTTACAGAGAAAGAAGAATGTCATGAGTGCTCTCAGAAAGGAACACGAAGACTAGCAAGCATTATGCATATTGTCAGCAAACACCACTACTTGAAAAACCCCACTGTCTACCACAAGCTGAATGTTCGCTTGTGTTCCGCACAGACAAACCTAAAGGACATAAAGGTTTGTGGTTGCTTTGTTTCTCTTAACTACTTGTGGAAAAATTTCAGTTACACTCTCCTCAGTATCTTGGCACCTGGATATGCAACTGCTTAGTAGGGTGTCTGAAAACATTTGGCTTTAGCCTGTGACTCATCACGCACTTTAGGTGCCTGTTTGTTAATCAAGAATCACACACCCTGCTGCGTGTTATAATTTTCAAGGAAGCAACAGAACCATTAGTGTTCAGTGTTTCTTGTTTTGTATCTCACATCCAAGTCAGAATTAACCAACACACCTGAGATTTAATTACTCTAAGCACCAGCCCATTTCAGTCTTTTGTGCAGTTCAGCCTTTCCCTGCCATTGTAGGTTCTTACAGACAGGTCCTAAGAATTTCAGTAGGCACTTCAGCAGTATTACCTATGTGTTCGTATTCACATTTGTAAGTTTGAATAACAAATAACCTATTTTTTTCTGAAGACCTCTCTGTGATCAAAGTAAATTTTGTGGAAAAAAAAAAAAGATTTAATGCTCCAAAAAGGCATATATTCCAGATATATTTCTAAATTACACACATACACAGATTTCCTACTATAATTGTGGAATGTAAATATCATGAAAATAAGATCAAACATCAGAAGTTAAAATATTTACTTTTTTTAAGGACTTTTTTTTTTTTTTAATAATTAAATTTTGTGGTTAAAATGCTGACTTCTCCTGGTCAATTGGAACAGTTTTTCTACTTACTTTAATGGAAACAAAAATTATGGAAGCCTTGCCAAGTATACTTGCTATGAAGTTGTCTGATTAATAGACACAGATAATTGCCAGAACTTTAGAAACACTTTTTTTTTTTTTTAAAGAGAAATCTCATCAATTAGTATTTCATACTAAAATGAAAGTTGAATGGCAGCCATTCTGAAATCAAGTTGTTCAGCTTTGCTCCCAATCCAGTCTTAGTCTTGCTGATCTCATACCATTTGATATTGTCCCTCTGAAATTTAAGATAGCCTTATCTTCTAATAGCTCCCAATAGAAGAGTAAAACCAGTCTAAAATGGCAGTGAAAAAAAAAAAAAAAGAATAAAAAAGGAGTTATGAAGAGAGAGCTAAGTGATATTTCAAGATCACCAGTATTATAACTCTTGGGAATCTACCTGTATCTTGATGGATCATGAAACACCAGAAATTAGAATAATCAGTGATACATATTTCACAAAAATAACAGAATCAGTTTTGCCAAACAGGAACTAAAGTGGTAGAATAAATGTATTTTTAAAACACCCCAAACACCCATAAGAAGCTTTATGTTTACACTGAGGTAAAATTACATGTCATTGTTTTCAGATGCTGATTACCTGATTCATGTCTCCAATATTAATAATGTTGACATATTTTGCTGTTGGCAATTGCTGTCTAACAGATCAAAAGTCAGTGTAGATTTAGTCTCATAATATCTTCATACTTTTAAATTAAAGACTCAGAAGCTTCTTGCTTCTGGACTACTAAGAGAAAAAAAAAATACTTTGCTGGTGCTTTTAGAAGAAAAAGAGTAGGATTAGGTTCTAAAGGACTCTTATATTTGCAGCTCATTTTGACACATAAACAAGTATAATCCAAAGACTGTGAAGTTATACCTTTCCTTATTTAGGGAGAAAAAACGATTAAAAATGTATTACTATATAGTCCCATTTAGTTTCCTCATAAGGTGCATTAATTGCAAGTCACAATTGAACCAACTTCCAGGAAGTGTTTATTCCACAGGTAATTAAAGCTATTGAAGAATTACCATTTTTCATTTTGTCAGGAAGATGCTAACTGTGAAATCAGAAGCATCCTACAGGTTGGGTGAGAAGTCAAATTCCTCTTTACACTCACACAAGAAATGGGAATAAGATAAATTGCAAAAAGAAGCAGTGCAAACAATGGTTTATACAGGGAAAGAAAGCAATTTGAAGGACCAAGACAATTCAAAAGTCTTTAGGAAACATTATGAAATTAAATATATTTTGATTTTCATTGTATTTATGTTAAAATAACATGACTTTATCAAAAGTTTACATTATCCTACAATACTACTGCATAAACACAGAGGGCAATCCAAATGCATTCTATCTAATCAACATTTATTGAAAGGAAAAAAAAAGCTGGTCACATTACATGTTTTATCATAAATCACAGAGAGGTGCAAACTGCATTTTTTATACAAGAGGTTCTTGAGAATGTTAGCACACTTTTAAAAAAGTATACTACATAAAACACTTCGATATGAAAACATGTAACAAGAAAATTTGAATGAAATTGTTACTTAAGTTTATGACCTTTTCTTGTAATGAAATTTTAATTAAGTTGAAATTTCATGGACTATTTTCATTTATAGTTACCTTCCTTTGATTACGATTTTCTCTGAGGAAATACACTGAAAATACTGTTTACTATATATATATTTTGAATATATAAACTAAGGTGGTAAACCCCGTACATTTCTCCAGAGATGTAGGCCATGAACTAGGATGGTGTTGCTAATTAATTTTTCCTTTTCAATGTTTTTTGATATAATATTCCCATTCCAAGTTGGAATGGAAAACTGATAAGTTTCACATGTTTCTTACAAAATAATAACTGGAGGGAAAAAAGTAAAAACAGGTCAATCAGAATTTTATTTTACCTATTCAAAATGTGTCATTGTAATGCATGCTGTAGCACTCTTACTAACACATTTCAGAATGAAAAGTCATTTTGAAGTCAAGCATTTCACTTCCATTTTCTAAGTTGAAAAGCAGGATATTTCATTATTCTCAAATGTTTGTTAAAAACAGAGAAGTTTTTTGAAGCAGGCAAACCAGAATTTTCCAAATAATATAGTAGAAATACTCTTATTATAATGTTAGATAGAAAATATTTAATTTATTTTGTCATGAAAATTTGTCTGTTCTTTGGACTTTCCCTATGGTTCTCATTTTGGTTTGATATCTGTCACTTTTTGCAATTTGTACTGGTACACTAAACAAAACCTGGGTACCAGGTGACTTTTGGCTTAATGAAATCATCCACCAGTATTTGATTATCTGTAAAATAGAAATAATCCACAGAAACTGAGGGCATGAAAGATAAAATTTTGTATCTTTGTCAGTTTAAGGGGTTTTTTTTGTATTTTACATCCTTAAAAAACTAGCTCCAAATGACAGAAATAATTTTTCCTCCAACACATTGAAAAGAAATCTTTTAACCTTGAAAAAAACATATCTAGAAAATCCTTTATTTTCTACTTGTTTTAAAATAAAATAATTACAATAGTGAAAATATAAGAAACATGAATGTGCTTAACAAAAATGTCTGGTTTACCCTTTCACCTTTTCTGCCTCATAATTTTTTCTGGCCATGGTTACAGTAATGACATTTGACTAGCTTTACTCATTTGACTCTTTTGAACAGTAGCTAAAAATATGTGCCAAGTATTCTTGGATACAAGCAATACCTTTGCTACTTTGATCTTTCATACATTCTCTGCAGTAGCATTTTTCTGGCTGATCACCTTCTTTTGGTGTATTCTGCATCTGGGATACTCATAGAAAGTTTACTGCATTTCAAGTACACTCAGAGATGGCTCAGAATTGGAGCTGATTAGACAGAACAGTGACACAGGAAAACATATTCTCCTCTAACACAGTTCTGAGGCTGACTAAGCCTTTGGAATCTCTTCCCACATCTGGAGTAACTTCTTTCTTATATGCTTTATGCAAAATAATTCCATCTAAACATTTACCTTCTCAAGAACTGTTGAAAAACCTTGCACTCAGCTTTGCTGAAAAATTCGATGAACTAATACTTAGGATAAAGTATGAGTTATTGACAGTATCATCTGAAAAAAACCACAAATTCTAAAAAAAGACTGAAGAAAAAGGCAAAATACTTATTCTCTGTAGAGACAATATATTAATCATTATTGTCACAAAAATAATTAAACAGTTTTAATTACAAAAATAGCAAAAATGTTAAATGAACACCTGACTTGAAGGAGAGGTTTTTTTCTAATTAGTTCTATAAGAAAGAAATTTCCTATTTTATGTTCAGTTCTGACTTACTAGATTAAAACACTTTGGTATGAACTGATTCACTGTCAGTGCCTTGGAACCCAAAATTTGGAAAAATGACTAGCACATTTACAACCTGTGTCAAAACCAGTTAAAACCATCACACGGGTTCTATACATCGAATTAGTACTTCCTTTGTGTTTCATAGGAATACCAGAATGAGACCGGTCACATTTTAGCTCTTCTGCAATAAACCTGGAACTCTGGACAGACTTCAAATCATTATGTCTCATATACTGATCCAGGCTGCCTACTTGCTAGCATTAGCATTAGCTAAGCATTTCTACAGTGTCCAAAATCAATACAAAGCACTGAATGCCTTGATTAGATGTACCATGCTGGATACATTATGATTGTATCCAAAACTCCACAGGAGGCTGAAGACACTGGCATATCTAAGAACATGCATTTTGTTGTGCTTCTGAGCTAAGTGGAAAAATGCATAAAACCTGACTGTCTTTCTAGACAAATTTGAAAAGTTTGCGATGTGAGACTTTAACATAATACAGTAAGGTATGATCCATAAACCTCTGTATTTATCAGAGACTCCACTAAGTTATTTGAGGGTAAATTCCCTATAAGAAATTTAACCTTAATTTTGTGAAAAAGGACTGGGATGTCTACGGTAAATATAAACGTATGTATGTATCTCTGACATAAAAGCTAAAATATCTGAATCGGTTTTGACCTCAGATAAACTTTTTGTTGATGGTCTAAATGTACAGCTGCTTAAGGAGAAGCTGCTATTAATACCCTGTAAGGATAGACATTGCTCTGTGAAGTTCAAAGGACTTGTTCACTTATCACCAACCTCATTAAGTTTTAATTTTATTTTTATATGTTGTACGTAACCAGCGATAAGATGGATGCTGCCAAAGCATCTAAAAATCAATTCAAAAAAGCTTTTAAAACAGTGTGGAGAAACTGAGAGCGGTTATAAATGGAACTGCTGACAGACCTTATCTCTAGTGTCTTGAATGTGTCTTGGTCATACTTTAACACAGTTCTTAAAAGAAAACTACAAATCCTCTCTCAACTCTTCTAAGAAGAGCTGAAAGAGAAGAAGATAATCTGTATTCTAAGCACATTCAAAAAGATTGCTCTTTATTTTTAATAATTTTCTGTATGTTTTTCTCTCTTTCTACAGTAAAATGACAAAGAGGAAAAAAACCCTTGTGTGTGCATAACCACATAGCAAGGGAGGTTTAGCCACTGGGAGATCTTTTTTAAGTCTATATTTTTTAATTTCTCTTGAGAAAAAAATTTGGCGAATAAATCTTTATAAAATTATTTGTAAAATCTCTCACTGAACTTGCTGGGGGTCATTTCATGTCTACGTATAAATATATATATATATATACTATAAACATTACTATACAGCTGAAATAAGAGAAGAATCATGCTTAGTCTGACATTTGGAAACTTCCTACTGAAACAAGCTAAACAGCAAGATAGACAAAATTGTAAAATCAGTAATACAGAATCTGATATGTCAGAGGGAAGCCTATGAACAGAAAAAAACAATACTTATAAGTAATACTGGCAAAAACAGACTGCATAGACTATAGAAATAATAGAATTTGAAAACTGAACTATTACAAAAAATATTAAAAGTTAGATGATCGAAATATAGGTTTGTTCTGAACACAAGAAATTTAGTGCTTTTTTAAAATCAATTTTCTTTCAAGGTTTAACTGAAGTCTTGACCATTTTAATTAAAGGCTATAAATGTAAGTTCCAAAGTGGACTTTATAAATATGTAACAGAATTATAGGTGCCATTAATATAAGCAATTATACTAGTAGTTACACTAACTACTACATAAGTCCATCTGAAAAATTACTCAGTATTTTCAGGTGATCCATAAACACTACTGGTAAAAATTTAATTACTCTCCTGGGTAATATAACAATTAATGAACATAGTAATAAGTTGATAAAACTTATCAATGCTTCTTGATTTTCCTATCCATTTAATGCCAGGTTTATACCCATTCCCTAAAGGGATATCTGTTTGGTCTCATAAACTAAATGAGAAGTGTAGAGGTTTTAGGATGATTTCATTATGCTATGCCTCCCTATGAAAAGACTTCAGGATAAGGAAAAAATACATAGTTTCTTTCCTCAAGAAGAACACCAAGGTAAATACTGACATTTATTTTATTTTTTTACTCTAACACATGGAAATGTTGGAAATTTTGGGTGTTTTTCTTATATACACATTTTTTTAGCTTATTTTTTACTATATAATTCTCCAGTAAGTCTCTGCTATAAAGAATATAAATATAGTATTAGTTTTATTATTATTTCTGAGTACTATCCCGAAGCGGCAAAAAAGACAAGCAAGATACTTTTAAGCAAACCAAATTTTACTTATCCTCAGGAATAATTGTCATAAATCAGTTAACACAAGATATTGCTTGACAGTTTCTCCTGAAATAATCTTCCAGATACGTTTTACTATGAATTATCCCACTCTTAAATATGGAAATACATTTCTTTTGTCAAAGCTCTGCAAGGATTAAAAAACATTTGTTCTGATTCTTACCTCTGTAAGGTCTACATTTACCTCAAGGGGATTTATATTCACTACTAAAAAGCAGGAATTACATCAAGGAAGGTGGTTTTTAAACTAATAGTTGGCTCTTAAAGTGACCATAATTGAAAAAGGAATCTAGAGTAGCGAATGTGTTTAAAGCAGAAAACTGATAACGGTTTTTGAAGAGAGGGACACTTCATATTCTCAGTACTAACCAGAAAACTGGCTTGTTTGTTTTTTTTGGTTTTTTTTTTTTTTTTGTATTCATACTCTTCTCTGCAATGGATAACAATATGCAAACTGACAAAAAATAGCTTTGGATTTTAATGTTCATAGGTTATATCATTGATTTTTTTATTGTTTTCCCTTAAATCTGCGGCTGAATACTAGAGTCTTTGTTAATGCTAATTGAAGAAAAGGTGTTCTTTCAGTATTTTTGCAGGTACTGGGCAGATTGATGTTTTTCTTAAAAAAAACACAACACGTGCAAAACTCTGAATCAAGTAAAACAATGCAAAATCCTTAAATTAACCACAGTACTGTCTGAATTCATATAGTCACACTTCCTTAAATTTTAGGAAATCAAATTGTCATGTTCCACTTCCAGAGCAGGCAAAAGTCACACTATTTCAAAAACAGGCACAAAAATTACACTTTTGGTTCATTTAAAAAAACCCATCTTTTTATTGTAAACGTGCATCTCAGAGTCAGAAAACTGGTTTCATATAAAAGTTGATAATACATAAACTGTTACTGACTGTTTTGTAAATATCCGGTGAAATAGCAAATGAGAAAAGATGAAAAAACAAACAAAGAAATGTATTATGAAAAAAAATCCCAAATTATTTCAACCTAACAATGAAGAAAATTTAGAAATCAGAAAGATTTCTAAATTTTCAGATAAAATGATAAAATGGCTTATTTCAACTAAGAAAAGTCAGGGAAAAAATAGTTTTAAGACTGCATTTGGTGACTTTGGTAAATGGGATTGTACATCAGGCTTTAAGAAAAGGGACTCAGTTTCATGATACAATATATTTTTTTCCAGTCCCATTTCTTATGTGTGTGAACTGAATTGCCTTTTACAACTAAGAATTGTCATAACAAATCCCCCTACTCTTAAGTATGCAGAAAAACTCTGTTTGAAAGCTCTGGTTTCCTTTTATACTCCAGACCCTCTACAGACATCCTCAAGGATGTTCTTCTGTATCAGGAAAGAAGCTAAAAGATACAATCACTCCAGAGATTCTTGTCATTCCAGATCAGGGACTGGAGTGAAATGGCACCAGCATTTTTTCTATTATCATCAGTTTCTACACAGTTTATTATTAATTTTTAATTAGGTTTTGAGAACTGAGATATTTCTTACATTGAATTTCTTATGATATTACTTTTTATGTTGGCAGACTGGAACTATTACTATAAAAACAATGAGAATTGTACTTCTGCTTTTATGTTGCGAATCCTAATGCTTGATAATGATGATCAGCTTTTCATCCTGTAAGAGTTAAATTTCATGAGCACTTTTCCATGCTCGGTGGTGAACCATACATTTGTAAAACTGTCTAAGCTAATTAGTACAATATATCCACTTATGTGCACAAATGTCTGATAACAGTGTGGTAATGACCCACACAAAAGCAGTCTCCCAAACTGTGCATGGGTCTCTGATATCATGTAATAAAAATCTGAATGAGCGAATTAAAATAATTTAACGGTTGATTATTTTTGTACTTAAATTATTTCCAGAGTTTGCAATAAATTCTGAGCTTTAACACAGAATAATAATATTTTAACTGTTTAGGTATCCTTTTGCCCCAGCAGCACAGATTTAACACATATTTCATTATATGTCATTGACAAAAACAAACACCCCCTCCAAAAAAAATAAAACAACAAACCACCAAAACACACACACACTCACTAAAAAACCTACTGCAGAAATATTTTTCCCCTATAGTTCTTGCTTCATAGATGGACAGATTACTTCTAACAGAGAAACAGAGAAACCAAAGATGAAGGTTTCCTCTGTTAAACAACCTAAAATTTATAATGTAATTCACCGTTAATGTAAGTTTGGTACTATAGTAAGGGTAATGAAGAAAAGTTTTTACTGAGATCAAGGCAGAGGTGAAAAGGAAAAAAAAAGGCAAGAGGGATAATTAACTTAATCATCTGATGCTGAGAAAGTCAGGGCCCAAATCTTCCAATTAAATCAATAGGTTATAAGTCAGGAGAGACTTTAACCTGGAAATGTCAAAGCAGAATGTCAATGAGATCTGAGTACCTAGTTCTTTCAAAAATTCAAGAACTCTTAGGGACAAAGCATAAGAAGTTAGCATGCCTATTCATGGGCAAATCATACCTCCTAGAGTTGAAAGGCTGATGTGGAACAGCATGATAACATTATGGCGTGATGAGAACAGGGTATTTCCTAAACCTTCAGATTAAACACTTCCAACAAAAAAGAAATCAAGCTTAATATGACGCACAAATTATATTTCAAAGGATATAAGAGCAGAGCCTCACCTATACTAAATTAATTAAGCTTCAATAATTTCAAATACCAATTTATGTCAAATGAAAATCTTATCCACAAACTTTGCTTTTCCAGGAAGCTTGTGTCTTGTTTTATAGTGAACACTAACTTCCAGTTGCTGCCTGTATTACACAGTAAATCACAGATTTGAGTTACAAAGCCCCCTGGTTCGTCCTTCTGCCCCAAACTGAGAAATCTTAAAAGCAGTAGGTTCAAGGCCTTGACTAGGTAAGTTTCCAAGAATGGAGGTTCCATAACTTCTCTGGGCAACCTCTTGTACTGTTTGGTGAACTTCATAACGAAATACTCCTTCCCAATATCTAATTACAATTTCTCTGGTTGCAGCTTGTGAGACTTGTCCCTCTTCTTGTTACTGACCCTTTGACAAAAGCCCAGCTCAACCACCCACTAGGATCTTGAGTACCTTTATCTTATGATCACACATAAAATGCATACAGACCCACACAATATACATGTGTTGGCCTTTGATATCTTCCACAAAGTTTTTCTATCAGAATGATTTATCTTAACATGCGTGAGGCTAACATAAAATCCTACAAAGTCTTGTGAACATGAAAAAATTTCCCTTTTTAAGCACTAAATTCACTTTTAAGAGAAGAATAGAAAACCTTAATAAACATCTCTGAATCATGGTAGCTTCATTCTATTACATATTTTTCAATTTATTTATAAATTAACAAATATTAGTTAAGTGTAGAGTATGGCTTAGGAGAATTTTATGATAAACACAGATTGTAGTATGATGGGGGAAAAAAATAGGAAACTAATCAATGGACTAAATTGCAATCTAGAAGAAAATGCAAATTTCTGGAATAGTTTATTATTTTAATCTATTATTAATTTGTGCTTAACATCATCACATGTGGAAATATTATTTAATAATACTAGGCAAAACTGAAAGATCCATTAAATGTAGTGAAAAGCAGCTGGTAACAATCAAAGCATAGGTAGAAAGGTCATTTAAAAAATGAGACCATTTTTCTCAGTATCTAACAAACTGGCATCTTGACTCAATGATAGAGTAGAGAGATTTTTTGCAAAAATGCTGATGTGAGTTGTGGTCAGCATTGTCTGTACAATTTACATTGCGATTTGTGACACCTTCAGAGGCCCTCAAACTTGATTCCCCTCTTTATAAAAGGCTGCAGAGCTGCTAGCAAAGCATTCTTTTTCTAGGGACTTTTCCTCTGGAATGCTCTTCCTTGCCAAGGTCTAAAATAGCCATAAACTGTTGACATTCTGGGTATGCTACACAGTCCATCTGTGTGAGCTGACTGAGGCAGTAATGGGTGGGATATCTCGTGGGAAGGTGTGATGGAGGTGCACAGGTCTTATGACTCGCAATTAAATGGGGTGTTAGAGAGTGGGAGGACAGAAGACTGCTGCTTTTTTTGGAAGCTTTATTTATTGCAGTCTCTACATTATGTTTTCAAATACATGCCAAGGTTGCTCAAAGTCTTAGGTGTCCTCTGGAGTGCTTATTTTGGATTAAAATCTAAATGAATGATAATTCTATTCCTAGTGTTAATGATTCATTTTGTTTTCCAAATTTCTCAGAGACTTTCCATAAATTAAAATCCAAGCAACAGACCGTTGTTTTTCAGAATCCTTCCACAATTAAATTAGTATGACTTTTTAAAGACTAAGACACTATGAAGAGTAAGAATGCAAGAATCAACCCAAATGATTTTGACAGTTAGAGCATGATGGTTTACAGCAACTTTTTTTGTTAAAATGCCCATGTTAAGCAAAATGTATTACAGTGGTAACACTGGTTCGTTGTCAAGGGGAAAAAATCCCCAAAAGTAATGATTCTGGTTAAAAATACAAATAAATAAACAGGGAATTATACAAATTCCAGGGGTTCATTAGATTAAATATCTATAAGAATATTTTGATAACAATAGTGCCTTTATAACAAGGAAAATACAACAACAAAAAAAAAAGAGTATCTGTTGAATTCCATTTCAAAAACATTGACATTTTTTCTGTATTGATCACTCCAACTAAAACACTTGTCATTTTAATCACTGATCTATAAGTAGCCTATATATAGGTAGTTTATCCTAACATTTGTTTGCAAGACTAGCCAAAGTCCTACATTTAAACTCAGTTTAGCAGAGCTTGGATAGTGAAAAACAGTTGCAGGTAACCAACATTTTAAAAATACTGGTTTCTTACTAAATCCTTATAAAAATAACCATTTATAGGAATTGATCCTTTATTCATAGCTATTTGAGAGATTTCATACAAAAACTTTTCTTTCAACTGTAATGATGCCCTGAAATTCAGATTTTAGCACTGTCCCATACTAGGTATAAAAGACTACTCCTGTTTTATATGGTCTTTTCTAGACTAAATACATGTTTAGACATTGTTTTCGCTGGTGGCACTAGGGATAGTAAAATAGAGAGAGCAATATTCCTAAAATCTTTCAATTTTTCTTAGTACTTAATCATAAAAAACATATCCAACAGCTGAGGTAATCATGGAAAATAATCTGCAGTAATTCTTTCGGAGTGTAGTATTTTCAGATTAAAATTCGGTACCAGAAAACACTAAGGTTGATCACACATCTGTTTGCTTTTTTTTTTTTAGAGGAATGGGAAAAAACTTAATCAAAAGCTCATTATACTAAAAGTATTTAGTAGTAGATCTGATTTGAGAACTCCGTCAGTTTTTCACTATACAAAGTTCCAGAAGAAGTAAAAGATTTTCCTGTCACCAATACTCTGATTTGTTGTAAATACTCATAAAAGTAGAAGTCACTAGACATGACATGAAAGAAAGCATGTGACTTTATTACCTATTCTTTCTTTTCCATCTTTTCATAAATTTCTCAGTTCTGCAATTTTAATTTTTTTAAAGCAGGAATTAAGTAATATTTGAGTTTTTCAACTCTTAAAAGTCCTTAATTTCTGCTACTTATTGGATGCAATTGGTTGAAAAAAAATTTTTTCAACTTTTTTTTTTAATGAATTAAACTAGAAATAACTAGAAAATACATTAAGTTTAAGGAAAAATTTGTTGATGGATCAAACTAAGAGAATTTTTTAGATAGATGTTCAATTTTTGTTTTATTTTCACTTGTCTTATTCAGTTATTTTTTGCCAAGAACAATTAGTAATTTCAGATAACATTGATACACCAATAGTATCTTGAATCAAGTCACATGTAGCAGTCACATAACAAAAAAACCCTTTGAAATATATTTTAAAGGAAATATAAAAATTTGAAGGTTTCACAGTAAAAAAATTATCTCAAGGAAAATTCAAAGATTTCTGAATGAAAGAAACATTTTAAATTTTTGGTTTTAATTCCCTGGAAAATGTATGTATTCATAGTCGTTGTTGTCTTTTCTCAGCATATTTAAGCATTCAGGCTTTCTAAATATTAAATTCATATTCTTTCAAGACTTACAGAAACCCCCAATAAAGCACACAGAGGTGGAACAAAGAAAAACAAAACTTAGCACATTTTGAAAGTTATCCAGTTATTCATATTGTTAAGTAAATTGATCATCAATCTTCAAAACATTTGTTTGGTAATGAATAAGCTTGCGATAATTACCCTCCCGTTCTCCACACTCCTGTCTCTTATTGATACTGTGTAATGTGGAACCAGGCAGCCCCACAAGGACTCTCATGCCCTTGTAGGAAGCTATAAAAGCATAACTTTTCATTGCAGGCAGACACCAGTAACAATAGCACTTCAATTATGTCTAAATACACCCAATCGAGATGAATGTCAAGTCTTCTCTGGGACTTTTTCCCCCTTTTATAACTTTTGTTTCTGCTCATCTTTCTTTACCACAAAATTGATCATTCTACTCAAAGAATCCTATGGACTCCCACTGGAAATTCCCAAAACATCTGAAAGCAAAAGAAGGCTTTCCTCTCTGACTCCCTGTCCCTGCTCTAGGGGTTGCACTGAATTCTTGTTTCTACACATTAAAGATCTTAATTTTATATCAGGTAGCCAAGAACATTCCAGTGTGCTGAGGCAGACAAACCCTCTGTGCCTGAAGTATGTCAGATACAATCAGCCTCAGGAAGCACTGAAGTAAAACACCAAGACCTTTTGAAGCTTACTCAAAAAGAGAGGCATTTGAACAGACACATTAATCAGGCTGGCATTATTATCAGTGGTGTAAGTAGACGTGGCAACACAGGAATGTCACAATTTACCCCTCATTCTTGTCACCTGCAGAAACAAGGTACAGTTCTCACAGGGCACTGAGGGTTTGCATTCTAACTCATACAGTGACAAGATAACTATCTCTGATGTCTATCTATGGGTTAAGCAAGGCTACACTACAGAAAATCCCACACTTTCACTGTAGTATTTACAGTTCCATATGTCCGTTATTCATGCTACACAAGCAAGAGCTGCATGTACACAACAGTAGTATATTTCAGTTGAGGTAACACTGATATAACAAAAGGCTGTCTGGCATCAAGTTTGAGGTCATTCTTTTAAAATCACTATTTTGCAATGTTAGTTTTTTTTCTTGAGGCTCATGGATCACCTGAACAGCTATATATTTCTACAAATGTAATAAAAAAACCCTGATCCTCCCAGCAAATTAAACATATCCACTGATAATAGTACAAATAGCTGAAACAATAGACCCTTTTACAAATCAACAGAATTTACAGAGCATGTTCTTCTGAGGAGAGCAAAACAGAAGTGACCTGCCTTTCACGTGACACTCTGTATTTTATATTTCATGGTTTTAATGTTCACCTTTGATATGATTTAAGAAAAAGAAATAAGAGCTATTAAAATTATTCCTTTGCATGTTAAGAGTGACTTCAAAACACAGTGAAAAACACTTTAATAAACTGTCTTTTTTGCTTTGTTTGTTCCTGTCTCAGAGTGAACCAGGGCCAAGACTGGCAGTCATAGATACACAGTAGCCACCAAGCGTCTTCCTTGCTGCAGAACACCCTGCAAAAAACAAGCTAATTATGCTCCTCTCTTCTGTGAATACTCGGCTTTAGTAGCACTCCCATTCCTTTTCATTTTCTTTCATAAAACATGATGCTGAAAAGTGGTGGAGAAAAAATGTGGAAAGGGTTTTGTATACAAAAAAGTATTACAAAAATCTGGATTTCTAAATACCCCTGTGTTTGTTCCTCGGTACTTACAAATTAAATAAAATGGCAAATTGAAATGTATAAGCTGTTTGTTTGTTTGTTTGTTTAAGTAACATAAAGCAAATTACATACTTTAAATTCAAATGCATGTAAGTATGCAGATTATGCACATATACATATTGCTGCACTTTTTTTTTTATTTTACAAATGCATTCTCTAAAGGCAGAAATTCCTTATTTTTAAGACAAGAAATACTTAATGGTTTCAGAACAATAGCATCTTTCTCACTGAAACCGTGAAGTTGCTTCTTGCTAGATGGTTTGAACCTTATCTCATGTACCATAAGAACCCAAATATTTAGGATGAAAAATATTTACAAACAGTATCTCTTTTTAAAAATAATAATTTTCTTGTTTAGATATCAGTCATTAGAAGCTCATTTCACTTCCTATTTCAGTTCCATTCAATTTATTTATTCTTAATGAACCATAGAGCTCAGCGGAAAATAACCTGTAAAAGATGAAAAATTCTGAATAGAAACTATCCACACACACAAAGTAGAAATTAAAGGAAATACTTCCATAAGCAGGCCTTCTCTTTTGAAACCATAGACAATGTACACACTGCATGCATGTACTACTGAATGCAGTAATATCTAATTTCAAGTCATGAGCTATTTAAAATTCTAAAGCTTCAAGTGGAAATTATGCAGAGAATTGCAAGGTGTGAAACAGGCTGTTAATCTATTATGTAAATGATGCAATATTTAGGGTAATGTAGAAAAGTATGTCTTGGTTAGATTTCATTGTTGTAAGTCTCCTAAAAATATGAAGAAAATCACATCTACTTTGCACTTCTTGGGCAGAAGGGCTAATTTTCTGTGCTGTAAGGTCAATATAGCTAAATACAAAAAGAAAATAATGGGTTGATGAGTTGAATCTCCATAGCACTCAGAAAATTTTAATGGAAAATTATCTTGCTAATTCTAAATGTAGCATTACAAGCCTGTCATCTGAAAATTTTGCCTGTAACTGATGGTGGTTTGTAAACCTTTGGTTAGGGATGCATCTGTACAGGAAAATTTTGTGTAGTTGAATGTCACTACTACTGAGGTTACTACAAGAATATAAAACAACTGAGTGTACTAGAAAGCAAGGTAGTTTCTCTTGTGTAGAAAAACTTTGATATAATTCTCATTTTATTTATTCATATATAACAGATACTGAAGATAAAACTCATCTAACAGTTAGACTAACAGTTTCTTTAATTGCTAGTTTTAATAAAATTATTTAAATATCTAAAATTTTACTGAATTTACCATTCTTTGTTTCTAATTTCTACCTTCCTGATCCTGGACTTTTTTCCTCCATATTACTATATGTATGATTTAAACAAAAAAAAAACAGGCAGAACCTTTCAATCATCATCAGATCACCTAAATGGGTAGACATACAAAAACTATCTATTAGCCTGTGTATATATATGATTGTACATATATATATCTATATATATATAACCTATAAATAACTTAGCATCAGTGGAGCAACCATCACATCATGAAGTATGTGACATCTAGACCAAAATGAAATACAAAAAGTCCATTTTTTTTTCAGCTTTTGTTGTGTTTTGCATTAAAAAATAAAAGGAGAAACATGAAACGGTGTTATCTATGAATGTGCAAATTTAAGTAGCAGTGGTAAATTTCTAGGAAATGTTTTAGTGTTTTACTCTGGACAAACCTTTTGTTTTGTTATCAGAACTAGAGAAATTTAGCAGATGACTGAATGAAGGCAGAAGAGCTGTTGTCGCTTAGTAATTAAGTTTGAGAATATCCGATGCATCCTTCCTTCTCCCGGAAGATTGTGCTTTAGGAATCTGAAAAGACTATATGTAAGACTAATGGACCTGTCAATAGCAACATAAAGTTGGAGCTAAAATATTAATTTCTATGTAAGACAAGACTTGTCAACCATTTCTGATTCGCGTGAATCTACTCTATTACAGGAACAAGTAAATACACCACGTACTGTCAGCTTTGCAGAAATAGCTGGGGGCACTTATAGCTCTGTTGGAGTTCCCTGACTCGGACAGTCATCTGTGCTTGGGTCATGCTGGATCCATATACTTACATATTCCCTGTGTGAAAACTGGCTACAAATATTATTCTCACAGGTTTTTTTGTTGCTATAACTTTTGTCCCTGCTTTCCCTTCAGTGAAGGTAGAACTTGAAGCCGCATTGATTTAGGCCCTTAGGACCAGTGTTGGTTCCCAGGATATCTCAATAAAGTATTTCTCTCTAGTGGTTCAATATGATGAGCATATTTCACTGCTTTTCCTAACAAAATAAATAATTTGAGACCTAAGATATAATACATGCCCACTTTCTGGGCTTACACCAGTCTCCACTAATGCATTCTTACTTCAGCTCTGGTCTATAGATAACTGGTATTTCGGGGAATAGTCTAAAAAAACAGGTGCAGTGAAAAATATATAAATACATACAGACACATATCTTCCTACACACTTGGAAGACATGAGTTGGTAGTTGCAAAAAAATATAATGGGAAAGCAGCTCCCAATATCCATTGGCGCCTCTCTGCAGGGAGTTAGCTCCATTTTAGTATTTGTTCATAGCAATACACATTCAAGAGACTTGCTCATACAGCCCCTGGATCTAGATGATTGTTTTCTGTAAATGGTATGAAATCCTAGCTCATACAAAAAGGCTTTTCAAGTATGTTACACACAAGGTTTGCATATACAATTCTTGAGTTTAATGGCCTTTCTGCAGGAACTTCAGCACTAACAGATTCTAGATCTCATGCTATGTCATGGGTGTAGGCCCTTACAGACTGTATACCAATATGCCCATTTGACCAAGAGACGTGATACATATTCAGTGGTCAAAGAGGAGGATTGTATTTCACAGGTAGGCAGCAACAACAGAGTTCTAGAATCTTTATTGGGAGTTCCTGTGAAGAATGGAGCTTTCTGAGTATCAGGATGGTCCCAGAATAATTGTTAATGTCAATTTAATGAGAAGTTGCTGATCAGCTGTCTTTGATTCAGACTACCGGGATTCAGTACAGGTCTCCTATTCAATGAGTCCTATGAGGAAGCCATTTGAATTAGTTTAAGCTGTAAATTCCATAGTTGCAGTTCATGTAGTCTTGCTGTCAACCTTAATTTCACAACTCAATCACGTTAAGCATGGCTAACTTAATTTCACCCTAGTTTCAGCTTGATTTAAATGTGAATATAGGATGTAGGGTCTAACTTTGAAACATACTGTGTATCCAGAAAAATAGACACAATAATATATAGGTTGAATTTTTGGGGGTTCTTTTAATTGTAAGTGTAGTATAAAGAGGTTAATAGTTCTAGTTCTGTGGTTTCAACAAGAAGCAAATCAACTTTTAGGAAAAATTAGAGAAATAAGTATTGGTAAGAAGAAGGCAGAGGCACAGTATAAAGAAATATACAGTGATTCGTCAGATAATCTTCACATGCAAAAGGGGATGGCAGCAAACACATGCATTTAATTGTCTTTTATAATTCAGAAAATCTCTGAAATAGCACTTTGTTCGCTTTTAGATACAAAAATGCTGTGGTGGTCTTTAAACATTGCCAAATGCTATGAAGACCTATTCAAATCGGTCCCTTTCTTGACTTCAGACGCTTCATACATAAGCTGAAATGTCATAGTAAGACAGGTGTTCTCCAAAATGGATATTAATTTTCAAGTGATATATTACACGATATATTTCTTTGTAGCTGATCATCCCATGTAAATAAAGCATATGACTTTTACGAAGCAGGCACACAAATTTTAATGTGACAGTGATTTATCTTTCCTCGTGGTGCATGCAGGTTCATGTGTAAAACATGAAAAAACAGCTGGATGCCAAAGAAAGACAGCCCTCAAGGCTGAAAACGTAAAACATTTTACAAAATATAGGTTAGGAATGTACTGATACATTTATATAGTAAACTCTTCTAAGGGAGTTTTCCTTATTGCATCTATAAAGTTCCATTCTTCTGAAATAGAAGGACTGAGTCTGATCACAGTTAAAATTGTTAAGGCTAGTGGGAGATGTAGATAAGGCAGAGCAACATGCTCATATAAGCAGTCAGTGTCAGAATTACAAAATAGATCCTTAGGCTTTCACATGCAAAAAGGACTTCACCATGCCATGCAAGAATAGCCCTGTTTATAAGTCAGTGTAGTGTTGTAAGAGGCTTTAAGTTCAAGAAGTATTTTACTTATGGAACAACATTTTTAGAAGTAAAATAGCCAAACAGAAAGTAACCACTCTGGGGGAGCTTAGCTGCCTTCTCTTATGTTCACAGCCACAATTCCTACCAGCTCCAAAGAAGCTGCAGCAAGAGCATTACACCCACTGGGAGAAGCTTACATCAAAATCTTCTACAATGCTGGAGGTGGTGTCTTGCTAAAAATAAAGGTAACTGTACAATGACACCCTTGAGGTTCTACTGGAACAGGGTTTGAAAGGAAGACAAATACGTAAAAAAAAAAAAAAGTTTATATTCAAATCAATAATGACAATGATATTGTTTCACTTTTCTCCATTGAAAAAGATTAAGAATAGGCTGCACATAGGATTTTTTTAACAAGTAAAGAACTTGCACTAGGAAATGTTGAATATTACTTCATTTGTCTTTTGTATTACAGGAAAAATTAAGAATGAATAATTTCAAAGCTTTTGTTTTCCATTACAATATTTTACATCCTAAATGTCTGTGATATTCTACACCTTATTAGGAACCTTAATGAAGTAAAAATGTTTATGTTTTCCATTTTTATGTTTATCACAACTATACAGCATAGCTGATACAATAATTTTAATAAGTATCCACATTTTTCTTCTCAAAATTTCAACACAAATTAGTGAACTGAAAAGATTTTTTTCCAATATTTCCTTTTATCAAAATCCTCAGTGCAGCAAGCTAGTGTCATATTTAAATTTGGAGCAATTTTATTGCAATCTCAGTGGTATCTGCCTGTCAGCAAAAGGGTGGCGTAATGGATTGCAATCATTTTTGCACAGAGTAAGGACAGGTCTAGCAGAAAATATTTAATTCTAGGTGATAGCTCCTGCAGAGTCAGTAAAGGGCACATGCTAATAAGGAAGCTGCAGAAAGGCTGGTGATGACACGCTCCCTGAAAACAGCAAGCTCAGCAGATACAGTGAAGCTAATAGAACCATTACTGCCTCATGTCAAGCTAGGAAAAATACCAAAGGACAGAGTCATCACAGTGAAGGAAAAAACAAAGCTCTTGTATATCATGGTTGTAAAAGCCTTATAGGCAGAACAATGTTAGGATAACAGTGTTATCAAATGCATGAATAAAAGTATGGCAAAAAGCTTGCTCAGTAGAAAGAGCAATTTCCTCATTGTAATTCACTCTATATTCCACATGTTGTAGCTGTACCACTCATTGTATTAATTTTCACTTTGAAACTCATTTCCCACTAAGGCATCTGTTGTCTTCTGATGATTGCAGCAAGTTTGCTTTAGCTTTTCCTTTTTTAACTCCTGTTTATGATAGAGTCCACAAGTAAAACATAAAGCACTGCAAAAGAAGATGAATACAAGGCAGGAAAAGCATCCAGATGCTTTTACAGAGAATTAATTTTCCAGACTCTGATTAAAGGCTTCTGTTACCACTGGCAAAGTGTTGATCAGCTTCTCTCCTTCTAAAACTGGGAGTCTGTCCAGAACCACCAGGACTTTGAAATCTCCAGAAACGCTAAGATTACAAAATCTTCATAGCATGCCTGTGTTACAGCAAGAAGCACTCTAGCTAGTCACATTATACACAGATAAAAATCTGTTTCCATCTGACATAGTATTTGCAATTTAAAATCCTGCTTACCAAAATTTTGTCACTAATTCCAGATAGGAGTAAAATGCTAAATATAACCAATGAGGTATGTTTAAATATTAGTCATACAACATCATCTGAAAACCTCCTGCAAAATAAAATTTTAGTAGACATTTTCCTAACATTTTTTTCAAAGCAAAGTATTGCTCTCAATTCTCAAAAAAAACATAAAGTGTGTCCTAATCTACCAGAGAGAATATTGCACTAGCAGACCTGTTTGTTTTAAAGGCAAAAAAATTTTTTGCTCCCTCTCCCTCATTCCAGTATGTGAATATGAGTTTGACTCTTAGCTGAGTCACTACTTAAGAAAAAAGCAAGCTAACAAGCGCCAGACACAAGAGTAACTATCTAACTTTGCATTCTTTGAAATTGCAATGCTGCTAATGGGATCTTTGTTTCACTACCAAAGGGCTTAATTAGTCAGGATTGTTAGTGAAATAAGTGTCTAATGAAAAGCCTACTAAATCTATGGAGTCTTTCTATTGGCTTCCACTGATGCTGACTTTCAGAACAGTGTTAATTTGATGAGTTAGATCCATAAACCCAGATCTTGGAAATCGAGAGTTAGAGTGGGTTTTTTAAGTATTAATTTTATGTCCTTAAACTTACCAAAAAGTTGACAGCTTTATTATTAGACAAAGAAAAGTTTCAAGTAAATTTTTGTATAATTTACCATTATACTGCTCTCTTAAGTTGTTACTTAATACAAGCTGAACATCAGAGGCCAGCTGAGAAACCTCAGAAACCTCATAAGTAGTCCTCTGGAACATGCAGTTTCTGATCCCCATTCTTCCTTTTCTCTTTACACTATTAATCAAGTGTTTCTGTGGGATATCCCTGAATAACGTAACTTTTTGCACTTCATGCCCTACTTCAGACTGTCAAAAACACAGAACCACTACAAGAAATAAGTTAATTAGAAATTATTCTCTGTCCATAATGTGTGCCATTCATCATAAAGATTAATTGTACTAGGAAACAATAATTTCACCTGAATCTCATTTATAAGGAAGATGAGGGCAAGTGCATTTTCAAAGAGCTCAGTCACTTGTATTCATGGGTATTCTTTACCACTTAGACGTTTTTGAGCTAAGTAAGCCTCAAGTAATTAGTTTCAGCCTGGCTCAGATTACCAAATCATTGATATCAAAGGCTTGTGTAGTAAGAAACAACCTATAATTCACTTACTTTGTGATTTGAATTGCTATAAAGGTCTATTTTAGAACCTGAGAGGTACCCTGAAAACCATGGTCACATGGGAAATCTTTTTTTTGGCATGAAAAGACCCATTAAGTCAATGGGAGTACTCATGTGAACAGAGACTCATGTCAAAAACCACTGATGCTGAGAATGCACTCTTTTGTATTTTCTTTCATTTGTGCGGATAAGCAAGGAAGGGTGCATGAGGAGTACTATGAGGAATATTATGCTCTTATTCAGTATGCTAACCACATTTCACATTATTTCCCATTAAAAAAACCTGTGGCATGCTATACTCTCACTCACACTTTATCCTTAAATCTGTTAAGTAGTATTAGAGCAGTAGATGCTTTTCACTCCAGACATGATTGTAATACCACAGTAATTAACAGATTCTGTAGAGGTATCATTTCATCCTTTGAAGTTTCCTATTGAAGATTTTTCATTGAAAAAAAGCTTTATTAAGATTTTGTTAATCAGTATTGTTGTTTCAATAATTCTCATATTTCTACAGGGACTGATCTACTCATGGGTTTTTGAGTAAGGTTCTGATCCAGCAAGGCTCAGAGAAAAGGAAGGTGCATTAAATAGTTTGTTTGGGTTTTTTCCCTTGTTTGTGTCAAATAAAGAGAAAATAGAGATGCCAGAGAACATTAGAAAAGTACTGCACTCCCCATCATTGCCACATCAAATATTCTCTTGACAGATTTCTGTTATAACTCTATCATATATACAGGCTAAACAATATTTCTGCCATCTGCCAAAAGGTGTAGCATTTAGACAGCATGCATGTTGTACTTCAGCTTGTGGCTCCAGGAAGAAAGTAGGAGAGGTGCCATCTGCTTTTCTTTGTAATTTTCTGCATGTAGATTACATAGCAAGACTGTGGAGGAGATCTTGCCTCCTCTGGAAAATATTACCAGGCTATAAAAATGGCTCTGATGATTTATTGCCACTTCTAACATACCAGGGGTTGTATACAGGAAACAAGCCTCAAACTCTGCAAAATACCAAAGTCCTTCACTGAGATTTAACTGGCACTTCAGTATGCTACTGACTTCTATAAATATATGCTTTATCTAAAGACAAGGAAATTGTAAAATATCTCCGTGCACTGTTTTACTAATACAGTTGTTGAGGACAGGGGATTATTTAGGAAATAGGATGTAAAGCTATCTAGGTTGCTTAGAAGCAAGGAGAAAATTTTAAAAGAGATTTTCTTAAATATATTAATGCATGCATCTTCACAACAGAAATCCTGTTTTCCTTGTTTCCTTAATATATTTGGAAAAAATAAAGAAAAAAGGAAGTGGTTTTAATTAAAATGGGAGCTATCATATTCTCAATCTCTAGATGAATTGAATCAGGGTGAAGTAATTCATCATCATTTTAAGCTAGTCATAGAGAAACTATGTTCAGGGCTCCATTTTGGCTCAGCCTTTTGATCAGGCCAGAGGGGTGTGAAAAATGATGTATAATCAGAACTCAAAAAGATGTCTAGTGTACTACAGAGAGCAGAACTCTATTCCTGAGGATGCACTGGCTGCTTCTGAAGTGCACCTTCATGAGTGAGCTCTTCTGTCAGAGAGGTGCTGTGACACAGTTATGGGTGAAGATTCTCCTTCCTGATAAAAGACTGGGTTTTTTTATAAACAAAGCTTGACCCCTTTTATAATATCTGTGTACATAAAGCCATGCTTAGCTAGAGTGTAGATGCAAATATACTAGCATTAGAAACCAGATCTAGTTCAGGTTTCCTTACATCTGTAAGGAAAGGGACAATAGCTTTTGATGTGACTCACCAAAGCAATTATTGCAAGCTGATATGACAGCACGCATGTTAATGTTATACAACTCCATTGGGAAAAAAACCTCATGCTCCAATATAAAATAATTTAACTGACATAAAATCTCTGTAAAAATCAGTAAATATCCACCCTCTATGAAGATTTGAAATGTAGATAAGGCCGTCACACTTTTACCTTCATTTTCCAGCATTGCAGCCATAGAGAAGGATCACAATAAAGCCTGTTGTTAAGACTTTACAGTTCTCATATTGCATTGTGTTATTATAACATTAAATCGTTACTACAATGAGACAGATGAGAAAGAACTGGAAATAGTCCCTCAAGACAGCTAAAATGTACAAACTTCTCTTCTCATTCCATGGGAAGAGAATCTCTCCTGCTTTCCTGCAAAATAATGTTTCAATCACAGTTGCTAAAGAGTCGCAAACAGCTGCTTGCTTCAGTATGTACATGAAAGAACAAAAACACTTCAGAGCAAGGGCCACAAGAAAAAATGTCATTATGGAAATATTCTCTCTCACCATTATGAAGCAGTTTGGAAAGTAAATAGGTCTTAACTGAATTAGTTGAAAATAGTTGCCATCCCTGTCTCATTATGCATAGTAAAAATAACAATAAACTCGTTAATCTATGAGAGTATTTATCTTTCCTGTTCTTGGAAATGCTGTCAGATAAAGGTACCAAATAATTTAGATAAACATATTTTGGTTATATTTTTGCTTTTCTGTTTTCTCTGTTTTCATGAAGTTTCATTCCAAGCTAGCTTATTCAAAATGCTCGAAACCACCTGATTGCCTCTTTTGATACAGGCATAATATTATCGAAAATTAAACTCGAGTATTTATGCAAATCTGGTCATGTTATAATAATGTTTTGTAGAGAAGTATGGAAAATGGAGAATGAGAGGGATAACTGAATGACCATCAAAGATAGAGGTGATGTACGAAAGAAAGTGCAAGTCTGCAATCTATGAAAGTGAAATGAAGATTTGGCATTTAAGGCATAAGAGGGCATAAGAACTCAATCTTCATCTAATTGACCTTGGGAATTAATAAAAATACAAGACATATACAGGCATACTTAGTGTCACACTTCTGTGTAAATATGTCTTTATATGTCCTTGTCACTGTGTTGCCTATGAATACTTCATTTTTACTTGAACAGTGATGAATGAAAGAGGAGGTGACTAACACCACAGGATTGCTGCCTAGCATGCTCTTTCAAACTGCACTCTGGAACACCACACCAGGGTGGAGAACTCCTGCATGTTGCTCTGCAGCACTAAGCAGTGTATATCAAGTGGACTTCTAGCTGCACAAACCACTGCAGATGATGGTATCTTAGAGGGAATATGCACATGAAGAATTATCCAGTGACCAAAATTACTCAGGAAAACTCTCTGACAGAGTGAAGGACAGTGACAGCGAAGATGAAATGAAAATTTTCAGGGTTCATATAAAGAATTTTACAAAAAAAAAAAAAAAAGTATGCAGTATTTCACAAAACACCACCCTGCATTTGTTCATCATGTGACTTATCAGTGAAAATTTTCTCAAATTTTAACAATTTGCCTTTGAAAAGAAAGACTTTGTAACCCACATTGAACCTATTTATTCATAGAACATAACTTTTTCTTCAGTTACTTTGGGGACATGCAATTTGCAAATGAATCATTTCATTTATCCTTGTTAAAAAAGGCACAGAATTCTATTTTTGTCTATTTAAATTACATTTGAACAAGGGGAAACTCTTATATTACCATCACACATAAAAATTTATTCCTCACATACTCCATCCCCACATCATCATCAGGGCAACACAATTCCAAATCTATACCACTTAATTGATATCCTGACAAATGAACTTGATCTATCACTCTGTGGAAATCAGTAACAATTATGGCAAAATGCTAATCTAGTGGGTATATATTGCTGAAGGAAACTGTTCTTACCCATGAAAGGTTCTTTAAAGACAAGATTTTAAGGTCAAAGATTGATCTGCCATGCTGAAATGTAGGATTTGGCTATACAGAGTTTGAAATAACGTTTATGGTGAAAGCCAATGATTTTTGAAGATGGGTGTATTAACTGGTGTATAATCAATATATGGTTTACTTTTAAAAATTCCATTTTAGAATGCCAGTTATAAAAATTCTTAAAACTACAGTTACATACTCTCCCTGATGTTACACTTGACTCCTTTATGGAATTAGGGAAAAGGCAAGGCAAGAGCACAGGAAATAAAACTATTTCTCTTTTAGAAAATTTAGTTGTGAGGGTGAAATCTTTAGCTATTTAAAAAAATCATAAATACAAAGAAACAAATATTAAAATATGAAAGACCAAAAATGAGTGAAATTGCTATAATGAACTATTCCTTTGTATTTCTGATTAGTTTTACAGGGCAATTCAGTCAGACTTCCAATCTCCAATAAAACAATAATAAAAGGCATTTTTACTGTTAAGAGTTGAATTATCTTTCCAATTAAAACTGATTTTCAGTGGATACTGATGAATTGCTATACTAAAAGGTTCATTACAAGTCTTCCAGTCAAAATGTGTATACATCTATACTTTTTTTTGAACACATATTAGATGGAGTACTATATTGTAAACCAGAGGCTGATGTATTTACCATTGGCATAAAAATCTGTGTTATTCTCCCTATCATAACCTATCTGTTTGCTGGGGTGGGGAAATGAATAATTTTCAATAGAATTCTCTAAGCTATTGAATTAACTTGATTCAGTTCTGGACCTTAAGCACAGTCAGAATTTATTCATACTTGTTCACACACAACTTTGATTTATAAATCATAAACCAAACCATACCCTCTAATACTTGTTTGTAATGACCCAAAAGTGATCTAGACTCTATAAACTGAATGAAGGTCTACACATAGAGCCCAATAATAACACCTGTTTTAGTTGAATAACTTCTTCAGAAAAGACCTCTACGCACATTTATGGAGCATAAAGAATGCCTGTTTTAAGGTTAACACAAGACATACTGGGGAAAAAAAACCCCAACTATTAGAAAACTAGCAGAATTTCTCTTAAAAAGTTCATTTAATATTTTGAATCTTTTGATTTTTGTAATCCATGTCAAGTTTTAGTGATAACTTTATTAGAAAAATTATTAGGTCATGGTCCTTATTTCTCAGTGTCAAATGTCTTCATTGCCCACAAGACACTTGGTTTTACTGTGCCTACAGTAACAGCTGCTGGTCTATGACTGAATACTTCTGAATCAAGAAAAATGGTTAAAGTGAGCTCATTGAATTTTACACTGAATTAAAGAATTACCCAGGATAAGGAAGTAACAGGGATTTAAACATAGGTTTGAAAATATGTTCTAAACTTGTATGTAAAAACGTAGACTGACAAATTGTCCTGTGATAATTCCTATAATTCATGCGTCTGTAGAACATAAATTCTATAGAATATAATGTTCTTTTGGAATAGTATCCTTTATAAAACTCTCTTCAGCTGTCTACAGGTGTTCCTCATTCATTTGTAAATGAAAGATATTTATTGTTTTGACTATTTTGGCTATGTCTGCTACCATGCAGACAGAGTACAACAGTGCATATATGGCTTATTAACATGGAAAAAGGCTAACAATTCTATTATTTAAATATTATAGTTTATTATTTAATAAATAAATTTTATTTTAATCTTACATTAAATCTCTTGTTTTCTTATTTAAATCCATATAGCTTTGTAAAAATTCTATTTGCATGAGTTAATGAAGTATCAGGTATCTAGGGTTAATGTTTTCTTGTCTGTTTTGTTAGTATTATCCTGACAGCTAGAAATCTGTATATTAACTAGTGAATGTCATCTCACCCACTTAAGAAGATGAAAATTAAACCTATGTAGCTATTTATTTAAAATGCCTTCCACACCCCCAAAACACCCCCTATATTCAAAAGGGTTTTGCCGAAATACTATTAAAAGATGTCAAAAGAGCTTGTTGGAACTGCTCCTTGAATGTCAAATAAATATGACATGACATGAAAAATTCAAAAACATAGAATACAAGGTAAGGAAAGAAACGCAAAAAAAGAATTTAAAGTATAATGAGAAGGAAGATGCAAAGTAACTAAGAAACAGCTGCTGAATATGTTTATAATTTTTATTTATTCCTAGTGATTCATAGGTCTAGTTATTATATGGGTAGGTAGTTCTCTAAATATATTATGAAGCTACTTTCATTCATTTTGACTGTATGTAAAAATTTTTGTTTCATTTTTCATACTTTAAAAGAATTTTTTCTTAGTTCTCTGGAAAGAAAACAAGAACAAAATTCCTAAGAAAATAGGAATCCATGACTAAAAAGTTTTTAAGTTTACTGAAAATTTGTATCATATATTTTACAGAAATTCTTCATAAACAGAACACATTCAAATAATTTTTAGTATACACACGTATTTTGAAAAAAAATTTGTATATTGAAAGTATGCCTCACCTTCACATTGAAAAAAAAGAAGAAAAAAACCCAAAAATTAACCAAAACCATTTTTACTATGATTAGCATAATTAATTGCAAGGTGCCTGTTTTCAAATAAAAGCCCAATAATATAAAAGAGAAAATCTTAGCTGAGAAAAAGATGCTGTAGAAAAATTTAAATGGAGTATTATTATTATTATTATTATTATTATTATCAGAGAAGAAGGGACAGACTAGATGAGAATTCAACTGTATTTCAAACATAAACCATGCAGTGAAGGACAAAATAAATTAAAAGGCCTTTAATGAGCAGGGCACAGGAACTGATACTGTAAGATTTTTTTCTTCAATTTACAGAGGAAGAGAAAACTGCAAGAAGATTAATATATACTCAACAAAACATGTTCTCAGTATAGGTAAAATAAAGAATTGATTTCATCTTTGTTGAACCCTTTGCAACATTTCAGTGACTTGTGGTTTCTTTGAGAGCAAGATGTGCCATTAAGCATCATAGTTTATATGCTTATATAATATCTGCGTGTCTATTATTATAGGACTATACATCTCTAACTGATACTGAAATCTACATGATTGGTCTGCCAGGTCAGTCTGCAGGTTATATTCTTGAGAAGATCTGGAGGATTTTCCCCTGTCATTTGATGAAAAAAAATCAATTGCATTTTAGAAAAGCAGTATTTTAAATGAGTTTACATTTTAATGTCATCCCCATGGAAAAAAAAATTCCTCACCCAACATTTACTTAACGCTTAAAAAGAAAAATTATTTATATTTCAGGATATACTTATCAACATAAAGCAGATTTTTTCCTTTCATGACACTGCAATTAATTTTCATTATTTTCCTTGCTTTTGTGAACCTTGCATTATTAATTTATTACTTATTAACACATTTTTAGTTTCCTAATCAAAAGTATGAATAAATTTATAACAGTCAGGATAATTTTGTGTGGGAAGGTTTACCAAATTTGAGAAGTCAGGTAAGTCATCTCCTTGCTAATCTATGAAGAGTCTATAAAAGCAAATAACAGGGACCCACCTTTGCACATACACTAAATTCTCAGAAATTGAACAGCTACATGGAAGCCAACTGAGCTATACAGATTTAAACATATAATGCAATATGCAATAAAGTAAGGGTCTGATAAAGTAGAAAATGGGTTTAAATAACAATTTCCTTAAGGAAGTAAGTGGGTCTCATACTGTTGAAGTCAAGTCAATAGAAAACACATAAATCCAATACACCAAGCAGGAACTTTCTGCTGACGTGGCTATATTTTATTGCTGTCATTGAAAGGCTAAAAAAAAAAAAAACAAACCCTATTTTCCTTTTTTTTAAATCTAATTTATTAGTTTTTTTGTCTTGGATTATCTCAACCCCAAATTAAGTACCATAGCTACTTCTTTCAGCTTTTAATTTTTTCTTGCTATTACTCACTAGTGAGAAGGGCAGTGATTGTCTCAGATCTGTAAGCAAAGTATAGTGGAAATAATAACACAGTAAAAGAAGCATAAATGACAATTTTGTTTTTCTGGACACAACTGACCTTCCAGGCCTGCTCCTCTCTATGTGGATCTTAATGTCTGCTTAAAGTCAGTGAAGATCACATTGTCTAACAACAGCTGCCCATGTGCTCTCTCTTTACGGACTCTTAAGGAAAAGATTCCACATTTCATCTTGGTGCCAGCAGAAGTATTGACAGTCAAATGCATATACATCATTGGCAGTACAACAGTTAAAAGACTTAAACATATACGAAAACCCTAAAATAAACACAGTATCAAAAGCTTATAATACTTCAGAGCATTGTAGAAATATTCACATAGAAAAATATTTTAAAAGAACATTAATTATGAATTTGATAATATTACATATGAATATTTTTATTGAAACATTCTGTAATAATTAAGAGCATCATCATAGTACTTTGTCATATGAAAAAAAATACCAGTATACACAGTCTCTTTCTATCCTGAAAATCCCATAACATGCTGAAAAACAGTGTCTTTGATATTGATGATGTATAAAGGATGCAAAATACACCAGACAGTAAGACCTGTATTCTGAACAAGTGCTCAGAGAGTAACAGGCTTTGGAATGCAACTGGGGGGGAAGAATAAACAACCGAAAATAAGAACTAATTACAAACTATATTAACTTTTATAAAAGCACTATGGTTTCTGTAACTTATGAAAAAGCAACATAAGCCAACTGCATTTACATAACCTGACACAGAAAGGATTACCTCAGTTCTAAGCGAGCCAAATATCCAAAGTACTGCAGAGTGTCATTATTCAGCAGCAGAACAAATCTTGATTTAGGGCAAGAACTGTCAGCCTTCCTAAGAGGGAAATATGCCACCAGCTGAAAGATGCACAAAAGGTGATCTCTCCAGTTCACAGTATGTTCCTTCATAGTGCAGATTGCATGAAGAATTTCAAATGTCTCATGACAGCGATACCCTGATCTTCATTTTATGTAAAATGAGACATGTAGTGCATCATTTGAACAGAAGTATGTATGGGCAAGGAGAAGGATGCCACTCTGAAAAAGTCTCCGCAATACAGTGAAGCAACACACTAATTTTAGAGAAATCAGGTCCTACAGGAAACCTGACAAGTTTGCTGCAAATGCCTGTCAAGAAAGTATTGAAAAGGTATTTGTGATTCTCTCACAGTGGCCATATACATGTGACAAAAATTTTACTAGCTAAGTACAACTGAAAAAGCAAATTTGATCCATCTTAAATGCTTTTACTCCTGTTTTTCTGTCCACAGAATCACCCTGTAGGTAAAGTCACGCTGTAGGCAAAGTTACCACTTCATTCTAAATCTCTCATCAACTTCATGACCCTCCTTTGGACTTGATCCAACAGGTCAATGTCCTTCCTGTGCTGGGGACCTCAGAGCTGGACTCAGTACTCCAGGTGGGGTTTCACCAGAACAAAGTAGAGGGGCAGAATCATTAATTTTGTTAGTTTGCATCAGCAGCCTTGGCTGAAGTGTTTCAGTGATTTATTCAGTGTCCTCAAGTGCTCTCAAACTCTATGCCACCATCCCTTCTCCTGTTACAATATTGACTTATGAAGCATAAGTTTGAAAAGACATGAGCAAGGGTAAAAGCACACGTAGCACTGCTGTCACAGTGGACACAATCACGCCAAAAGATGATACATACTGTGTCACGCAAACTCCTATATCCATGCAGAATAGAAGCATAGATAGCATTGTAAGTATTTACTATACCCATAAATAAGTCCAGCCATACTAGAATACACAGACAGAGCCAAAACAAAGGTAGCCCAGTTTGTACCACATGTATTTGCTGCACCATTAAAATATATGTATTAAAATAGCAAAACAGACAGGACTATGTGCAATGTAATATACCCCCGTAACAGCATTACAGAAAGCAAATGTGTGTAAAGAAAAATAAAAAAGAATGCAGTTTTAAGTTTAGAAAGGCAATTAAGGCTGGATCAGAAGGAAAAATGCAAGTAGGCTGCTTCATAGAACTCTGCAAAAGAACATATTTTCACACCAGCAGGCATGACTCTGTAGGAAGGATGGGGCAGGTGTTGGAGGAACTGGCTGAGAAACAAAGCAAATGAAGATAGATGAATGTTTGAAAAGCTTTTAAAATATTTGGAATTTGAATGGGAGTCAGTGGAAAAGCATGAACATCCAGCTGCCATTGCCATAATGGTAATTAATAAATTTTAGTGGTTATAACGGGTGTTTGTGAAATACAGAAAGCTTTTGTCAAAGTTTGGACTCAGAAATCAATTTCTTAAGATAGTATGGACCAGGAAAGAGGTAAAGCAGTCTGTCCTAAGGTTATATATGAGAAATAGAACAACAGCTCTGGTGAAAATCTGGCTATAATGCAGAATATATGAGGAATAATTCAGTTCAGGGTCATATGACATATTCTGATATCATACCAGCACAAACTTTGAGCCAGAAGGGATTTGGGGCTGCTAGACCCTCTTTGCCAAATAGTAAAAATTTCTAAAAGATTTCTAAAAAATACTGTGGGGATGGAAGACTTTAAGCCTAATGTGAACAAACATATAGATGTCCAGTTCACAAACATATAGAATCAACTTTATATTATTAAGATATCTGTCCTAATTTTGAAAAAAGGAAATTAATTTAAACCGTTGTATAAATCATGATGAAGAGGAAAAAGATTAATTGTATCTTTCATGTTTAATTGCCTGGTGAACTTATCCAGGTGTGGCATGAATAGTTTCTTATTCTAATGTGTTGATTTCAAGGGGCTAGAACTAGTCTATATCGTAATGATTGCATTCTTATTTGTTAGTGCTTTGAACAAGCATAGCAACTGATGAATACCACATGAAAGGCTTCCTTCCAGCAGTACAAAGTTCATTTAGAGCCTATTCATGGAAGTTTCAAATTTAGAAGATAAAAAAGTCACTTTGAATGCTAATTTTAGTTATTTAAGTTGCAAAATAAAAATTTAATATTATGGTTCCATTGTAGTGGTGTCCAAGTAATAGGATATTTTTATGAGTTCTGCAAATAATACAGTGGATCCAGCAAATCCAGACAGACATCTTCAGAAAACCTTGCAAAGACTTCTTTCTTGCTATTATAGTGAGTGGTCCTTCAGTTCTAGTAGGGATTTCAGTAAAGCTATTGATTTTATTGTGGCAAATGATAAAATATATTGCAGTGTTGAAGGATATCAATATAAAATTTCAAATTGGGTAGAAAGACTGATAGGGAACTCGATAATAAAGAAAGATGTATTTATCTATAAAGCTGATTGTAATAGTTCAAACCCATCTCACACTTCCATGTGGGTAAAATAAAACTGTGGTTAGTATACTATAAAAAAACTGAAATTCTACTGTGTTGCTTACAGCATTCTTGGTTTACAGCGATATGGAACTACTTCTTTTCCAGTGCAGCATCAGAGACACAATACCGTAGACTTCTCTAAGCACAATGGAGATGCATTGTGGCAGACGACATCACAAGGACTCTTCATCCTCAGCCTCATTTTGGTTTTGGTCAAATGAGCAGTCCTTTACACATCAGTTACGTGGACATATGCGTAATTCTTGTGTGAGGAGAAGAGTTGGGTATCCCGAGAATATGAGGAAGATGTACAAAATACTTCTCCCAGACTAGTCTACTCCGCTTCAATCCATTCATGTTTTACTATTCTGCCCTACTGTTTTAATTAATACTAGGAAGTCAATTACCAGACAAAAAGGGTTTGGAAGTCCAAACAAGCTTAATGCATAAACTGATTTCAAATTTTGTCAGTGGAAATAGCTGAGGATATAAGGCCAAAATTTCTTCAAGAATTTTCACTTAAATTAGATTAGTAAATCCAAGGAAACTTAACAGGAATGAACTGACAGCATTTTTAGGTTTTAAGTGCTAGTAAAGGGAAAGCTGAAACTTTCACTTAGAGGCTCTCAACTTTACTTCTGATAAACCCACTGGAATCTTAGGTGCCTGTTGCATGTGACTCTCTTAGCTTTGCACTTGACTGTGAAAGGTGAAAGTCTCTTCATTACCCTAACAATACAATTGACAGCTAAAATCAGAATTTTTCCAGGTTTATGTCATTGAGACTTTATGCAAACATACACCTCCTATCACACAGATCTGTTTTTCTGCTGAGTAATGAGAATATCAGATGATTGGGTAGACTGTGATGCAGTGAAGTTTTCCTCCAGGGATGGAAAACAGCAGAAATTGTGCACATAAATTCTTCTTCTAGTGGTTCAAAATTCAATTATATAAGCTGCAAATAGTCCCTACAGCCTGTCAGAGATTCAGAAATCTGTCTCTTCCACAGCCTTACTCTTTCACACTTGATCATTAGGCAATTTCCCACTCTCTGCACACCCAAAAGGGTTATTCTTCTCTATGCTCTTAAAATACTGCATGAGATTAACACAGCCACAAGACACATATATGCTATTCACTCTGTGGTAGTAATGTTTTTTAGCTCTGATCTGAGGAAAGTGCAAGGACAAGAGATATAAACATTCTGGTCCCAAAGATTTATTGATGTTGGAGTTCTCAGTGAAACACAATTCCTCTCCTCATGCCTTTCTCACTCACTTCTGTATTCATTTACATTTTCTCATATATTAGTCCTAGGGCTTGGGCTAAGACTGACAGAGCTCAGCTTCAGATGGAAATTTCACTTTTTAAAAGGCTATTCTAGTATAACCGAGCAAAAGACAGACTCAAAACTCATATCATGCTTAGGTGACAAATAAATGCCAAACCTAAGAAATGTCAAGAGCACAGTTAGTGAGCTGATGCCACATTACTCTACACAAAGGGATTTGGTAGATGAGCAAGGAAATTCCAGGTACATATCCAAATATGAACATACTGACTAAGTTCTTTTCCTATACATTTCAGAAGGCAAACTGTGCTGACTAGTCCATAACAGCTGTGCATACTTCTCTCTCCAAAAATGGGTTAACTCTGCAAAGATCAGCATTAACTCCCACACAAATTTCTGCTGGAAATCTATCAGGTTGCTAGGGTAGCATGCTGTGCATAAAGGCTGCTCCCTGGCTGTGTACCCTCCCTGCAGGCACACGAAGCCCTAATTATGAGGTATATATACAGAAGAGTTTCTGTGGGATAAGGAGAAGCATCAACAAATACACTACTTCCTTTGCTCCATGAGTTGCAGACCCTTTGAAGTCTTTTTCTGTTCCTTTGTTTGTGCTTGGATCACCATATGGGAGGCTGTTTAAAACTTCACTTTTATTATTCTGACCAAAAATAACATCTAATTTTTTACTGTTACTCATTAATTTAATTTTAAAATTCAAAGTAAACAAATCCTGAACAGCAAGCAATAAACTAAAAACTGAAAGGGGATGTTATGTGCTGTGACAGCAGGACTGCCCTTGTCCCATTTCATTACCAGTTAATGTGACTTTTTTCTTTTGCAAGGTCATTTAAATACTATATAAGGAAAATACTCTCTTTTTTTGGTCACATTATGCACCTTTATTAACTTATTTATTGGTGCATTTATTTCTTTATTTTGCCTCATCATAGGGAGTGAAGGATAGTTTCTTTCTTCACTTCAGGTTCTATTTCACTTTGTTCCCCTATCTATTTTAAGACTTCTTTACCTCCTACAAAAAAAACCTTTTCATTTCTATAAGTCTAGCATCAAGTCATAAAGGATGACTTATGCATCCTTACAGGCTAACCAATATGGCTGCAGTTAAATACAAAGAAAGGGTTACTACTCCTGGCTGCCAGGAGCTTATATGCTATTTCCATAGCTTTCCCTCATGCTCCATAGTGAAAGTGATGGGACTGAAATTTTTCTGTATCACTACCCTAGCACATAAATCTAATTGCCGAATACTTAGAGAGTCTGTATATGCCAACATGGACAATATTTTGAATTTCTTATACAGCCAACTAATCCATGCACTTCTAGAATATAAAAGTTGAGAGACAGAATAGAACAGTCTTGGCACTGAGAAAAAAGCATAGGTGAATTTCTTAAAAAGAAGAGAGGCACAGAGGAATTTCCCTTTGATTTACAGTATAAATCCTTTCCAAACCCACACAGGTTAAAAATTCTAGTTGTCGTATTTGTTTTGTATCTTAGCATCTTTGTTTTCTTTATGCTTAAGATGCCCTCAACATATATCCCCGTGAGTATAGCTAAATTGGAAGAGGAAGGTTAGAAAGATTTATAATGTTGCCAGAGCTGTCGTATGGGCAACAAACAGGGAATGTTTCATCATAAAGACTGTGAAAGTATTCTGCTTACCATTTCTTTGAAAGTTCATTTTTTCCTTTTTGTATTCCTAAAGTACAAATATCAGTGCTTTTGAAACTAAAAGGTAAATTATTCATAACAATTAGAACAGCTGCTTTATCTTTGTCTTGTAGGTAGAAATCACAGACAAAAATAACAAACACTAGCAGAATTAAGTATGAAATATTTGCAGAATGTGCATCAATGAGATTTTCATTTTCTTACACCTAGTTCATGTAAATCAAGTCCTCCTTAGTCCTTTTCTGCTGTTCTCTTATACCTAAGTGTATACTAAAGGGGCTTCACCCCCTTATACTTCATACATCACATTGTGTATAATATGTCTAGATTTATAGGCTGGAATTCATCCCCCAAAAGACATGAAAGACAGTAAGCAAACCTTTAAGTTACATTCTGCTACTATATTTACTTGACTGACAAACACAGAAACTATAATACTAATAACAGCAGGTTTTAATTGCATACATTGATTGATCACTGCATGGCTCTCTTATTTTAACTATATACACACCCCATGACAGTTATGATTTTGTAAGAATTTGGTTGGGTTTTGCAGTTCTTTCCTGAAGAGCTTCAGCAGGCAATCTTCACCAGAAACAAAAAGAAGGGGGTAAAAAAGCCACTAAAAACCTAAAGCAGCAGCTCTGGGGTGCAACCATACAACTCTAAATACCTAGTAGTTCTCTGAACATTTAGAAATGTCCAAGCCCTTCTTGGGAAACAAAAACAAACAGTTATTATGTCATTTACGAAATAGACTCAACTGGTCTATTGATACAGGAATTCCTCAAAGAGGAAAACTTCTCATGTTAAGAGGATGAAGCCCCTATTTGGATTAAGGACAAGAAGTATTTCAGGATTAAAAATATCAACACATTAGAGATTGCCTGCCTTGGCAGGGAATAGTGTTTCTAGCCTCAGACAAATGAGGACATTAAGTAATTGGAAAGAGACCATTAGGCAAGTCGTAAATCTATAGAATCTTTTATCTTCCCAAGCATCTCCCTAAATAAAGAAATTGCTTAAAGTTTCTGTTTCTACGTCAGGATAAATGTATTATACCAAAATGTAGCAATCTCTTACTCATTCTACTCAAGTATTGGTCTTCTTCCCAGCACCTTGATTGAGAGTACAACAAAATTGTCATCCCGCAGTGTGCAGCATCAACACTGAAGAGCAGTCAGTGAATTCTAGCTTTGTGCTCACTTCAGGACATTTATTGTCTTAGATTTTTAATTCAACATATATTAAAAATTATGTTACAGAAAAATGAATAAAATCTTTTGTGCTTAGTTTTTAAATGTTCATTGTATTGTGACTGGTTTTGTGCCAGAGAAGAGGGTCTTTCCAGCTTCCCTTCTCAAATATGCAGGTAAATGGAATATTTATGTGAAGGATCTAATTATTTATTTCAAATCAGGTAAGTTTCTTCCAGCATCCTCCATTTAAATGGTGTTACTGGCTGAATGGCAGAACTCAGACAGTCATGATCAGTGGAGTAGAATCCAGTTGGAGACCCATAATCAATGGTGTTGCCCAGGGATCAGTACTGTGTCCAGCCTTATTCAACTTGTTTATCAGCAGCCTGGACTAGTGTGCAGCCTAAGCAAGTTTGCTGATGATAAAAAATGGGGGGGAGTACCTGATACACCTGAAGGCTGTGCTGCTGTTCAGCAGGACCTTGAAAGGCTGGAGAGTTGAGTGGAGAGAAAGTTAATGAAGTTCAACAAAAGCAAGCATAAGGTGCTGAGCCAGGGGATGAATAACCCTGAGTACCAGCAGAGGTTAGGGGATGACCCACTAAAGAGCAGCTCTGCAGAGAACAACCCAAGAGTCTTGGTGGATGACAAGTTGAATGAGCTGGCAATGCCATTGCAGCCAGGAGAGCCAATAATATCCTGGGGTGCATTAGGAAAAGTGTGGCCAGCAGGCCTAGGGAGATGATCCTCACCCTCTACTCTGCCCTACAGGCTACATCTGGAGTATTGTGTTCGGTTCTGGTCTCCACAGTCCAAGAAAGACAAATTGCTACTGGTGAGGGTCCAGCAGAGGCCAGAAAGTTGATGAGGGGTCTGAAGCATCTCTCCAGTGAGAAGAGACTGCAGGAACTGTGCCTGTTTAGTCTAGAGAAGACTGAGAGGGGACCTCATTAAAACACAAAAATATTTTTAAATTGAATATCAAAAGGATGGTGCCAGAATTTTCAGTGGTGCCAGTGACAGGACAAGGAGCAATGGCCATAAACTAAAACACAAGAAATTCCATCTCAACATGAGGAAGAACTCCTTTACACTGAGGGTGGCAGAGTACTGGAACAGGCTGCACATGGAGGTCATGGAGTCTCCCTCTCTGGAGACATTCAAAACCCACCTGGACACATTCCTGTGTCACATGCTCTAAGTAACCCTGTGATCCCCAGAGGTCCCTCACAACCCTAACTATTCTGTGATTCTGTAACTGGAACCTATTTACACATGACAAAAATTATTCCTTTTACAGAACTCTGTAGCTCTGTTCATTATTTGTATTTTTCCACCTATCTTCCTTTGGCATTACAGTGAGCAGCCCTGTTTCAAGATATCAGCTGTCTCATCCTTCTCCATTGTATTCCTTCCTTGCAAGGTTCTCTACATATATAAAAGCAAAAATTGAAAAATACCAAGCTGTCTCCAATAGGTGATCTTCGCGAATGAAGAAGAAACTCTAGAGGGACAAACACAGGCAGAAGCTAACTGCTGCTTTTTATATTTTCTTCCACATAAAATCAAACAGAAGCTAGTTTGCCCTGGGCATTTTGCTTTATACATTGTGTAGAATACATATTCTTGTCCATTTATATTCATCAGACCTAAATCTGGGAACTGCTATCATGCTGACAAAGAACCAGAGACAGAATATAATTCCTGTGTTGCTCCTGTGTATGATAATATGATCTCCATGACTGGAAATTTTCTTGGTACCCTTGCACAGTGTGAAGATGGTATCAATCTGCCTGAGTAAGATTAGCAACATCCATTCAGTTTCTAACTCTGACATGAGGGGGAATGAACTAAAAGGCTAGAAAATACCAGCGTTCTCAATGAACAGATATATTTTTTGAAATATTTCCTGGTTTATAATAGGCGTTAATCAAATATTTTTGTTTGCTCCTCAAGTTTAGAAATAAATTCATTAAAAAACTTAATCCATTACTCTTCACAAAGTCAACCAAAAACTGAAGCAGAGCACATAATTAGAATTAATTGTATTGCCTGCTTGCAGAAGGAGTTCTGAGATATCCACTGGGGCTCCCAAAGAGGCTTTTTTCACCATTTGGGGGACCTTATGTAAGCTATATTGCCAAAATATCCTTCATTTGATATTACATAAATTTTTCAAGTTGAAGCAAAATGAACAGTGCATGCTTTATATTTTCTGCCCCTTCTATTCAGCAAGCAGGAACATCCTAAAAATTTTAAACATGGTCCACTGCTAGACTTTAGAGAGGGGTTTTGGACCCAACTATCCCATTAGAAAACTATTAGAAAAGTTGTACTAGAAAATTCTACAAATATGACACAGCTCTGAATACCAAGTTTTGTACCTTCATCCAACACGAAGACTGCAGTTTGTCAATCACTAACACAGTCATGGGAAACTAGAATAGTAGCAGAGAAGATGTTTTCAGGAGCATATTTCACATTAATAAAATTCACTAGATACAGGTGATTAAAAAAACCTAATAGCTTTTTGCACTAACTCTTCTTAAATGTGACAGAAAGTTCAACTTTTCCATCTCTGCCTCGGATTTTACACTAGTCTTTGTGTTCCTTGGGTTTTTCAGCACTCTCCTAATCAGCATTTTGACTGCAGCTTTTGTTTTGCTCTAAAGGGCTTTACATGTGTATTTTCTGCAGTGAAATGAATAGAACTCCAAAGTGAATGACTGAATATTAAATAAATCAAAAGCATAGTTTCAAAACACTTAAAGTGGAAAAGTACTGCATTTACAAAACTGTCAGATTTGTTATTCCATCTATTTACTTTCCTAATACTGATCCCAGACTCTGCAAAGGCAAGGCTACTACTAGCCCAACAAAGAAAGCTGGAACATTGCAAATTGCTTTGTTTTTCCTGCAAGACATTAGTCAGAGATAGGCTAAGCTACTAGGACCACACCTGTCTTTTCCACAAAGGCAGGTAGTCAGAGATGACAGACCTGCACACCAGGGTACTTAAACACAGTGAGATTCAATTTTCACCAAAAGCATTCCCAGGGAAGAATAATTCCCCATGGAGAAACAGGAAAAAAAGGAGAAAACACTATTCCAAGAACTTGCCACTGTATGTAAAAAACCCACAAGATAAATCTAAAGAACTGAATGTTTAAGTGAGAATAAACTTTTTACCAAGTGAATTACTATATTTCATGGTAATAATTAAAATGATAACATAATATGCAATAAAATAATGATAAATAAGGTAATAGAAAAAAAACACTTAAAGGGTTTAATTGTTTATACAGTCCAAAAAGTCCAACCAAGCAGGGATAAAGATAAAAGCTGGCTCAAAAATATGTGATGAAGAATGCATTAGGCACAGGAATAAAAGGGATAACTCATAAGAAAACAAAGAAAGAGGTTTAAAAAAAAAGGTATCAAAATTTTGAATAAAAATTCTGATTCCAGTAAGGATTTTTGAATAAAAATTCTGATTCCCATAAGGATTTTTGAAGATCATTTAATTCTTATGATTTATTATTTCTTCAGTAAAACTACTGCACTGAGACACTGTGGTTTTTTTTAATAATAGAAAATGACAAATGCCACTGCAATCAGTAACAATGACTTTCTCTTTCATCAGCTAGTGGTCTGGTGCTGATCATGGTGCGGATCAGATGATGAAATCAAGGAAAGTGAATTGGTAAACCAGCTGGAGAAAGCTTTTCTAATATGATTTAAGACAACAAAAACACAAACAGAGGAACTTTCTTGTTTTTCTTTAGTTCACTTCTGTCTGTAACAGTGTGATTTCATTTATGCTTGTGAAAAGTGTGTATAAAACTCTTATCTAATACTTATACTAACCACCTCCTCTCAAAGGGATAAATTGCAGCACAATCCAAATACAGTGGAAAGATAAGATCCTGGGATTTTTTGCATCCTACCCTGTATTTTTACAATGGGAAATAAAGATACACAAATTATGAGGAATCCATATTTTTATTCCTTTCCACTCTATGAGTCAAAATGCAGTAAAGGGTACCACATCCCTCTGTGAATTGAGTGAATGAGAATTTGACAAGACTAAAGGACCAGCAAAATACACACAAACTCTCCCTCATTAGATTTTTTGCACAAGAGTGACTACAGAGAGCTATGAATGAACAGTACTATGAATAATAAAACATCTGTGAATTACATAATGTCACTAAGTACATTCCAAATGGTATGCATATATTAACCCACAAACACAGGCTGGTACTTATTTAATACAAAATCAGAAAAAAAAAGGGTGTTTCACAAAGGCCCTGGAAGTCCATTATGTTATCCAAATCTCACATATTACTCTAAGGAATGTGATGCTATTGTTACACCACAATAAACAATTGTCTCAGCAATAGCTCTCAGTGACAGGTAGCAATATCTTTGGGAAATCCACCAACTTTAATAAAAGTTTAAGGAAATGTAATTTCTTCTTGTATTTTAAACTGGCTGAAGTCCACATGGAAAAAAAATATGAGGTACTTTTACACATATTAAGACTCCATGTTTTCACAGCACTTCACATTGCCATTGAAATGCAGAAGCAAACTTCTAGCCCATAGCACCTTCTGACAATCAGAAAAGCTTTCCCTCGTATCACTGCAGACTTCACACAGCTTGATTGGAACCCTCTGTTTTAGAAATGCCCCACACCATCCTGGTGATAAATCATTTTAGGATTTGCATGCTTGCTCTTAGCTTTAAAAAAGGATGTGCTGCTTTTTCACTGCTGAAGCAAGGCTTCTTTTTAAGCAGCTGTACTAGTCTCTTGACAGGGTAATACAGATACGGATCCATAATTATAAAGGGAAGTCAAAATTATGACTCCTCTGCTGTATATTCTTCTTAATGACTATCTCAGAAATAGGAACATAGAACTATTGCTTCAAACACAAGTCTGAAACCCCCAGAGTTTTAAATTAATATTGCATTTTTTTTTTAAATTACCTTTTTTCTGTCTCTCTAAAATTACCTACTCTTTCAATTAGCAGAAACACATCACTTGGTAAAAATACAAAGTGTTTTATTATTCTATTATAGCTTGATACCATTACTTGGAAAAGTCTTTACTACGAAGTAGCACACTGTTTATCCTCAACTAGTCATATACAACATCAGACAATTTGACAGTTTACCACACAAAAACCTGATTCAAACCCTCTTGAAGTCACTGACTCATATTTTCCTTTTACTTTCTTGAGTCAGAAATCTTTTAGAAGTCAAGTGCCCTTCATCCTTTCATTCCAGTATGTAGCACTCCAAGCTCATATCACAACTGCCTCCTCTGATGTTATGACCTCCATGGTAAGATAGTGTAGGAAAGGTTTATTCAGTATAAAAACTTAGGATGAGGCTCTAGGGTTTATGAAATTAACAGATGGCCTCAGTCTAAGTGTATTTAAAGGAGATTTTATTTTTTAATGAAAATAATTTGAGATTGGGTATGTAACCAAAACTCAGGTATGTACTTGATCTTATTCCAGAAATAATTCAAGATAGATCATCCAGGTTACCATATGGGCTATATTCCATTCCTGTTCCTATTAAAAGCAGATTACAGAATGGCTAAAGCTACTTATGATTTTTCAAGCTTACCAGTATTAATTTGAATAAGATAATAGATGAGGGAAGAATGATTGGCAGCCATTCCATCCACAAAGTACAAATCTCTTCAGCAGAATTTCAATGGATTGCAGAACTAAGTATCAAAAGATTTAGTGATAATTTGATCTTCCATTTTTTTAAATAGTAGTACTTCTTAGATAACGTTATTCACTCTATTTTTTCCTAAAAAAAGAGATTTGTCATATTTATATTCTGTCCTAAAATGCACTACTGCAAAGTATTATGAAAGTTTGATATGTAAACTGAGGTATTAGATATGTGCAACATAAAATCTGTTGATGTGCAAAAATCATGAAGTGTACACAGTGAGTTATGAATCCAGTCTTAAGTTCCAACCATTGATATACATGTCTGGGGACAAGAATTCCAATTGCCTTATCTTTCCTGGTTATGGCATGTAGGGAAGCAGCTAGTGCATCTGTACAGGCCCTGAGTGGCGCATGCACAAGCCAGGGAGATGATACAGATGTCCAGAATCTTCCCACCTGACACCTGACTAAACTCACACAGGTTACTGCAAGATGTGGATAACCATCTGTACATCTGTCTGGTACTGACACTTAAGGGCCATATTGTTTCAAAGAGTTAATCACTGGAGGAAGTAATAGGAAATATTTTTGAAAATTCAGCACTGTTTCCTACATGAACTATAATAGTTATTATAGTTCTCTCCTGGTGCAGTTCAACACAGCCAGAATATGAGAAATCCAGCAGAGTCGATGCACTGTAAGAGACATGTTTTATCATATTTACAATAAATTATGCAAAAAATGTAAAGGTTACATTTTAAGGGACAATTCTCTGCCTTTTTTTCCCCATCATATTAAGAGGGGAAAAAATTATTATTCTGAAAATGACAAAGCTGAAGTTATTATGCCAGACCTCATGATTCTAATTTTTTATCTTCAACATGCAAAAATGCTGTACATGTGTAGATGAAGACTTTACCTAAACTTTATATTAGGGCATAAATCAGTAAAATCCCATTGACTCTCACGTACCATGGGTAGAATTTACTTAAGCAATTCTCATCATGTCCTGTAATGTAAGCTGTCCTATATGTATTTAATACACCAGACAGTCAAGGCACAGAAATCTAAGGTGATTTCTTTCATCCCAGGGTAGCAGGTCAGTGTCATGAACAAGATCCCGAATTCCCAGTTCCTAGTTCAATGTAGTAAACAGATTATTCATTTGAAATTAATGCAGCTCATGGTATAAATGCAGCCTTTACTGAAGTAGGCAACAAGACAAGAATATGTCCTATTGTTTGTATGTTTTATATATAAGCAAAAATCTAAAAAAAATATCAAGGGGATTGTAGAAAGTTAATGGACTAAATAGCAGTTCAAAAATCTCCTGTCTTGTTTCAAGACTTGCTAATGTATCATCTTCTATAATTACTTACAGCAATGAATTCTGTGAAGCAGAAATCCTGACATTACTGTCTGACCTCCCATAGTTATAAATCCTATTTTTCTGGAAGCACTTTTTACCTTGAAATGTATTACAATAAGCCACAAACTCAATCAAAGCAACAAAAAATTAATATAAAAAACACCCTAACAACCTGTATAAAAACAGTATATATTTTTCAAAAGTTATCTTATCCAAAATAACTTTTTGAGTGAAATCAAAATCTGTCTGGTGCTTCTCACTGACAGTTCTAATTTCAGTGAGAATGATTCAAAGCAAAGTGCAGAAGGCTGCATGGAAGTGCTGCACAACACAATATGAAATCGTGTTATATTAAAAATCCAATGCTGTATTTAAAAACTGAATTTACTTTTTAAGTGGGAGATTGAAAATTAAAAAACAGTATATTAGTATTGCCCCTATGTCTTTACCTTTTCATTATTTCAATATTAATGCTAGAAATTAACCCCATCAATGTAACAAAAATAAAGGAATACTAGACGCTGCTTCAAGGGATTTTATTTGGTTTAGCTCTCTGCTACCCTTCAAGTTCTTCAGGAATGATCCAATGTCCGTACATGAGAAAGGCACAAGCTTTGCTCAAGAACTATGGTGAGATTCATAAAAATATTCAAACTGATCTTCCTTGAAAGATCAAAAACTGAACTCAACAGGAAACCAGAAATTATCAACTCCTTATCACTGCAAGATGCTCAGACTTCACGTGCTTCTAAGTGTCTGAAACACAAGGTGAGCATGACATGATGTCATGACATGACATAAACTTTACAGACACATGTAACTGTACCATTTGCATTCTCCTTTCACCATCTTCATTGCACTATAAACTCTTTATCATGCATAGGAAACACCTGACTAATTGCATCAGGAAGTCTACCCTTTGTATTCCACAACACTGCTTATAGCTGCTTCTTTCAGGCTCCCTGGAGCTTCAATTCACAACTTTTTAATGCCCTCCACAGGGAGTATTTCAAAATGAGGGATGGAAGCAGGATGAAGGCAACAAGAAAAACACTGAGTCTCCCGCAGCTTGTCTAGGTTTTTCTTTATAACATAAGCTTCTCAGGACAAAGCTCATGTATCGTTGTGTCACTGCCAGCACTGAGTATATAATCAATGGTTTCACAATACTATTGAATTTGTTATTTCCATGTCTTTTCTCCAATCATTGAAAGACTTTACCCACTAACCATGTCAATATATTCACACTTCACAGATGTGAAATACTTGTATAAAACCAGATATGCTATCTATATTCAAAACCAAAAATATTGTTTCATTTGCTTACTTAACATGATTTTTTAGGAAAAAACATGCAACCTGTAATTTTTTTTTCCTTAATTGCAGCATGGTTAAATCTAAAGCATTCTTTGACAAAAGTGCACTGAAGTATAGATATATGTAACTGTCCCATATACATAATGATGAAAATTATTATCTGTTTCAAATAATTTGGCCAGGAGGCAGTTCATAGCTGTTAAGCAAAAGAAGGATTTGCTCTGAAAAACAGTTCTCCCATCTTCAGTGAAATGGAAGACATGAAGCATTTCTACAATATGATACTACTTTTTACAGACATTTCTATGGATCTCATAACTATACCTTGTAGGTAATTCACAAAACAAAATGCATCAAAGAATTTTCTCTGACTGAGACAATGAAAATTATCCTTTTCACAGGTGTAGCCCAAAAGAAGTGGGTACTAGAGGCAGATCTAGGAACAGAGACTGATTTTCTGGTTTCTAGCCCTTCTACAGCTAGACTGATTTTCTTCCCCTCCATAGAAATGGTGTTGTGATGTTAGTAAAGTCAAATACACAAACTGTCTTCTACCATTAGATATATGCTAAAACAAACCAAGTGTGATGAGACATTTCTACTTAAATGTGTTCCATGTTAACTGACATTAGATGCAGAAAGGTTTTGAGCTTGAACACATATAAAATTCCTCTGAGATTAAGTCTCTCTGTAGACTCAGGTCAAGAGACACGAAAAAAGGTTTCATCCTAAATATTAGAAAAACAACTTAGGCTGAATGAAAGGGGCCCCAAAATGCCTACTTCCTACTAAGTGTGACACGATGCAGGTAGGTGAGATGCCAAATTTTGCAATAATCCTGATTCACCTTTTAAAATTATGCATGTGTAACTGTTTACATGCTAACTCCCTTCTTAGAGGTGAAAGCTGAGACTGGCTAGAGTTGTCTTTACTCCCTGTATGCTTTTACCATTCTCACAGTACAGGGCTGGATAGCAGAAGAAAATAATCATTCTTCTAAGAAAAAAAAGGAAAAGCAGATGGACATTTATGATATAGAATTATGCCCACACTTCTTCTGAGGTTAATTAGTTTATATACTCTTTTGCTCATATTTGCTTAAAAAAATTGCTCTAAAGAATATTGGAGAAATGATACCTTTTATGCAGAAACAACAATTGTCAGCACACAGTTTCACAGTTTAAAGAAGGGCTATTTTGTGTCAAAAGCCAATTGAAAATCCTGCTTTCCTGAATAAAAACTCTGCAAAATATAACATAAATAGATAATTAAGCCTGATAAGATAGGCTATAGAGCATAATTAGTTTACTAAAGTCCTGTAGAACATTTTCCTCTGTCATATTTCTCATAGATAATATATAAATAAGTAGCGTATTTATATGTATAAATAATAAATAATTGAATTTTTTTTGAAAATTGGCTTGGTTGACACTTGCTACTCAAAATAGTATTACTGGCATAAACTAAGACTGTTTAAATGTGAAAACTAATCTGATTTGAATAAAAATTAATTTTAAACTAAATGTAGAAACATTAATGCCTTTCTTGAATTCCACCACTGAGCAATATTGAGGGCTCTGTGGTGACTGCCAGGGGTCATAACAAACCTTTTCTTTTTTTCCTGATAAGTGCCATAAATTCCTTAGAAAGGGCAACAAACTGGTTTCCTGTGATAGATGCCATTTCTAGGAACTAAAGATCAAAGGAAAACTCACTGCCCAAGTAGTAATCTATTGGGGTATGATGGAGAATAGTAATTCAATAGTGGCTTCTTGGTATTTCAGGAGCACATTCTAACAAAAAAAAAAAAGAGCTTAATGCTAAACAATGAAATTGTAGGCATGTTCATGGTGATAGAAAGGATTTAAAACATTTGTCACATTCTTCATATTTGCTCTTAATGCAGACTCTTGTAAAATATTGAGAACGACATAGAAGATGGAACAGCACTTGACATATTTGTAGTTTTCCCTAAAAGAAATGTCGAAAGTCAAATATAATGTCTACAAGCAAAATAGCTTAATTTTTCCCCAATGAAGAGGGAGATAATATTGAGTTTGTAAGAATGCATAATTAAGTATACATTGGAAATTTAAATATAGCCAGTGCATTTGAGAGTAAAAAGATATCTTTTATTAGCTCAGCAAAATTCAATCTATTGAATGACTCTCAAGGAGTAAAATGAGTAATAGGTTAAAGCATGGATTATCCTGACTTTTTAAATGACGAGTGGGTAAATCCAAGACTCTGTGTTTATGGCCCTAAATGAAGCTTGCAGGAAGAATAGAGACAGAGTTTTTTTATCAGCTTGAGAAATCTCAGGTGAAGGTGTTAAAATGTTTATGAGCCTTTGCAAAAACAGTTTACTTGAATTGAATTGTATTGTTCACCCTGAGACTAAAGTGTGGTCTGGGTGGTGAAAGTTTACTTAATTTAATCCTTTAGTCTAGGTTTGACAGACAGTTTAGCAAGCTGAGTACTACTGCGAAGACCATATCTACTTCTCCATTTATATGTAAAATTGCAGTTGGCATTGTTGAGAGTGCCTCTACAAATTGTGACAGTACACATTCACCAGGAGAACCATTAAGATGAGAAAAAAAGATCTTGGGCTATACAGCTCCCTTTTCCACTGGTTTCCACTTCATATAATATTCCTACTAATAATTTATATAACTTGTTTTGTAACTAGCTAGAAAAATTTTATATCACAACTTCCCTCATAGTTTTCTACTGATATATCTTGCTCTTTTGTGTTCTTGTATAAAACAAATGAAAATAAAGTGGTCTTTACTTATACAAACAATCTCTGGGTATATTTGGCCTGGTCATATGAGTAAGGCAATTCAAATTTGGCTTTAAAAGCTCTGACTTAACCTCTTCCTAGAAGATACGAAAATGAGAGTCGTATGGATGTATTTTTTTTTTTCTCTAATCCAAGAAGGACGATGGCAAACAGAAAGTAGAATGTCACTTCTCACAAATATCTTTCAGTCCCCCATTCTGACATAAAAAAAGACACTGCCCAACAATGAAGCAGCCGTAGGAGGCAAAGAGGAAAGAAATAAATCATAAAAGCTATATTACCACTTGCAATTCTGAAGCTCCCAGTGTCTTGCAAGTTGATGTCACAGAAGAAAAAACTCCTCATTTGATCTCCCACTGTTTTGCTGCCCTTTCCCCACTGGTACTGTAGCAGGAGGCAATATAAAAGTGCTTTTATTCCATACAAATTGCTTGACTGCTAAACTCTCTGAAATGTGAAAATTACAGTAGTTGCACAAATTTTTTTTTAAGGATTCTTTCTTCACAACTGCTTCTGACCAAAAAATTAAATACAGAAGAATGAAATGGCAAGAACACAGAAGACACAATTTTAATTTAATTTCCTGTTGAATAATAATTTTATTGAAATAAAACTGCTATATTTGAGATAAGAATCTGACCAGAGGTCCTTAACATTGCCTTTACACATTCCAGGTTAAATTTCTTTTCTAAAATAATGTCTATATTCAGAAAAAGGCTGAAAATTTCACAAAACATATTTGCATACTTAATGCATTTATTTCTGCAAAATGTTATATGTTAAATATTTTGGTGGTTTTTTCTTTTTTCTTCCTCATCTTTAAGTAAGATTTGCAAATGCTCTGAACGCACAAAATATGGTCCATAGACTGCAGGTGTTTCATATACCATTTCCAAGCATGAGTTGAACTAAAGAAAAGGGATAGAAAATCCAAAAGAAACAACCTCTTTGCTGATTTTTTTTGACAATGTTATTTGTACCAATCTTTATAGTTCACTGATATTCCTAAAAAATACATTACAATAGAAAACTGTGCTTTTTAAATCTCTTTTGCATCTTTTTCCTTCTCATTCCTGTATGTCTTAACTGTAATTTTCTTTCTTTGTGTATTTTATTAATTTCTATAAGTTCTTTTATGCAGAATTACTAAAGTTCCAGACTAACAATCAAGGTTAAATAAACAATGTACATGTAGAAAACCTGAATCAATTCAAAAATGAAAGAATTGATTTTTTTTATTTTAATTTTGCTCATTGATTTTGTTCACAGAAAACAAAATCGATATGGTAGCAGCTTATTGACTTTGAAGTTTGATAATATATCTCAGTGCAATAAAGAGGTCAAAGCCCCTACTGTATCATAAATTCCTCCACTCAGAACTAATTACTCCAAGTGGAAAAAAGTGGCAGACTATCTGTTTTGAATAAACAGATGAACGCAAAGGGTGAGTTAACTCAGGCATAAACACATCACAAGCAGGAGAGAAAAAGTATTTTTCAGCATTGTTGTTCATACAGTTGAGAAGCCGTACTATGAAGGCAAGTCACAGTATACAGTCGTGTTACAAATATAATGTAGTTTTCTCATGCAGTTATACCAGATTTACATCACAAACTTTAATGGGCTGAAGTTATGCTTCATTCCTAAGAAAAAGAGCTTTATGAAAAATTATTAATACTTCAAATATCCTCTTTTGTTGTTTCTTATGATGAACAATATGACTAAATAAATTATTTAGGGGAAAACATTCAGCCTTTCTCTAAATCATAAACTGATATATGGTGTCATATTCAAATACATATATAAAATGAATATAAAAATTGGTGTGTGTACATATATATATATATGTATAAAATTGGAGTTGGCACTCTAGTCTTTGTTTTTTTGTGATGCATGTAACTCAGTAGTGACTGCAGAGTCAGAGAATTTCTATATATATGGTTTTGATACTGGCAGCTCTACAAGCCTTGATAAAATTATTCTAGTCTGGAGTGCTCTAGCCAAGTGAATTCAGTTGTCTTGAGAAACCAAACTGTACGTGTATCATGTGAGTGACTGTTGATTTCCCTATATGCTGATAGTCATTTATCCTGATTTTGTTTCTTTGTATCTACCTCAATTTCCTTGTAGAGCCATTTTTCTCAGCGAAATCTGAAGGATCCAATTCTGCTTGCCTTGAATCCTCTTCCACACTCTCTCTCATGTCCCCAAGCAGGACAAAGATTTTCAAATACTAAGCCTCTTTCTGAATTTCCAGAATTTCAGTCCTGAGGTATAATTTTTTTTCTTTGTTTATCTAGCATGTCATCAGGATTGGTTTATTGGTTTTTTTTTCAGCAAACCACAAATACTTCATTGATTCAAACACTGAAAATTCAATCTTGTTCACACTCATCTCCCAGTTACTAATTCAACAAATAATCTAATCAAATTTCAGTCTTTTCAAAGATGGAACAAAGAAGAAAATGGTGAGTTTTTTCATCCTATTCATATGCCTGAATTAGATGGTATTTGATCCTCTTCCTCTACTTACGATCAGTTCTGCTTACCAAACCTTTCTCATGTACCATTTTTTTCCCTGTTTTGAATTCTTTACTCCATTTAATATCACTCCAAGCGTATCCAAAAAGTAATCTGAGTCTCTTGTTTTCAGAGGTTTTTTTCATGATTTATCATGTTTGGGTTTTTTTTTTTCTAATAGCTTTGCTTTAAAGGTCCACTTAGTTCAGCAGTAACCCTGCCCCCTGGGAATCAATTTCTTAACATAAGAGTAAAGAGAGTTCATGGATTTTGTGATCCAACATCCCTTAGAGTTGGAGTGTCATTTCATAAATAATTCACTTACGATCACATACATTCATTTTACATGATTCCTCAATGTGGCCAGGGTGCTGCGTAGTCTGCACTGTATCCACCTACAAAAAATACAGAAATATATATATGTCTGCTTACCGGGATGTGAGCAGGTTTGGCTAACTTAATCCTCTACCATGGATCTTACTAGTGAGCAAAAAATTTCTCTTCTCTGCCTTAGGTCCAAACATATTCCATAAAATAACTATTTTGGCAGTGAAGACAGAACTGTCTGTTTCACACAATATGAAATCTGTTTCATATTTCTTAAGAAAAAGAAGGAATTAAGTGAGATATGCCCAGAAACAAGCTGGTTTTAGGTTATAGACAAATTGGAGTGATTTATACATTCTTCCTTTTCTTAAACAGAGTTATTGAAGACAGAGGAAAAAATAATACAGATGTCTCAGGTATCAGTGATGAGCATAACTCTTCTCCATCAAATGATGGGATAAATAGTGCAGTACAGAGAGTTGAAAGAAGCAAAGAATAGGAATTTTACAAGAAAACAAACAGGCAACTCCTCTTTCCCTTCATCTTTCTCACCCAACCACCAGATAAAACGGAGTGAGCAAGCCAGAGTTGGAAGGCAACATAGAGTATACAATGACAATTCTGTGGACGTCTACATTCTTCAAAATGCCAGGTATCAACTATCTTGCTCTAAGGTAGACATAAAGAAAATGCAGAACTAGGGGAGAACCTTCTTCCTTTGAATCACTTTGATTAATATGTTTGTGAAGGAAATGAGACACTAAAGACATGCACAACTAGTGATAAACAGTGAAGGGTTCTATCCAAAATATTCTTCAAAAACAGCACTTAAAATATCACTCAGAATTGAGTCATCCACACAGAAAAATATTAACCCATTGTTGCTGGTTACATAACACATTTTGTTGGCATTCATCAGTCTTTTCAGCTTTTCCAGTACCATTGAATTATTAATAATTTATATTTATTTTACATCACTGACTACTACATCCTTATTTTAATGAATCATTTCTTCTAATCTGTTACACATATGCAAATTTAAAACCAAATTACACAAACATAGGATAGCAATGTCAAGCATGTCTATAAAGCATCTTTTACTCTATGAACATAATCCATAAAAGACTCCCAAATGTCCTCAAATAATAACGTCTGCTCCTCAATCTAAATATGTTCTTCTTATAGGAAGCCATCTGGGACAAGCAAGCAAAACATTCTGTTTTCGTTGCAGAAGAAATATATTTACACCTCAGTAAAATTCTTCATCATCACCAATCAAATTATATACAAACCTCTTTGTTCAATTTACACTGGCTTAACTTGACAAAACAGCAAAAACACTAAATAGGCCAAAACATTCAATAAAAATACAGGTAATGTATCTATCTTTCTATCTACCGATCTATTTTTATCAATCTCTACCTTTCATTTAAGTTCATTAAGTACCTCAAAATTCCTAACTTAACAGTTATTTAAATTAATATAAAAATTAAGTTTTGCTAACTTTAAGGAGAGTACATTCACTGGAATAGTAGACTTGTCCAGTATGCAATTAACAGAGATATGTTAACACGTATTTTAAATATCTTTCTCCAAGATACGTGTTCTGAGGTCAAAAAAGTTCATAGATGTGACGTATCCCTTCTACAATAAGAGCTTTCTTGTATGACAGATACCCATACTATTTTTTTCAGCTGACAAATCAAATCATAAATAGCAAGAGAAAAGCTAAAACAAGCAAAACAAATTACCTGGCACATACTAGACAAAATGTTGAATCTTTTTTATCACAAATGCAATATATTACATTATTAAATCTCAAGCAATCATGGAAGTATCAGTGTGTGTGTCTCTCTTACCTGCAGTACACCTGATGCAGCATATGAAGGGAAGGATGACAGTGCAATTTGTTGTGCCTCTCTACATTACATCTTAACAAGCAACAAAGTCTGCATCACCTGCCAATCTTTGGCACACTCTATGCAGGCATAGAGAGCAAACTGATGGAAGGCCTTGCACCTGCACCGCAAGTGCTACACACTACATGACAATCTAAGGACAACACTGGAACAAATCAATGCTTCAAAATGCTCACTGGTGCTCAGAAATATGTACAGGACTCCAAACATAGACTGAAGAGAAGTTCACACCCAAAACACATTCTCATGCTCTGTGTCATTAGTGTAGATGTGTCCATATATAATGATTGACAGAAAATAATTAGAAAATTATCTTTTCTCCTGAAGTTCCTGTTAATTTAGGTGCTGTTGTCCCCACTTCTTTACGGCAGTTGAGGAATCTTGCTAATTTCCAGGAAATTGCTATTATTGTCTTGTTCCTTCTCCCATTTTCTTGCACAAAAATGGACATATGCCAGAGTTAAATGAAGAATTGGAAGTCACTACCTCAGTTTTCATGAGCAAGATGCTTGCAGCTCTCCACTAACCCAGTCCATAATACCAAAATACGGGCCTGGAAGTTTCTTAATACTTACTGAGTCCACTTTCTGCTTATCATGGGTATAGTTTCACATAATTTCTTGATAGGTTACAATTCTATTGCATGAATATTTCAATGGGAAATTGCTCCAGAATTTCAATGCTGTAGTACATAAATATTATTGCAAAACAACCCCAAATTTATTCAAGGATCTTTATTTCTGTTTCTCCTTTTTCCTTAACTTACATATTTATTGCCATTGGAAACCAACCTTTTAGTATTAGTGACATATATTTGCTATTACTGCAATTGTTTTTCATTCAATAAGTGAGAAGTCACACTTTAACAGAGTGTAGATGATCACAGACAACATATTGCTACAAACTTAGAATTATTAACTTCTGCAAGTACCATTTTATTGTGGGGTTTTATGGCCACTCATTTCACTTTATTCTTAGAACTATATCTCTGTCTGTAAATATGTTATGATTGCAATATATATTATATATTCATCTGATTGATGTGTGCACATGACTAAAAATGTGACACAAGTTTCTGCAACATTCTTAAACGGAACTGAAAGGCACAACACACTCATCTTTGCCCACCACAGCAAATGCCAGATAAAAATATATGTCCATAGATTTCCTGTTACATTTCACAAGATACTCCTAACTTATTTTTAAACTTCTTATACACATGTAACTTCGTTTTCAGTTTGTGGCAGAAATCAAAATAGGATATGCAGAACTATAGAAAGTGTGCTGAATATATTTCCTTAGAATGTACATCTAGCATAAGGAAAGGTAATTCTCATATTCTTAAATAAACAAAAGAAAATTAATCAGTAAATGAAACATTCACTATCTTTATGTTGTGCCATTTGTATACACAAGTAAAGGCCACATACTGGGCAAAAAATAGGCAAAATGGTACTCAAGAACAGTTATTTCTGAATAAGAAATTAATGAGGATTTCTACATGTGAAAAGAAAAGGATGCATAGATTTTGATAATTAAAATTTTTGTTATAGATATGGTCTAAGTTAATATAAAAATTTAATAATCCTGCAAATGAAAGTTTTTTAAAAAAAAAGTTAAAGAAAGCTTTAAAGAGTAACACACCTAGAGTTAGCACACAGTTTAACATGACTGTATTCTCATCTAACCTCATTTAAATTAAATTTATCATATTTTTATTCTCTGACTACTTCTGACTCCTGCATGTTAGGTAAATCAAGTCTATCCAAACTAATACTTTTAGTTCTTACCAAAACAAAACAAAACAAAACAAATTATCCTTTTAACCCATCATTGCAAGCATAAAATTGATAAAATAAACATCTATCATTCATTATCTTTACAAACTCTCTGGGTTATTGATTTCCTTCTCACACTATGCTTATAAATGAATTTTGAACATTTAGGAATCTGTCAAATCCCACCACTTATGTTATTTTCATAGTCACACTTTGCAATAATATGGTAACGTATCGACCACTCTTGATGTTAAACACTAGAGGACTGCTGGCTCACAAAGCCAGTGGTTACAGATGGAAGAACTGTGTACATGCCATTGACCTGAAAGTAATTAATTCATCCCCACAAACTAAAGAATTTATAACATAGAATTTTTAAAAAAAATCACATCCACTTAAGTGTTTAGGAAGCAGTTCTTTCTAAAAAAACCCAAAAGCTTGTAAACTAATAATAAACATATACCTTCTATTAGTAGTAGGTAGGAATGAAAACCAAAATATAAAATATCCCATTTAACTCTCTAATCCACTCTCACAGAAGCAGTGCAATATTAAAAAAATTGCATATTTAATGCTATTTACTAGAATGACTTGCCATTGATGAAGCACAGAACTGTCTTCATTACAATCCACTATAAAGATTTTATTGTTTTATCTTCAGTATGTATGCACTGACTTATGCCAGGTAGACCATATTCAGAAATATAACTTGCTAACAGTATTTTGAAAGCACAGAGTGGAATAACATAGTATTAATCTACCTAAAAAGCCTCAGTAATGCAAACTTCCATATGGTTTGCCTTCAACTTATGTAATACATTTATCAAAATTCTGTCACCTTGCCCTATTGATGTACTGCATTAAAAAGCACTGTAATGATAAGAGTGATACCTATTTATTTATTACAATCAAGCCAGAAAAACTCTGGACCTCCTTAAAAACTGAGCAATACTGACATGTCAAGAAAAGGAAAGGCTCATGGAAAAACAGAAGCATAAGTACTGATATCCTTAGATGCCTCTGATGCTGCAAACCTCACATGGAGAAGTTTGTGCTGCTCCTTAAACAGCTTACAGAACAAAGCTTGATCTCAGTGTAGATAATGCTACTAACAGTTTAATCCATCATTAAGGAACTAAGGCATTAAAAGTATGGCCCATATTTTTTTGCTGTTGTTTCTTTGTCCCTTTTCTTAGAAATACACAAACCTACTGGAAGGAAAATATCTGTATGATTCTATTATTCTAAACTGATGAAGTTCCATTTCAAAACTATCAAGATATTTTTATGTCACCTCAATCTCAGAGAGTTGAAATATTTTATTTTTTCAGTTTCTAAATTAACATAGAGTGGTACATATTTCCTATTGTGACAATATTGTTCTTTAATACGTTTTGCTGATATTTATTCCCAGTATATTTATGAAGACCAATCACATCTCCTCTCCCCACTTACTCTCTTAAGGCTCTGAGGTAAACCTAGCAGTGGTTTAAAACCAGACAGCAGGAACAGTTACCACCCTCATCTGCTCCACCCTTCTGATGGGCACTAAAGCCCTCAGGGCAGGGTTTTATGGCATGCCTATGAACTCATCTACTATTGCAGTCTTCAGCTGGGTGTATTAAAGTAAAAGAATTCCAGTTTTGGTTTACTCTAATATACAAAGCAGTGGTTCACAAAGTGATTCAAAGGAGGTTCAAGTATTCATGCCTTGAGGACAGTAACAACTTCTGCCATCCAGTTTTAGCCTGCTACAACATGTCTCTCAGAGCCTTAAGTCTGAATAAGCAAAGTCCTTTTAGTCTTCTCTTGCTCAGCTAGGTCTATATTCCATGGTTATTAAACAGCTTTTTCTGAATGTCTAAAAGTAAGCTTAATTGTTCCTGAAAATGGTTGAGTAGAATAACAGAACAATTTCTCAGAGGAAGTTTCATGAATGACTTCTCAAATGACATGACTATGTCTGTTTCTCTCACAGCAGCAACCAAATTGATGCAGCCTTATGTTGCAGAAATAAATTTGCTTGTGTTACACTAGTGGTCCTAGTAACTCTGCCTAATATATTAAATTCTTCTCTTTTTCTACTGCTCCCATGTCATTATTTCCTACCTGAATTTTCAACTTGGTCTTGTTTTAAGTTTTAACTCCTAAAATCTAGAATGTTTTCTAGTCCTTCAGCTAGACAGTCTAATTCTCACACAAATTCATTATGTTTATCATATTTGTTTCACAATCAAGTCTCCTTATTACATTTGCACTAATTTTGCTTTAAAATATAAAGCAAAAATGTTCTTGAGACTGATGCTTGACTCAAGTAACTTTTCATGATGCTTACCTTTGCAAGAACACCAATTGTCATCTCATTTAAGTGAATTTCTCACATATTTTTTTATTCCTTTAGCAGTACCTATCTTCCTCAGGTGCACAGATAATTTCCCAGGTGGCACAGTATCAACCGATGGCTGAAGTCCAAGGAGATGACTAAATTTTCTTTGTCTAGAAAATTGGTTATCTTTTCAAAGAAAGTTATCAGATTGGTTTGTATAAACTCCTTTCAGTAAAGGCATTTTCAATTTCCATCCTATCTTCCCTCATTCTTTATGTCAGTAACTTAATTTTTTTTCATATAATCTCTGCTCTACTGTTTGATAAAAGATGAGGTCACACTTTCAGACCTTTATCACTTCTTTTCCATCTTCCCCACTACTTAAATATAAATACTTTATTTGCTATTCTCCAACAAAACAGTACTTTTTTTTTCCCCTAACAGATTTATTTAAAAGAAGACATTACATGCTTTGCTCTATATCACTCAGAATTCTGTGGTGACACCTATCTGGTCCTACTTGACTTAAATACATCAGACTCCTGGTTTTGCTTTTATCTCAGACACTTCCAGCTTTTGCCTCCCATGTATATCACTGTCACATCTACATTACCTTTCACTTCTAAGTGTAAAAATCGTCCTGATTCTCTCCCTTGCTCTTATAGCTTAATAAAGTTTTCTTTTAATCATCCCTTTAATGTCCACCTCAGTCTACATTTGTCAGCACTTAATCCTGATAATGACCACACCCCTATAATGTACATCTCTCTGATTATCTGACTTCCCGTCTCCCTCTTTTTCCAATTCATTGCAATTTCTTGATCTTTTAATTCCATCAAAAAAAAAAAAAAAATCTTCTCGTGCATCTACATGGAATAAACAGCTGTGCATCTGAGGCTCTGAGAAGGAATTTGAGCTATTTTACTTCACAGATAAGTATGAAGAATATTTCTATATCAACTTCCCCACTTTCCTCCTGTCAGTGTATGTGAAATCATTGCCTACCCCTACTACTGAAGGCCAATGCTGAAGAGAATAAACTGTATTGATTGAATAGGGAAAGTACTTTTCCAAGTCCCAGAATTAATCTGCCTAGAGGCAAAATGTCTGTGTTCTCTATTAATGATCCTTTGTCACTTCAAACATAGTATTGTATTTATTTATAATTTCTCTAGCCATCATACTGTACTCACCAAGACAGAAAAAAAATTAAGAATGGCAAGACTTCAGTGTCTAATGTATAAAAGGCCTGAGGTAAATGACAAATATGGGAGTTTTTATGTAATTTTAATTTTTAGAGGCATTAATATCTGGTTGTTTTAAAGGAGATTTTTTTAAATCATTGCCTAATGTATAATCTACATGGAATGGTATCTGTCAATTAAATTTGTTGCTTACTAAGGTTTTCATTTGCATGTACAAGGCCAGGAAGGACTTCTAGTGAAATGTTCATGAGAGGCAGAAGCATTACTCAAGGAATTAAATACTTTATAGATATATTTAAAACAGACCTCTGCGATGCGGTAGAAATAGCAAGTTATGCATTTATTTCTTACTTTGGTAAGGAAAGTATTACTTTTCATCTCATGGGCACAACAGACTCCACAGGAAAGCTGTACACTTCAGACCTTTGGAGACACTGGGCCAGTAATCCCTGTTCAACACAGACACTCCTACTCTACCTGGGGTACAACAGGCTTCAGGGGCTTCTTTTGCCCCACTACCACTCCTCAGCCCCCCTGCTTGCCCTTGGCTGAGAGGGGCATTTATTCTCCTCTCTAGTCAAAATGCACTAATGCATGCGTGAAGCAGAGACCTGGGTGAATAAAACTCCCCCCATCAGGCAGCAAAGACGATTATGCCAAAGGCACAGTAGGACTCTAAAGGTAGAGGCTTACAGAGCACCCAAAATTGAAAGAAAAATTTATGGAAAGCAGGGATAGTGAAAGATGAAGGGAAGTTGGTTTAACTGTTTTATACAGGATCCTTAGGCAGGAAATAACAGACCTACCAGCCTTTATATCAAATTACAAAGTACAAGTAGATATCACTATCACCTAGAAAACTCACTGATCACAGTGAGTAGGTAGTGATCCCGGTAGGGATGTTGCAGTAAAAAAACCAAACAAACAAACAACAACAAAAAAAAAAAAAACAAGAAGAAAATGTCAGAAGATGAAAGAAAGCCCTTTTACCAGTGTGCCAGCCATTTGAAATGTCACAATAGGCATAGGTTGAACCCACTGTTTGATCAGATCACAGAAAACATGGTGTAAAACACAGATTCAAAAAGCAACATTAAAGGAGAGTGTTGTTCAGTAAGCAAAACATAAAATTAGGCTTCCAGAATCCCTCTTAAGTGTACCTCGCAGTTGCAATCAAAAAGATTATAAAAGGTACAAGTTCTCGGTTAGTCTGTACATTCATCTAAATAACCACTTATGTTATGGAAGCATCACAATGATTAACTAAGTTTATAAAGAATAGAGCTATTCTTAGACGCTGTGTTATATGTAGGCAAAACACTAAATTGTTGTAACAATACCATAAACCCATCTGTATTGTCAACTGTTCACTTTCTTAAAATTGTTCAAAGCAAGAAGGGGTTTTTTTGTATCTATGTCCTCCCTTTCAAAGGAAACATAAATTCCATGCTTCTAAATTACTTGTAACTTTTGAAGTCCTTTATCAAGGAGAAATATGGTGTTTCCTAACAAATAAGGGCTTGTATTACACTGTGGCTTATGAGTACAGTGTGGTAGATTGGTTTAATTAAAGTCTGTCAAATTATCTAAGTGGGATTTTTTTTACATTTTGCAAATAATTGCTTTATTTCTCTATTCACTTTTTGTTAATAGAAACAGAGAAAGTTACTTTTAGCTTTAATATATGATGTAGAATGAAGAAAAAATAAGAAAAAAAACCAGTTATTGATGTGACCTTTAATTTATTAGACACCCTTCTAAATTAAACCTAAAATGAACAAAATTAAACTATATTTGACAACGGTTATATATGTGAAATAATGTCACATATCAATATTAGACTGTCATGCTAATATTTCACATGCAAAAGTATCTGAACAGTGGAAAGCAACAAATGTTGCATTCAAATATTTATGACATCAGTTAAATTACCTCACGTTAGATTGCACTCTGGTGATTTGAACATAGCATAGTTAACACATTTACAGATATAAGGTGACTACTAATCCTTTTGTTCATAAATTCCTCATGGTCAATTTATTTACAGAATTTGCACATGGGAATACTAAATTAACACTATAAACTGGTTTAGTTCAGTGTTTAGGGTTGAGTTTTTTCTCATATTTGATCAAAAATTAAAAAGCATGTTTTTCCAGTAAAGTAGCTCCACTTGTTTTGTGTTAAATTACATCTAATGTGCAGAGAGAAAAGACTTTTCTCTGTCCAGGTAAGTTACAGAAGAATAGTCCAGTTTATTCTTACATGGCTGCCCCAACTCAGTATATTACCAGTTGTAGTACTCAGGAGTAAGACACGTTAGAATGGCTGCCCCATATCTTAGCAGAGATGGACAACAAAAGACATTTTTCCAGTTAAGTTTCAGGAGACAGATGTACACCAATGAAACAGTGCCTAGGCTGGCTGGCAAGCAGAGTACACCAGCCAAGACTAATAGGTTACGATTCTAGATATTTATTTGTGGGGGTTTCTATTTCAAATAGAAGGATGCTTCAGAAAGTAAAAACAAGTGCATAGTTCATGAATATTTTAATTGGTTTTCTGCATCACTATAGAACATTTTACAAATGAAAGGCCTCTCTCTCTTTCTTTGAATAGAAAAACTCCAGAGCTGATTTCATCTTAAAATTTGCATAACCTTTTTCCTGATGCCTTTTCAATAGTTAGTTCTTGTAATTTGAGTCCTCCTTTGGATGCCCACAAACATAAATTTTTTGGAGAAATTTCTAAATAATGGCTTAGCTTCTTCAAGGAATTGAGAGACCTTTGAAGTCATTTTCTTAAAGACTTCCTGTAAGGTATCTGGTGGAAAATACATTAGTGCTTTACTCCAACTTCTGGCTTTCCTAGAAACAAACAAATACATGGTGTAGGTCCATAAAAACCTCCTGCTTTGTAGGATGAAAAATACTTAAGTCCCTTCTGTGTATCAGGCAGGAACTTGAGAAATCCAAGCCTGTAGATCTTTTGTTTGGATCTGCAACATTTAAAATAATGCAAATTCATTTTGTGATATTGTAGAGGGGACTAAAAAGAAGGAAAACATCTTGATAGGCTTTAGTATAATACAATAACTAAGCTTTGTTGGAACAGATTGCCAAATAAGACCAATTCACTGTGGAACATGAAGAAAACAGCAGCAGCATGAACTCTGGTGTCTCCTTGTCAGTATCTGCACAGACTCTGGGTAGCACACTGGGCTAACTTTTACTTTATGGATAGTGTGGTCCACCCTCAACAGATCTTTAAACATCAGTAAAGCCTTTCCTCAAATTATTTCTCTTTTGAGTTAAATGTGAAGGGAACGTACGCTTGCAGCAAGTCTTATGCCACATTTAAAAGGATCAGAAGTGAAACATACACTGGACATTTACCCCACTGCTACTTGGATGAACGAGAATTTCATCATGAGCATTTATATCTGCTCAAGGGGAGAGCCATGCTCAATAAAATCTTCCCCCTCTCCTATTTTAAAGACTGTATTTATAAAACCTGTCTTTGTAGATGCTTGCTAATACTCAAAACAAGTGAAACAAGCAGGCCAGTTCACCTTTCTGATTCTTGCTCCACAGAAGTGCAGCAGGAACCCATGAAACTGAATGTTTAGAAAACCAGACCTGATGAAAATATTCTTCTCAAGTTATTTACAAAATGCAATTCTGAAGAATATAAGACTTCATTTCAGTTTCATTTTACCAAAATTTTACATAGACTGTCTCCATGTAACTATGTTTCATGAAAGCCTGTTATAATTCAAAACTATTTAAAGATAACAATTAAACCAGAAGAATTATGCTACTCACAGTGTGTTTTACACTTAATAAGTCATTGTTCTACCTTACACTTATAAAGAGAGAGGAGGGAAGTAAAAAAACAAAAGGAAAGAAAAAGGTGTTTCATCTTCATTGAGTGCAGACATTTTAGATCTACTTGTTTTACTCAATTTGTTTTAGGAGAAAAAAGGAATCTTTGACAAAACTGTCATCTTTAAAATATGGTGATATTTCATTTTCTCCCTTCTGCACTATTTAGATTGCTGGGAACTGAAATACTTCCAGCAGCCACTGTGTCCAATTTTTCAGAGCTGTCACTTCCTAGCAAATCTGCTTAAGCAAAATACTTATGTTAGAAAACAGAGCAAACATATGATATAAAATACATTCTACATTTCTTTGCAAGATAACTCATATTCAAACACCAAACAGAAGGTATATATAAACACCTGGAATCTGAGTCCTATAGACTCTTTTAAACCATAAATCTGACTAATTTCCAAAGACGTATAGAATTAGCTCACTTTTTTTGACTTAGATGATTTTATTTTTTCACAATAATTATAATCAATGCTATAAAATAAAAAAATAAAAAAATGCTATTTCCAAAGAAAGAAGCATTCCAGGTCATTAAAACTAAAAACACACCTCATCTGAAAGACAAAAAACCAGAAGATGCTCAGTTTTAACCTTCTCTAGTTCACAGGCTCTTTTGGTCAGTATCTGATGCCCTGCAAGGTAACATAAAACTGGAACAACTTTACACTTAGGTCCCTTTAGCCTCCGGTATAAAGAGAACAGATATTACACAAAATGCAAACAAACCCTGTATGCTGCTAAAAACTACACTAAAAAAATGTTAAGATCTTTACAGATTACATTTTGCAGAAGAAAAAATACAAGGAAAAAAACAAACTACACAGTATAAAATAAAAAGTTTTTTTCAAGAGTGAATTTGAAATTCTGGATACCTAGAAATTTTACAATGAAAAAATGCAGAATGGTGTTGGCTCTTAAAGAACAATAAATATTACAATTTTCTTTTAATAATATTTTCTGATTTTATTAATTTAATTATACAAAAATCTTATTAATGTTTGAAGTTTATACATGAGGAACTGTGTAAGACTGACATTACTCCTACTGCTTTAGAAAGCTGTCATGTTACAGGAAAGTCAGTGCTTCTTACTGTGTACAGCTCAAATCCCAATACTCTGATGGCCTGTTAACACCAAATATGTCACCCTTTAACACCACAGAATCAATACACTGGAATGTCATGGCACCCTGATGGGCCACAAAGCCTCTGTATACATTTATTAGACAAAGATTTTGTATTACTTCAGAGAAAAATGTGTCAACTTAAAATCAATTCCAAGTTTCTTACTAAGACGGAAATAGTCCTAGGTAAATAAATGATTTTTTTCAAATTTCACTCAATCAAACATAGGAAGTAAATAAAGTTCAAAGTCATTTAGACATCCCCTTCTGAACAAGGACACTTGCATGTGCACACTGCTCTAAATTCTACTCCTCATTTTCAAGATTTTTTGACAGCTCTTTCCCACCCAGATCATCACCCACACAGCCATTGATGAGATCTTCTTTCAGGATAGGATAAGAAAAAATAAAAATATAACCTAATAAAAAAATTTTAGTATAATCAAACAATAATATCTCAAATGTTAGGTACAAAATGCTCTTCTAAATATTATTTAATCCATTTTCTTACATGATCATCTAAATATTCGGACTACTAAAAGGGAGACAAGACAATTTCTTACATTTAAAAAATGCTTCTGCAGCACACTGAGGAATTGGAGACAAAGTTATTGACCTTTCTGACAGCAGTGGAAAATTGCAGATGAGACAAAACCATCAGCATCTTCTCACATTTAAATCTTAAAAATGTTTCCCAAATGTAAGACATGAATTGTTGATTATTTGTGTTCCACCTTTGGATAAGCAACACATACTGCCCAATCTGAGATTACTCGGATGTTTAACAGAAAAAAAAATTTAAAAAATCTTTTTCTGAGCTGCTGTGCAGCTGGCAGAGTAAAGATTACTTTCTTTAACCTCTGGGTTTCAAAGCTGTGTCCATTTGACAGACACAGAAACACACATGTGCACACCTGACTCCTGCATATCTCCAAGGCCTTGTCAAAAAATAAAAATGTACAGTTCTCAGTTCTCACATTTCCATTAAGGTACATTAAATGCTTAAATTAATAAAATAAATTCTTCCTAATCCATATGAAAATTATTTATTTTCTCAGTTAAATAGCAAATGGCCAGCATAGATTAGCATCTATAAATAAGTGATAAGCCAAAATTCAAACTGGATTCTTATGGAATTTAGTGTTGTATTAATTCATTACAATATGCTTTAGTGTGCACCAAAATACTACTGTAAAAATGGGATTCTTCAATATTTTTTTATAAATATGGTTCTTCAACTGATTTGTATATGTGAGATAAATTTGTCAGTATTAAGTTGTAATAAACACTTGCACATAAAAAAAAAGCCCATGTAAAACATTTAATGTGTTTGTAAGGTAGTAGCATAGCATAGGCCATGTTGCTGAGAGAAAAGATGTAACTTTTTTCTTCAAAGAAATGTAAACTAAAACATATCTCGTGAATTTTTTCTTTATACTGACATTGCATACTCTGATAGAATGATTGTGTGGCACTCTGTCAACCCAACTGCTGGTTATCCTATGTAACATTAACTAAATTGAGGGGATTATCAGTAGGGTTTTCAATTAATACATTAGTGGCCATCAATACAAAAAACCTCAGAAGAGGCAATGCTGCAACTTTGCTGTGTGAAATCATTGCATTCCATCTCAGAAGCTGTTTTCATACAGGTGCTTCTCTCCTTTTCCCTCAACCAATGACATCCACACCAAGCAAAGATTAAAAAAACCCCAACAACAACAACAACAACAACAAAAACCCACACAAAAAAACCCCCCCAAAATAACAAAGAGAAGAGCTGAATATTGTTTCTACGTGCTGCAGTAGAACCTGAAAATTTCAAACCACTTTGCAAATGTCCTGCCAAATAATGGATTTTAGCTGTAAGTCATGCAAATTGCATACTGTGAAGAAAGAAAAAGAAAAGAAAAAAATAGGAAGATCCCTGAGAATATGAATATCCATGTTTTGTCTCTTGTGAAGCATTCCCCACACAAGATTGTCACTATTTCTACTTTTTCTGGATGCTTTAATATTTTCTATGGCATCTCTCACCAGCTCATGAGTATCTCTTAGCAGACATTGCTGTGCTTAGCTCTAAGTCTCGGGAGGGCTAGACTACTTTTGCCAATTAGAAATAAGCAAGTTGTTTAATTAACACACCCTTTTCATTAATAGTTTAACCCAAAGCTGACAAAGAGTCTCTGTTGCAAACCAGGAACAAAGAAAGGAGTACTAATTAAACACCCTGAAGTTTCTAAAAGGAGAGTTTATTTCAGTACCCGAGGGATTCTTTGAACTCCTCAAAAGACCTCTAGAGCCATCCAAGAGCACTTGGAATTTCTTATAACTGTCCCACTCACTCTGGGGGAAAAAAAAAACAAACCAAACAAAATACAAGCCGACCAAAAAAAACCAACCCAAAGTCTAAATATTCTGGGCAATTCTGATGATTTTTCTTTCAGTGTTTTTGAACCAGACTAAAATAAAACATGTTTTGACTTCATAGTAACACAAGTGTACACTCAAACCTGGAAAACTGTTTCCAGCTCTGACCTGAATTTATGAGATCAGGATGGGCTGATGTGATCTAACTAAATGTTGTCAGTCAAATTTAAAGCACTATGCAAGCCACTGTGAGCTACATGTTAGATATTACATGGGAGCTAAACTGATGCAGAAGAGGAGAGGAAAGGTGACTCCCTGCATTGGCACTAAGTGCCTACCAGAGGGATAAACAGAAAAATCTGTTCTATGGCAGCAAAATTGTTACTTTCTACATTCTTTCAGACTTTCTCTGTGCATTTTATTATATGCGTGTGGTGAACACATTGTCTTAAAAACAACTGACAAATCTAAGCAGCGAGCAAAGGTTTCCAGCTGGATGTGGGTTTGAACTGAGAGCTTCCACTGCAAGAAAAATAGCAGCTTTCCTGGAGATAGGTAGCAGCGATGTTTGCTTCAGCTCTCCACCTTTCTGCTTTCTCACAGATATCTACACCCACACCAGGAAAAGCAGAATTGTTTATGAGGCAGCAGCTAATAGCTGCAGTTTACAGCCTGGTATAGTGAGGCCAAAGAGCACTGATTCTTTAATATTTGGGCTTCAACTTGCACTGACCCAATAACTGCTGCATGAGCAATTACTCTGCTCAGGAGCAACAAAGTGATAGATAGACAGAGGTGGTAAGTGTCACAAAGTTAGACATTCATGCCCATGAATCAGACCTCTAAGGTGGAGTGGGTATGAAGTGACTGTAAATGTAATGTGCTTTCAGGAAGCAGAAGTATTACAGTATTTTATTCTCCCTTATACTCACATGTACTTAGCCAGTTCTAAATTTTCTAGAGTCCAACAGAATGACAATTCAAGAAAACATGACCAGACTTTGGAAACCTGTTAGAGCTAAGGTTCAAAATACCAACCATCCAGACTTTCTTCACCTAACTTCCTTTCTGTCTTAATAGTCTACTCTTTCCTTACTATTTTCTATACATTTATTTCATCAGTAACCAGAAAATTGAGAAAGCTCTTCTTTTTTCTTTTGATCAAACCTAGGTACTTGCTTGTCCAAATGTGTATTCAGATGCTAAATTCAAGATTTTTGTCATAATGCCAAGGAATTATTTTTTAGATTCAGAAAGAATACAGAGTTCTACAGGTCCACACCTCATTATACCACAACCAGCAACAGACCAAATCCTGTGGACTGCTGTCACAGACAAACAAGAAATAAACAAGTTTGCAGTACAAAAATTTATCTACTCCTTTTATTCAGTAATGGATCAGAATTTAGTTTACAAAATAGATTTAAAAATATATTTTTTTGTAAAGCTTGCTTATAAATACATTATGAAATGTATGTAGGAGTATTTATTTATCCTTTCTTTTACACTGTTATTATTTTGGAAAAACTGTTGATAAAATCAGTGATAGTATTTCAGTTCAGTGTTTCTAGACACAAAAAGTCTGCTACCTACTACTGCCCATATTAGAAAAAAAAACTCTAAGGAAACATGGTATTAAAACCCCTGTCAACTACATTCAGTCGCAGTATGCCTAGAGATCTAAGAGTATACCAAAATCCACTGACCCAAAGATTTCACAGTTTCTTGTTTCATGATTCAGTGGAAAGGATATGAATGAACAAGTGAGAGAAGAACAAATAGAAGTGAATCAGGACATGCTCTGGAACTCTAACAGGCAGCTGGGCTCCAGCCAGGAGTCTGCACTTTCTTCTTTTTCCTCCCTAAGGAGCAGTTCCAGCATACTGAACTGCTTCTTCAACTAACAAAAAGAAGCAATTTTTACATCCCCAGCCTGAAAATTTAAAGTAGTCCCAGTTCCATACGGAAAATACTTTAAAATCTAATCCCTCTTTCAGGCTGTGCTCCAAAATCTTTAAAAAAAAAAAATGTTTTAAAATAAAATGTATTATACAGAAAATATTTACTGCGAGATTCCCTTCAATAAAATCATATGTAGATGGGATACACAGCAGCTGACTGGTACAGCCCTCTGGAGTAAACATTTCTTCCTCCAACTCTGAATATTTTTTCTTTTCCAGTTCTCTCATCCTAACAATTAACATGGATCTGGTCTAGCCTGCAGGATTTATCTTTAGAGGCACTAATCACCCACTGCTCTTCACTGATTGTAGTGAGAATTGTCTTTATTTATCTGCCTGAAAAACAAGCTTTTAATGGTCTATCATAATGCAACTTTATTTTATAAACTATTTTTCCTGACTAGTAATTTTGTAATTTTAACTTTAATCCTACTTCCTCAATTATCTCACTTTTACTCTGAATTTTACTTTATGCTCAAATGAAAAAACAGAAATAAGTAAATTATACTGATATGGCAAATAACTTTTTTCTTAAAAATAACTTTTCTTCTGGTCTTCGAATTCTTTCTAGTTGTTGGTCATTTTATTTGAACTGCTTTCACTCATCTACAAATATTACACTTTAATAAAAGTAGTAAAGGGATTATCCAATCAAATGGAGTAAAAAATAGAGGTAATTATTCTATGGACTCACATAAATATGAGAAAAAAAGAGGAAAAAGTAAGTTAAAATTGTCATTGTGAAAAATATGAGGAAATCTTTGGGTATTTTCTTTTTAATGAAACAAAGTGAGCATTTTTCCTACTTCTTTGAACAAATCTTAGGCATGTTATTTCAGTAGATCATGAAATCATGCAACACAGTTGCATTTACTCAAAGGAATAACAAAAAGGTACAGGAACACATCTATGCAGCATTTTTGAAAGCTGCTTTTCAGATCACTTTTTAATCATGGAACTTAAAAATCAAGTATAAAAATGAAAATTTTTTTTACTGTTGAACTTATACATCAAAGCCACATTTTTTTAAAGGTTAATGTCATTTTGAAAAAAAATTCAATTTTGAAAACTACTTTTCAAACACATGCCCACATGAATTAAGACCTCATTTTGGCAAAGGGTTCAGCTGAAGCATAGGAGCTATATACTGATATCCTGATCACATATGTATGATACCTACAAGACTGAGGTATCACCATAGCATAATTCTCGTCTCTCTTGAAACAGATATTACTTTTCCTTTTCTTTCTATGAACACCTTTGTTAAAGCCTTCTCAGTCAGATTTTTCTCCTTCTGCCACTTCCTGATCAAAAGAGTTGTAAAGAATAACAAAGGCTGACAATGGAATAAATGGCAAAGCAAAAATGATGTGGAAACCAAACAGCAAAACTCCTTCTTGCTCCCTTTTCTCTATCAGCTAAGAACTGAACAAATTGTAAATGCATTAAGATCTCTCTCTGAAACCAATGAAAATTTTCTGAAGGGAAGGAGAGGCAAAATAATAAATAAAATATACCTTCTCCTCTAGGAATTATAACAGAGTCATGAAGCCCATGAGCATAACCCATGAACAAATAAATCCATTCTTTGTAGCGTCCATTACAAGATGTCAAACTTGAAAGGAAGCCTTTGCATTAACCAGGGTAATAGCAATGATGTGCCTACCTCCACAGCAAGAAGAAACTAGAATTGCTACAGCTGATTTACTTCACTCCTGCTTTCCTAACTTTAGAAGAACAGCAATGCAGATGGATTTAATTAGCAAGTCCAGACCACTGGATTAATGGCTGCAGTATCAGCTATTATCTACAGAGTTAGTATTTCAACATTAGAAGAACTCAAATTAACTCATACAAATAAACAAATAAAAGAATATTTTGAAGCAGCAGAAAAGCATATGACTGAACTACTAATCAATAAAAATAGACTTTATAGCAGTAGCAAGTTTTTTGGTCTGTAGGATCAGGCCAGTGTCTCTGTGACTGCCAAGCTTGGCAGCAGTTCCACAGTTCTCTCTGTGATTTACGGGTAGGCTTACGCTGCAGGGCCCAGTGAAATTGGATTGTGTAGGTAATGGAACCAGCTTAGTTACAGTGTTAACCAACTGATTAGCAGTATAAGGTTGTGTGTAACTACAAAAACACTGAACTCATATTTTTATGGGGTTTTTTTTTTGCAGTTCATTCTGAATTCCATATTGCCGTTACTACCTAGATGAACTGGCTATGTTGCTGTATCCCCATTTGGGGTGCAACTACAATATAATCAATGTATTCAGTATCTAATAATTGTCTCTGTGTCTGGTATTTAGTGTGTTTTTAAACCATACTCTTTTACATTTAATACACACTTTTTTTTCAAAGAACATTCAGATTTTCACTTGACTAGAAATGAAAATACAAAAATACAAAACTCTGTCATTCTTTTTTACAAGGTATTTTGATCTTGATTTTCTAGGAATTGTACTAGCTTAATTTATTTTGGTTAATGGTCATTCTTTGTAAAGTACGTTTTATTCAAAGACCATCTGATCTAAAGCCAGAATTGAAAGAATCTTAAGTGACTGAAAGAGAATATAGACTGGAGGTTCAATATTAACTTGCCCAGATGAAATGACCACAGTATTACTGTTCTCCATGACACTGATATTCAGTTAGTTGAAAAAAAAAGTCATTTGGTAGCTAACCACATTTTGTTGGCAGGAAAAGGCAAAACTGCAAATGAGATGCTATAGGAAGATTTTTTGGGTTTGGCTCAACATTTCTTTAATCTTGAACAATGGTATACTCTTGTGGAAACTGTGGATGACCCAAAACAGGCTGTGAGCACCCGGAAGGAAGCAAGATTTGAATTCAAATGACCTTGAGAAAACCACAGACTAACTCTGTAGTAGAAATGTAGCACTGAAAAAAGGGCAAAAAATCACAAGTACATAACAAATTACATTTTATGCTGCCTCACAGACAGGAATTGTTACAATGGATCAAAAAATAGAGCAGAATGACAATGAAAATTAAGTCGAGATGTGTAGCAAAGAGTCAAACACTAGGAACGCAGGAAAAGGAATGGTAGTACGTAGGACACTGAGAAACCTATTTTCTATTCAGAACTGATAAGATTTCAGTTACAATAAAAAGTCCTGCTCGGCACTAGAATTTTTCTGACTGCATTGGCATCTGGTCTCAGATATACTGACAGGTGAAAAAGAACCCAGAGAACAACAATTAGAAGCCTGTGAAACATAAACTTTCTTGATGCAAACTCATCAAAACATAACAAAACACTAATAAGATTCTCCAAATTGTTATAAAAGGACAATGAAGAACTTTTTCCTGTGCACACTAAGGAGAGGTAAAAATGAAACTACCTTACTCTGGCTTCTGCGTTACCATTTCAATATGCTGATTTAGGCATTTATTGCCTTCATACCTCATTCACTGACTTCCCTTTTTGTCTCCTGTGTGTTGAATGCTTCCTATTTCTCACATTTTTTCCTCTCTTTAAACATTTTTGTTTGTTTTTAAACACTTAAAGAATATTTTAAAAAATAACAGAAGTGACCTCCAGGTGTTAAGAAGGCTTGAGCAGCTTAGGGACAGAGGTGAAGTACTCTTAAACAGCACAAAGAATCACAACAACAGCAGTAGCAAAGCTTTTAGGAAAAAAAAATACAGTTACAAATTCTAGTACACTCTGCCTAGATATCCAGTGAATACTCCTTTTTAAAGGTTTTGAAGAATTTAGATGAAAGATGTCTAACACTACACCACTAACACTTCTGCAAGTTTTGTACCCTTGGACAAAAGTGTCTAAAAAATAATATGCTAGGTAGCATCAAAGTTTCCTTTGCCTCTCCTGCTCATTCTGGGTTTCTAAGTTTGTGGTCAAAGCAAAGTAGAAAAAGTATTTAAAGCAGCATCCATTACCTTATATTAAATTAGTGAAAAATTAGAGCTAAAACACTTAACGAAGAAATATTTATGAGGGAAATCAAATGTAAAAAGACACATTCAGCATGTGCTTAATATATATTCCATAAGCCTTTTCCCCTTGTTCTTTTTAGGTAGTGTAAACATAAACAGAATGGATTTTTATGGTTTCTCATTTGTGAGTTTCGTAAAGTTATTGGTTTAATAGACAAACCTCTCATGGGCAATAGTTATAGCCTGAGGGAAAACAGTCCAACTATGTATTTTGTGTTTACTACCCTTTCAATATAGATCTCCATTTACTCTATCAGTCCTGTGATTTGCTGCCATGATCTTCAGCCAGCTATTTTGTTTGGAAATCTATTCCACAAATTTATCCAATGTTCATAACATGCCATTTAGGAACATGTGAAAAAAAGTAGTTCTTTCACATCCCTCCTCCAAGAAGCATAACTAAATTATTATTTTTATAATTAGAGAACTCAAAAGAAATATGGATAAGCTTCCAAAAACAGGCATTGCAGTCATTTATACAACAAGCTATCTCAACAGTTTCAAATTTCTCAGAACTATAAAAAAAAAAAGAAAAAGAACATTCAGCATGGTACCCAGTTGAAATCCAATCCCTTATTTCCTTTTCTTTTTCCTCAGAACACCAGTTCTACATTTATGTGCACTTTGAAATCTCTACCACGGGATGACAATTAAGCATGCTGTTCTGGGCCAGGAGGTTATTGCCCCCTGTTTTTAACAGCTGCTTCTCCCTACTCTTTCCTGTAGGAGGTAAGAAGCATCTTACATCTGACAGGAGAACCATATGTGCACTTCTTAACTCAGTTCTGTCAAAATGGTTTCCTTTACAAAAAAACCTCAAAACAAAACAAGTAAACAAAAAACAACCAACCAGCCAAAAAAAACCCCCAATAAACTAAACATAAATATCTATTTAGCAAGTGTTTGAGTTAAAGTGGAATTGCTTGTCAGAATATGTCCTAAAGGCAGTTTATCTTTAAAGTTCAGAAATCAAAGCCTCTGTTAAAAATGACAAACTATGATAATCAGCTTATGTTTCCCAAATGGTTTCCAAGGCTCGTTCTTTAATGCTCAGGGGCTAAAATAGGGAACAACCGAGGTAAATAAATTGTTCTTTTTCTACTAGATCAAATATTGACATATTTTACAACATATCATGCTGTCTTCTGTAGTCAGCTTCATCTGAGACCGTGGACAGCATTGTGACATATTAAGATATCATCATGTTGCCTATCCAGACCAGTTTATATATCTCATGCTTTTAGATTTTCTTTATCATTATTCTGCATGATTGTAACATATTTCTCTGTCCAACTGTAGGTTATACAGAAGCCTCCAGAAACTCTGCTATAAAAGATTCTATCACTATGTTTGATATAATTTGACATTTGATGTAACTTCAGAAATAATTATTTACAGATATTGTTCAGCATAACATAGCAGCTACTAACACTGAATAAATGTGAAAAAATACAACTCAAATCAATCCAAATAAAAACAGTTTGATAAATCTCTTTTCTGCTATGAGTAGTTATATGCAATTATGAAGAATCTGTCTTGAGTTCATGAGAACTTATAAATAGGTGCTTATCCAGATGACTTTCAGGTCAATGTTAAGACTTCCAATGGTTTTACTATTTAACTACTTTATTTTCTGAGACAGAATCACCAATTTCTGTCTAATCCTCTGTGCTGCCTCATGACACAAGCCAAAATAATGAATTTGAGCCAATTATTTTACTGCTTCGTAGTATTATGATAAAATTATCTTTAAGACTTAGTAACTTGAGGAAAAAATGACCGGAAATCATAGCTCACCTAAATCCTTAGAAGCAATCTTAAAATATAAGGTAATTAAATAATTAGATGGCTATATGGCATCTGGCTGAGACTGACTTACTTTTCTTCATAGCAGCACATAGGGTACTATATTTCAGATTTGTGACTGAAATGATGTTGATAGCACACCCATCTTTTTTCTATTGGTGAGCAAAGCTTGCACAGAATTGAGGCTTTCTCTTTTTCCCCACTCTGCCAGCAAGTAAGCCACAGGTGAGCAAGAAACTGGAAGGAAACACAGCCAAGAAAGCGGACTAAATTGACCAGTAGCGATATTCCATGTCATATGATGCCATGCTCAGCAAGAAAAGCTCAGAGAAAGAAGAAAAGGGGGAAGTCTGGGGTTATGGCATTTGTTTTCCCAATAAACCACTATTTGTGATGAAGACGCACTTTTGAGGAAGTTGCTAGACACCTGCTTGCCAATGGAGACTAAAGAATGAATTCCTTATTTCTCTTTGTTTGTGTGCACAGCTTTCACTTCACCTACAAAACTGCCTTCATCTCAATCTTTTTATTTTCTCCCCTCCATGGGAGAGGAGACTGAGCAAACAGCTATGTGGGAGCTTGGCTTCTGGCTGGGGTCAACCTGCAAGAACGGCCATTTATAGTAACTTACTGTAACTAAACAAAAATCAATGAATGTTGAAGTTGAAAACCTCATAAGAACTTCAGCATTACTGAAAATTTATCAGTGTGTAATACTTGTTCCTTGTAATATCAGTGTGAAATACTTGTCTTTTAAAATCGAATATAATTTCCAGGGGGGTATTATCATGTAATTTAATTTTTTCAGTCAAAAAATACCCTGATTTTGTCAAGATTTTTTGTCAGACTAAAGGTTCTTACATTGCATGACAATCTCTTTCCTGTTAAAAGCTTGTAATGTAATGCTCTATGAATAACTCTCACAAAAAGGAAACCTCTTAGATTTCAGGCAATTTAAAATAAAACATATTTTCCCATTTAAAAAAAAAAAAAAAGGAATGAAGTGATACATTTGGGCTTCTATCACTGCTGCAGTTGCCATGTTACAGTCATTTTCCCAGATATTTGATGGATGACTTGTAAGTGTACAACAGCCTGTCCTGTATAAGGCAAAAGGGATTTCAGGATATATTCTAATGAACCATGTTAAGGGCTAGTAGCTCACACACACCTGATAGCTTTTTTTCAAGCATTGCCAACTGTTTTCATCAATCCCAAGCACATAAGTGGATAATAAAGATTGATTGAAACCAGAAGTATTTGAATTTGAGCATCACGGGGTTTGCAATGGCATAGCACAGTAGCCTCACTGAACTGCTTTATGTAGCTAGAACTATCCACATTTTGTGTACTGCTCTTCTGAGTTTTATCCATTGTGACGTTGAAATAGCACTTTTATTCCCAGCATCTATTTCTTAAATGATCCTCAATTTATTTGGGGTTCTGAAAACTCTCATACTTGGGCAGATTTTTTTTCCCCCTAATTTGAGTACTACCCTCCAGCCATCTAGGAATTTTCTGTGTGTGAAAGAATCATATTTAAGTGGGGTTTTTTTCTTAAAAAATGATTTAGTACTTCTTTCCTTAGGTATTTAAGCATGCATCAGACTCTGATATTAGCAGTTGTACTACATTTTTTCTACTGATATTAGCCATTTCTGAGCTTTTATATCTGCATTAACCCTAATGCATTTTTATTAGCTACTGCAATGGGAAATTCCAATTGTGCCTCAAGAACTGAACATTATGTCAGAACATTACATTGTAAGAATTTCCTGAGGTTCACTCAATACCACCGATGCCTGCTGATAACTGCTTTGACTCTATTCAGGGACTGCTCTCAGCATTTTGTGGTACCCATGGCCATCCTGAGATAACATATTTCCCAATGACAGGAATTTAAGTTCCTACACAGCTGTAGGGATTTCATTTTTAGTGTTGAGAGAATGATTCAATTGCCACTTTGCAGGAGTAGATGTAAAAGTGTCACGGGACATATTCTACTTTCAGTTATATAAATGTAAATTTAGAATATTTTTTTCTAGTGTGCTTTTATACCTAAGCTGAAATGAAAATTAGAGTTCGTAGTTCCATTGGTAATATTCCTACAAAAAACAGTTCCAAGTGGTTAGTAGGAAATGCTATGGGCATTATTTTTCCCATGAGATTTTATTTAATAGTCACATATTGGAAAGAGCAAAAGAACCCTGATTCTGTAGAGCACTGCAATCAGAGTAGCAATGCTGATATTTAAATTAGAAAGATTTACAAAAAAAAAAAACAAAAAAAAAAAAACCCAAAAAAAATCTTCTTTAAGCTTTTAAAAGAGACTCAACAAACCAAGTTAAACTTAGTTAAGAATAATCATACCTAGCATGTAATATTATAGGTATTATTTTGCTTTACTTTGCTTTTTTGTTCTTGTTTTTACTTTTCTTTTAAGCTGAGATCTGAAATTAAAAACAATGATCCTACAAGTAATAGTCTGCACAAAATCCCAAGCCTGATGTTTATGAGTCATTTTTCTAAGTGCATGCAAAAAATATATTGCATGAAAAAAATGTGTGTGAATGCAGTCACTTAAAAGTCTGCTTAATCTGTGAAGAAGATCTATATTCAGTCATCACATAAAACTTTATTTTCCATATGGAAATATGGTTATACATTAGCATCTTGGCATGTAGTTGTGATACAAAAAATATCTTTTTTTTTTTTTAAAGAAGTCCATTAGTACAATAAACAAAGCTTTCTGAGAGGAGAGTAAAGTATTATTTATAGTAATAAATTGTGCAGGGTCATGGCACGTTCTCATTTTCTGATAAGTGAATATCCATAGCACTAAGTTATCTGCACGACCTTTAGTACAGTTTTGGTTGATGCCAACCAGCACTTGGTCCCCAAGACTACTTAGCCACAGTTCAGCAGACACCACAGCCCAAGAATCATTCCCAATCCATAAATTGAACCCAGTCATTCTGTTCTGAAGGATAAGAGAAGCATGGTAGCTGGTCTGACAAACAGGTATGATCCTATGAATTAAGTTATGTTAGTTAAATATTTTTTGGCATAAAAATGTAAAAAGCTCAGAAAAATATTCTGGAATAAGGTTTAAAAATGTCTGCAGTAACCATAGCTGCATTAGCTACTTGCCTAGTACCTTGGGATAAAAGCAGGAAGTAGGCATTGTATTTTATCAGTGTACCTGCATATTTATGTAAAAATGTGACCTGTATTATTCCTTAAAATACTGTACTGATGCCACAGTTCTTACACATAGAGAGAAAAAAGGCAAAGCCCAGCATACAAGGCCAACTTTTAAAAAAGAAATTGAAGCAAATTATATGTGTCACTGATTACTTTAAAAGAAAGCAAAACCTCTACCTTTCTTCTACCAAGATAGTATCAAAATAAAATTCTACAGACATTGCACTGCAGGGTAGTACACAGAACACATAATGAAGATTGTCCTCAAGTGGGCCTCATGAGAGGATAAATACTGAAACTACAATGAGTAATGCACTAACTTCTCTGGCATCCTTTGGGAAAGTGATAACTCGGAAGAGACTATGCTGACATTTGTAACTCCTTATCACAGATACTGTATTAGCTGTTCTCTTCTACTGGACTTTGCCTGCTGGGATTACTGGAGAAGAATGGAATACTCCTGAGTATATTACAGTGAATTTCGATCACTTCCGAAAGCCAGCAGACAGACGCTTACATAAGGTGCTTGGTCCCTGATCACTTTCACAGCAGGTGAAGGAAACAGTTATAGAATTAGGTGACTTGCCAGAGTCTTTCCTTAGGTAGGTCAATGAGAATTTTTATGTTCAAAAATTTTAAATCATCACAGAAATATCAAAGAATAGCACTTTTCAGTAGCTGCTAGAAAGGTAATGAATTATTTCAATGTATTGCACTAAGACTGTGACACCAGCAACCAGTGAAACACAGCAGTGATCAACCAGTGCATAAAATTGTAGCCCTGTTCTCTGGTACATCGTGCTTCTTAAAACAAAACAAAACCCACAAATAAAAAAAAAAAAAACCTAAACAGGGAGTACCGTGTCTGGTGATCAAGTAAAAACAAGCATCTTGTTTTGAACAGGGTCTGTCTTAGCATATAAATTTATACACACACAGTGTTTATAAAGTTTTACATGTGACATTTTATAATCTGAATGTTCAGTCCTATAAAATATTACTGTAAAATTGATGTTGAATACAATTGTAAGAACACTCATACTACAAATCTATTCAAGTTCCTACTCTCTCTATTCTGAGATATTTCTCATGCCTCTTTTTAATGCAGACAACCATTTAACTTCATTGTTTACACATCATTTGAGTACTCTTCTTTAAAATAACACATTTTGCATGAAAGCCATGTTTGATTAAAACATTGAGCTTTAAATGGCAAAATAAGTATATCTATGTAAGTATAAAACTAATACACTTCTAATAAAGATGGACTTTTTTTTTCTTCTAAATTATCCACTACATTAATTGAAAGGTTATACAAAAATAAATGCAAACTACCTTATATGCATGTGGAGGTGCTAAGTCTCAACAGTTCCTTAATCTCTTTGCTAATGGAAAAAATCCAGGGTAGTAACTTTTAAAAAATAGATTTTATTCCTTTTCTCATTTAAGTAATTCATTATTATCATAATTCATGATTGATATACTTAAATATATTTATAATTCTATTATCTATAATTAATATTTAAATTGTCATGCAGAATATCAATTCAACATTGCAGAATAATAATTAATTCTATAAAGTAAACAAAATTATTGAATTACATCAGAGGTGCCAAACAAAAATCACCTTTTGATTAGTATTGGACAAAACATTAAATAGTGAAAAACGGGGTTTTTAAGTATTGAAAATAACTCTTGTGATTTAACAGTAAGTCTAAGAATAAACAGCATATAAAAATATCAGCCCAAAGTCCTGTAAACACAATATTCATCGGAGTATGTAGGACCATGTCTTTTATTTTTTTCTGGATGTTTCACTTGTGAACTCTGTTTCTTTGTTTGAAAACTGGGAGATAGAAATACAAAACCACTGATACATGGGTGTTTCCTTTCAAAATATGTGCAGTTCAAGATCAGAGAAAGGGATAGAAAATATCTCTTCAAACCACTTTGAAAGTCATCATCTTCACTTTACAGGTCACCTCCCCCACATCTACGTGATAGAAACAGCCCTGTACCAGCAAGGCACTGCTCCCCAAATGGTCTTTTGCTAGAACAGAAGTCAAGCCTGCAATAAAGCAATAGCTTGGAGACAAGCACAGCTAAATCTTCAATGACTTCTCCAAAATCCACTAAACCAGGGACTAATAACATAAGAGTGATGACATTTCTAATTATGTGCTCAGTCTGGCTCTTTGCCTGTTTTATGTCTCTATAGATGACAAATCCAGGAGAACAGGAACCAAGAGGTAGCCTTACAAATTTTTTGCAGTGATTGACATTAACATCCTGTAATGTTAGAGAAACCAGTCACAGGAAGTAGCTACACAGTTTATAAAATTCTTTTTATCAATCTCAGTTGTATAGACCCCTAAAAATTCATAAAACCATAATAATATATAGTAATATAACCATATAAACAATATAACCATATTTGTGTGAGAAATGTATTTGAAGAAATAAAAGTTGATAAAATTTAAATTGATTGCTCAAAGTCCAGGAAACCTATATATCATGTTGTTTGGGCATGAAGAGTCTATAGGTCATGTATGAGCAATTATACTACAACAATCACATCCTGGTATCCTGCATAAGTTGTGTGAAATAAAACGGTGACAAGATCTGTTGTAAGAACTCACAGTACTGAGTTACTGCTTCTTATCTTAGACACTACGAGAGTCTGTAAGGACCTCTCTGTCACAGCATCTTGTTCTTCACAAAGACATATTCATTGATGTCCCATATACCTCTCATCTGCAGCTAGGCAGTCACTTATCAAGGACATAGGAATCCATGCTAGTTGGATGGATCCCTCTGAACCATTCCAGCTAAAATTCCTGCTGCACTTCTCTCCCTATTCAGCCACTATATTCCTGTGTGCAAGTATTTCCAAGTTCATCTGTGGTTTTTTCTTCATCGAGAAAAAAATAATGCATACTTTTCATTTTCTCACTTGAATCTCCTTGATCTTACCTCATGACTTTTTTTACCTTAAAACATCAAAGAGACAACAGGACATAACTGAATGTACATACAGATTTTGGAAATAAATTCATCTGACACTCAGAACATTATAGTTCTGTTTTCAAAATTAAAACTTTGTCTATTAGAACAACTACACTACTATTTTTACTTCATATTGTATTTCTACAAGTATATTACGTATTTTAAGAGTAAATAAAGATTGGTGGCAGAAACAGTTTTTACAAAGCCACCATCTAAATAACACCAAAGATATTATAATGAAACACTATACTGTGTTATCACAAAGCCAGGATACTATGATTTTTTCTAACAGACAGCTCTCACAAATTATTTTGCAAATAGGGTTAATCTTACAAACAGGAATTTTACTTCTTTGAACTTCCTTAAATTACCTTTCCAATTTCTTTGAGTTTGTAGTTGTTGTTATTATTAAGTTTTTGGATATGACCATTGGATATGACCATTCTATCTCATTCTAGTTTCCCTTTTTCTTCCTGAAAAGGCTCAGCTTAGAGGAAAATTTACCAAACCTCTTTCATAATCTTAAACATTGACAGTATGACAGAGGAAAAACAGTGCATTATTAAAATCTGATGTTTCTACAATCGCAACAAAATAAAATCCCTGTCTTTGGCACATTTACACAACTTCTATGTCTGTATTATGACATAAAATTTATCTACCTGCTATTTTCTCTTCACTATTACAGTTCATGCTGTATTTGTTAGATATATGCCAAATAGAGGACAAAACATAAAACAGTTTAAGACATTGTGGCTGCTGCATGTTATCTTAGTTATTAGGAAGGCTATAAATACTTTCTAGTATATCAGTTTGCACATTCCTCATTTTCTAGGCTTAGGTACATGGAGAACTAAATTCATCAACGTTATTTATGACATGTAATAAATACTACAAGTCTTTTTTTTTTTTAATTAACTCTGATGTTTACTGACTATAAAAATTTCCTGGGGCAAGACGACAAAGCAAATGTGAGGTGAAAGTAATGCATGCATAAATCCTGATGATGATGAACTCACAATCTCTTGTATCACCATCACACAAGTTCTTGCTTTTCCATCATTTATACTTTTTACATAACTAAAGAGCTAATTACCATTTTTAGAAATAATGATATGACTGGTATCTGGAGAGAATATCTATAAAGCACCTGCATTTTTCTTGCTTTCCTAGCTCCCCAAGTCATTTTCCACATTTCCAGAAAGTACATACAGGCAACAGGTGAGAGGGCAGAAGGATGCACAGATACACTCCTTTAGCAGGCCTAGTCCCTGTGCTCCTATCACCTGCTTCCACTGCCAAATGCATTTGTCTATGCTCCAACAGTCAGAACACTCAGAAATACCTTAAAATATTTTTATTATAGGTCTGTGTCACCATTTGTACAGATGAAATATAACACCAAAAAAAAATCAAAACTTATACCTGATTTTGAAAAAACAGCTGGAATCTCACCCCAATTCAGTGACCTAGAAGTCGTCTAAACTACTCTTCTGCTATGATCAATGGAAAGAGAGATCCAGGAGACAGTACATAGCAACAGTAGAGGGAATAGCTTGACTCCTGAAAGAAAGGCATCTTTCCCTCTTCGTGTGAATTGTCCCTAGATAGGTAACTTGTGCTAGATGACAAGCAAGCTGAGGTGAGATAAATTGGCCTAAGGGCCAAAGTACACCTTAAAGAAACAAACTTTTAAAAATATGATTCTTCACTAAAATTGGCTTTTATACCTCATTCTTGCTAGGAGAACTCAATCTGATTCAAATATAGGGATGTAACAATAATTCTGCTGTTTGAAGTACATTCATAGAAATGAGTTACACATAATTATACCCCAGTTAATTAAATCTTTCAAGGGAACACAGAGTTCCCTTTATACAGGGAATTCCCTTTCCCTTAATACAGGGAAATTTTGAAAACCTTATCCCTGTAAAGTCAATATGTATGAAGTTAAGCTTATTTCAGTAGTGCTAAATAAGGCCAGTATGTTCTAATATTGAGATAAAATATCTACTGTATTTTAATAATTAAACACATGTTGAACATATAAAGAATGTAGAGATCCGTTATCCCATCAACATCACTAGGAATTTAATTCTGATGTACTAAAATAAAGTAAAATGTATAAGAAATTTAGTTACGGACACTATGTTCATAAGAGAACCAAATTTAAATTCTTAAGATGCTGAAATCCATTACACTTCATACTTTAGTGTATTGCAAGCCATCTCTATAAACATACATAAGATACATCATCTCATCAGAGTCATTTCAAACTGTCCTACAAAAATTTTCCCAACATTTCTAAAAGGTGAATACATTAACCTTACAATTTGTGTTTGTTTGCATTTTCCTTAGGCTGTATAACAGCACAACAAGATCAGAGAACCTGACTCTCACAGTGTTTTGGACTCTGACTTGCAGACTAGAATCCATAGTGTGGACAAAATTCTGCATGTAGCAAGAACAATGGTTCCATTACTGACCGCTGTCCAAACTTGTAACGTGATCATGAAGCAAAAAAATGCTATTATATGCTTCCTATGGACAAGAAACCAAAAGGGTGATATTAAGGGTGTGTCTAGAATAAGACAGACATGAACACATGTTAAAGGACACCTATGACAACATGCTGTTAACAAGGTTCAGTATTCTCACATGGATTCTTTCCAACACAGATTCTTCGTCTACTCCCCTTAAATACAAATGAGAATACTCAATTGAAAAAAAAAAATTAATTATTTAAAACCTCACACCTTGATGTGATCTCATTATTTTACAGTGACATTAATGCATTTATCTGCCAGTCATCATGAAACATCTACTGTTTAGAACTACTATAAGAATTTAAACAAATTTAAGCCCAGGGCATAGAAAGAGTGTAATAATACTGCATCATACATGTATTAATGTAATGAACTAAGTTGTATTACTGGATACTTTACACTGTGGATAGTATTTTGCAATGATTTTTATTACGTCTGCTCCATACTTTAGATGCTAAATATTTATTCAGCTTAAACTCTAATAATAGGTCATCAGAGTGTTTCTATTACTTTGTCTGTACCTCTCTTTTCTTTCTCTGCATGTAAAATGCTAACACATAATTTAAAAATGAACTGCCAAGAAGATAGGTAAATGTTTACCCAGAATTCTCCAGTCTGAATAGCTTTCTTTTAAATTCTCTTAGCCTCTTTTAAAACTGTGTGATAAACCCTTAAATTCTCTTAACCCACTCTAAGGCTGTGTTATAAACCATGAATCTATTCATAGCTTGGATCATTAATGAGTAAGTATATTCCTTCTTTTAAAAGAGCTGGCAAAGGCATAACATTGCCTCATTTTCCCCCTTCACTGTCAATTACACACAAAGTCACAGAATAAGCTTCTCACAAATCAGGCTTCCTAGCTCTTGAATTATGGAAAAGTAGAGAACATGGGCAGTATTTCATTTGTGCTCAAAATACTTAAGCCTCTTTTGGAAAGAAAAGGTTTCATGAAAGACAGAGGATTAGTCATAAAACTGACATGGTCTCTGTTTATTCTCTACAGCATACGTCAGCCATAGGTGTTTGCCAGACTGACTGTAAATTTGACTTGGGATATTGATTCATGGAAACAGAAATCAGCCTGAGCTGGGAAACGTTTTTTCAGGTTTAGGTTGATTGGGGGGGGGAGGGGGGGGGAAGGGGCACAATGGGCTGGTGTTAGTTTTGGTGGTTTTTTTGGCGTTTAGTTTTTAATTTTGATTTTTTTGTTGTTGATCCTTCGGTTTTGTTATTTTTATAACAGAAAGAAACTCCCTCCTTGGGAAAACAGTATCCAAGGAGTCATATAGACGTGCTGTTATTCCATGGGACAGGAGAAATCTGTAAATGAAGGTCTTTGTTGTCTTCACTGTCTTACCTTTCACCATATCTGCTCAGATCTTCAAATAGTTAGGGTTTTAGGGTAGAAGTTAATTATTAAAAATAAAAAGCCCCAAAGAAACACAAAACCACCAAAAAACTAATAGTAACATACTTACAGATCTACAACACTTTCTGCAATCCAGCAGAAAGAACAAAATTGAAATTATATTCAGTCTCCACATTTTCATAACATTTGACCTCTTCTTGGGGTATCTAACTTTTACACTATTAGAAAAATAAACTGGTTTGGTGGGAAGAACAGAGACTGAAATGAAAATTCAAAAATCTTCAGACTTATACTGGGAACGTGAGACTATAAATGAAGACCACAAAGCTGGGATTAGAGGACAGATAGTATAGGAGTCCACGGTATATTATACGTGAGCAAAATTCTCATGTATGTCAGTACATGTATTCTACTGCCTCCTCAATAAAAGTTCTCTGTCCAAAACACCAAACAATTTTACAGATTTATTTTATTTGGCTCTCAAAACAGCTCTCCATAAAGCCAACATATAAGTAAATATTTTAAGGTCACTAGGTTAATTTTTAAATCAGAATCTTCACGTTTAAACAAAAGAAAAACTGCAAAAAACGACTTTGAGAGAAATTTTTTCCATCCCAGGTTCTCTTTGTTTGATTCCTTTATGTCTTTATAATAGTTATCTAGTCTATGTTTCCTGTAAAGTCCCTTCAAAATCATTCCAAATATAAGCATAGAAAAAATAAGTAGGCAGTCTTAAAAATATAGAAAGATTAAACTTTCCTGTCTATCTGCCCCAGTGTCTTAAAAGTGCACTGCTTTTGATGAAGATGATGAGGAAGGTAGAGAGCATCAGATTTACTTTGCAAAGTTATACACAAATATTAATTAATGAAAAACTTTGCCAGAATCTAGGGTGTTGAATGCTTATAAACTAGATTTTCTTTCTTAGTTACAAAGAAAATTCTATGGTTATAAAAAGAAAAACAAAAATGACAGAACTCCAGCTGTTCCCCCTTTCTATGAGAAAAGTCTTGCTCAAATGCTAGGCCTCTCTTTTAGGAGAAAAAACAAATACCTACAAATTTACACCACAGGAAAAAAATCTGGATTTTCTTTTCTCATGAGATCTTTCCTTTTCCTCCTCCAGATTACAAGCTTATAACACCTTAAACATGGGATGGACATTAAAACCTATCACAAACATACCTCACTCAGTAGCCAGATTGCCTAATTGCTGAGCCAGACGTTCAGTGAGAACATATGCCTCCTGGATTTGAAACTCTTACTTATTAATTATGTGATGAACTATAAACTGTTGATTGTATCCTATAACACCTGCCTTGTAAATGATTAAATTGTCCTCTCTATAGGTTTTATAAAAGTTTGAAGTGAATCTCGGTTATGTTAAAAATAGGAAAGACAGCAAAATGTTTTCTTCAGACATTCAAGGACTCTGAGACATGCCCTTGGTCCAGATTAGCATGGCTTTGATGATGTTCAGAAATTGTGAAAAAAATTACCAGCTCAGTGAGGATTTCAGAAAGGCTGAAGATTAATTCCCTAGAATGATAAAGATTTTAAAAATGAAGTACTAACATTTCTAGACATGTTCATTCTCAATTGCTTCCCTTATTCAGGACTTCTTACTGCATAACTTAGGATTTATTTTCTCTGTTATCACTTTGAAACTTGAGCATAAATATTACAGATTAAGTATTCAGATTCTTTGTGTTCTAATTTCTTACAGTATAAAACTTCAGAATGATGTCTAATTAATACTGAAATTCCTGTTTATACCCATAAACGAAAAATGTGGTTTCTGATTTAAAACACTCCTACAACCTGTGAATGCTGCAATCTCAAAATGGAAGACATTTTCCACCACATTTTGATTTACATAGAAGTAGTTGAGCAGTATACTTTTAGGCAAACTTGCAATTTAGACTTCAAGTGCTAGATGCCTTTAAAAAATGTTTTAAAGCATTCTTGAAAGTCTGAAGAGTCCTTCTGACTTTTATTTATGCCAAACTTGCTACAGCATTTGCTGACCTTGTGTAAAGGACCTTTCTGTGTGTGATTACATGTTGTATATTCAATAGCATTCTGCACATAAACTCCTAGATTCCCTCAGTGTATATGTTAAGGAATTCACTTATGTTGGTAAGAGCTATGCATTTCATTATGCACAAAGAAACCTTCTCAAGCATACTCATATTAGTATTAAATTATTAATTTAAAAAAATCATTAGCAGTAATAGAAAAATGTTTACTATTTTAACTTTCAGTAAAGGCAAGATGCATTTTATGACTTCAGGTTTAGGGACATTTTCTGACCATCTCTTACACTGAATTTATCAAGCTCACAGTGATAAATGCATGTTGTCATAATCCTTCACTGTCACTGTGTAGTGCTGCCCTAACAGCATCCACTCTTGTAAAACAGAATTGCAATCAAAAAGTTCAAAATTAATAGCTGTGAAATTGCAAGCACTCATAAGCATGTGTTTTTATCACTTCCATGCTCTGCAGATCGGGTGCTCTTGTTATTTATTATTTGTGACAGTGAACAATTCCCACTTGCTTTAGTGAAAAAAGTGAAGAGCTGTTTGCATAACTCGCAAGGTGAAAAAAAAGATTTGAAACTGTTGGAATCGTTTCACAAGAACAATGTACACAGCCCAGAAGACAGTTTTCTTCCAGAACACTATAATGTGCTGACTACAAACAGTATTTACTATTCTACCCTCTTGCATGACTTGTTTAAAAGCAGCTTTTATAGTATGTTTTGTGTTTGTGAAGCACCTGAAATGATGGAGTCTTGGTACAGAACTGGGGCTGCTGTGTATTTAATCACCCTCATCAACTTCACACTGGAAAAATGTGAATATCTATAATGTCTTAATAATGTAATCTGCATATATGCTATATACGGTTAGCATGTGGTCTGCACCTGGTCCAGAGAGAACTCTGGCACCCACACCCCCAGCAGCTAATCCACACACACCAAGAGAGAATGAAGCACTACTTTCTGCTGCAGTATGTAAGACGTGTTCCTCACTCCCCTGAGATAAGCCACAGAATGCGTAATATTACATGTAAATACTTCTTTAAGTATCAACAGTACTTTATCTTCTAAAGAACCAACTATTCTAAGAGGAGAAGCTAAAGGGAAAAGCATGGCTATAATGTTTTCCTTGAGATTTCTCTTTTTTGCATTTATTTTAAGAAATTAAACGTGAGGGTGGTATCTCCAACCAATATAAATATCCAATTAAAAAGGAAAGGTTAAATATAGTAACTGCAACAAAATGACTGATGTAATATTAACATACAGGAAAATCTATCATAGATCAGGACAGCGAGTAAGATTTGCCTGTGGGCAGTGCTATTATCAGTCCACAATTAGTTGCAGATTGGAGACACTAGCCTTAGATCTGTTCTCAGGCCAGTAATCTGTTTCCTAGCTGATTGAAAACCAACAGCTCTTGATGAAATACTATTTATTTAGCTACTGACAATTTGATTAAATGTAAGGGTAATAATAACAAAACTAGTAATGCACAACGCAACATGAAATGGTGTAGGTCATATTTTAATTGAGGCATTTCAGTGAAGGATAGAAAATTATGAAATGAGACGGGATATGTTACGTGAGAAGCTTTTACGGCAAAGTCATTTTCTTTAGTTTAAAAAAAAATAACCCACATTGTAAATGCTAAAAGGAAGTCTTTTCTACTGTCAGTTACTATAAACCCATCACAAAGTATGAATACTTAGTCCTTAATGCTAAGTCTTTCAAATCCTTGGACTTATTTAATTTATTTTTTTCTTTGATAACAGATGGATTTTCTTTTATCCTTAGTAATTTGCATCAATAGTAGATCATGAAGTCTTATAAATATATAAAGCCTTTTAGAAACATTTGGTAGAGTGATGCTTTAGCCAGCCCTTTCATATTTCTGTAACATTAATTCTCCAGGAAGTTTACCGTATAATTTAAAGAGTTCAGTCCCTTCATATATTTAATTAAGAACTAGTATAGAAAAAATACATAAATTTAGTATTCAAGGTTCCTAGAAAGGTGCACTAATGTGCAGTATTAGAAAGTTGAAGATAAATTTTCAACTCATTCTGCAGCTTCTGAAGGGCCAATTGAATAAAACATCACCCAGTCTCCTTGAATATGAGACCATAAGTGATAAAACATTTTGCAATATAATGAAAACAAAATCTTATTAATATATGCTGCACAGAGGAATTTCACACTGTTGCTTATCTTTTCATCTGCACTAAAGAACAAACAAAAAGATCCAGAATACTAGCAACATTGTAAAAATAATTATTTAAAGAACCAGTTGCACAAAAAAGGATAAATTATATAAGTGTCCAGTGATCTCTCCAAAACACAGGATGGAAAATGCAGAGCCATTTTGCAAACACTTGCATAAGTTTCCTTTACTTCTAAACTAAAGCTGTCTTGTGTAATTTTTTTTAATTCTTGTATAAAAGCACAGAAGAACACCACAAGTAGCAATTATTTTAGCAACATACCTATAATTTCTACCTATGAACCTGGAGAATTTAAACAGAATGAATTACTGTGGTGCACCAAGCCCTAGTGATTTCACGTCTGCTCAAGGATCTGCCAGTGCCAGGTCTGAACCTAATGCGTGAACCCACCCACTACACAAACCCACATGCTGGTGAAACACCTACCACACCTCAGTGGTAATTCTCTGTCAATCTATAAAGCACAACTCACATCTGCACTGCAGTTAGATAGTTCAGCTATGTCCCACTACTCTCTTTCATATGTATATAGCAACAAATTGAGCAAAATACATGACCCAGACTTTGTGTTGTAATTCCTCAGAAAAACACTCATAGTTTAAAGATCTATGAAAACAGGTACTGCTTGGTTTCACTCCCATAGTTGTCACTTTTACTCATCAGAATTAACTCCTGTTCTAGAAATAGCTCAATCTTACGAGTAAAATTCAGGCCCTTAAGTTGCAGGAAGAACAGTAAAACATTCAGCATATAGTCAGAGGAGCCTTCTGAGTGAATTTTCTAAATTCACTAAAGTGTGACAGATCTTACCCAAGATCTGGGCTGAGGTTCAGAGGCTGAGCATGTAGTGCCCTGTTAAGTAGAGATTTCTAGTTTCCAGTGCAATTATTCCTTCCATATACAAACCCACACCATTACTTGAAAATTCAACAAATATTTCTCTCTCAAGTAAATCAATTACAGTCCTTCTGTAAACTTGTACTGCAACTGGAATATAATTACATGATCACTGAAAATAGCACTTTTCAAATTCAGCAGAATGATGGATATCCTCTCTCACTATCACGCAAAGCACACGTTATGTCATTATAACCAATTTGGAATACATGGATGGAGATAAGGAAACTGCTTCACTATTTCATTACTCAAATTTTATGACAATGTAACTTCACTTAGAGAGGGTGTGACATAACAAGATCAGACGTATGTTAAAACCAGCAAAACCGTAAAAGTCGTGAATAGCAAAGGTGTAAAATAGGGGTTTAAAATATCACTGTGAAAATGTTGGGACCAGGTGAACCAATGCTTTAGCTTGCTGTTGGTGTATCATCTGTATTCTCATTCTTGTCTTTCATCTTTAGAAAGACTGCAAATTGCAGAAGTATTTTCTCTTGTTTTAAATAGGACTTGAAATAGACTAAACAGATTTTCCTAAGCAAATGGCCAGATTTCATCTGAAGCGAAGTTTTGCATTATGAACTTGATAGGAATTTTCAGGCCAAGACTTTTTGTAAATATGCCTACAATGGTAACACACAGCTGCATGAACAAACACCATGACCTATCTGGGGTCTAACAAAGGTGGTTTGCCACATGTATTCTTGCTGTACCATTAGCTTAAGAATATGTTCAATATTAAAATCTTACTTTTTTGAAATGTCATTAAAGCCCCATCATTTCCAGACCTTCTTACAAAGATAATTTTACATTTGGATGTAATATGTGAAGAAAACCTACTCTGTTATTTTGCAAATTATACTTATATACATGCTGATAACTTAAATGCAGGGGATTAACATCCAAACTGATAAATTGGTATTCTCTATCTATATTTTATTTTAATATGAAGCATTTTCTGAATATTACAACACCTCATACAATTTACAGCAGCTAATACTAGTTGAATTTGATTGACTTTTGTGGAATTACCTGTAGTTTCACCTGAGATAAACATCAGCCTGAGAGGTCTGACAATGAATGGAAATTCAGTTAAGCTAATTGCTTATATGTGATCAGGTATCTGCACATGCAGATTCTGTTCTATTAATTGGCATGTGTATGGCACACACATTTGAAAATTGTGCTGAAGTTCTTACAGGAAAAATAATTTTCAATCCTGCCAAAGTGCACTACACACAGAGTGCTTAATTTTATTTTAATTATTGTTCCTTTAAGTAAACCAAAGGATTTAGTGATTGCTTATTTGTTTGGCCTTGAGCTGCAGCTACAGAAGAGTGTCACAGAAGACACCCAGGTCTTTCATCATACACCCTGGGTGTGCAGCTCTGTGCAGATAGTGCAGGAGCTTTCAGGTATCTAAACTGACATTAGGATGTGCACACTTAGATAGCTGAATCATAAGCAGAATGCCATAACAGTCTCCGTAACTTCCTTTATTTCATTTTCCAGCACAACACTGAACTCAGAAAAATAATTCTACCCCAAACTGTATCCCTGTAAAAGCATTGTCCTGATGAAGGGTCTTTTTTTACCCAAGGATAAGTCTCTGAGATTGTGTTAAAGTAATTCTGCCTCTCAAGATTTGGTATCCAACGGAAGTAGGGGCTACTTCTCATATTTTACACTGCTCCAGGGCTGAAAAGACCTTGACATTTATACATGGATAGACAGAATAAATTACAACAGCCCCTCCCGTTTCTCTTTGACAAGCGTTACAACAGACAATACAATTGACATATAACACAGAATACATTCCCTGGCCTAGTCAAGAATCTAATTTTCATGGAGTTTATGGCAGATTCTTCATGATCATCATGTGACCATGTAATTCAGGAATTTTTATGCGGTCAGGTGGCAAATATTTTTTTACTTACAAGGTGGTACTGTAAAGGAATTTGTTCAGACATGACTGCAGTATATTGTCTCTGAATTTTTGGCAGATGGTATTTCTGTATTCTGGTTCTATCTATGAGTGATTTTCAGCATCAGCTAGTACCTACCTTCTGTACCTAACCTTAAAAAATTAACGTTACATAATACACAATTATCTGTAGATAATAAAAGACCTTATATCAAAAACTTTGATAAATACTAATTTTGTTGCTTCCTAAAACTGCAAGAATGCTACTTGCAAGCACACATTCCTTTCATTCAATTACAAACTCAGACATTAGAACATTAAATCTGTAGCAAAATCTCATCCGACAGGAAAATTTTTGCCTTTAAAACTTACACTCACTCTTGTCAATAGTTAATAAGGAAAATTAAGTTTTGAAAGACAAAGATAATGCTTTTCTTCTCATTCTTCTAGTAACTGTGCTGTTTGTGATCCACTCTGAGTGAAACTGAACTTTTGGGGCTATGCTGCAACATTTTACAAACTAATGATTGCAAAACATCTGTTTGCCTAAATGAGAGGAAATTTTTTGACTGGTATAAACAACAAAAAATCCCATCACTTTTACCTACCTTACAGTTTTAAATGGCGCCAGAACATTGTTTCTCTTCAAACTTCTAAACCCCAAAATTTGTTCTAAAGTTTTTCCATATTCTCCTTTCACAAAAAATAATAATAGGCAGTTCCTCCACACTGCTCGTACGTGATATATATACAACTAATCCCTTGGTTTTTTTAATACCTTCAAAAGTTGTTCTTAATTTTAATTTTAGACCTCTTGTCAGTGAAAATGGTCACATAACAGTGAGAAAATGATTCATGCTAAGCACATCTCCACACAGTTGGACAACTTCAGTATGTGTCACTGACATAATTCAGGAACTTGACTAACTGGTACTTCAGTATAATCATATTTTGAGATTTTGACATGCTCATGACCTGCTCTCAGTTAAATATTTATAAAGGAAATTTCATTAAAATAAGAAATTAAAAAGTTTAAAATCTCCTATGGATTATTCTGGTCTTATTCTATTCTTATTCTTGTCACCCGTTTTAAATGCTCCACTAATCTTAGTTACTCCAGCATTAGCGGGATATTTCGTCATCCACAACAACAAC